>NC_062565.1:64550848-65179806 GCF_022837055.1 Prionailurus viverrinus | reverse complement strand
ACATTTGCAAGAAAAACTTCTTTTCCCACTGTGGCAGGTCCAACCTCTGCCTAGCATGTTTTCATGACACCCAAACTCCAGGTGTCCAGGTCTTTTCTACCAGGCACTTATCCTAGGCCTATTCTCTAAGGATAGGACCCCATCTTCCCCCATCAACTACTTATACACTATGATTTTCCAAGGTCCTCAAAATTTCCAGATTTGAGCTGAAGCTAATCCATAATAGTATCAATGAGAACAATGAAAATCTCTGTGAAGGCCAGCACTTGGTTCATTTTATGCACTGATGTACCTCTAGTTCCTAGAAAATTATCTGGCACATAATAGGTACTCAATATACATTTACTGTATATATGAATAAATGTGTTGGAAATTAGATAAATGTGTTAGAAATAGATAATGGCTATATTGTGTAGGAACCTTTAGTATATTCACTCAAAGGACAGAGTAATTGGAGAATTTTGGAAGACAATGGAAAAGAAACTGGTAGCATCACAACACTTTTCCTGGAATTTTATAAATCAACCCATGTAGATTTCCCACCAATGCCACATAATAGTATATAACATCATACGTTATCATTACTCAGTGTAAGTCAGGGTCAGGAAATGATGGAGCTTCCATGTGACCACCAATCTGGACTTCATCTGATCTTACCCCACAAAACCTGAATGAAAAAAACATAGCAACTACACATTCAAATCCAATTGTCCATTTTTTACCTTATGAGGAAGCAAGAGTATTGTCTTAGAATTATGGTATGGTAGAGCAGCAGGACAAGGATCAGAGCTGAGTTTGAGGCTTGGTTTGACACTTACTGCCTAGAGAATGTTAGGTAAACAACCTTCTACTTCTCATTACGGTGGAACACAGTGAGCATAATAACATACTTCTGGTCCTTATCTGAGAGAGTTCCTAGCAGTAACACATGAAGTAATGTGTATAAACTGCATTGAAGACACTCAAGCATTATCAAATTGTACAGTATTGTTTGAATAATATATTTTTTTACCTCACTTTTAATATCACATTGGAAATAGAGGCATTCCAAAATTATTTGTTGTAAGAATGCTGTTGAATATCATCATCATTACCAACATGGTAATGTGGTCAGTGACAGGTGGCTCTGAGGGCAAGGACACAAACAAATAACCTTCTGCCAATAGGGGATATATATATAACAGAAGAGCCACATGTAAGCTGAATTATGACTGAAGTAGGAAAAACGTCTCCATTTACCATGTTATCAATCCACTAAAAGAAACCATCTAAACAGTCCATCACAAATCAGGATAAGGTGCAAAAAATACACAAACAGTGTCCTAATATTCATATATGCTTATTTTGTTTTCTCATGTCTTCCAATCTTACCACAGTCAACTAATCAACAGTGTATTTGATTTTTTCATGCTGATTTTAAGAAAAAAATCAAATGTCAAGTTTCTTCATTTTACATATTATCTAGACTTCCGAGTTTCTTTGTAAAGGCAGTCCAATAAAATATGTAAACATGAAAAACAAGCATGCTTTAGGCATTCCTTACTTTTGAGTTTTATTTCTCTTTTTTTCCTTTTTTTTAAGAGGAAGTTTGTGTTATTTCATCACTTTGGATAAAAATGCATCAGACGATAGCACTTAAAAAAACTGGCTTTAAAGGCAGAAGCTGTCTTAGTAGGAAAGACATGTTTTTGGAGGAAAGCTTAGATAGCAAGTTTTTTTTTAAATAAATCTTGAAACTCTTGGACAAATCATAGTTCTCAAACATTCATGTACAAATTATGGAAGGGGCTTCTGAAATTATTCTAATAAACTTGCAACTGCAGTTTTCCTCAGTTGTTTTTTCATTCACATTTTGACATACTATCACCAAAATTTTTCATTCACATTGTGACTTCACTATCACCAAAACCTAACAATAGACTCAAAAGTCCAAGTGTCCACTGTCAGGAGGCTAAACATTCAAAATCCAAGTTACTGGTTTCTCATTTCTAGGATGATTTTCTGGATTACAAATTCTTGACTAGTCTCCGATGTTCTTCCTACCTAGAGGTTTCCACCATAACCACTTCTTTGAGTTTTTTTTCTTATATTAAGATACAATGTATATATAATAAAATTCACTCATTTAAAATGTACACTGGAGGAGAGGTGGATGGGGGGATGGGTGAAATAGGTGAAGGGGATTAAGAATACACTTATCTTGATTAACATTATGTAATATAATTACTGAATCACTATACTGTACCCCTGAAATTAATACAACACTGTATGTTAACTATACTAGAATAAAAATAAAATTAAAATTAAAAAAAGTAAAACTATGCATATGTGGCTTATACACTGTTCCGTTTAAATAATACATTTCACAATAAAACATCTTAAAAAGAAAAAAAATATACACTTGCACGTGCTTTGACAAATGTATACAGGCTTGTAACCATCGCCACAGTAAAAATATAGAACATTTCTATCACGCAAAAATGTTCCCTCATCTCCTACGGTCAATCTCTCTCCCTCTTTCCCTATCCTACCCAATGACAATCAATGATTTTTTTTTAATCTCTATAATTTTGCCTTTCCTAGAGTGTTAAATACATGGAATCATCCAATATACAGTGTCTGACTTCTTTCACTTATTTAGGAAATTTCACTTATGAAATTCAGTTGTGTTGTTTCATGTATTAGTACTAGGGTCTTTTTTGTTTTTATAGCTGAGTAGTACTCCATCTTATGGATGTTATCACACTTTGTTTATTCACTCACCAGTTGATCATTTTATTGTGTCCGGTTTTTGCCTATATGAATAAAACTGCTAGACCATAGAGGACAGATCTTTGTGTGTTTTTGTTTGTTTTTAAGTTTATTTATTTTGAGGCGGGGAGGGCAGAGAAAGAGGAAGAGAGGGAATACTAAGCAGGCTCCACATTGTCAGAGCGGAGCCCAAAAACTCAAGAACTGTGAGATCATGCATGACCTGAGCCGAAATCAAGAGTCAGATGCTTAACCAACTGAGCCAACCAGGCATCCCTAGAGGACAAGTCTTTGTAAAGGTATATTTCTTCATTTCTCCTGGGTAAATACCTAGGAGTGGCACTGTTGGGTTATATGGCAAGTGTATATTAGTTTCATAAGAAATTGCCAAACTGTTCCCCAAAGTGGCTACATCATATTACATTCCTGTTAGCAACAGGGGAGAGTTCCGATTACTCCTTAACTGATGGATGGAAACATTATAATTGATCGTTGTATATATACCACATTACGACTTGACAATTCATAGCCATTGGAGTTAGGTTAATTTAACATTATGGAGATTATGAGTTGGCCAATCTCATTTCATTCCTCCTGTATTTCTACAAGGAGAGTGTACTTAATATCTTCATTTTTTACATGAGAACAGTGGAAGCTGAGAGTGGCTAATTTTCCCAAAACACAAGTGACAAATTTGGAACATTATATGAAGTAGTCTGATTCCAAAGCTCACTACAGTATATAGGAAACAACCAGTGGTTGCCTCCAAAAATATACTGAATGATACGTGTAGAACATAGCATAGAATTGTTCTCTCTCATTGTTTTTCTCTCCTCATCTTTGGAGAAAGAAGGAAGCTTTAAAAGGCTTTTCTTGTTAACACTTTATCCCCAGACCCAGGGATCTAGGAGTTGACATTCCCAAGTAAGCTTACATCCTAATATAGGATACTGAGATCAAAGTGGCCCATTCTTCCATTCTTGTTCCATATGTACCCTGAATCCGCATTAAGATACTGCACATGTATCTTAAAATCTATCTATAAGCACTTAGATGGACAAATTCTCATACTACAAAATGTCTTCAGCACAGTCTGAAATGCACTTGTCTAATCAACAGGGGCAAGGCAGGTCACTAGGGACCATATGATGGGTGTACTCAGAGCCCTGCTAATTGTCCCTTGCCTCTGCTTTGCAGGCCTGAATTAGCTTCTGCCCTCACTCTATTTATAGGTTTGATGAGTAAACTTAGATTCTTCTAATGCATAAAGACTAAAAATACAAGGGGATATGATTTAGCAAAGTCAGTATTCTAGCATCTTTACATGTCCCCAGGGCATCCCTGCTCTGACAGCTTAGAGGAGTTCCCAGGTCACTTCAACCTGCAGTGTTCTTTCTTACCTTCTCCTTTAGGTTAGCACTGCCCATCCCTACTGCCCAGCTTTCATCTCCATCCATGAAACAATTATGGCCCATATAATATTACTAGTAATCATGAAACTCACATTTTGGACACCTATTATGTGTCAAGCACTTTACTAAGTGCATCAAAAAATATCACAGCATCCATACTGTCTCTAATTTATATAGGGGAAAACTGAGTCTTAGAAAGCTATGCAGCATGCCCAAGATGACACAGATACCAAATTAGGGTTCGAATCCAAGTAATCTTACTCCAGAGGCTGTGATCTCTACCACACTATACTGTGCCAAGAGCTCTGGATCTGATCCAAGTGTCCGCTCTGGGTGTAAATGTGAGTCCTGAAGTCAGGGCTTTTTGTCATTCTGCAAACCTGCCATGACTCAGACTGTTCCTCATCTTAGGATGCTTTTCTTCTTGAAGACCCTTTAAATTTTCTTCAAGGCCAAATTCTGGTGTTACTTGTTGAATCCTTCCCTAACTCACATAGAAGTTTCATTTTCTATGTTCCTGTGATCTCAGACATCTCTCTCTACCACTCACCTGAATTGTTTTATAATAATTTGTTTAAGATTATCTCCTTCATTAAATCATGATATCCCTGAGAGCCACACTTAATTTCATCCACTTCTACATCATTCCAAATCAACTAAGTTATGTTGCAACACAAACAGCATCTAAACCTTAGTGGTTTAAAATAACAAAGGTGTGTTTCCCATTGGTTTTGCAAGTTCATCCCAGGTAAGCGGGGGCTCTGCCCCACATGTTCTCATTACAAGAGGCTCTAACATTAATATCATCATGAATTCCTCAGCAAGATGTAAGGAAAGGTAGCAAGCTCTTAAGCGCTTAAGTTAAAAGTATTAAAATGCCACTTCTCTTCATATTTCATTGGCCAAGCAAGTTTCATGACCATGTCTAATTTAAGAGAGTAGAGAAGTATAATCCTAGCAAGTGCTTGGAAGAAGGAAAACCAGAATTATGTGATGAACACTAATGATATTCTCAGGATTTGGAAACACACATGTGGCCTATTTCATAAATGCTGGATAAATAAACTAGGTATTTTTAGCCTGATGCATTAAAAAACACAAATTGTGACCATATGCTAATATTTATTTTAAATGATGTCTTATGAAATTAATTCCATTATTTACTGTAATATCTTGAATACATTCACTTATCCATCTTAAATATATTCACTTAAAACGCTTTAACAAGTTTTTAATAAGAGGCCACTGTATGGAGATCAGTGTGTTAGGTACTATGTAGGCTTAAGCCATTATAAAACATAATGCCTACCCATATGAGTAAATGTGTTTAATACATGATTATTCCCTTATTTAGTTAAATTATTGAGTACCTATCACTTGTAACTCACTGCTCTACGAATAGATGAAAAGAGAGAATAAGATTCGCAAGGTCCTTAAGAGAGGGAAGACGGAAAATAGGCATGAAATACATAAATGAGTAAGATAATTCTAGTTGCTGACTGCTAAGAAAAAATAAACAAAAGTGGGTTTTGGGAGAGTGACTGACAGGGTAGGGATGTGCGCTGGATCTCCTTTGCTTGCCCCTTCCGATCCAATGTCTATCCCTGTCCGCACTAATCCAGGCTTGGGAGACCAGCTATTTGAACATCAACGGGACTCCTTCCCCACTGGTCTGGATTGGCTTTGCCAATAGAAGGCACCTGCAGCAGATCAGGAACTAGAGAATGAACTTGAATGAGGTATTTATCTCCCCAGCATACTCCCTGCCAGATAGTACCCGTATGCCACTCTAGTGAGTGCCCCCCCCCCCCCAAATCTGTCCCTTTCCACATAGCTCTGTCCCTGGTTTTCTGATTATTCCTTCAGGCCTATGGAGGCACAGCCCTCCACTGTTAATGGCTATAAATTATTTCATCATCCTTTTCTGCCTGTCTTAAACATTGCCCACATCTTTGTAGTTTAGTCCCTTTATTAAGTTCTTTGCAAATTGGCCATTTTATCATGCCATCAGTTATAGGAAATAATTAGATAGAAGTCTTGAAAATTTACACACACTACATTCAGATGTACAAAGAAAACATAGGTGTTAGATTTTTCTGTGATCAAATCTGCATACTCCTCCCCTATGGGTAGGAATAAGCTCCCATCTGTATAAATCACTAGAAGTCAGTGAAGAATCACTGAAAAATAGCTTTATTTATCATGTGAGGACCTGAATTTCAGTTCAGATCTTGTAATATTTTAGCTGAGTACCTCTAAGCCAGATATCTCATGATTTCCATGTAGATCAAAAAGATAAAGTTCACATGCAATGTTAGGTATGATTTCTACTGCTATTGTTACTAAACCTTTAGCTTGTTTTTCAGAGAAATTTCCTAACCTTATTTCCCACTTTTTTTCTCCACTTGAAACCCTTCTCACTGATCTCACTACTGTCCCACACTAGGAGGGTGGCCTCCCTGTCTTCTCTTCCCTCTAACACCTACATCATATCAACTCCACATTTTCTAAAACTATGACGTCTTCCAGAGCATCTTCTTCAAACTCTGCCCTCCCTCACATCAAATGTGAGCAAGGCTTCCCAGTACAGTTGAAATGGCTGTGAGTGTCGGGTCTGAGGCACTGACCATGGAAGAGCCGGGGGTAGGGTGAAAGCTGGTTTGCCTTCCACACCACACTGGACACCAGCTGGGGGGCTGCAACCACAGGAGGCGGGGGTGCCTCTTCTTACCTGTATAGTACAGTTCTATACTTATACATTTTTTTCTAGCAACTTTTTTTTTAAACACTATGTATATAGTATTCTCTTAAAAGTCTAATTCAGAATCATACACACAGATAACCTATTTAAAATATTAAAAGTCTCAGGTAAATTTTTGTAATAAGACACTTTGTAAATATGAAAAAAAGTCTTAATGTCTCTCCAAATTTATATTAACAGGAACCTGGGTGGCTCAGTTGGTTAAGCATCTGACTTTGGCTCAGGTCATGATCTTATGGTGTGTGAGTTCGAGCCCCGCATCTGGCCCTGTGCTGACAGCTCAGAGCCTGAAGCCTGCTTCGGATTCTGTGTCTCCCTCCCTCTCTGCCTCCGCTTATGCTCTGCCTCTCTCTGTCTGATATATAAGTAAACATTAAAAAGAAAGAATGTCAAATTTATATTAATCACAATAATATTTTACCAAGTAATATAAGTAATGGCTAAAGGACCGACAGGCATCATTTATTTTATGCACTGCATTTTACATAAGCTTGTTTTCCAAGGATATTAAGAAAAATTTGTTAATTAAAAATATCCCAGGGCGCCTGGGTGGCTCAGTTGGTTAAGCATCTGAGTTCCGCTCAGGTCATGATATCACGGCCATGGGTTTGAGCCCCGTGTTGGGCTCTGTGCTGACAGCTGAGAGCCTGGAGCCTACTTGAGATTCTGTGTCTCCCTCCATGCCTGCCCCTCCCCTGCTCACACTCTGTCTTTCTCCTTCAAAAATAAAAATAAACATTAAAAAAAGAAAAAAATTAAACAATATCTTAAAGGAATTTGCTTTCTTATACATTAAAACTAGTAACGATCTATTTTCATGTTTTGAGGAATGTAAAAATATTTCAAGTCTATCAGTTTTCAACTTCCTATTAATATGTCTAAGCCATTTAAGAACTTGGATTGACAATTTTATATTTGAGCATTGCAACTCAAAGAATGGATCAGAAGCTTGGTATTCAAATACTCCATCACAAAGTTGATATGCTCAAACCATTTTGGAAGAAAATAACCATGACAGCTACAATCTTGACATTTACAATAATTAACTAACTGCAGCTTTTGAGAAGAAAAAATTACTTATTGCCCTTACTATACAGTACCTGCTGAACAAAGTGGAACTGCCCTTAAATAACCAATTTTCATTATGCTGCATCCACATTAACAGCCAGCCTTTTGATGGGTACAGAATTATTGCAAGATTAAAATTACTGATTATTATAGAGGGCTAATTTAGAGCACAGGTAAAATTCAACAAATTAAAGACGAAGGTTTGTCCTTTTCAAAGAGTTGCTGGCTCTAATCGTTGTGAACATGTTTTCACAGAAATTACAAACTCTTACCCCTCCAAGAGTGCTAAGTATGTGGGGGAAAAATTGTCTGCAATGATCCTATGAAGTGATCCTGGCTACATGAACACAAATCAATGACATTACTCATAAAGGAATCTTATTCTACTGGTCACAAATATCACAGATTTCAAATAGCTAAGCCTAGTCAGAAAATATAGCCAAATCCAAAATTTATAGTTAAAATTTGAGGGTGAATTTTCAATTCTAAATCATTGAAGTCATAAATGAAAATTATTTATAACTCAGTAGTAGGTAAAGTTTTCTTGTTGTTTTAATAAAGATGTTAATATTATTTTAGGAGTAACTGTAATCTGTGAGAACTTGTATAAGTAATCTAGATTTTTATCTTGACTCTTTCAAATACTAGTTTACTAACTTTTTGAATCAAGATTTAAACTCACCTCTGATCTTTATACATGTCTTTTCCTTTTAGTGTGCACTTTCCCATTTTAATACACGTCTTTAAATACCTACGGTTAGTATTAATATTTACATGTTTACATTTAGTATTTGCACACAAAAAAATTATTATTTGAAAATAGTGTTCTAAATTAGGATAAGTACATTTAGATAGATCCTCATGGATAACCAGACAGAAATTCAGAAAAAAGTATAATTTATAAGCATCTAATTTTTAAATTTAGTATTGTTTCTACCTTTGATTCTAAGATATATATTTTTTGTCCTTTTTATGTCTCCTTACAAAATACCAGGTAATTTCTGATAATATAGCAACAGATAATACATTTCTAAAAAATCCCTTCAGGGGGGCGCCTGGGTAGCTCAGTTGGTTAGGCGACTGACTTCAGCTCAGGTCATGATCTCATGATCTCGCAGTCTGTGAGTTCGAGCCCTGCATCAGGCTCTGGGCTGACAGCTCAGAACCTGGAGCCCACTTCAGATTCTGTGTCTCCCCCTCTCTCTACCTCAACCCTGCTCATGCTCTATGTCTCTCTGTCTCTCAATAATAAGTAAATGTTTAAAAAATTAAAAAAAAATCCATTCAGGGTTCTAAAAAAGCTACTTGTACCTGTTTGTTGTTTGATAAACATTACAATTAAATGTAGCACTAATAGCTAACATAGCTATTAGTACCTATTTTATAGTAACTATTTTATAGGTACCAAACTGTAACTATAAAATACACAACATACAATAAAATATGCTGCAGAAAAATAACAAATATTTTTACACAAGTTTGACTCCTGTGACATTCAAATAAAAAATTCTAATTGCCAGAATATATGTACAACATATATAAACTAAGGAAAGTTACATTTATTAAAAAGTATATGTAATCGAATTTAGAGTGATCAACTTTAGGTGTCATTTACAACCTGCTTATGGAGTCTTGTCAAGGGAGGATTTAAAAGTTTATTTATAATCCTCACACTAATAACAGAGCAAAAAACATAGACTCGGTTGCCTATTTCACTCAGCTTGGAGCAGATGTGGAGTTACCTGTGTTGGCCTTACACATAGAGTAGAATATAGAAATAAAGCACAAGTAAAGACAGGTAAATACAACACAGAATGTGTTTGTAATTATTTGCAATATACAGTTATGCAAAAAAAAAAAACAGCTGATACACTATGATTGCAATTTTTGTTTAAAAAAGTATATAATTAGAAAAGGATGGTGAAGATATAACCAACAGAATGCAAGCAGTGGTAATCTCTGAGTAGGGGCTAAATTTTATCTTGTCTCTTTTGGTTTAGGGACAATATTTTTCTTCAATAAACATTACTCTTTTTAAAAAAAATTTTTTTTGATGTTTATTCATTTTTTGAGAGAGAGAGAGAGCACAAGCAGGGGCGGGGCAGAGAGAGAAGGTGACACAGAATCCAAAGCAGGCTCCAGGCTCTGAGCTGTCAGCACAGAGCCCAACACCAGGCTCTAACTCATGAATTGCGAGATCATGACCTGACCTGAAGTCGGACACTTAGCCAACTGAGCCACCCAGGTGCCCCAAACATTATTCTTATAATTAGAACAAGGAAAATACATTTATTCATTAAAAAATATAAACAGGCAATTATATAAGTTTATTCAGTGAGAAATAAATCCACCAACCCAATCAAAGGAGGGATGTGGAGACTGGGAGTACAGTGAAGTGAGGCTTTAATCAATGTTCTTAGGAGAGTGGGTGTCTGAAGGACAGGCACACTTGGGGTAGTTACAGCAGACAATTTATTTCCTACCATGCAAGTCCCTCCCCTGGTTCCTCATTGGCTGAGTACTACAGAGGTTACAGCCTTACCCATATGTGGCTTGTGCCCATGTAAAGCAAAAAGTAGTCTGATTGAAAAAAATGTACATTCCCTGAGGTGATTCAGAGGCTTTCAGTCCCTCCTCCCTTTGTTCTCTGGCGCATGATCATTGCAAAGCCTGAGAAAACAAGCTCACAAAACAGAGAGGAGGAAGAAGAACCAGGAAGTGAAGTGTCTAAGGGTTTGAGACTCCATTGTTGGAGGTGGGTTTGGTGGGGGGGGGGGGGGGCGGTGATCATACATACCTTCAACAGGTTGTAAACTGCTAACTAGACAGCACAGCTTTTATCTGGTATTTCTGAAAATGAATCATCTCCCTTACTTCTCACATTCAGGCAGTAAAGTACTAGACTAAATCTCCTCCATGGGGGGGAAAAAAAAATGTACACTGGTCTATCATTGTGAGGAAAAAGAATCAGATTTGTCACAATCACACCTGAGCAGTTCAGCCTCAATGTTCCCCTCAATTTGACTAAATCTTAGGTTTCTCTAGGACTAGGCACTCTGATCTCAGTTTTCTTAGAGCATTTAATTTAGAGAACTTGGAGTTGTAAATTCTTTCTCTGCCCCTTTGAGATGTAAATCTTTTCCAAGCTTGCTGCCAGTTTTACAACCCATGAATGTCTTTTTTGAGGACCTGAGAACCAATCCCTTGAAATGTAATCACCAAAAAAAGACAGAGTCCTTGATTGATCTCCCTTTGTGGGAAGGGAGGAGTCTAACTTTCATAAAAGCCAATGAGCAAACATTGATAGCCCAACCACATTCACCAAATCTCTCTTCTTAAAGTGTTCTAATATTTTGCATTAGCTCACCCCAGTGTTTAAAATCCCCTTCTCCCCCTACCCTCGTCTTCTGTTTTGATGGACTTCAGTTCAATCTCTCTCCTCTACTGCAACAGTCTTGAATTCTTAGTCTTAAATAGTCTTGTCTAATCATGTAACTTTTCTTTTTCTTTGGAAGACCATACTTAATTTATGGGCAAGTTTACTCTGCTTTAGAAAGCACTCTCTTTGCCCCACTCCATGAGGTTATGTGGTTCAGCCCACTTGGATCTTGTCAAGCAACCCCTCTTCTCCACTGTTCCCTCTCTGCTGCCAAACTGATGTAGTAAGATCCCAAGGTTTAAATGTCTGCAGAGAGTTTAGATTTTTGCTGGTCTCTGTGTGCCAATACTGTTCCCAACAAGGTATTAAAAATGCTCCCAGATAGTACTAAAGTGAAATGTTGCTTCATCTTTGGATGGATGTGCCTACATAAATGTTTAGGAAAGGAGCAGGAAGAACAGAAAAATGGATGTAATTAAAAGCGAGAATTCCAGAATCTCAGTTATAATGCCATCCCATAGTCCCAAACACTATTGTAATGCCTAACTATTAATAATGACAGTGATAACTTGAGTGTTTATTCAGGAACAGACACCATACTTTATGCTTATGCAAATGGCCTTGTTTAATTTTCACAATAACACAGTGAGGTAAATATGATGATTGCCACCATTAAGAAGAGAAAACTAAACATCAGAGTTTAGTAACTTGCCCAAGGTCAGTTAGTAACAGAGATGGTATTTAAATCCAGGACCACTAGCTCCATTTGCCATTATACGGTTATTTTAAACTTTGTTTATCTCAGAAGGCCAAATCATAGTTAATATTATTAAGTAGCTATTTAATTTAGCCTTGGTAAGTACTTGCCTCCATTAAGCTTGGGCAAGTAACCTGAGACAGACCATACTAGTAACCAAGAACCATACTAGCTAACAGACAAACACTCAGATTTCAATCTTCCCTCACGGTAAGTCACTGGACCTGATATTGGGACTTGTAATAAAAAAAAAAAATGTATTTGATCTTTGACTGTCTGTCACTGAGCTCCAAAAAGCTTGGAACTATCTGTAATACGAGCAAAGGTGTCTCTTGTTATGTTAATCAGGGGACTTTCGGAATGCACCTAAGAATGGGGGCTGTTCAGAAAAACCAACCCAGTGAGTAGAGGGTTGGAACTTTCTCGGACCCACTCCTCTGGCCTTCAGGAAGAGGAAAGGAGCAGGAAGTTGAATCCATCATACATACCTATCTGATGAAGCCTCCAGAGAACCCAAAAGGACATTGTTCAGAGAGCTTCCTGGTTGGTGAACAATGGAGACTTGGGGAGAGATGGGCACTCAGAGAGAGCATGGAAGCTCTGTGCCCTTTCCACATACCTTGTGCTAGGCATCTCTTTCATCTGGCTGTTCCTGAGTTATATCCTTTTATAATAAACCAGTGATCTAGTAAGTAAAATGTTTGGTGAGCTGCTCTAGCAAATTGATCAAATCCAAAAAGGGGGACATTGGAACATCTATAGCAGGTTGGCCAGAAACCCAGGTGACAACCTGGACTTGGAATTGTTATCTGAAGTTGGGGAGGTGGAGACAGTCTTGTGGGACTGAACCCTTAACCTATGAGATCTGACACTATCTCTAGGTAGACAGTGTCAGAATTGAGTTGAACTGCAGGACACTCAACTAGTATCAGTGCATTGCTTGGAGGTGTGTGTGGGAAACTCTCCCACACACTGGAATTGGGAGCAGAACACTTTAGGACCACATCATCATTCAGATGAGAGTAAAGGGAATGAGAAAAGGGTTTAGGGAGTGACTTCTAATTCTGTTATACCCATAATAGTTCCTCTTCAGTAAAGTGGGCTCTCAAGGGGTTCCCATTCTGAGTCAGTCTTATAAAATAGGCTTATAAAATAGGCATAGCACTGGATAGAAGAGTAACCACTGGGAGGCATTTTATTCCCCAAAGTCAAAGACACCATTCCAGAATTTCTCTAATCTACCAGGTAATTCTCTAAATTTAGGTGTCCATGAGCTTAATTCCAACTACAAAATCTAGGTCAGGTTCCATAGAGTACGCTCTGTTTTCTTCCTCAAGATAATTCTGCTCATTGTTCTAGCTTACTATTTCCAAAGGGAAGAAATGAACTGAATATCCTGCTCTGTGTAGGCATTTTATTGCCTTCCTCGTTGATTATTTTTGCTTCAGGTGGTATAGGTAGGCAGTTGGTTAATTCGTACATACAGAATTCTTCTACTCATACTTTGAAGTTTTTAGTTTCTTATAACCATCCTTTCACAATTTCCTTTCATTCAAGCTTGGAAGTGTGTTCCATTGGAGCCCAAAGGACACAGTTACTGGGATTTCTCAGTAATTTCTTTCTGAGATGTGAATTGGAGGTGTTACCTGGTTGGTCTCCAGCACTGACAACCATGATTTTTCAATATTTCACACTTTGCACTGTGATACCTTCATGCTCACAGAAAACAAAAGGGGTGGGTCATTTCAAGAAAATCTCATATCTATAATATTTAAGAGGGAAGGGCAGAAATCAAGAGAGGGAGATTTCAACACTGTGTTCATAGAATCTACTTCAAAGTTTTAGAATCATGGCTTTAACAAATAGGACAAAGTCCAGCCAGTTCCTGCAGCCCCAGGTCACAACTTGCACTTATCCACTTTTTTAAGTGTGTTTCAGGCTGGGTCTCAGTCAGAGAAGAGGACTATAGCAATAAACTGGGAGAGAGATATACACATATGGGGCTGAGTGGCAACCACATGCTGGCTCTTCTCTCTCCCCAGCAAAAGCAAGCTGTTTTGCTTCTGTAGTTCACCCACCTATCATGTATGTCTAAGCCAGAGTATATTTTACTGAGAGAACCCTATGCTTTTTTAAAAATACTTTTATTAAGTTTTTATTTTAATTACAGTTAGTTAACATACAGTGTTATATTAGTTTCAGGTGTGCAATATAGTAATTCAACAGTTTCATACATCACCCTGTGCTCATCACAAGTGCACTCTTTAATCACCATCCCCTATTTAAGCCATCTCCCACTCTCCTCCCCTCTGGTAACCATCAGATTGTTGAGAGACCCCTATGTTTTTGAAATTTTTTCCAAAGGTAATTATGTGATTATATAGTTTTCTTCATGTTTTTCTTACCAAAATGATGACAGCACATATGTGAAAATACATGATACTAAAAAGAACATGATATGGAAAATAATCCACAGCACTTAAATCAGGTAAGATTGTGTTCTGACATTTTTAATTGATACATAAATTTATCTTTTCTGGTTTACAGAATAAGATGGGGAAGGGAAATCCATTTGACTTGATAAAATATTCATCTCTCACCTCTGCTTGAATTCAAGAGTTTTCAGTATAATCCTAAATTAAGTATTTGTCTGGGAAGTGAGGGAAAAAGGATAATGCTTTAGGTTATTCTCTTGTCTCATGCAGAACTGAAAGAAAACCACCAGGAAATCAACTCATCTGGCCAACTTATGCTTTTTTCTCTCTGAATATACTTTTCTTTCTCCCCCCCCCCACACTAACTATAGTTACTTTCCTTTGTCTTTTTATTCACTATGCTTAGTTTAACATTGGTCTCAATACAGTTAACAATCACAGAGGTTTTTAAAGCTCCAATAATCACACAAGTGTGCAGGCAAAACACCATGTTTGGGATGTTTAATATTAAGCAGCAGGTAATCTGGTGCCATTCAATAGCTATCCCTAGGATTCAGAGTCCAGGATCAAAGTCTGCATTTTTTTTCTCTCTTCAGTTAGTATCATTATTATAATCCAACTGACATCAACTTCCCTACCTCCCCTCAGTGACTAATCTATAAATCCCAGTGACACTACCAATGCCCACTTACAATTAATGTGATTAACAAGGTACTATATTTATCTCAAAAGACACATATATGTCAATTAAAAGATAATTGGTAAGGAAAAAATATTGAAGAGTATTAATATTACAACCTAAAAACAAACATATAACAGTACCAGAAATTTTTTGAGTGGCAAGTAAGTTAAACAGCTAGGGAAGATGACTGAGTACAGTATAGTATTTCTAGGTAGATAATTGTAATTATTGAAAGGTAACAAACTGTGATTCATCACAACCTATGTTCAGTGTTGATATGTTCCATTTCCAACTCTGGCTTTCATGTTTGGCACCAGTAGTTTTCAAACCACTTTGACTATAAACTTGAAACAAAGGACTACAGTTAACATGTTTTAAATGATTTGCAGAAGCAAATACCAGAGGTGATACTAGGTCAGGTTGATACAAAGTTCTTCTAGGGAACTCCTGAAATTTAATTTTAACTGTTTGAATTAAGCATACACTGATTTTCACTCTTTTACTCCCACATCTCAGATCTTCTGTACCGAGTTGAGAGAGAACTTAAAACAGTACTTATCATAGAAACTTGAAGAGGTGGGAGAATTCTCCAGGCACTAATTCAAGTACATTTTCCCTTGCACTACATTTGAAGGTATGGATTTCCTTTTAGTATCTAGTAAGGCCCACAAAGTGAGAGGTCTGGGTTGTATGGAGTTGTTGGTGGTGGTGTCTTGCAGATTGTGTTTTTATAAAATTATTAAATAATTAAAAGATATATTAAAGGGTTCCTATGATTTGAAAATATTTCCAGTAGCTAGTCACTTGATAGTAGCAGGTCTGAGATGACTATACTGAACTGGAAATTCAGTTGGAAGATAGACCTATGAAACTATTTTGAAGCTAAATTCACATAGTTTTTTTTTTTAATACAATTGTATTTATTTGCAATTGAGGAAGCACTGATAGACATTATCTGGAGGAAGTGGGGCAGCTAAAATCCTTTCCTCACAGTATCTCTTCTCCCTTCTCTGGTATTTGTTCTTAAAAATTCAAAGGTAAAGATATTTTTAACCTTAACTTTTCAGTCAAAAAAAGTCCAAGTCAGTTTCCAATATAATCCAGATGGTCAAATACAGAGATGCAGGCTTTTCCACAAGTGAATACTTTGTCTGATAACTGATATTAATATTAATTAAACAAATATGGTAGAGAACCCATGTGTACCAGGCATCATGGTTGGTTCTGAGATACAAAGATTAACAGCCCAAAGCAGCTCAGAGTCAAGTGCAGAGAAAAGGCAAGAAAACATATGGAGAAACAGAGTGTAGAGGTGAAAACCGACATACCATGGTACATGAGAGAATGCTTCACATGGAAGTTGAGTTGGAGAAAGTTCCACAACAGAGATAGCCCCAGAACTTAGTCTACTTCTCTTTGACAATTTTTTGGCATTCATCACTCCCAATTCTATTCCTTTTTCTCTCCATCCTCTACCTCACTCCTTATTACCCCATTCTTTGTAAGTATTCAAAGCACTGGTGATATACCTTTGATAGTAAGAAGTATGTATCACTTGAATGTTAAGTTCTGTAAGGCAAGGATTATTGTCCATTTGGGTCACTGTTATATCTTCCAATGCATACACAGTACAATTCCTGCCACATAAGTATGTACTCAACAGATATTTCTAAGAAAAAAAAAGGAACACTAGGAGCTCAATAAAGAGTCTTTAATTTAGGTTCCCTTCCTCTAATCTTTTCACAATTTTATCCAAATATGTAACTTGCATCACATTTATTCCCCCAAATTAACATACTTCCCAATTGTACTCTATAAAATTTTATCCTAGGGATCTTCCCATCTATAAATTATTTTAAAAGTCCCAGGCATGTTATACAACATTTATATGTCAAGATATGTATCCTAGAATAATATCCATTAATCCTCACTAATGATAAATTCATCATTATTAGATGATACATTATCTAATTTGCCTATGAATGGCTATCCTTAAATTTCTTTATACATGGTAGAGCCTACTCATTGCAAAAAAGGTTATGTTTCTTTGGGTCAATTCTTCTTTTTAAAAAATTTTTAATTTTTATTTATATCTGAGAGAGAGAGAGAGAGAGAGAGAGAGAGAGAGAGAGAGAGAGAGAGAACAAGTGGGGTAGGGGCAGAGAGAGATGGAGACAGAATCCCGAAGCAGGCTCCAGGCTCTGAGCTGTCAGCACAGATCCCAACACGGGGCTCGAACGCACAAGCAGTGAGATCATGACCTGAGCCAAAGTGGGACACTTAACTGAGCTACCCAGATACCCCTTTGGGTCAACTCTTTTTTTTTTTTTAATTTTTTTTTCAATGTTTATTTATTTTTGGGACAGAGAGAGACAGAGCATGAACGGGGGAGGGGCACAGAGAGAGGGAGACACAGAATCGGAAACAGGCTCCAGGCTCCGAGCCATCAGCCCAGAGCCTGACGCGGGGCTCGAACTCCCGGACTGCGAGATCGTGACCTGGCTGAAGTCGGACGCTTAACCGACTGTGCCACCCAGGCGCCCCTTGGGTCAACTCTTAAAATATTCCTGTCAGACTTTCTTTCTGCTCTTTCTTATATTTCATAAGCATATGTAAATTAGAGTTTTGATATAAATGCCCTGTATTTAAATATACAACATTAAGCAAGTATTTCTCCTGAGGTCTTACATGACCCTTTTAAATGTAAAAATAGTAACTTTCTGATGAAATTATTTGGAAATTCCCAGTTTTGACTGGAGAGAACGAAGTTCCTTAGGGTCCATGTATTTGAGTTCGGTGTTTTGAACAGGACTTATATACAAATACATGAAACTCTAAGTAAAGAAAAAATCTATTCCCAAAGGCAAAAATATTAGTGACAGCAGTAAGTAATTTAATTATTCAGGTATTTATTTCTCTTTTTAGTGGCTTCATAATCAAAAAGGGTCAATATGTAGCCAATCTTTGATTTATATTTTCAGTGGATTCCAGTCTCAGCACTCACATAGGTTTTGCTTTTAATCCCTTCTGACTTTTCCAATCCTGACCTTTACCTTAATATAATCTAAATACTTACACCAGATGTCTTGCAGTTTAGCCTGTGCTAACATTATTTCCATTTGTACATCTTCAGACAAGCTTTAAAGTGGAGGAGGATGATAATTTTTATTTTCATGGTGAAAAAGAAATTCTGAGTTTGCTAATGAAAAGGGAGGTTGTAGCGGACAAATATTTGGGCCTGATTCACTTAAAAATCAGTAAAACATGACACAGAAGAGTAGAAGCCTAGGAATCAAAGCAGCTTGGATTCTATTCATGGCTCATAGCACTCTAAGTAACCACCTGTTGGGCCTCAATTTTTCATTTGTAAAACAGGGTAATGGACTGACTAATCTCTAGGGTCTTTACACCAGCAATATAGTTCTGATTTTATGAAAGGTTCATAACTCCTAAAATCTGTAAGACTATCATACTGAACATACCAAATTTCATTGGATTTAGGTTTTATTACAGTATCTTCTTGTGTGTTAATCATAAACTTATTATCTTAATTTGCAAAATATTCTAAAATAACTTGAGATGGAAGATTTCACATTTAAGTAGTCTTAAAATATATCTTTTTTTTTAATTTTTTTTTTCAACGTTTATTTATTTTTGGGACAGAGAGAGACAGAGCATGAACGGGGGAGGGGCAGAGAGAGAGGGAGACACAGAATCGGAAACAGGCTCCAGGCTCTGAGCCATCAGCCCAGAGCCTGACGAGGGGCTCGAACTCCCGGACTGCGAGATCGTGACCTGGCTGAAGTCGGATGCTTAACCGACTGCGCCACCCAGGTGCCCCTTAAAATATATCTTTAAATAGCTATTAGAAATTTTCTTAAGGCCATCACTTAACATTATTAAAATGCTATTTCTCTCCCTAAAAAAGGCACAAAATAAGAAATAGTATTACTAAAAATGAAAACACTATAAAATAATAAATAACATACATTTCCACAGTCTATCTAGTTTATTTTCTCTTATTGAGATCATTACTTTTAACAAAGTGTTGCCCTTAAGTTCTGTTTTACAGTTGTTGGTGAGGATGTGGAGAAAGGGAACTCTCTTACACTGTTGGTGGGAATGCAGATTGGTGCAGCCACTCTGAAAAACAGTATGGAAGTTCCTTAAAGAGTTGAAAATATAACTACACTATGATCCAGCAATTGCATGACTAGGTATTCACACAAAGAATACAAAAATACTAATTCAAAGAGATACATGTGCCCCAATGTTTATAGCAGCATAATCTACAATACCCAAACTATGGAAACAGCCAAATGTCCATCCACTAATGAATGGGTAAAAAAGATGTGGGGTGTGTGTGTGTGTGTGTGTGTGTGTGTGTGTGTGTGTGTATATATGTAATTGAGTATTACTCAGCCATCAAAAAGAGTGAAATCTTGCTATCTGCAATGACATGGATGGAGCTAAGCAGTATTATGCTAAGCAAAATAAGTCAGAAAAAGACAAATACTATATGATTTCATTCATATGTGGAATTTAAGAAACAAAACAGACAAGCAGAGGGAAAAAATAAGAGAGAAGGAGGTAAACCAAGAAACAGACTCTTGACTATAGAGAACTGATAGTTACCAGAGGGGAAGTGGGTGGGGGGATGGATTAAATAGGTGATAGGGATTAAGTAGTGCACTTGTGATAAGCACCAGGTGTTGTATGGAAGTGTTGAATCACTAAATTGTATACCTGAAACTAATGTTACATTGTATGTTAAGTAAGTGGAATTTAAACAAAAACTCAAAAGAAAGAAAAAATTCTGTTTTAAAGTGGCCACTGGAGCCACAAATGCTGATCCTTTATCTGTGAGCAAAGACATTCTTAGTGAGGCCTATATAGAACATTGATCATGATTGAAAAACAATGATAACACAAGGACAACTGAAGATGTTTATAACAAAAAATTATTAACTGGAGAATAAAAACAACTGCATAAAAGTGACCTAGTTTCTGTGGGGAAAAGGTCATAGTAAAATTATAAAAATAAGTATGGACATAAAAGTATAAGAAATAAATACAGGGAATAAATGATTTATTGAAGATAATCATGGCTCTAAACATGAAAGAAAATACTTTCCTTTTCTACATCCATATCTTCATGTACTCACACCTTTATTCCCATACTCTTGGGACTTTCCTATTTCTGAATTTACACAGTAGTAAAATCAAATCCATCTTAATTGGACAGTATTTGTCATCATCTGTATAATGCCTTTGATCCCTAAGATATTATTCACAATTTCCTCAAGTATGAAATAAAAATTTGCAAAGGTAGACTGAAACATTCTATTCTTGTTCCAACAAGTAAATTAGATATTTCAAACCACGGTTTTACAGCCCTGGAGCATATTAAAATCACTCTTATTCTTTTACATGGGATGCCTGTCCTGTTAATTTTAATATTGGATATTAAACATGATAATTTTCATGCTTTCATGTTTTTAGCTGTCTCAATTGAACTTTTAGAATATTTTCTTATGATTTTGTTTCAATACCTCCTTCCAGTTCTGAACTAAGCCTTCCAGTTTCCTTTAGATGCCATCTTCATTCCATGCCAAACCTTTCCTCTTCTGATAGGACCAATTTTGGTCAAATTATTTCTTGCCTAAACACAAGACAAGCTTTTGAGAAAGTATGTAATAGTTTCCCACCTTCCTAAAGAATGTACTCACTACCATTTTAAATGTCTTTTTTTCCTCCCAATAATCTTCATTATTGTCATTTTCTCACTTTCTCCCATTTGTATATAATGTAAAATCACCTTACTCGAGAACATTTTTCTTACAGAAAAATCCACTTTTAAGTGAAATACAATCTGATATCTCTTCAAGTAAAATACACTCGTTCTCTATCTGGCATACAAGAGTTTTGAAAGAGTGAAAACAAAAGCAATCTGCTCCCCAGGCAGTCACCTCTATTCTCTGACTACCTTTTACCCTCCTTTGAAGTACCAGAGTGCTAGTCATTAATTCATGGAGCCAATAGTGATCAAGTGCCAATTGTGTCAGCACTCCACCTGAATCTAGCGGTGCAGCCCTAAATGGAAACAGCCTGGAGCCCTGCTTTCAAGGAGAGTACCTTCTACCAGGGGAGAGAAGTATAAATTGAAGAGTGATGACAATAAATAGAAAATCTAAAATGCAACCTAAACAACTTCTGTGAGGAAGATGTACAACAAGCAATTACGGCTGGTAATAGGACGAGTTTTGTGCACAGCAAGATGCTGCAATTTCTCCCTTTACCTCCACTAACCAAGTGAAGCCAGAAAGTGGAGACTTTCAGTCTCTTGCACAAAATTAGCCTTATGCAGACATGTTCTTCACATATATTAAATTCCTGATGAGAGACTGATTTACTGGAATTTTTTCTTGCGTCCTCTCTATTTCTCTCCAGGAAACATCTCATTCAAAACAAGTTACTCTTTTGAGTCAGTGGTTTTCAAGACTGGTTGCACACTGGGGTCAACTGGAGGCTTACAAAGCTTGGGTCTTACCCCTAGAGAATCCAATTTAATTGGTGCATTCTAGGTATCAAGATTTTAAAAATCTAATGTGTTGCCAAGATAGAGAAGAACTAAGCAGTGCTATCTAGGAGTTCAAGGCCTTAGGAGCGTGTTAGCTGGTTTACTATATATATGATTGGTTCATAAAGAATATATAGATATAAATTGTTACTCACGGGTGCAGTTTTAGTTTACATATGTCCTTTTTCCTAAGTTTCCGTAATTCAGTGATCCATATTGATTTTAACATACCCTCCATAAAATAATTAAATAAAAGAGGAAATCAACTCAAATTTAATCACTTTAGGGGGTATACATTGAAAAGATGTTCTTTTAGCATTATTTAAAATAATGAAGAGAAACAGTAAATAAAGTATTGGTCAAATAAACAGTTTTACATGCATAATGGTGGATAGCATTAAAAATAATGTTATCCTATACATTCTGAATGAAAACATGTTCAGGACCAGGATACAGTTAAGTTGGTGGGGGGGGGGGGCCGGGGGGATGAGATTTTAGAACAGTTTGAATGAAATGAGTTCTCTGTTATAATTGTATATATGAATGCATATATAAATACCTATAAATTTGTTTATATATACAATGAACGATGTTTAAAATCATCACACACTACAGAATGTAGTTATGATTGAGGAAAGAGTTTCTCTTTTCATCGTACACTCACATATTGCTCATTTTTTAAAAGAACAATGAACATGCCTTCTTTTACTTGAAAATTTTAGATTTCTCATTTCCACAATTTCTACAGTGCATACTAACTTGCTAGCTTATGAAGCATATGAAGAATCTTCCATGACTTCAATCATAAAACAAGCATAGAATTTTATATGGGACTGTATCATTTCAGAAAGAAAACTGCCCAAACGGCAATTTATAAATGCATTCTACTTATCTGCTAATTTAATCTATTAATTTTCAAATGTGATAAATTGGTCTCTAATTTTTGCTTTACTATATAAATTTTTGTGATAATGATGCCAACACATTCCACCATTAGCCCCAAAATAAGAAATAGCCATTGCGTGTTATATGACCAGGATATTAGAGTGTAGATTTCTCTGGCAATTAAATCATATCCTTCAATACTATTGAATAATATATTTCCCTAATATGTAATCAAAGAAAAAACTTACTGGACATTCACACACCCAAAGTTCACCGTCATACACTCCATTCTGCAGGCCCTTAGAAATTTCACTGAATTTTGCCTCATCAGTCAGTTAATAACATCTACCTTTTAATCAGTGAAAACTAGCCTTTCAATTCTAATTCACTGTGGCTCTTTATTCATCACAGGATACACTAATACATATTCAACATTGTTTGAGTTTATTATGTTATGCAGTTAGCTGTAATAATTTTACAAACCATTGCACAGAATTGCACAATAACAAGTAAGAAAATTGTGAGTCAGTCAGGTCTAAATACTCCAAATGTCTTTATCCGTTAGAGCAACTCTGCTAGGTTTATATATAAATAGCTATGCTCTGTCAGTTTAAAAGACATGGTTGCTTGAAGGTAAGGGTAAAGCAGTATACAGGTGACTGAAGGATATTCTTGTTGTCTCCCTGTTTCTCCATCATAGAGGAAAAGTGTATGAGAAAAATAAATTTTTAATTGCCACTCATTTATTTTTTAATTTCTTCTGCCTTCTTTCTTCACCTCTAATCAGTTCAAACAAAGTTCATCTTGGAATGGAGCCATCTTGGAGTGGAAATAGGGCAAACTAAACAGAACACTGACTTTGAATCTAAACAGATTTAGGATATATCTTGGTTTGCCTCTTATTGGGTGTGTGAGTGCCACACAGTTTTCTAATATGTGAAATGCATTTAATACCTTACTCATCATATCATTGTATCATATACCCATCATAATGCTTGTGATATTCAGTGGTCTACATGGCTATTAATTAACATTAATATACTGCTTTTATAAATACCATGCAATGTATCTACCAGGCTGCTGTGAACCAGTACAAGTGTTTGGGCTACTATTATATTTTGAATTCCATAAATGTTGAGAGATATCAACTATTCCCTTAACTGCAAGCAACATTTGGTCTTTGATTCTGCTGAGGACATGAGAAAATGTTTCAGGTTTGTTTGTTCAATACCGAGCAGAGATTAATGTGGGCTTCTAAAGACTGCATTAGCTTTATGTATTTGATTCTACAGTTGTGTTTTTAATGGGCATTATATCCTATCATACTTGATAATATTGGATCCTTAAATTTACATCTACATTATTAATGTGAAACTGAGATAGAAGACATTTGTATCAATATATATGAAAAAGTTCCTTAGAGCAGAAATCTATTTGGATTTGAATAATCCCAAATTCATGTCTAAACTGGCTGAATTAATTGAACGCTTTACCAATTCTCCACTTAACTGATTAAACATATAATGGGGTCTATGGCTGCTATAAAGAAATATCAGAAATAACAGCTTTAAAACCACAGAGATGAAATCTGTAAAATAAGATATTAGGTGAGGCAACAACACAGTTAACCAAAATCATAACCACTCAGACTAATAATTCTTAGTTTTGAGTGTCTTTACAAGGTTATAACTTCATTTTGGTGTCTAAGTTTTTCTGCATTTCTTCAAATTAGACTATATAAAAATGCAGCTATCTTTTTAAAAAAAAAAGCTTTATTTATTTTGAGAGAGAATGCACATGCACTTGTAAGCAGGGCAGGGGCAGAGAGAGAGAGAGAGAGAGAGAGAGAGAGAGAGAGAGAGAGAATCTCAAGCAGGCTCCATGCTGTCAGCATCAAGACTGACGCAGGGCTCAATCCCACAAGCCATGAAATCATGACCTGGGCCAAAACCAAAAGTCAACACTTAACCGACTGAGCCTCTCAGGCACCCCTGAAGTTATCTTAAATAGCTGGACTACCTTGTGCCTTTGCACCACTCACAAATTCTGTTGTAGAATGCTGTAATCTATGGTATCAGCCAACACTGTCATTAAATATTTCATCTAAGTAGTCATTTTTCACACACCACATCAAACAAATATCCCCACTTAATGGAATACCAATTGCCTATTAAATCACTTTTATCAATTGTATTTATACTTCTTGCTTCACAGCCTTTTGACAATTCCCAATTCAAACAAAAGATAAGGAAAATAACATTTAATTTATCAGATGCCTGGCCCTTTCCCAATTTCTTTTCTCATAAAAACTCCTGTATGTCTTATTATCTCCATCTTATAAATAATAAATGGAGCTCTAAATTACATATTATCACGTTAATTTCACTACATCACAGCTAGAGAGACAAGGCAAGGAATGGATAAGGTCAAGCAGAGGGATAGATAATTAGTTGTCCAAATCTACAAATCCAATTGTTTAAAGGTGTTATAATCCCAAATGAAAGATAACAGAGAAACCTCAAAAGTGGAATAAGTAATCTTCCCAAATTATTCCCAATTAACCCATTAGCATTGTAAAAACATACTGTATATTACGATTTTTTGCCTTGATGCATGCACTCAGGAGTGTTCATTAAGTACCTATTAGGTTCCAGACATTCCACATGTCAAGACGGCACAGTTCCTTTCATAGAGGAGCTCTGTTACAGAACATTCTTCAAAAGGAGGAAATTTAATATCTAAAAATAAGAAGCAGGGGTAGCTGGGTGGCTCAATTGGTTAAGCACCTGACTCTTGATTTCAGCTCAGGTCATGATCTCGCAGTTTGTGAGTTCAAGCCCTATGTTGGACTCTGCACTGACACTGTGGAGCCTGCTTAGGATTCTCCCTCTACCCCTCACTCTCTGCCCCTCCCCCACTCTCACATGTTTATGGGAGAAAGAGAGGCCCCGAGAGTAGAAGGAGAAAAGTCTTAAATATTAATTTCATTTATCTCACAGTTTATCCCAGGGGTAGCTCTTAGTTTCTAGCAAAGTAACATCAATATTTTTTTCATGTTTTTATTTTTGTGGAGTACTTACTACATTCTGGGCATATTCCCATATTTTATTGTATTTAATTCTCCATCTTCCCCCTCTTCCTCCTTCTTTAAACTTTGACTTTTTTTCAAAAAGGATTTGAGGGAATATTATTCAGCTATTTTAAAAAATGGAATTTTGATATACACTACATGGATGAACCTTAAAACACTGTTAGTCAAATAAGCCTGACACAAAAGTATAAATAATGTATGATTCTACTTACAAGAATAGATATCTAAATAGGTACATTCATAGGCACAAAAAATAGAAGTTTCCAGGGAATGAGAGGAGGAGGAAGGGGGAATTATTTAATGGACACAGAGTTTTTGTTAGGGATGAATAAAAAGAGTTGGCTATGGATAGTGGTGAAAATTACACAACATTGTGAATATATGTCATGCCATTGAGTTGTATACTTACAAAGAATTAAAATGATAAAGATTAAGTTATATATATTTTATCACAATTAAAAAAAGAATTTGAAAAATTCCTTCAATGAAATGCATTTCTTTCAAATGCATAAATGTGCATATGTGTATGTATGAGAGAGAGAGAGAGAGAGAGAGAAGGAGAGAAAATATTAGAACAAAGTGACAATAAGGGTAAGAAAACAGGTTGAAATGAGTAAGTATACATAATGTATGCTCTTAGGTCCAACACAGTGGTTAAAGGTAAGATACAAGTTTTATTCTGATTTTCCTAGTAGCCAAAACAAAAATTTGAAATATCCATTAAATAACAAACAAAACAAGTGCTTGTAGTAAGTAGTGGAAAAGAAACCAAAGAAGAGTTATCACTAGGGATTCTCATAAAGGAAATACCACAAGATGTGGTAGATATTTTCTTCAACTGCATTTGCAAAGCACAGACCAAAACTGGTTCCTTTTTTGTCATTGGTATAAAATGATTAGTTTCATATTTGTGGTTCCCACTACCAACAGTGTAATATGCAAGTAAATTTTAGAATTTGAATAATTCAATACTTGCATAAGAAAAAAGCTTTCGGGGGCGCCTGGGTGGCGCAGTCGGTTAAGCGTCCGACTTCAGCCAGGTCACGATCTCGCGGTCCGTGGGTTCGAGCCCCGCGTCAGGCTCTGGGCTGATGGCTCAGAGCCTGGAGCCTGTTTCTGATTCTGTGTCTCCCTCTCTCTCTGCCCCTCCCCCGTTCATGCTCTGTCTCTCTCTGTCCCAAAAATAAATAAACGTTGAAAAAAAAATTTTTTTTAAAAAGAAAAAAGCTTTCAATAATTTGCTATCCCTTTTTCATAGGCATTTTGGCTTCCATACTTGCTAATATAGTAGGCAAACCTTTTATATGACCACAGTGCAAGTAAATGAATGTGACTCTACAAGAGCCCAAAGTGTAGAGTCCACATTTGTAAATCACTATGCTCAGCACATGTCATACCACAAAGAGGGGCATAAAGGTGGTTGAAATTATCTGGAAAGTTTAATACACTGTATTAGAAAGTTGGAGTTTGAAACTTTAACTTCCCTTTGACAAGAAACTGGCTGAAGAATGGAATGTATTCAAGACTAGAATTTTTTTTTTTAATAACCTCAGTGGCTTCATTGAGGCCAGAGATAGGTCATGCTGCCTGACTACACAGATGTCCTTCTATCCAGGGCTTCCAGGAGGATGGCTTTGCTTTTGGTTAATGTGAATTATACATGCAAATCATTACCCACTAAGCTGAACTATGTCCTAGCAAAAGCAAATGAATACTTTTTTTTTTAAGTTGGAATACTTTGTAAACAGTAAGCACATGCCATTTTCTGGTTTAAGTACTCTAGCAAGAAAAAAACATAAATTCATTATTTTTATGAAAAAAAGAAAATACAAAAACAAAACTTCAATTTCATTGACTTTCAATGAAAGTCAATTTCATTGTGAAAATAGGTTCACTTGGAGCCTATAGCCTATTTAGCCTATAGATCTAAAACTCAACTAAAAAAATAAGTGACTTGAAGGATATTTTATTCAGTATCACTCTTTAGTCTCTGAACAGTAATTTGTCTCAACAACACCAGTTGTCATCTCCGGACCGTAATTTGTATAAAAACACCAGTGGAATGAGTTAGTTCTTATAAAATTTTCATTAATTAAAATTTACCTATATAAGCACCAGAAGTTTATTTATTTAGCTATTTGGGTTGAAAATTTACATATATACCACTGGATTTGTTGGGTCACATTTTTGTAAATAAACTTTTTTTTTAATTTAAAAAGAAATGTTTTTTTAAATTTTTTAATTTTTATTTTAATTTTTTAATTTTAGGGAGAGAGAGCATAAGCAGGGGAGAGACGCAGAGGGAGAGAGAGAATCTTAAGCAGCCTCCATATTCAGCGCAGAGCCCAATACGGGGCTCAATTCCATGACCCTGGAATCATTACCTGAGCCAAAATCAAGAGTCAGAAGCTCAACCAACTGAGTCACAGAGGCACCTTTAAAATAAACTTTTTAATCTGGGGCAATTTTAGATTTACAGAAAAGTTACAAAGATAGCAAGGAGAAATTCCATTAACCTTTTGCTCAGTCTCTCTTAATTTTTCATTATACACAAAATATTATACAAAAAAATTAACATTGGTACATGACTATTTTTAATGTGAACTGATCTTTTCTTAAAACATGTTTTAATTCTATAAACATCAATTATATAATAATTTCCTAATTCTTTCAGAGCTTGCTGAAATAAGTTGCGCTCTTTGAATCTCATAGTAACTGGACCCAGTCAGCTATAAATTTGAGTACATTCTCATGTTTATGGTGTTTTTACTGTCTGTTTTTTCTCCTGGTGGTAAAATAGTGCCGTTGTATTGATCATAGTCAAGGTTGAAGCTGTAGTGGTGGTTGTTACTGTCATTGATGTTTTGCTATCATCCATCAATTGTGATTTCTTAGTTGCAAAAGCTAACAGTATATTTCAGTTCTTGTTCTTAACCCCTCTGGATCCTTTGATATAATTAAGTAGCTCCTTCATTCTTTTTTTTTTTTTTAATCCCTTTTTTTTCTTGGATTCAGTGGCATTACAGTCTGACAGACTTGCTCTGTAGCTGAGCTGACCTCACTACCCCTTATCTGCCTCAAACTCTGGCTATTTCCTCTCATTCTTCCCCCATAATAAAAATGTGCCACAATGACCTATCATTGATACCACCTACTTCTCTCTTACATTTACCCTTTCTTCAGCATTCTTACCCAGTCTCATGACTTCCACCAACAGCAATACACTGATGACTACCAAGTGCCAGTCTTAAGCTTCAAACTACCTGATAAATAACTATATTTGGATGCTAGGGGGATGTCAACTCAATATGCCAAAACTGAACTGATAATCTTCACACTCATGCTTGGTCCTTTTCTTCCTTTGTCCCTTATTTATGATATCATGTTCCTTCATATCAGCTAACGTCAAAACCTTGTCATTTTCTTGGCTTTCCTTTCTCCTCTTCTCAATACTACATCCAAATGTTGTCAACATTTATTGACTGAATCTCTATTATATTTTATTAATTTGTCCTCACCAATCCTTTTCCAATGCCACTATTAGTACGAGTACCAACCACAGTCAGTGTTTGTAAGTTATAAAGCAAATATAAATTACTCCCTGACTGTGTTATTAACTTGTCTCTTTTTCCTAGAGTCTTCCTCCTCTATCAATTGGAGATTTAGATGCATAATTTCTCTTCCTGAAGCCCACACTGAACCATGTCATTCTTTTGCTCAACGATTTCAGTGTGCCTTTAAGTCATACTCCACTCCTTGCTGCTTATGGAACAAAAAAGTCCTTGTTTGGAATTAGATTTGCTTTATCTGGCCCCAATCATACTACCCAGTTCTCCTTTTTTCATCGTCTTTATGCATCCTGGAAGCACAAATGAACTACTTGCTGCTTGCCTGTAATTCCTTATTTCCATGACTTTGCTTACATTCTTCCCTATGTGTGAAGATCCCTCTTTCCTATCTCTGTGCTCAAATCCTTGCCAGCCTCCAAATCTACCCAAAAGACACCTCTTACAAAAAGCTCCCCCTGGATTCCACTATCTCAAAGTAGACTCTTCTGCTAAATCTCCTTTGTGACTGAGCTATACCTCTATTGTTTCTTGTATCACATATTACCTTGATTTTAAATTACTCATGCAGTTTTCTTATCTCCTCTACAAAATGACTTCAAACTCTTTAAGATGTCTTATCTGATGAATCTTTTGATCTCCTGAGGTACCTGAATATCACAGGTGCTAAACTCTCTCCTCCCTAGAAAAGTTTTTAAAAAGTTAGCAATGCCATGAACCTATATAACTACCAATCTGCTTTCTTGCTTCCTGGAGACAAACCCCCAGGCACTAAAGATTTTTGCAGTGACTTACTCTCCTTCTCTTTACCACTGTTTCTGTCAGCAGTTGCAATGGACTGTATGTTTGTGCCTTTCCCCAAATTCATATACTGAAATCCTAACCCCCCATATGATGGTATTAGGGGGTGACACCTTGGAAGGTAATTAGGTCATTAGGGTGGAGCACATGCCTTTATAAAAGGGATCCCAGAGAGCTCTTTTGTCCCTTCTTCCATGTGAAGAAGGAGCAAAAAGATGGCAGTCTGCAACCTGGAAGAGGGCTCTCACCAGAATCAGATTGTACTGACACTCTGAGCTCAGGCATCCAGCCTTCTGAATTGTGAAAAATAAATTTCTGTTGTTTATAAGCCACCCAGCCTATGCAGACTTTGTTACTGAAGCCCAAACAGACTAAAACATCAGTCAGCAATTTGGTGCGCATGTAGATGCTTCATACAACCACGGGACTCAGGTGATTGACTTCTCTTCCCCAGTGATCTGGCTCACTGACACAACTCAGTTACCCAATGCCATGGTCACATGTTGGACCCTGCTATTATCAGTTCTCAACTTTAAACATTCCACTCTCTCAACATTACTTTCTCTTCTACTCACTCACTCTAGAAACCCTTATTCACAATTCTTTAGCCCAGAAATACCTACAATTCATTGACTCTATCCCCTTATCCACATAGATTTCATGAACCATGATTCACTATTATCACAGTGTGAAATACACCATCAGCATCTGCCCTTCTATTGAGTGTTCACAGACACTTGGAGAAACTCTAAACCTGGTTAAATCTAACTTTCCACTCACCCCTTGTTTAAAAACAGCTGACCATGGCTGGAGAAAAAAACCACATACCCTAGTAACTGAATTCAAATTAAACTTATGATCTCAAACCTCAAATAAGTCCTCAGTATTGCTGGCAACTCTCTACATTTTTCTGGCAAATTTATTCACCTGCCCTCTGAAGCCACTGTTTTGCATTTTCTTTCTCCTCTAGCATCTCCTACCTTCTCATTGCTCCCAGCTGATCACTGTGTCTCTGAGATGGGATATGAGCAAAAGAGAATTTCCACATTTCCCCATAACTTTCACATCTACCACTTTCTGGGTCTGTGCCCTTTTATTACACCTCTTCTCAGTTATAATAGGTAAACTGTCCTTGCTCATATTTACAGACTCCTTCTCCTCTTCCTTTCTGCTCATGTTCATCCTTTCTTACCTATTCAAGGACTTTAATCCTATAATTATCCCTTCTCTCCTTTACACCACTAAAGTTTTTCTTTTAAACTCTTGTTTGGCTCATTCTTAACAACACACAGACTTGTGATAGTAACTCCCTTTAAAAAAGAGAAACTTAACCCCACATCCTTTCCAAATAACACCCTATTTCTCTGCCACTTTTATATCAAAATTCTTCAAAGGAGTTATCCATCTTTGCAGTTTCCTATTCTGTCTTGAATCCACTCAACAAATTATGTTTTGGTGTTTTAACTATTCCAAGGTGCCTGCTCTTGACAAGGGTACTAGTGATCTTCACATTGTCAAATCCAATGGGCAACTCTCAGCCCTCACTGTTAGTCTGTTCCTCAGAAATATTCAGAGGAATATTCAGAGACTTTTTCACTCTCCCCTTCTTAAAATTGTTTCTTCACTTGGCTTCTATGATTCCACACTTTTCTAGTCTTCTTCCTATCTCATTTGTCACCTCTTTTCTGTCTCCTTTACTGGCTCTACTTCCTCTTGTCTACATCTAAAAATTAGCTATCCTATAGCTCAATCTTCAAACCTCTTCTCTTCTCTGTCTACCCCTAGTCCTGATAATCAAACCCAAGCTCCATGGCTTGCCAAAAGATCTATAATCTGAACACTCCAAATTTGTAGTCCCACCCCCAATGCATTCGTACACCCCAAACTTGAATATTCAACTACCTATTGGGTATTTTCAGCTGTATATCTAATCAGCATCTCAATGTTATCATGTTCCAAACAGAACTCTTGGTCCAATTAGACTTCTTCTCCAAATGTACACCATCTCAGTAAATGGGACCTTGATCATTTGGGTGCTCAGGCACAAAATGGCATCATTCTTGACTCCTTTATTTTATTCACATCCACTCAAATCAAAGAAACTCTTATCAACCTTTGGTATATATCTTGCACTCAATCTCTACTCATCAACCCCTCTTTACTACTACTCTAGTTTAAGCTATAAGCATCTCTTACCTGAATGCCTACAATAGACTGCTGAATAGTCTCCTTTACCCTACCTTCCTCCAATTTATATCCTTACTTGATACAGTATGCCAGGCATTATTTTAAGCACAGTTCATATACTAACTCATTTAATCTTCAAAACAATCCTATGAAGTAAGTAATTTTATTATTCTCACTACACATATAGAGAAATAGAAGTACAGAGAGTTTTAAAAACTTGGCATGGTCACATAGTAAGTAGCAGATATTTACTCAACCACTGGAATATAAATGACTCCAATTCCATCAGATCATGCATTTGCTTCACTAGAATATAAGCTCCATGAGGGTAGGAACTTTGTCTGGTTGTCACTGTATTGTAATATTCCCTGAACTGTAGGCATTTGGTAAATAAGTACTGAGTGAATAAGTAAGTGAATATCTGCCTCCAGTTGTTCTCCTTCCTCTCCTAATTGGCAATAAATGACTAATTAACTTAACTGATTAATCAAATCATGACCTAAACAAGTTAGAACAAACATGCTCAATGTGAGACCACAAAGGGTTTGCCTATGAATAAAGTCTTTGAGATACAATTGGCTAACTAAGCAACATCCATTTTGGATTTTCAAGACATTTTTTAAAATGTAATCCTGGTTCTTCATAAATGAATTGCAGAATAGCAAATTAATAATATGCTCAGATATCTAAACCATAATAATTTTATAAGGTTAATTTAAAAATCAGCTTATGATTATTCAAATATAGGATGAATTCTTACAAAAACAAATACCAATTGGTACAGGTAACTCATTAACCACTGGAAGAAGATCAGACAGTGAATTTTTAGAAAGAATATGGAAGGGGAGCCTGGGTGGCTCAGTCGGTTAAGCGTCCAACTTCAGCTCAGGTCATGATCTCACAGCTCGTTGGTTCCAGCCCCACATAGCTCAGAGCCTGGGGCTCTGCTTCGGATTCTGTGTCTCCCTCTCTCTCTGCCCCTCCCCCTCCCCCCACTCCTCCCTGGCTTGCACTCTCTCTCAAAAATAAATAAACATTAAAAAAAAATTAGAAAGAACATGGAAAAGTCAAATTTCATTATTGCTCAGTGGGGCAATGTGTTCATCTAAGGTAAAATGCTCTTTAACACTGGAAACAGTTTATAAAGTCTCCCTCAAACACACCAATCCATGAAATGATTGTTTGAATGCTAGTTATTCTAGCTGGCTTTTACTGGAAATTACTTGATCTATCAATTTGAAAAGCTCTCCCTAGTACTCATTCCAGCCTCGCCAAACACTAATTCACAGGAATCCAAACTTTGTATTGGAAGTGAGGAATCCTTACTCTAATTCTCAAATACCACAGTTTTTCTCAACACTAATTTTTCTCCACATTTATTTTTATTTAATTTATAAGGTAATTTGATAATGTTTACTATGTGCTCACCCCTCTTTTAAGTGCTTTATAAATATTAATTGATTTAATCCTCCAAACAATCCTCTAACAAAAGGAAATTAAAACACAGAGAGGTTAAGTAACTTGCCCAAGCTCTGACATTCTCAGTAACTACACCCTGTTTCTAATACATGAGGGAGAAGAAACAGCCTCTGTAGGACAAATGATAGTGGATATTCTTGAGTGAGAGAGACACTTAGGTGTTCAAAAAAAAAAAAAGGCATGTGGACACCTGGAAAGTAGCCTGGACAGAGCAAACATATCCATGATGCTGGCCTTTTACATTCAGTATTGTTGTTTAAAGAAAGGCAGATTACCTCATATGTCACTAGACTGATTTTTTTCTGGAGCAGCCTGGCCATAGTTGGAGAGAAAGTGGAGGCAAAGATGAGAAACATATGTGACAGGATTGGGGAAACATAAAAAAGACCTGGAAAGGAAAAAAAAAATGTGTGCAGATTTTAATGTTATCCTAACATTAGTTAGGATATCTTATAAATAAAAAAAGTTGTCAATGCAAATGTATAGGTGGATAGGGGTTTAAATTAATAGGAAAACACTGAATGATCCCCATCTATAAGAAAAGGAAGCCTTGGGTTTGTATGCATAATTTAACAATATTATGCCTGGTTGCAATTGGTATTATCATTATTAAAATCAAGTTGTTTCAACAGGATTAAATCAAACTAGTATAAATTCTTATATAGTTAAATTCACTAGGTCAACAAGTATTTTTTGTGGCCACTGTATTTAAGGTACTTTTACAGTGCTGCAAGAAGCACAAAGGTGATCAACTTAGGATGACCCTGACCCTCAAACAACCTAAATGCAGCAACAGAGGCCCTAAATTTCTAGCATGTTTTATGTTTTCTAATTTTTGATTTGTTTAGATCTGAGAGGCTAACAATCAGCGAGGTAGGTTTGCACCCTATAGAGCAAATAATGAATTATGGTGCCTTAGATCTCAAAGCTGCCTAACAAAATGAGATGGAGACTCTAACAATTTCCCACCTGATTTTGGTAGCTTTATAGAACAAGAACTCTGTATTTTATAATCAGTAAGTATTAACTACCAGTGGTATACAAACAAAGGTATTTAGCCCTTATTTTAAATACAAACGTCTAAGGATAAATTTACACCTTTGTTATTAAAGTTTCATATTTAATCTCACCATAGCTTTGAGAACTAATGTACCCTAACTTCTTTACTTAGGATTAGAAGTTTTTCCACTATGTTCTTTGCTGTATAATCTCTGGCCAAGTTTTGATTTTTAAAAGGCCCTCATTTCCATTCTTAAATGTTTTGTGGGCAAAGAGATCTCTACCTTTCTGTATGTCAGAAGAAATTTCTGATTTGGCATTCAAAGTTCCTTCTAATAAACTCCTGAATATTTGCAACTGGCAAAAATAGAAAGGCAATGTTTATAGTAGACATATACATCACCTGGTCTATGGCAAGCCCTAGAGTTCATTTTCCTAGTCACAAAGTAATCTAAAAATCACTGTCACAAATGAAGAAAAAATATATTACACATTCATCCTGAAACAACAACAGCAACAAAAAACAGAGCACCATGAAACAGGCCTCTATGTTTTCTGAAATGGGCATGAAAGAACTGAGCACAGTTGCCCAGCTAGTTTTATCCCCCACTTCACCCAGCAACTGCCCTTACCTCCTCTTCTGAAGGAGTTGGTTAGCAGAGACATGGATCAAAACTTTAGTCATCATTTTCTACCACACCTGAGTTGTAGAGAAAGAAAGTATCCCTCTCACCCCAAACTCAGCTGTGTAAACCTATTTTCCCATGGGAGTCTTCAGGAATACAGGAGACCAGCATGCTAGGAGAAGGTTCAGGACTCAATGGTCCCAGAACTTCACAGACTGGGAAAGGATTCGTACATCCTAAATACCAGAAACCACATGACACAAACCCGTATGTCAAAATTCTTTCTATATATTTTCTTTTCTTTGATTTTTCTCCTTTACTCCTTAAAGGGAGATCTTGAGTCATTTCTAAGCTCCTATGAATAGTCCCTTAGCAACCATTTTAAATAGGATTAGATGCAACTGTTCTCTATTTAAGGGTGTTATATTACGAAAATCCCAGTATAGACAGAAACAGACTGGGGAAAGAGGTGTGGAATATATTCTTCAGGCACACTTAAGAAGATTATAAAATTTATAAAAAGATACCTTAATTCCCCCAAAGACAATATCAAAGTCTAAAAAATCAGTGTTTTTCAAAATATACTTGATTGTCTACCAACTACCCTCTCCTTTCAGCCTTCCAGCCTCTCTTTTGAGCATCTATGTCAGTTTGTCCATCTGTCATACTGTTCAATGAGCTAAGTAAGCCTAACTTTCTCCCAGGTACATTCTACTGTAAGACTCTTGTTTACAAATATTTTGCAATATAAAATTATATTAATAGTCTTTTAAATAACAAAATATTTCTCATATTTCAAATAAGTATAATAGGTCTTTTAACCCAAAACATACACTCTACTGTTCAGAAACTTTGTGGTTGTAGTAAGGCATTAGCACATAGATTTAATCATTGGATCAAAGTAGCTTTCAGTTAAATAAAGAAAAGGGAGATCTGAGTCCATTCCCCTTAAAAAGTTCAAACCATACCTGATTGCAGTCAGTTGTTTTCAGAACAAAGGATAGTGTGTGAAATTCAAGAAGCTTTCATGAAGTCCATTTTCACCTAGGATTTTGTAATAAAGGTATTTGTCTTTTGTTTGCAAAATAATACTGAAACATCAAATCCTTCTTTCCCATGCTGCTGGGTTCACAGAAGACAGCAAATGCTTTTCTCCCTTTAAAGTTCTATTTATTTTACTAATAGATTTTTCTGTTGGGCAATATGATTCAGTACCTGACACATAATACTTACTCAATAAATATTTGTTCAATTAAATTGGATGTTTAAGCTTGTGTTCATTTCTAAGGGCTAATATTTGTCAAATGTTTCATCAAGACCTCTTGAGCACCTTCTTTACCATTAAAGAGGTTCCTTGTCATTGCAACAAGTCATTGTTTGGGGAAGATTATGGGACCACCCTTGAGGGAAATGCTATGACATTTTAAATAAATATGTTAGCATATGAAAGAAGACTCAGTGAAGATAAATATGAAAATATTTATTATAATGTGACAGAAATTATGATAAACAACAGCAATAAAATGGAATACTTAAATTCTATTCCAATATTTTACACACCAATGTTTTATGTTTGCTTTATTAGAGGCACAATGGCACAAGAAATAATGAACCTGGAGAAGGAAGGAATGGTAAAACGTGAAGAATTCATTTCAGTATAAGAGATTTTGTTTTCAAAGGCTTCAATAAAACATATTTGGACCAAGCAAAAAAAATGTATGACCTAAAACAAAAGAGCTGTCCCTGCCTTGCTGAAATACATTCTTATATTGCTTCCTGATATAGCTTCATAGACTATAGAAAAGGCAAGGTTGAATGACAGTTTTTAAGCCTACTTCATTTTTGGATATTTTCTATAGCTAATTCCAAATTCTCCTTTGGCTCAAATGACTAGTTTCAGGATATGAACTTGAAGATTTAATAAAAAAATCTTATATCTATCTGTAAATCTTATATAGAGAGAGCAGCAAAAATTTGAGAACATAAGGCTACTCTCCTTGACACTGAATACAAGAGTTGTGGCACTAGAAAGGAGAGATGATTTCGTCCTTTCAGTTGAAGCCCCCACTGATAGGAGTCCACTCCCAAAGGTCTTAAAGGATATGTGATGAGGTCAAATTTAAGAGCTATAAAATGTAAGAGAAACAGCAAGGCCAAATTCAAGTGGAAGCCCTATAAAGGTCTACAACATGTGTTCTTTGCTATACAATGACTCACCAGGACCAGATGGTATCTTACGCTTTGCAAATATCAACAGATTTTTGACAAATAAGTACCCTTCAATCCTCTACCTTCAGATTGATATTTATTAAGGAATCAAAGGTTTCAACAGTTTTGTATGTTTCAAAGTTACATTGAATAAGGTTTTGTGAGAACAAGTCTAGCCTATTTCTATAGGTGTAATCCATCTTGAAGAGAGAAATCTTTACCAGTGGATATTTTTATTTCCAGTGCTAAATCCATCAAGAAAATTCCTCCTAGTATGAGGAACTAGGGGATGCTGGCTATTGCCAGCTGACCACAAAAATAGCACATTTGCATTATATAAGCATTTAACTTATGAGAATTTAACCATATGACAGAGAGAGAAATAGGAAATTGTTTAAATAGTGGGCAGGAATCCATTCACCATTCCAATTCTCTCCATAAGCATTTACTCTGAGTGAACATGGGAATCTTCTACGCAAGGGCAATCTCAGTTCCTGTCTTTCATCCACAGAATACCTCTCCAGTTGAGTGAGACTGTGTTGTATTCAATAAATTCAATGACACACAGACACATATTTTTTTATCCAGTGCAGACCTTAAAACACAACTATATAATCTGGTGCTCAACAGGGCTGCTTTATGCAATGCCAGAGGGCAAACTGTCTGTGTGGAATAGAAGAGAGATATGGTTTGCCTTCAATGTGGATTCTTCCAAAGGAGTTTTCCAAAGTAAAATTTCAACAATCCTCAAATTTCACCTTACCTACTACACTGCCCATGGAACCTAAATTAGATTTGATTCCACTGTCACTTCACCTTTGTAGAGCTTTAGCGGAAAAATTTCCCCCTGATCTCTTGCATTCTCCTCCAATACAGTCTTACTCCTGAAGTCTGTCCTAACTGACAGACTCATCTCATCCTCTGTAACTGCTAGCTCTCCCCGAGTTCTTCTTTTCTATTTACTAGACAATAGCATAGTAAAAAAAATTATTTAATTTTTTGGCTTGGGGCAAACTTCAAGCTATCAGAGGGCACCTTTCACACATCTTCTTAGATATATCCAAATTCACTTAAAACTAAATTCCTTTGTTTGCTGTGTCTGTATTTTACCTAAAGCACAGAGTATATAGGCAAAAATGATACTGTGTGTCCCATACATCATCAAAACTGTATATGAAGTATCTCTAAAAGCAATCCCAGATCACAAAAGATAGGGAACAGAGCAGGGGGATAAGTGCCTTGGTAAGACCACAAAAGTGAGTAGGAAATAAGTTCAAGTCATACAATGCGGGCAATAATTCGGAGCAGCAGTAGCAGGCACTTGGTTGAATTTTGCAAGATGGCCTTAATAAATATAAATCCTTCACTTTTAGTGTCTTAAAAATCTGTTACAAAAAACTGCTCTAAATTCTTAAAAGAATTATGAGCATTAATAATTGTAAATTATCAATACACAATATGAGACTTCATGCCCAGTTAAAAAATTATAATAGTCCAAGAGTTTGGTAAGCATAATGTGGCCCAGTGTGTATTCATGGACTGGACATTGTGCACCAACTGGCCACCAGTGACCGTGCCAGACTCTGTTGTCGGCCCAGGGATCTCACAGCCAGCATACTGACTAAAATATGTCCAGTCCAAAAATGCATAATATTTCACTGTTCCAAAGCTTCCACAGTCAGACAAATACACCGAAAACTTTGTTTTACTCTTCTCGCCATGCCTCTAAAATTATGTATTTTTAAAATATGAAATGTTTGTATTTCCCCCTTAAGCCTTAGACTGTCAGTTTATCTGATAGTCTATCAAATAGGCAGTTATTTTTAATTTTCTCCTGATCAAGGAAAAAGTATGTGTAGAGAAATGTCTCTCTCTCTCTCCCTCTCTCTCTCTCTCTCTGATTTCCACAGCCTTCCACCATAGCCATCTTACTAAAAAACTTATTTCCCATGTGTAAATTAACTGTCCTCTGCTACAGTTTAGATCTCTAAATGGAGGCGTAGACAGTCATCCTGAAATCCTCTGACCATCCACCTTATAGAAAATAACCAGTGTTTAGAAAGAGATAGGTTGACTCCTCATCTAGGCTGCACTTGTGTTCTATGAGAGGAGGGCAGAAAGCATAACATCCACAATATGAGGAGTGCCAGGAAGTACACATTTCAGAGCCCAAATTGCATTTAATAAAAGGCTGAGTCTATACTAATTTTTTTCTGATCCAAACAGCATAAATTTTATTATCAGCATTACCAATAATTACAAACCACTTCAGATAAATTAAAAACTAGCTCTGACATGTACATAAAAAAACAGAGCTTCCTGAAAGTTTAATAAGCTCTGCAGTAACTTATAGAATCATCTAATTGTTGTTAATTTTAGTATACCTCTGTATTTCTTGATGCAAGCCAGAGCCAAAACATTATTTGAATTAAGTGATTAATTAATTAAAATGAATGAAACATTCTTGAAAACTCAGAGACCCCGGAGGGTTAGATTAGAGAAAGTAGAATCAAGACTAGAATGTGCGAATTCCTGAGCTAACATGGGATTAGGACGTGGGTTAGCAGCGCAAATTTCACAAATGCAGAGTCAACTCTTGGTGTGTGTCAAAATGCACGGCATGAAAGGGAGGCCACTGAATTCACTCAGTGGTCCTACCTGTCAATATTAGTAAAAGATGATTTGAGAAACATTTTCAAAGAATGCTAAGTATGAAGTAAACTGCAAAGATTTGGATCAAAATATTGATATATGGGGAAATCAAAGAATCTGCGATTAAGTGACTTTTTAACTTTCTCACTTTATACTCTAATTATCTCTTACAGGTTTAAATACATACTCTTTGCAAAACAAACATTTTACTCATTGACTTTGGCTCTGGGTCTTAATTTTCTAAACAAAAATATATGGTGGTAGGAGAAACACTGTAAAAATGTTAATTACCAGATGAAAAGGTTCATTTAGGCTTGAACAAAACATATTGTAACATCATGCTGAAGGGAAAATAATAGGGGGTGCTCAAACTTCACCAGTGACTGTGCAGCCAACACAGCATCCTCTTCCTTTCTAAATGTGCTGTTCTGCCTCATCCACAGTTTCTGTTTTGTCTACAATTAAATACCCTATATGCAGCCTCCCATATAGTCAGAAATGCTGATTTCACCCTGAAGGGCTGACTCTCCTACAAGGAGAGGTCAAAGAGAAAAAGCTCCTGGAAGTAGTGCCTCCCTCCTATCCACCTAGCTCCTCTCCTCCAGAAGGTCTCCCTTCTAGCAGCCCTGAGGGGATATAGCACAGAGTTGGATTTACCCAGCAGCGGAGAGCGCAAGGGCCAAACAAGAAAAATCACTCCTCCCGGAAATGACTGGCATTATAAAGGAATGGATGCTTCATCTCTCTTCTGGGAAAATTCCCCACTGAGGCTCTCATATTTCTGTCTCCTGAAATGAGGTGGAGTAGAAAGCAAAGGAGGGAAGAAAGAAGATCAAGTGCCTATATTTCTACCCAAATTACCTATAATTTCTTCTCTAAAGAAATAAAAAACAGAATCTAAAAGCCAGAGTGCCCCCTTTGGGGGTGGAGGGGAAGGAACACCAGTCCCACTAGAACCAAGAGACAAAAAGTAAATGGAATTTTAACTGCCCACCTTTCATATCATCAAGCCCTCTTACCAATCATGTGGTGTGAAAGATTAAGCAATGCCTGCTATGATAAAGGCAAACACGTCACTCTCTTAATCTCAAATTTGAAGGAAAAAAAGGACTAATTCTTAGAGTTATACTGATCCTTATAAGTCACTGCCAGCTTAAGGATAAAAACAACAACAACAACAACAACTCTAGAAGGAACTTTATCTTTTAGAAAAATCTGCAATATATATTTGGAATATATATCCAAATTACTAGAGTTTCATCAAGAAAACACAGACCTTTATTATGTACACTTGCTTTTCTCATGAATTAAAAGCAAGCATTTTGCTATATACGGTGTTATGGAGCTATACATGTTGTGAGCTAGAACTTGGTAGTGATGGCTAGATGTTTCTGTTACACTATTATTTTTTACTATTTTCATTACACCTTAATCTCAGCAAGGGTACAGAGTTTTGATGTATAGGTCTTTTAAAAATATTGGGAAATTATCTCCATTACCTTTAACTTTGTATGAAAATAACAGCATTCTGTCAACTATTCACCAGCATAAATCCACACCATCCTTACATTTAAACAATATTTTTAAAGGTTACTTTTTGCATTTAGCATTTATTTTGAATATGTACTCAGGAATGCCATTGAGTCAATGTGGAAATCTATTAATTTTTGAAAAAGGCATTCCTGTACAAAGAGTTAATCTATCCAGTTTCTTTCATGGGGTATTCTTTCATGCTACGAACTCAAGATATTCTTTTCCATTGAATACAGACCATATGAATTATGTATGTAAATCTCTATGCATTAATCTGAGATTATAAACTCAATAGGTGAGTCAAAATGCTTCCTTAGTAAAACAACAAATGCAAAGAATTAAATCTGTAGGCACAATGCAGTGTAAATCTATTCCAAAGTATTGTTAAAATAAGGGATATTACCCTAGTTCGACATAAAAAAAAGCTCCCAACTTCTTCTGTATGTTCCTAAAGCTCAGGTAACTGCATTGTGCTAAAGTCACTACAATGAATAGGAGTATTCTGGCTTAATACAATGTCAGAACCAAAGCTCCAATTGTGATTCAAAATTCCTTTATATAGTATCAACACAGCAAGTACTGTACTTTTGAGCTGGAACAGTGCACACACAGTGTAGCTGCACCTGTCTTTATATTCAAGGAGATGTGAATACTGGGTGCATAGTACTATTTAAATTCATACTATTATAACAATTATTACTGCCAACTGTTGCTAATGCTGCCCATGTATGAAGAGAGATGCCAAGTACATAATATAACCATTGCTATCTCGTTTACTCCTCCCACCCATCCCTGTTTCACGGATGAGACAACTGGGTGGATAAATGACTTAAGACCACATAGTAACTGGTAGAACCCTGGAATCAAACCCAGGCCTCTTTGATTCTCAAATCCAGGCACTCATTTCCCTGCATCCCAAGTAATTACTACTAAGTACTAGTGGTAAGAGTGTATATTAGAGAAATTTTTGTTTACTACCTGCATTTTAGTATCTGGTTGTAATAACAAAGTTTATTTCCCAGTTCTATTGAACATTTATTACTCATGTGGTGTAATCTTTACCTAAATCACTTTTTTCCTATTTTCTTTTATGAAAGGTAGAGATAGTTGTAATAATTATCTTACTGATTTCATAGTATCATAATAAGAATAAATATGGAGTGTGCATTTGAGCACTTTTTACTATAAGGGCAAATGTTAGCTGTTGATGATGGTGTGCTCTTGATTTCATTGACCAAATAGATATTAGAAGTGAGAAAGAAGGGAAGTCAAAACAACACCAATATTCTGGACTCAAAATAACTTCAAAGAGGTTTGTGTTCTTTTCTAAGATAAAAGCCATTTTCCATGAGAAGTGTAGACACTCCTTAGACAGTGAATTCCATGCTAGGACTTTCTAGGTATCTTCTAGAACATCCTGAGCTAACAATCTTATTGCCATTTCAGGCAGGACCGAAAATTAGGGATATGGGCTCCAGATCTTATTCTGATGCTGGGAAGTCACTGGAGCTCTCTGGGACACACCATAGTATAGGCTTAAGGATGACAGGGACTCTGTACCTACAGCCTAAATCAGGGGATGCTACATAGCAAGTGCTCAAAACTGTTGGTTAAATGGAAGAATAAACCTCTGTAACTATAAAAGAAGGGTACTGGCATAGATGAGCAGTTTTCAGATGTTTCTTTTGCTGCAGAAATCTTTTTTTTTTTTCCAGTAAGATCCCCAAATCACAAAATATAAAACAGATAAAGGCAATGAGCTAGAAATGATACAGCAGTATAGCACATAGATGCCTAGACCCTACCAACCACAGTGTTTCCTTGTCCAGTCAACATTACTCCCCAACACTCTTGGACAACCCCACCACAGTGTGGAAACCACTGATTTGGATGCTAAAGCTCCTTTTGACTCAAATTCCATAAGTCTAAATATTGATTTCTGTCTTAAACAGGTTATTTCTACATCAAAGAAAGTAAACTAGCTCCTTCTGAGAAACAAGTAGCTTAATTAACAAAACATTTACTTTTAAATTACTCTAATTTGCTCACCAAATATCCCCTGTTCTCTCCTACATTTCCCATCCTCTTTTGCAGTTACCTGGCCCTGGGCAATGGCCCATGAACTGTAGTGACATATGTTCATTCTACCTCCTCCATCCCTCTCTTCCCTAGAGGTGGCCATGTGTTCCAGAGATCACTACTTCTACATGGAAGAAGGCCACCCAATCCCCATGGAACTGTGCAAATAAGCAATGAAGTTTGTTATGTTAAGCTATGAAGATCTGAAAGCTACTTATTTAATTTTTTTGACAAATATATATTTTAAATTTAATGGAGATATTTAGACCAAGTACTAAATAGGTCTTCTAGAATGTACTGCTCTATTTTCCTATATAATAAGGAGTCCTCACACTTTAGTGTTTATGGAAGGTACACTTCTAGGGATGAGGTTAAGGATTGTTTTGGAAACAATTACCTAAGTGGGGGAGGGGTTAGGGTTAGGGGATTTTCCAAAAATCACATGTCATAGTTGTCCCAAAACTTATATCATTGAATTAAAATCCCATCTTGCATATCTTCCACACTGTCTGAAGTTCCAGGTAGATTGTCTTCTTCTTTACAAAAAAATGGTGGGAGGAAACAGAGCCAAAGGTTTCATGAAATGTTTCCAAATATGTAGAAAAAAGATAAATCAGTTCTGAAGTGAAGTCACTATCCTCCACAAATCTTAATCATTGCCTCACAGGCATCTGCAAGTATAGGTATATTTATAATTCATAGGTATATTTATAATTTAGGATTTGGGTGATATTGTCAATCCCCAAAACAGACCTATAATCTGGACACTCTTGAACAACTGATTTGAATATTCAATTTTGTTTATAAATCTTAGGTTTTTCCTCATCCTAATAATTGACTTCATATTTAACCTGTGACTTCCTTTAATTTTTAGGCAGTTAAGGAATATTCAACTTTCCCAAATTTCTTATTTTTAATTTAAGCTAAAATTATTAAGTGGATGCCCTGCCATGCTGTCCAGATGCCCCTTTCAAGATGGAGAGATCCATTCCTCCACATGTTGAGGATGCTTTAGCATCCACCCTTTGAATCTGAAGACAGCCACATCTCCCAAGGCCAGGTCCCATTCCTTTGGCAGCATGAGCCCAGTGACTGGCCAATGCAAGATATTATGATCAGTTTCACAGCTCCCAAGGGGCTGACTGAGGCTTTCTTATACCTGCACTACAGCCCAACTTCTCTCCACCTGTCTGTTTCCCTTCCTGTACAGATATTAATCCTGAAGGTACTCCTTAATGAACTTCTTGCACAGAAATCTCCATCTCAGTGTCTGCTTCTGGGAAACTTGACCTACAAGAAATCTAAATTACTCTCCAACCACGGGGATGGGAAACAAGTCAAACTAGAGTAGTCCAGTCTTTTCCTATCACATTGTGTTTCCCAGACTGTCCTTTATGGTAAAGGATCTGAAGCAAATCACATCATTCTTTATTCTGTATTCCCAAATGCTTTCAAGCTAAAATAAACAGGGGCATCCTGGGAGACAGGACAAAAACATGAACTGAAAAGATGTATATGGAAAGGGGGAAGGATAATTTACCTTGATAACAGTGTGTTCCTTTATGGAGATTCCATATATGTCTGTATATGTACACACACACACACACACACACACACACACGTATTTGTTATTGAATTGAAAAATTAAAAATGTTTTCTCTATAACACATTTCTCTAAACATGAAAACCCAAATACAGACTTGAGAATATCTTTGTAAATTTGTAGAAAAAAGAACAACTACAAAATCCTAATCAGGGCTCCCTTTAGGTTGAAAGAAACAGAAACCCACTCAGACTAGCTCAGATCAAGATTACATAGCAAACAAAAAAACGAACTAAACTAAAAACAAAAAAACAAGACAAAACAAAAAAACAACAAAAAAACCCATTATACACCAAAGTGTTCAGCCAGCCTCAAAGTGACTCATCCCGGGAGGTCAGGATCAAAGAAGTTTGGTGCCTCATGGGGCAAAAGGCCTCTCTTATCAGTATGCCTTTGTCAGTCTCTCACTCTCTGTTGACTCATCTTGCACATGGCCCAACATGGTTTCCTCTGTAGACCAGCAATCATTTCTTTTTCTGGTAAATTCACACTCCTGCTTTCCACACCAACTATTTCAGACTTTCTTCCTCATCCTCAAATCTCCAACTCCTATCACTGTCAGAAGATGACTCAATTCTTCACAGAAAAAATAGAAATCATCAGACATTAGGTCCCTCATCTTTCCAGTTACAAACTTATACCCTTTCTCTTTTCTTTAAACCATGTTGTTCACTATATTCTTTCCATCAACTGTTAAGCATTCTTAAATTTATCCTATTTAAATTCCATTTAAAAGAGGTCCACATTGGACCTATTTCTCATTTCCCTCCAGGAATCCCCTTATGTCTCTCTTCCCAAATATCCCAAAAGATCTACCTGTATTGGGGGTATGTATTTTTTTAATGTTTGTTTGTTTGTTTGTTTGTTTATTGAGAGAGAGAGAGAGAGAGAGAGAGAGAGAAAGAGAATATGAGCTGGGAAGGGGCAGAGAGACAGGAGGGGAGAGAGAGAGAGAGAGAGAGAGAGAGAGAGAGAGAGCGAGCGCCCCAAGCAGGCTTCATGCCCAGCACAGAGCCCAATGCGGGGCTCTATCTCATGACTGCAGGATCACAACCTGAGTCATTATCAAGAGTTGGATGCTCAACTACCCAGGTGCCCCAAGTATATGTACTGATTTACCTCTCTCACTCTGACCACATCATTCTAGTTCTGGTCCTATCACTTTTTCTGAAGTCACCAGTGATCTCTTTGTTGAATCCAACAACTGAATACCATAGCTATTTATCAGTCTTCATTGTAGTTGATGTCTCTGAATTTCTTTTTTATTGATTCAGATACAATTTACATACAGTGATAGGCACAGATCTTAAGTGTACAGCTTGATCTATTTTAACAAATGCATACACATTTACAATACACATCCCTACAAAATATAAAACATTTCCGTCCTTTCAGCAGATTACTCCTTTCCCTTTCGTGTCAACCCCTCACCCCTGCTACCATAAAAGAGAACACCAATCTGATTTCTAACACCATGGATTAACTTTGCCTATTCCAGAGCTCCACATAAACGGAATCATACAGTCTGCAGTATTTGTGTCTGGCTTTTTTTATTCACCAGAATGTTTTTGAGGTTTATCTTTGTTGTTCCTGTATCAGCAATTTACTCTTATTTATTGCTGGGCAGTATTTCATTTTAAATAAAGAGTTTTAAAATTCATTAATTTTATAGCTTCTTCTGCTGATGGACATCTGAGGTATTTCCAGTTTAGGGCTATTTTGAAGAAGGTTCCTACAAACATTCCCTTATAAGAGTTTTTGTGAATAAATATTTTCACTTTTCTTCTTTAAATATCTGAATGAAACTGCTGGGTCATAATGTAGATGCATGTTTAGCTTTAAAAAAAAAAATTACCAGGGGTGCCTGGGTGGCTCAGTTGGTTGAGCGACCGATTTTGGCTCTGGTCATGATCTCACAGTTTGTGAGTTCGAGCCGAGTGTTGGGCTCTGTGCTGACAGCTCAGAGCCTGGAGCCTGCTTCGGATTCTGTGTCTCCCTCTCTCTCTCTGCCCCTCCGCCACTCATGCTGTCTCTCTCTGTCTCAGAAATAAATAAACATTAAAAAATTTAAAAATTAAATTAAATTTAAAAAATTACCAAACAGTTTTCTAAAGTGGTTGTACTATTCTTTGGTCCCACAAATAATAAATAAGGATTCCAGTTGCTCATTACTTCCACCAACATTTAATGTTGCCAGTCTTTATTTTGGTCATCCTAGAGACAGTGCCTTTTCCTCCTTGACATATTCTCTTCACTTTTATTTGGTATATCAAGTCTCCTGGGTTTTAGCCTACCATTCTTCATTTGTCTTTTCTAGGTCATTGTCTTCTTTCAGCCTTTAAAAGTGAAGTTTCCTTAAGACCCATTCTTAGTTTTTCTCCTCTGAATCTAATCACCCATTCTCACCTGTAGTTCCATAGCCACCTGTGTATAGATGACACATAAATTTCTATTTCTAACCCATCCTGTCTTCTGAGTTACTGACATATATTCTGCAAAAGCCAAAGGACCAAAACCAAACTTAAGATCTCTCTTCCATCCCTCCAGATGCTCCCAAAACTTAGGGCACAAGTCAGAAGTCAACTCATATTCAATCCATCAAAAGAAAATAATTGTGGCTTTTGTTTCCCAAATCTCTCTCAAATTGTAACATTTTGGCATCACCATGGAAGTCCTTGCTTCTAACATCTCTCACCAGGACTTCTGCCATAGCCTCCAAGCTAGTCTATAAACATACATGCCCTCGAGCTGCTCTTCCAAAATGCCCAAGGGAGCAAAATGTATAGAAAGGACTGTAGTTACAAAAAGTAGTATGAGGCATGTCTGGATCATGCAAATGAAGTAAATGGGAGAAAATGAACTTATTTAAGAAGACTTTATAGAAAGAATGTTTTAAGTTTTCAGGTTTGTGGGTGTGAGAGTTTAAATGAACAGGTGCATGGATGAGTTGGGAGTGCTCATGGATGTATATGTGAGTTGCCATCTCCTTCCCATCCCTCTAATTCTTTCTTTGGGTCACTGACCAACAGTCTGTCTGAAGCCAAACCTCCAAATGAGGGGGAACCAAGAAAAACTGTTCTCATAGTGAGCAAAACCAACTGGCTTTTCTAAGTGAAAAAACAAAATATGATTTTAATATGTACATAATTCAAAAGCATAGTAGTAAAAGCTATTGGGAATCATAAATAAATCACTACATATTGAAAACATTGTATCTTTCAGAGAATTATTAAAAATTAAAAATAAAATGATCACAATTAAGAAGTATTGATAGCTTAAATATAAGTGCAACAAATACCATTACAAAGGAAATTTTTAAATAAAATATTTCTTAGTCCTTGGCAATGATCCACTTACTTTGAATAATACTCAATATGACAAAATTCAAAATCAACAAAGTAATTAAAAGTTCCCTTGGAGTTTTCTTTCTTCCTTTTTTTAAAAAAAAATTGTTTTTCTTAAAGTTCCTTTTAAGTTTCTTAAAGTAGTGTGTGCATATATATATACACATATATACATACATATATAATTTTTTGAGAGAGAGGGTGCGAGTGAGGGGCAGAGAGCAACAGATCCCAGGAGGGGCACAGAGAGGGGGGACGGAGAAAGGGAGAAAGAGAGGGGGGAGAGAGAGAGACAGAGAAACCCAAAATGGGGCTCACCCAAAACAGGGCTCATGTTTTACCCAAAGCAGGGCTCGTATTCACCTGAATCAGAGCTTAAGCTCACCTGATGTGGGAATCAAACTCACAAACCCTGAGATCATGACCTGAGTTGAAACCAGATGCTTAACAATTGAAACACCCAAGCACCCTACTCTTTTTTTTTTTAATGTTTATTTATTTTGAGAGAGAGGGAGAGAGAGAGAGACCTGAGGAGGGGCAGAGAGAGAGAGATAATCCCAAGCAAACTCCACACTGCCAGTGCAGAGCCCGATGCAGGGCTCAAACCTACAAACTGTGAGACCATGACCTGAGCTAAAATCAAGAGTCAGATGCTTAACTGACTGAGCCACCCAGGTGCCCCAAAAGCATATACTCTTATAAAGCAGGCACACCAAACCAAAATTGAAAAAGAAATTTTTTTTTTTTAATTTGACAGTAGTTAAAATGAAAGTAGGTACAGAGAGTATGACAGTAGAAAAAACACTGGACCAGAAGATAGAAGACCCAAAGTCTTATACCTAACTCTCTTACTGATTAATAATGAAAACCAGAAAGAATCTCTGGGCCTCAGTTTTCTCTCCTTAATAGTGGAGTTGGAATAAATCTTCAGTGGCTAAAATGTTTTATCTTGATTGCCAACTCTCATCAGTTGATGGTCTGGAGTACTACAGTCAGAAAGGTTCGTGAGGCATCCAACATTTAGCACTGATGCTTTTCTAGGTTCAGGAAGTCATCTGTGCACTGAGTAATTGCCAGCCCTGGACTGGACGGTCTCATCTTATCAATATCTCAACCCAATCCAGTTATGTTATGTCCAAGACTAGTCCTTTACTGTACTGGGAATGCAGACTGAGCAGTTCAGTTCAATAAGCACTTACTGAGGTCCTGCCATGTTTCAGGCACAGTGTTAAGCAATGGAAATACAAATATAATTAGGAGATACCTGCATTCAAGGAGTTTAAGGGCAGAAGATGACTTAACCAAGGGGCATTTTTAAATAAAAAATATATTCCAGTACAATACTTTATGTTCATATGTCTATGATCTAATTCTAAATACCAAATCAGAGAACATATATTATGGTTTAAACTGTTACTGAAGTTAGTGATATTTTAATTCAAAGGAGATGTTTCCATTAAGCATGTCTGTCTAGAGAATTACTTTTTAAAATGTATTATTTACATCCTCCCATGCTGACATTCAAACATTTTTAAAATGCTGTCCTTCAGGAAGCCATTAATGATAAATTAAGAGTACAACAGATCATCCGAAAATTGTATTTCAATTTCACCTTGTAATATCCAACATCCACTATATTCTCCTCATAAGTTCTGGCCAACTCTGGTTCTCACAATAGCCAAAAACACTCAGCTCACTTTTTATTTCAGAATCTGCTGATAGAATTCCCATGGTTAGCATAACCTTCCCACTGCATCCACCTACATACCCTATTAGTCCACCCAGCAGCCTTTGGTGACTCCTCCACTCCACATCCTTTGGATTTATTCATTCATTCACACACACACTATAAAAACTTCAGGCACCTATTACATGCCAGGCACTGGCAAGTAAGAATGATCCTGTTCTCAGGAATATATGCTATCCTGAGGTGAGAACTGCCAAGTGAAAAAGGTTATGAAAAAGATGTGCACAGAGGAAAAAAATTAATCTGGGAAGTATGGGAAGATATACTAGAGGAGATGCCACTTGAACTAATTTGAAAGGCTATGTAAAAATTAGGGAGATTAAGAAGGAAATTCCTGGGGCACCTGGGTGGCTCAGTAAGTTGAACATCTGACTCTTAATTTCAGTTCAGGTCATGACCCCAGGGTGGTGGGATCAAGCACCTCATCAGGCTCTGCACTGAGTATGGAGCCTGCTTGAGATTCATTCATTCTCTCTCTCTCTCTCTCTCTCTCTCTCTCTCTCTCTCTCCCTTTTGTTCCCCCCTCACCCCTCCCCTGTACCCTCACACTGTCTCTAAAAAAAAGAAGGAAATTCCTGACAGAGAGAAAAGCACAGAGGAGTCACAAAGTTGTGAAGCAGTGGTGATACTTTGAGATCCTGTTCAGTAAGGCTATGGCAAGAAGGTGTGAAGGACCAGTGAAAGGAGACAGTAAGCACAGTACAGATTATGAAGTTTAAACTTGACTCTGAAAGCAAAGGGGTTGTATTGAATGGACATGATCAAACGAATGTTAGAACAATTCCTCTGACAACAGTGTGAAGATGAGATGGGAGGGGTCTGACTGGTGGCTGGGAAATGAATTAGGAAGTTATTGCAGGCAACCCAGCGAGCAGTGATAAGAGTCTACATTAAAGTAAAGGCAATGGAATTGGAAAATAAAAGAGGAATTCAAAGGACTCTAGAAAGATTGAATCAGAATCAGATTTGACAATGGACTGAATAAGGAGTTGCCCTAAAGATGCTACACAGAAAGACAGGGATTATACGAAAAGCACTGTGTTTAGGCAGAAGGTCAAGAAAGTTATGATGGATAACAACTGGTTTGAAGTTCCCAAGGGGCATCCATGTAGAGATATTTAGCAGGTAGTTAGGTAGATGAATCCAGAATCTGGTAGAAAATTCTCAGGTAGTAAAATAGATTTGGAAATCATTAACATATAAGTACGATTGAAGCCATGAGTGTGTTTGAGATTGACCAGAAACTGAATATTATATGGGAGTATAAGGTTGAAAGAGGACCCATGGGAAGGGCAACATTTGATTATTAACAGAAGATTGATTAGGGACACATTAGAAACTAGAAGACAAATCAGAAGGAAATGGAGTTATAGAAAGAAGAACAAGTGAGAACTTAAAAAAGTCCTCCACTTCTTATTATAATCACCACCCATTGTGAACTATTTTGTATGGCTTACTTAGCATTTTCCCAAAGTACACGTCATAGTTTTTAGAATTTGCACTACCTCACCAGGTAAATTACCTGTTACTTGGCCTGGGACTGTGAGCTGTTTGTTTTTTTCTTTTTCTGCATGTGGACCTCCAAGAACCTTAAACTATGCTGTCTTTATGGAAGCCTGACAGATAGCCACATGATAGATTATCAGTCATAGTTCAACTCAGTAGGGACTATTACATCTTAGGCCTTTGGGGCTCCAAATACCATGTAATCCCTTTTCGTGCCTGTGCCTGGAACAATACTGTTTCAGACTAGTGTGAAGTTTTCACTCCAGGTTGTTATAAATTAGGTGGTTAGATTTGGCCTAGGGTATGTGGACATCTTTGTTTTTATTTTTATATATTTTAAAGAGTGTGTGAGCAGGGGAAAGGGGCAAAGGGAGAGACAATCTCAAATAGGCTCCATGCTAAACACAGAAGGGCTCAGTCCCACAATCTTAGGATCATGACCTGAGCCAAAATCAAAAGCCAGATGCTCAAATGACTGAGCCACCCAGTCACCCCATGTAGACATCTTTAAATTGAAATATACAGCCTAATTTATAAAAATACTTTACTATATTCTATTTTTTCCAAATTACATTTTAATGTAATTGTCATGATGATCATGAAGAATATCAAAGTAGAATCTCTTTATAATTTTCACTTACCAAAATTTCAATGTCTCAAATAAATAAGCCAGCTCATTTTAATTTCCCTTTATTTCAGATACCAAGACCTAAACTACATCAAGTTTTTCTCCCCCCCACCTCCCCACCAAAAAAAGGGTTAGGAAAGAAGACATAAGGTCCAGAATATTACAACACAGAGTTAGCTAAGAAAGATAACTCTGCTAAGCTGTATGAAATAGAAAAGGAAAAGCTATTTGGTTAACTTTACTTTTGTTTTCATCCCTTTCTAGTAATACACTATGTAATCTTTCTGACCTGGATAGAACTTCTAAATGTGCATATATATACTATCCTATATTTACAGAAACCTGATACATTGATCTATACATTCCTTAGATATTTCATATACCATCTGCCCAATTGTTCTGAAATGTAAAACCCCATAAATTGAAAATACAACAGCTAGCCACCCGAATAAAGACGTTCTCATTGCATTTGTTAAGAGCTATGTTTAAACAAGAACTATAATGTGGCACATGATGCTGGTGCAATGATTATCTACAACTTTAAAATAACCTGATATTCTTGAGAATATCAGTAATCTCCTAGAATACTGCTCAAATATCGATCATATTTGAGCACAGAAATGTAAGTGGGTAGCTAATCAAACAGACGACATAAAGTGTGGGACATACAGCCAGAAAACTCTATCAATTACTACTATACTAATTCCCATTTGTGAACATGCAAGAGTCCATTAAAAGAAGGTAAACCGCATAAATTTATATGACAGTGCAGATACTTTCATTGGTTTTCAATTCATATATCTTCTCTATGTAAATATAATGGCATCTCCCAAACAATAATTACCTCTATAATGATGGGGAATACAAAAAGAAATACTAAATAGGATGTAGATCACCAGCAAGGAATTATATTACATAAAGATAACTGGTTCAGGGGCGCCTGGGTGGCGCAGTCGGTTAAGCGTCCGACTTCAGCCAGGTCACGATCTCGCGGTCTGTGAGTTCGAGCCCCGCGTCGGGCTCTGGGCTGATGGCTCAGAGCCTGGAGCCTGTTTCCGATTCTGTGTCTCCCTCTCTCTCTGCCCCTCCCCCGTTCATGCTCTGTCTCTCTCTGTCCCAAAAATAAATAAACGTTGAAAAAAAAATTAAAAAAAAAAAGATAACTGGTTCATTATAGTTCTTTAAAATAGCTAATATCTAATTGAGCACATTAATTACTTTCAATTTGCAAGAAATTGCTTTCTATAACATTACCTTTTTTACTATCTAAACTTCAGAAGAATTATTAAAATATCGCATTCTAAAATATATGTAAATGTCTTCTCTAAACTGCAGTTGCTCCTTTGCAAGGCCCAAAGGAGAACGCTCATAAAGAGAGTCCTGCTGCAGCTGCAATTCAGAGCCACTGCTATTTGAAAAATGTTTTGAAATTTTAAATTCTACTTTACCATAAAAGGTGGCATTCCACTGAGACTCCATAAAAGATAACACCTCATTCTCAGCAAAAGCCCTTCCATTTACCAAACAATGACTTTCAAAACAGTATGTCTATAACTTACTTGTATTATTTATTGAGAAGATATATTTTATGGCTGTTAATTGCTTGATTATCTTAAGTTTTAAATGAATAATGGGTCAAGGGAAGCAAAACTTATAAAAAAGACAATAAAATTTATTGTCCATAATGAAATTAAAAATTGACAAATAGGGATACTTTCCATAATTACAGAGTGAAATAGGGATAAATAGATACTGTTCTGGGCAAACCAACAGGTACAGTCACTTTCCTTTTAAACAATTCTATTTTTCTCTCTTTTTTTTAAGTTTATTTATTTATTTTGAGAAAGAAGGAAAACAGCATGAGTGGGGGAGGGGTAGAGAGAGGAGAGGGAGAGAATCCCAGGCAGGCTCTGCACTGTCAGTGCAGAGTGTGACACAGGGCTCGAACTCATGAACCGTGAGATCATAACCTGAGCCAAAGTCAGAGCCTCAACCGACTGAGCCACCCAGGCGCCCTTCTATTTTTCTTTTTAAATAAACATTCCTGTGTACAGGCAGTTTTCACAAGATAGCAACAGAGGTAGAAAACCTAAAGTCAATGCATAATACTCCCCTCTTGCCATTCACAGAACACTGACCTAGATCAATAAGTGTATATAAACTTGATGTAGAGTGTGAGAATACACATACAGAAAACCTAAAGCATCTAGTACAGAATCTTAAAACATTCCTAAACACATATAATATAATCTGTTACATCACCCAACAATAAACTGACATGAAAGAGAAACTACCACTCGACAAGTATACTGCCCCTTATTCAGCTAATTCTGAAAATGAATAATTTATAAAATCCAGTGGCACTAAAACCATCATGTCTTTTTCTAGTAAAGGATGAGGAAATTTCCCTAAACTAATTTCTCTTCACATTTTTGATTTAGGGTTGCCTTCTAGATATTTAAGACTATCATATTGTCCACATTGCTTTCTGTGCTAAAGACATTTATAAGCTATTTAATGAGAAAAAAAGAAGAATGTAAATATCACCTCAGACCAAGACCTGGACCCATGTTACGCTGTGCCTCCTTACCAAATTCTTGCACTGGTGGTTGCAGGCCTCGCCACACTATTCTGTAAGCATGATACAATGAATGGATTCTTCTGTAAGAACTCATCTCCACAGGACCTCTAGCAGCTGCTGCAATAACTACAGGAAAAGATAATCTTCCGATTCTTCTATAGTTTTCCAGAGTAGAGATAACAATGGCACCTTGCTTTGATACAGCAACTTCAACTTTAAAGTTTCACTATCATATTACAATGTCCTAAGTTCGCAGGGCAAGCACTATCAATTCCACTTTACACATAAAGAAAGGGAGACTCGCATGGGATAACTTACTGATGGTCGCATCTATAGAAAGTGATAGTGGTAAGACCAGAATTCAGTCATTGCTCCATCCAACTATTTGATGCTCACCTCCCTTTCTGACCATGGCACTTTTAAAATGGCACTATTAACTACACCAACAAAGGACCTATTCTACCCAAATAGTCCAATGCCTGACCCCATTCCAAAACCTGAAAAAATGGTCTTACTGTTACAGACTATTGTACGATACTTAGTTTGAAATAGCCTAGATAATAAATAAAACTGAGAGCAATAGTGGGGAGAAGAGATAACTTCAAAGTGGAGGAGAATGGTGGGAAAATGCAAAGGTATTAACACCATGAGTAAAAGAGCAAACAGATCAGAAAAGCCCCGGGTGTATATGGGGTTAACCAGTAAGCTGTGGCCAGATCTAGAGATTAAAGAGAGGTGGACTTGGAAAAGGATAAAAAATGCCACTAGCCATAAGAAATTCTTCTCTCCCACCTTTTAGATTAATTCTCTGGGCTCCAGAGTCAAATGTCATAAGCAAAAGGTCAGGAAGGTATCTAGCTAGTGCTGGGAATTTCATTAATACTAGAAAACTAATAGAATACTGACAGGATGAACTTCTCATTAAGAGGTGAGCTCAGGGGAGAGTAACATGTAAAGTATCTAGTCAAATGCCTGACACATGGAAGGCATACAACAAATGTTAGTACCTCCTCCCCCAATAGAACAGGAAAACAAACCCTGTATTATTACCCACATCTTGATGTACTTTAAAAAAGACTTACAAGAGGACTAGGAACTTGGAGTCAATGCACATGGGTTCTGGTTTCTATTCCTCTCATTGCCATGTGCCCTAGGAAAATTAACTTCAACTTGCAGGACCAGCTCTAAAATATCCACCTCATATCACAGAAGAAAATGTAAAAAGCTGTCTAAAAATATAAAATTGTCCATAAAGAGATACAAAATGAATTACAATGGACTCTATAATCCATGGTACAGCAACCTCATCCATCTGTATGTTCCAGATGTGGGAGAATAATATTATTTCAGGAATTCCTATTTGATATCTTTCCAGGAAGCTTACTGCACAGGTTTAAGACAAACCATTCTCCTCACTTAACAAGTTGAGCAAATAACACTCCCAAGATGTTGTGTTTCTATTCAAGTCAGCAGTAGCACATAGAGCCCACACTGGTTTCCATATTCTATTTCAAATTTAGTAATCTACTTATTTAAATGATGGTGCCCCCTCACTTCTGGTTAAGAAAGAATACATACAAGTTAAAAGAAAGTCAAGCCATGTTAGCAAAAATGTGAACTCATGGTTATGTCTCTTTCCTTCCATTCTCTTTGATAACTCCTCATGTCTTTCATTTTTTAAGACTTCCCTTTACTATATTTTCTCCAGGAACAATTGAGAATTCAGTCCTGGGCATGCACATTTACTAAGATAGATTTCTGTTGAAAGAAAACTCCAATAGAGTTCAGAGTTAACCTTCTCTAAATTTAACCCTATCTATAAATGGTGTAAAGGAGACTAGACTCCAAGTAAAATGATGAGTTTTCTCCCTCTTTTCTATTTAACACAACATCTCAAAAATGATAGACACTAGCTCGTGGGTTAGCAGGGTTTCCTCATTACTATTTGCCTTCTTCCTTTTCCTTCTTACCATCCCTGCCTTAGTAACATGAGATAATATTTCTGGGCATAAGATAAGAAAATCTTTGCAAACCCCAATGAAAACACGATACCTGCATTCATTAGGTCTCTATCTGTACTCCTCCCAGATGCCGCATCTACTTTTCCTTTTTTCCCCCACTTGCTAATTAGGGTCTCTCATATTGAGTCTTGTGTATACATTTCAGGCCACAATGTTATAATTGGTTGGAGGGAGAAAAAGGAGGAAGAAAAGCTAAAGTTACAAGAGTCTACTCCTTCTATTTTTTTTTCTCCTTTCATGAAGGAAGTAGATTTTGTGGATGTTTGAAAAGTTAGCACTAGATAACTTGTTAAGAAGAGCGTGAAGTCTAAAGTCGACACAGTTTATAAATCAATTTACACCATGAATTGTAGAATTTGTAAGAAAAATAGAACCTCATAGAATCTCCCATTTAATTGTCTTGCCCACATTTACACAATAAGTGACAGAATTGGTGCTAGAACCCCCAAAATGCTTGGATCCAAAGTTAATGGTCTTTCCACCAAAGTATGATGCTTTTTATTTTCTTAAAACTGGAGGCAATTCCTTTGCCCTCAATCCACAGGAAAACTCTATTAAGAGTGTAAGTAAAGCTCCAGGCCCTCTTATAATCAGCAGCTGATCTACTAAATCAGCCTAATCTTTTGCAAAACCACTTCTCTGAAACTGAGGAAATAGCAGAAATTAATTCAAGGTAAAGGTAGATGAAATGCAAGCTTCTTCTTGGTAGAAAGACGGTGTAGGGTATGGGAAAATATTTGGACTTAGAATAAAAGGTCTGGGTTTGAATCCTGGTTGGGCCATGTAATGTGAGTTAGTTTAGGGTATTACTGGAATTCTCTGAGCGTAGAATAAGGATCTGAGGATTCTATGACCTGACTTACCTTCTGCACAGACTGTTGTGAGAATCCAAATATGCATGTATTAAACTTGAGCATAGTTCAACTATTTGGCATTTGATTCAATAACCACTTAGAATAATGGCCAGCATGAGGTAAATGCTCAATAAATGTTAGTAGTTTTATTTAATATTTCAATATGATTCTCAATTCCTATCCTCAGACTATCCCCTCAACTCTCTGCTTCTATTTTTTTCTCTTTTACTATTCTGTAGCTGCTTTCTCTATGGAGCTTTTATAAAAAAAGGAATAAGATTTTAGATCTAATGAGATCTTCTCTGATTTAGGTCCCAGATAATGCAGTTTTCACCTCATGTAATATATTGGCTCATGGTGTCTGGTGACAGTTACTTGAAAGAGTATTCATTGAGGAAGTTAGGTTTCAAAAAGCCTCCAAAACACAGACACACACAGACACACACAGACACACAGACACACACAGACACATACACACACACACACACACACACACACACACACACACACCCTACTAAGATTAAGAAAAGACCTCTGATTTGCAGATAATCAAATCAATCACTAAGAATTATTTGCAGGATTCAACTATTTCTAGTTACATGGCATGGTTTTTAAAATTAGTGCACTTTGCCAATTAAATGGCTTATTTTTATGATAAAGTACTTATGATTTTGAGTAAAACTTTCTGAAATTTTGAGGCAAAAGTTAGCTTGATTATTCTTTTCCATTTACACACATTTAAAGATACTATCAAGAACTGATTCAGGTAGTAATTTATAATCAAGGCTGATGAAACTGTACAAATACATTTTAATTGGTATTTTGTAATCTTTCTTTGGCATATTCACCTATTAGTTTTCTATGTTCTATTAGTGCCTTACATATTTATACACACTGGGAAGAGAGAGAGAGAGAACATGCACACGGGGTAGCTCAAGGTGATGATTCTGCAGTCATGAACAAAAGTGAATTTTAAGTCTAATTGCTCTTACCAGAACTTCAGCTTTGTAGGGCCTGTTGTGAAAGTAATTTCTCAAATACGTGATATGATGGACCAAGCATTACCATACAAACTTATCTCTGAGGTAAGAAATATGGTACTTCAATGCCCAGTGAAAAGCAGCATGTTTTCCAATCTATTTTTATGCAAAGTTTAGGAAAGGCCACCACCTATGACTGTGCCATTAAATTCCCACATGTGTATGTCATTTGAAAAGTCTCTACAATCACCAGTTTTTAAGACATAAAGTGCCCTCTAGAAAAAAGTACAGCACTGTTCCACTAATTGCAGACAATATGACACGCTTACATGGCAGCAAACCGGGATTCCAAAACACTCACCAGTCTGCCACTGCACAAAAGGCCAAGACATTAACAGAGGAGGCTGATTGATAAAGTTAATGCAGAGGTCTGGGATTATAGAGGGCTGTTGTATAACAGCATCACACACTGCGATATTCTGTGAATCTTTGCAATAAAGGAACAACATTTGCAAGCCAGTGCAAAGCAGTCACAGGAACAGCAGTGGGAAAGATGTTTTAGACATGAGCATTGGACGATGTTCTTCACTGTCTTATTTGTCCACATAACCCCATACATTCTTACCATGCTATCCTAGGCAGCTGGCAGATTTGGAATTCTGTCCTAAAACTCACCCTCTCCCTCTTAAAACCTCTCACTCTCCACCATCCTGAAACAGCAAACGAAGAGGAGTGATGGCCACTACTTGCACTGTGCCTTCCCCTTCCTATTTGGACCATGGAGCAGCAGCTCATATTTTCTGCTGGCTGCTGGAGGCCTCCATCCACCTGCTATCTGCAGTGAACACCAAAAGGAACGGTAGCAACCTGTAAATCCTGACCAGCATAAAAAAGATGTCCAGGACAGGTGGCAGGGACTGCAACCAGTGAGGACAGACGGACTGACAACCAGACAGACAAACAGCAGCACCATCAGACACAATCCATTACTTCCAGTCTCAGAAGAGGGGAAGCCTGCAGCACCAGGGATGTCATTGTTGCATTAGGGATAGGCAGCAGATTAACAAGGGTTCTGCCTCCCTCAAGCCAGCAGGCTTAAAGTGTTTGTCTTTTGGAGGAGAAGGAGCAGGGAATCCAGAAACCTGCTGCTCTTTATAGAACAAGGCCAGCTCTGGCCTTCCGGACCCTTTGAGTCTACAATGAAAGGGCAGGAATGACTGGATTTCTACTCTTCTGCTGTGGCCCAGCACCGACAGCACTTGCTCAATATCCCCCTCTCCCATCTGGGTGGCAGTTATATTGGTGGGGACCCATCAGTCTGGGAATGCAGCCTCCCTCCCTTCCTTTCCTTCTAGGCACTGCTGCACTGAGAGGAAGCACAAGAAACCTTCAGTGACAGCATCTTGTCTTCAGGAGGCAATCCTCTGGGGTGGGGAAGGCTCTGATGGGTGTGCTCTGTGCCTGGGTGTCACGCCTGTTCCCTCCCTGCCCCCTTCTTCCCTCTCAGCTAACTCCAGATGCAACAGGTTCCCTTTGGCTTTTCATGCCAATCCTCTGCCCCCAGATACACCTTCTGGTCTAAACGGGAGACACCAACAAAGTAGTCCCAATCAGGGTCTCCAAATTCCTTTACCCCCAAGTTGAAAACTTTCCTGAATACAAGACGACCAGGGAAGGCAGAGTCGAAGTCCCCTGCAGTTCCACTCTATGGGTGATGCTAAGGTGCAAGGAAAACCCAGCCTGGATGCCAGTACCTTGTAAGCAGTTTTGTTTGAGAATATGATAAGCAGCAGCACAGGAAGTGTCACACACCCCTGCACTACCAGCAACAAGCCCCATCCCCTCCCCAGACAGGGGGAAATGGGGCGCTGGGCAGACAGCCTCTGAAGGGCTGATAGGCTTTAAGGAAGGGGGGATGTGTGCGCATATTTGATCCCCTATTGTACTGCTTCCACCAGAAGCTGAGCAGGCCCCAGGGGTCTCTTGGAAACCAGCAAAGAGAGGAACCTCTATTTTGTTCAGGCCAGAGTCCCCATCAGCTTCTCCCATTATTTAAAACTTTGCCTTGCCAATGGCATTGTGTATGGGTAAGAAAATGTATCTTCACACAGATATTCTATGAAGAAGACTGTGACTAAAAGATTAAAGAGAAGCTGGGGAGGCAGGTTACCAAAGATGGCAACTGCCCAAAAAAGACCCAATCTTGATCTGGAGATGAATGAGTACCAAAATGAACACTCAAAGAAGCATTTTTCTTATATAAATACTGGCACCCTTCACTGGGGTAACCCCAACCTCCTGAACAACTCCAGGAAAAGAGGAGCTGTTCTCAGCACCTCTTCATCCATCCCACCTCCCCTTTCTTCCACTCATCACCTGGCCCTTAACCTGTTCCCAGCCCAGGGCCCTTCCACCTGGGCGGCATCAGCTCTTCTCAGCTTCTGCATACCCCACCCTCAGGGTGGTCCCTCTCCACCCAATCTTCCTCTGCACCCCAGCCTCAAGACATCCTCTCCTGGCTCCCGGGCTCCCCGCTCGGTGGCATCCCCTCCGTCCTCCTGTCCCCCTAACCTCTTCCCTGCTTAAACCCGGCGCCCCTGGCCCCAGGGCGGGCGCCTCTGCCCCCCACCCAGCACCCTCGCCCGCCCCTCCCCCACACTCAGCCGAGAGGATTGGGTGAGTGAGTGGCGAATGGACCGATGGAGGCACGGAGGCACGGATGGCGCGGCCAGGGGTGGCTTACTTGAGCATGGCTTCTTCTTTTTCCTCTTCTTCCTTCTGCCGGTCCATCACTGCCATGATAATGTTCCTCTCCTCCTCGGTCAGGTGGCTCAGGTCGGGCAGCTCTTGCATGGGGGGAGGCACCGTGGGTGGGCGAGGACCGCGGGGCCCCACCGCCGAGGACATTTTCGTGGCCTGCACGCCCCCTCTTCTGGCTCCCTGGCTCTCACCTTTCGGATTCACGCCCAGCAGCTGCGCCCCTGCTTCCCCTCACAGAGGAGCCCTCCTGGCGGCGGCAGGAGGAGGAGGAGCAGCGGCGGCGGCAGCAGCAGAGCCGGGGAGAGAGAGAACCCAGTCTTTCATGGTTGTTTGCATCCACCCAGCCCCGGATGCTGCCTTTGTTTTGGTCGCCCTAGCTCGGCTCGGGGCCGCCCGGCCGCCTCCCGCAGCCCAGCCTCGGCCGGCGGGGGCGGACAGGCGGAGGCGCGGCGGGCGCGGCGAGGGGGCGAGGGCTCGCGCCAGGCTCGGCCGATCCGGGCGTCGCGCGCTGGGCGCGCGGGGCGGGGGCGGGGCTGGGGCTGGGGCCGGGGCTGCCGCCGCCACCACCGCCGCCGCCGCCGCCGCCGCCGCCGAGGCTGCTCCCAGGCTCGGCTGCCTCCAGTTTGGGGCTGCAGGAGGGAGAGGGAGAGTTTTGGGTGTCAGTTAGGCGGAGTCTCGGAGGCTTCGCTCCCGGGTGATGCTGCTGCTCTCGCAGACATAGCTGCCAGCCACTCAGTCCCGGAGCCGCTCCGCCCACGGGCACCCACCCGCCCACTCCCCAGGTCAGAGCCACTCGTGCCCCAGCCTCTCCCCCCACGCTCGCCAATGTGCACGCCACATCGCTCTATCCCCAGGTACCCCTCACCCGTGAGTCATCCTCCCTTTCCTGGTCTCTCGTCTGTGTCATCCTCCCCAGCCCTATTTTCCCTTGGATTGCATTAATCATCATCATCCTCGCTACCATCTTCATCGTGGAGCGTTAATACTATTTGAGCACCCACGATGTTCTGAACAGCTGGATGGAACACCCTGTGGACGCGTTGTTTTTCCTGATACGATATATTTCACATTTACTAGTCAAGTGTTCATAGCAACAACAACGTGATTTTTTTTTTTTTTTTACATAATTTTGATACACACACACCTCCGACAGCTTGGATTTTCTGGATCCATTGTATGAGGTGTCTTTCTTGACCCATCCTCAGTGGGACCGTTCTGCAATTTATCCTCATTCCCCCTTACGATGCCCCACAACCTGACAACTATTTAATTTGTCATTTGGGGCTCCGGGTAGCCCCATCGCATCACATAACAGCACTTCTCTGGTGCTCGCAAATGGATTATCTACTTGAATTCCTCTAATGATGCTCATGATCATCATGTACTCACTTCTCAGCCACTGTAGGTACTTCTCGAGAAAGACTGATCCCTGATAAGAAAAAACGCCCAACCACATCTTACTGTAAGAAGCTTCTGCTTGATGCTTGGCCCAATGATAGGCATTAAGGATGAGCTTCTCTTGCTGATAAAGACAAAAATAAATAGACAATCCCTTCAAAACAGGCATTGTTACAGGCTTTGAAAACCAGAGACTGAATTTTGTTAATATAATTATAAAAGAATCAATATAGAGAAGAGTACAAATTGAACAACAGTTTCCTAGTGAGTATCTCTCTTAGAAATGGTGATGACAGAACTGATATGTGTCTCTCCTGGAGAATTCTTTCTATAGTTCCAGAAAGGATCTAGCACTGATACATATGTATTTTTTTCTCCAAGTCTAACTTTGTTAATGAAGAAGAAGATGGTGATTTTTTATGAATCCTGAAAGTCCTATAATCTTCAAGTTTAGGGAATTTGAGTTTAAGTACTTGACCTTCTGTGAATGCATTCTATTTGAATACTCTCAGGAATGGAAGACTCCCTACCTCTTAATTCTATTCCTATGTCTAGATCTCTCTTTACCTGAAAATCTTTCAACTATTTGAGATGGCTATCATGTCATCTTTATTTTTTCTTTCAGAGTAAACCTTGCCAGTTTATCCAACCAGTAATTGTGTAGCATAATTTCAAGTCTGATCATTCTGGCACTGCCTCTGGACACACTCATGTCTTTTCACTACTTTTCCTGAAGAGCAGTTTCAAGAATACATATAAAGAACAAAGAAGCATATCTGGCACTTAGCAAGTGCTTTATAATCATTACTTTTATTTGCACGACTTAATATTGGCCTAACTTGTTGGTAGCCATGTCAGTTATGATGTCACTGAAATAAACATAGTCTACTAAAATTTCCAACTTTTTTAGTAAGTGCTGATGCCTAGCCAGATTTTCTCTTTCCTCTAATTAAGCAATTGATGAAAACATTCTAATCATCTTTTTGTCATTTAAAAAAAATTTACTTGTTTCCGTCAGGGGAAACGTGAGTTTGAATTCTGGCTCTTCCAATGTTTTCATGATTTTGGTAAAATCACTTATCCTCTCTGAACTTCTGTTTTCTCATTGGAAAAATGGGCTAAAGATATTTGCCTCAAAATAGAAGAGAAATATTAAATGGAAAGGTATATTTGAACTATCTAGCTATGGGCCTAACACTTAATAGTTCTCTTGCTTTTATTTCTTGCTCTCTCCAAGAGATTTATTAGGCCATCTCTCAATTATCATCGTACAGAGAGGAGTTTGAGATGTGAATGATATACTCCTTCTATAAAATGCCTGTCTCTCTGCTAGTCAATGTAGACATGCAACAGACAAAGGCCTTGTCCTCAAGAGGTTTATAATCAAATTGACCTCTTGAAATTCTTCTAAAATACAAATAGAGGAAGTGTAAGTCCTCAGTAGACATCAGAACTAGCTAAATAAAGCTCTTGAAGGCAGAGGCCTAATAAACAATTAACAGTGGTATTTTTGCTTGCTAGGGCTGCTGTAACAAAACACCACAGACTAGGTGGCTTAAACAACAGAAATTTATTTTCTCACAGTTCTGGAGGCTAGAAATACAAGATCAAAATGCTGGCAGGATTGATTTTTACTGAGGCCTCTTCTTGGCTTGTAGATGGTCACTTTCTTGCTGTGTCCTCACATGGCCTCTTCTTTGTGCAGGCCCATCCCTACTATCTCTCCCTCTACTTATAAAGATATCATTCCTATAGGATTGGGGCCCTACCCTTATGACCTCACTTAATCTGATTAACCTCTTTAAAGTCCTAAAGCTTACATTGTAAGGTACTAGGGATTAGGGCTTCAACATATGCGTTTTAGAGGGACAATTCAGTCTAATACAAGTGGTTTTCATTTATTAGAATTACTTTGGGAAATAGTGATTGACGTGTATTATCTGAATGACTTAATGAAAAGACTTCTGGTCTTGATCATCTTTCTGTTCATAGCTACTACCTTGGGCTCCACAAGTGCACATGAAATCAGTGAGTAAATAAATCAATAAAGGAGTAAATGAATTGACCAATAAATTAGTAAGTGCCATGGTACAACCCATCAGTGTCTCTCCTGTCAGGAATCTCATCTATTATGGAGGGATTCAAAACCAATTTACAAAATCCAAAGAAGTATATTTGTACAGATTTACTTTCAGAAAAGTAGACCTTATCTGTGCTTAGATAAGCAAGCAAACACCCAAAGTAGTTTATCAAAGTGTGTGGCACAGATGATTAGTTTCTGAAGGTAGTTTACAAAAATGTCCAATAAGCTTAGAAGAATGTACACAATACCTCCCTCTTAGAAATTCATAAGCCACCTTAACAAATAAAGCATGCTATGAAGCAATTATTTACTGCAGTAAAGCAATCTGTTTTACTTGCTTTGGCCTGGTATTTCCCAAATGTATTTGGACTGTAAGAGAGCTTCATTTTCTCCCCTCATGGGGAAAACATGCTTTGTCTAAAGCTTTGGGGAAAATCATGACTTACAAGCATGGTATCCAAGGATGTTAACTAGAGAGACCATGAAACTTGTAATGTAATTCTCTTGCTCAACCAATGATATCTTTGGGAAATGTCTTAAATCTGTATTCCTAATGTCTTAAATCTCTATATCTTAGATGTCCTGAAGGACAACACTTATGGTCTGAGTAATAGTCAGAAATAATGACTTAGACAAAGCTCCTCTAAGGTAAGTTTCTTAGTTCTGCTATCCACTGATATTCTCAAATCATCATTTCTCAAAATAACTCTAAAATTGGACACCACTGTTAACTGCTAATCTAACTTAATAGCCGAGATTATAACTTCAAAGTGGAAAATCATTGAAGTGGTGTCAGGTTCAAATCCTTACTCTACCATTTGAGAATTGTAGTGGGTTTAATACTCCCTCTCCCCACCCCAAATTCACATTCATTCAGAACCTCAGAAGGTGACCTTATTTGGGAATGGGTCTTTACAAATGAAATTAGCTAAAATGAGTTCATACTGTATTAGGATGAGTCCCAAATCCAATGGGTAGTGTCCTCATAACAGGAGAGATGGCATACACATACAGGAAAGGAAGCCACATGAAGACACAGAGAGACACAGAGAGAGGATGGCCATGTGAAAACAGAAGCAGAGAATAGAGTGATGCTGCCCCAAACCATGGAATGCCAGGAGCCACCTGAAGCTAGAAAAGGCAAAGAAGGATTTTTCTCTACAGACTTCAAAGAAAGCACAGCCCTGTTAACACTGTAGTTTTGAACTTCTCCATAACTGTGAGAGAATAAATTTCTATCATTTTAAGATGTTTCTGCAGTCAGTGGTACTTTGTTACTGTAGCCCAAAGAAACTAATACAGTATTTATTCTGAGCTTAGGTAAATTAGTAAATCTCACTGAGCTAATCTATAAAATGAAAATAATAATACTTACCTTCCAGGATTTTGTTAAGGACAAAAGGTTGTGCATATGTGTACTTGCTTTGTGCTAGGCACTGAAGATATGGGAGGAAACAATGCATATAAGGTACTGGCCCTAGAGAGGCTTGGCAAACTATGGCCCATGAGCCAAGCACAGCCAGAAGCCTGTTTTCTGAATTAAGTTTTATTACAACACAACCACATTCATAGGTTAAGTATTATCCATAGCTGTCTCTATCCTACAATGGAAGAGCATATGTCCTGCCAAACCAGAAATATTTACTGTCTGCCTCTTTACAGAAAAAGTTTGTTAACCTCTGCCCTAGATGCTTACAATGCAGTTTGAGGAGAGAGGGCATGGATAAACACACAAGAACAGTTGGACTATAATTGCTCTAGAAAATAACTTACCAGAGATAATAGAGAGGACACTGTGGGAAGATAGGTAGTCACGGGAGTCCTAAAAAGGGGTCCCATGAGCAGAGATTTGAAGGATAAGAAGGGACCAGCCTAAGAATCACTGAGCACAGACTGTTACAAGCTGAAGAAAGCATCAGAGACAAGGCCCTGTGTCAAGAAGGGGCAGAACTCTCAGGGAAAAGAAAGTAAGCCAGTGAGGTGGGATTATTGTGAGAAGAGGAGAAATCGCCAGGAGATGAGCTCCTATAAGGCCCAGTCAACCACGACAAAAAGCGCTATTTTATTCTTGTGCAGTGGGAAGCAACTGAAGAACTTAAACAGGGAATTGAATGATATTCTTTACATTTTTTAGAAGATTACTGTGTCTGTGGGTGGCAAGAAAACAGGTGGCAGCAAGGGTGAGTGGCTTGGACTGGTGTAGTATGAGTGGAAAAAAGTGGACACATTCAAGATGTGCTTTGGGGGTAGAACCTACAGACCTGCGGACAGATGAGATGTGAGGAATTTGTGAGGAGAAGATATCAATTATGAGTCCTGTGTGGGGCTGAGCAAGAAGTGGGTGGGTTGTGGTTCCATATATGGAGATAGGGAATTGGTGTGTGTGTGTTTTGGGGGGAGGGATAGGTGGTGCAGAAGGGATACCAAGAATCGTCTATTGTCGTCGTCGTCATCATCATCATCATCATCATCATCTAAACTCTCAAAAAGAGAAATATATTTGCATTTAATTTGCTAATTGATCCCTCTGGCCATAATGTTATTTTTTAACCAAAGTTTAAAAAAAGAGACAATTCTTCCTTGTAAAATTACTTTTATCAAAGATTGGCCTGAAGGCTTAAGGGGCCTTTGTTGCTCTCTCCACAATGACAAAAGTGAAAAACCCACTAATACATAATCAGCAGAAGTGGGCATACAAATGCACATTCATATAAGAGCTAAGGACAAAGTACTAGTTAATTTCTACTCCAAGGAATAAGCAAGGAGCATAATTGCGATTTCAAGGTTCTATATACTCAAGTAATAATTGTTTAAGTATTTTTAATTGTTAGAAAATTTTGAAATAAATTAGCTAGGAATATCTTCAATACTGTTGAGATGCAAGCTTAACTAACTGGTGAACTATAATCCTAGAGTTTTCACTTCAGTTAAGTATCCTCCTATATTTTTCTCACTACCATTTGTATGAAGCTTAATCATAATCTATTACACAAGAATGGTTTATATATAAGGTGATCATATGTCCTGATTTGTCCAGAACCATCTGAGTTTGTGCCTATTTTACCGGCATTATTATCATCAGCATCTCCTTTCACTTAAAAATGTCCCTGTTTGGATGATAAATTATATGGTCATCCTATTTATACATAGTTATAGTAATTTGCAAAAATATAGTCTTTTGGCTTCAAAGAACATTTGGCTCTCAAGAGATTTCACTGAAAGTATTTGGCTGAAATGGGATATCAGATTTTGGCTCAAATTCAGCCAAATACCTATTTTAATTTGATTTTTGGTAAGGTTCCACTATTGTCATTTATTTCATGAGGAATTCAATGTGTGGGAATGTCTCTGTCCTTGGATCAGAAGAAGATAGATCATTCTATTCTCTTTCCATGGACAATATCAGCCTTGGACATACTTCTTCCAAGCAATTAATATTCTGAGCTATTCTTTCTTTGAGTTATTTCTTTTCAATGCTTGTCTACTGATTAAAAATCAGAGTTCATGGCCTTTTTTGCATTCTTCTGAGACTGATCATCTTCTATTTTGGTCAAACTTAGAATGCTTAATTGGCAATGTTTGAGAATAATTTCCCCACATTCTTTTCTCTTCCAATTTCCTTCTTTTCATTGAGTAACTTCTTGAGAATTCTTCAGTTTTGATTCTACGTGGTATGAAGAGTCTCCATCTTAGATGCCTCAACTGTTTATTAGCTTTATTGTTTTGAGAGTGCCTTCTGAGAGTTACATTGGTTGGATTGAAGTGTCAAAGTCTAAATGCTATCATCCCAGCTGTGTGAGTGAGATCCTCCTCTATTTACAATCAATCTCTTCCTTAAAAAGTATCACAAGTTGAGTTGACTTAAAAAGAAATATCAACTTTTACCTACCTACAAAGCTAAAATCATCCTGAAAAAATTCTCAAACTAAATGGATTTGGATAATAATTCCTAAGAGTAGATTATTTTATAAGTACTAAAAATTTTAACAAGTTGAAAAAAAACTTTATTAGAATTCACATTTATCAAGTATATTTTTGTTAAAATAACATTTTACTATAACAAAGACCTCAAAAATCAGATTTAAATAAGTACTGCTTCCTAGAATTCTCTGACTTGAATCCAGCCCCAGAGACTGTTTCCCGGCAAGTTCTTGCCTATTTTCCTATTTTTCATTCCCAAATTTGAGATGAACAATCCAACCCTATACAGGCCAGCCCTTGATAAGACAGTTGCTTTTATCCACAGTGCCACAGCCCCTGCAGGCAAGTAGGAAAACTGAAAGAAGAACACAGGGACTTCACTCCTATTTCTGTCACTAACTAGCCCTACAGAACTGATGAGGTAACTTAATTTTCCTGAGCTTTAATTTCCTTCTCTGTAAAAAGGAGACAATATATCTCCTTTAAATATCCTAAGTATTGCTATTAGCAATAATACTCAGTGAGCATATTATATGTTCCTGACCTGTGCTAAATGTTCTACAGGCATTATCATATTTACTATTTTCAACAATGGGTAGGTACTGTTAATATTCTTTGGGGCACTATTTAGTATGACCAGGGTAGATCATTGTCCTTCCTTAGCAGGTTTCAGCAACAGAAGTGGGTAAACCAAACTGACAGACAAAATGTGTCATATGTTTAGTGAAACAGAAAAATGGATTCAGATGTGTATCACAGAATAGACTACACTTGGATAATTTATCAACATTGCCATTGTAGTAACCTCTGTCTTCAACAGAATTAACAATTTGTAAAGTTTGCGATTACTTTGCTTCCCTTTGATTCACAATTACTGGGACCGAGACTCATCAGATTTCACTATGGCCTTTATGTCATTTTCACGGTGACTGATTTCCCATTTTTTATGTTTGAGGCCCAGCATCAAACTCTTGAGATTCGACAGTGAATTGGGCAGATGAGGAAACTGACCAACCTCCCAAGGCCATATTAAGAAAAGGTCTTTCAAAAGCACATTTGGGTTTAGTTATGGTTTCTTCTGTCCTGTGGTCCCTTGTACTTACTTCAGCAGTCACATTCATCTGATTCAGTCTAGGGCCCCTTGGAAGCCTTTCACTTCTACTTAATCCTTGGGACATAAGCATTGTCCTGTTATTGGCCCTCTCCTGTGGATAGCCTCCACCCTTCAGGTATATCTTATGTTCAGGTGACCTCAGCAGCATGTGTATTCCAGGTTAAATCTTCCATTTTTACATATCTCACCTTTGCTCTGTGATCCACAATTTCCAAAAACATCTATCTACATGAGGTCTCTCTCTCTCTCTCTCTTTTCCTCTCCCTGTTCCTACCTTTTCTTCTGACTTTCTGCCCCAAATTTGAGTATTTTTGAATTATTAACTTTAATTATAAGTAATGCCATCATTTCCTAAAATAAGACAACTACTGGGATATAAGAACATATCATTGATGTCTTTTAGGATAAATTTATCACCTGAAGTTGAATTATGCTTCAATTATAAAAATATATTTTGTGAAATATTTACTTATATCAAGGAAATTCTCAAACTAATTGTGTGCCTAGAGTACAAAAGCCTAAATATTATTTTCTTGGAAGTTAGCAAGAAATTGGAAAACTATAGAATTTGCTTGTATATCAGTATTTCTAGGAAAGAATCTAACATATAGTTTTTTATTTTCTGTATTTGTAATAATAAAATAGGCTGTTTTTCTCACACCAGGAAATAAACCCCCTGTTGTGATCTAAACATTTTCTAGGAACTATAAAGAAACTCATATTTTACTGCCAAGAGGAGTAGAGATTATTTTTCCCCTTAACTTCTTTGATCATTCTCATGTGGGACTTGATCAAAATAGAATCATATGTTGCACACTAAATGTTAATAAACATGACCACTTTGGAGCACCTGGGCTCAGTTGGTTAAACATCTAACTCTTGATATCTGCTCAGGTCTTGATCTTGCAGTCGTGAGATTGAACTCCACATCAGGCTCTGTGCTGACGGTATGGAGCCTGCTTGGGGTTCTCTGTCTCCTTCTCTCTCGGTCCCTCCCCTGCTTACTCTCTTTATCTCTCAAAATAAATAAATAAACTTAAAAAAATGTGACCATTTGTCAAAGGTCAAGTTGACCTGATCCACTAAAAATGAAAATAATACCTTGTCCTGGCCTACTTGTTCAGAGGATACTGGGATACTATGTAATGGTGCTACTTCCTCTTTACCTGCTTTACCAATAGTCCATGGCTCAGTTTGGTCCATATATAGAGACAGCCTGTCATTTTCACTGGGCAGATAGTTTGTGGTGGTAGTCAATGGACAGATTAGAAACTACACATGGACTTCCAGTTTCAGGTTTGCCATGTGAAGGACTTGAAAGTTGTCACTCCCATCCTCACAACAACAAAAAAGAAAAAAAAAAGATCTCTAAGGTAATGACTTTTCTTAGATCCATCAGAAAATTGAAACCAGGAGGCAAACTGTCACCCTGAAATCTGGAAAGACCGGAAAATACAGAGAATCACAGCTGAGATCAGTTTACTGGGGGCAGAGCCAATCATTGGTAGGAACACTTAGATGTTAGTTTTAACAAATTGCTGTAGCTGACTGAGGGCTAGTGTGAGAATGAGAAAATCCTGGAAGTTGTAGTCTTAGGGGGACCCCCCGCATGCACTTCATCAATTTTATCTTTAGGAACCCCACCAGGTTCTCATGGAGAAGAACCAAAAAATACTCCTATGGCTCTAAAAGGGGATGGAAGAAAGTAACCATTCTGAGATACACACTGAATGTTCTTTATTAAGGAAAATATTTTAACATAGCCTTATCCCACTTAGGGAGAAAGGTATTAATCCAACTGTAGAAATCTTCTAGCCTTGCTGATCTCACCTAAGGAAATGGGAGAAATTAAGAAGCACTTGTGATGGCCACAGCCCAGGGAAACAGGCTCAATAAAAAATTAAATTTAGCATAATACCTTCCAGTTCTATCCATGTTCCTGCAAATGGTATTTCATTCTTTCTCATTGCCAAGTAGTATTTTGTGGAATATATAAACCACATCTTCTTTATCCATTCATCAGTTGATGGACATTTAGGCTCTTTCCATAATTTGGCTATTGTTGAAAGCACTGCTATAAACATTGGGGTAGGCATGCCCCTATGCATCAGCACTCCTATATTCCTTGAGTAAATTCCTAGTAGTGGTATTGCGGGGTCATAGGGTAGTTCTATTTTTAATTTTTTGAGGAACCCCCACACTGTTTTCCAGAGTGGCTGCACCAGTTTTCATTCCCACCAACAGTGCAAGAAGGTTCCCATTTCTCCACATCTCTGCCAGTATCTGTAGTTTCCTGCAGTCAGAGAAGGACAGACATCATATGTTTTCACTCATATATGAATCTTGAGAAACTTAACAGAAGACCATGGGGGAAGGATGGGGGAAAAATAGATACAAACAGAGAGGGAGGCAAACCACAAGAGACAGCTCAGAGTCTGGAGCCTACATTGGATTCTGTGTCTCCCTCTCTCTGACCCTCCCCTGCTCTCTCTCTCTCTCTCTCTCCCTCAAAATAATAAATGAACATTAAAAAAAATTTTTAAAGACAGAAAATGAAATCATACAAAATTCTCAATTAAATTCAGGAAAGGCAAATAAAGAAGGGAATAAGATAAAAGCAACAAAGTACAAGTACAATCAATAGAAAATAGACACAGATATGGTAGATGCTAATTTAACTGTACCCAATAATCATTTTAAATGTGAATGGTCTCAATACACAAAATAAGAACAGAAGATGGTCAGAGTCAATAAAAATCAACATCCAACCATGTTGTCTATAAGAACTTTAAATACAGAGTTACATAGTTTAAAAGTAAAAATTGAAAAATATATACAATGCTAACAGTCAACATAACTAATCTAAAGAAAGCTGGAGTGGCCATATTAATTTCAGACAAAGCAGACGTCAGAGCAGAGGAATGTGTCAGAAATAAAAGGGGGCATTACATAATTATAAAGGGGTCAACTCTTAAGAAGACATAGCAACTTTTATACAGCATGAATCTAACATCAGAGCATCAAAATATACTACAAAAAAATCTATAGAACTTTGAAGATAAATAGACTAATCTACTATTATGGTTAAAAACTCCAACACCCTTCTTTTAGTAACTGATAGATAAAGAAGGCAGAAAACTAGTAAGGATGTAGTTGACCTGAACAGCACTATCAATCAACTTGATCAAATTGGCATTTATAGACTACATTCAACAACAGCAGAATATACATTTTTTTCAGGCTCATATGGAATATTGAATACAACAAACCATATTCTTGGGCATAAAACACACTTAAGAATTTAAGTGAATGAAATTTAAATAAAATGAATTTAAGGGAGTAGAAATACTATAGAGAATATTCTTAAACAATGATGGAACCAAATGAGAAATCAATAATAGATAGCTGGAAAATCCACAGCTTCTTAATTGAATAACCACTTCTTAATAGCCCATGGTCCAAAAAGGAGTCTTAAGAGAAATTAAGAAATACTTGGTTCTAAATGAAAATAAATTTGGGGAATGCAACAACACAGTGCTTAGAGAAAAATTTATAGCATTAAATTTAAATATTATAAAAGAGGAAAGATCTAAAATCAATAACCTCTCACTTTATGAAACTAGAGAAAGAAGAACAATTTAAGTCTAAATCAATCAGAACAAAAGAAATAAATTAGAGGGGTGTCTGGGTGGCTCAGTCAGTTAAACTTCTGACTCTTAATTGCAGCTCAGGTCATTATCTCAAGGTTAATGGGATCAAGCCCTGCCTCAGGCTCCATGCTAATAGCATGGAGCCTGCTTGGGATTCTCTCTGTCTCTCAAAATAAGTAAAATAAACTTAAAAAAAATTAGAGTAGAAATCTGTATAATAGAAAATGGGAAAAGAATATCGGCAAACTCTAAACCAACAAACTCTAAAAACTGATTCTTAGAAAATATCAACAAAGTTGATAAAACCTCTATGCAGTTTAATAAAAAATAAGAGAGAGGGGCACCTGGGTGGCTCAGTCGGTTAAGTGTTCAACTTCGGCTCAGGTCATGATTTCATGGTTTGTGAGTTCGAGCCCTGCGTTGGGCTCTGTGCTGGCAGCTCCGAGCCTGGAGCCTGCTTCGGATTCTGTGTATCCTTCTCTCTGCCTCTCCCCAACTTGTGCTCTGTCTCTTTCTATCAAAAATAAATAAATGTAAAAAAATTTTTTAAATAAAAAATAAGAGAGAAAAAGAACAAAAATTACCAATATCAGAAATGAAAAGTAGTCATCTCTACAGATCTCATGAAACTTAAAAGGATAATAAATACTGTGAGTAACTCTACACTCACAAATTCAGTAACTTAAATGGGCCAATTCCTTGAAAGTCACAAATGATCAAAGTTCATGTAAAGAAAAATAGATAGTATGAACAGGCCTATATCTATTAAATAAATTAAATCACCAATAATGTTCTGTAAAAGAAAACACCAGGCCTAAATGATTTCACTAGTGAGTTCTACCAAACATTTAAAAAAGATATTATATCAATTATTCACTATTTATTCCAGAAAATAAGAGCTAAGGGAAACTTCCTAATTCAATGAAGCCAGCATTATTCTAACACCAAAACCAGCTAAAGGCATCATTAGAAAGGAAAACTGGAGACCAATATTTCTTGCAAATATAGATGCAAAGATCCTTAAGAAAATATTACCAAATCAAATACAATGATGTATAAAAAATTATACCAAGTGGCCTTTATTTCAGGTATGTAAACTGAATTAATATTTGAATATCAGATAATAGAATCTATCACAAGATAAATAGGAAAAAGTGACATGACTGAATCAATTGAGGCAGAAAAAGCATTTTGCATACTTTTATCATTTTAAAAATACCAAAAGCTTAATCCATGAAAGAAATATTGATAATTAGCACTTTTAAAAAATCTTATGATAAAAACGCTCCACAACTAGGAATAGAGGGAAACTTTATCAACTTGATAAAGAACATCTACAAAATACTACAGCTAACATTCTACTTAATGGCAAGAAGCAGGATACTTTTCTTCCACCTAAGATTGGGAATAAGTCCAGGATATTCCCTCCTAGCATTATCCAATCCCATATTGACTGTACTAGCTAGTGAAATAGGGTAGAAAATAAAACAAATAAAATTAAATAAAATAAGGTACAAAGATAGGGAAGTAAGAAATGAGACTGCCTTTACTCACAGATGATAGGATTGTCTATGCAGAGAATCCCAAATGGACAAAAAAATCTCCCGGAACTAATAAGTGATTATTGTAAACTCAAGGGGTCTAATTGCTTTCCCATATACCAGCAATAAACAGAATTTGAAATCTGAAAACATGAATACTATTTATAATAGCACTGTAAAAAGAGAAATAGTTTGGTATAAATCTAACAAAATATGCACAGGATCTGTATGCAGAAAACTACAAAATACTGGTGAAAGAAATCAATGAAGATCTAAATAAATACAGAGATATTCTATAATCATTGGTAGACTCAATATTGTTAAGATGTCAATTCTTCCCAAATTGATCTATAGATTTAATCCAATTGTAATCAATGTTCCATCAAATTGTTTTATAGATATCTACAAACTGATTCTAAAGTTTATATGGAGAGACAAAAGACCTAGAAAAGCCAAAACAAAGCTATAAGTCTCATGCTATCCCAACTTTAAGACTTGCTACAAAGCTACAGTAATCAAGACAGCATGGTATTGACAAAAGAACAGTAACATAGATAAAACAGACAGAATATGGAGCCCAGACCAGATTCACACTATAGTCTTCGATGCAGGAGCAACACAAATCTTTGACAAAGGAGCAAAGGCAATTGAATAGGGAAGAATTGTCCTATAAGCAAATAGTGCTGGAACACTTAGGCATCTATATCAAAAAAAGATGAACTAGACATCAATCTAGTTCACACTTTTCACAGATATAAATTCAAAGTGGATAATAGACCTAAACATAAAATGCAAAACTATAAAACTTCCAGAATAACACATAAGAGAATATCTTAATATTATGGATTTGATGATGAATTTTTAGATGAAATTGAAAGAATGATCAACAAAAGAAAAAAATGATGTCAGTCTTTTTAAAAATTAAGAATATGTTTTCTATGAAAGATACTACTAAGAGAATGAAAATAAAAGCCATAGGCTGGGAGAAAATGTCTGCAAAGTACATATCTGATACATTTATCAGATACATTTATCCAAAATATACAAAGAACTCTTAAAGCTCAACAATAAAAAAAATAGGTCAATTTAAAAAATTGGCAAAAGATTTGAACAAACAATGCACCAAAGAAGATACACAGATGGCAAAAAAAAACATGTGAGAAACATGATTTATCATTACAAAGTTATAAAACAAAAGTGAAATATGTCACACAGCTATGAGAAGGACTAAAATAAAAAAATTAAAAATTAAAAACAAAAACCCATAAAACTGAAAATACTGACAAGCATGCAGAACAACAGGAATTCTTACTCATTGTTGGTGAAAATACAAAAAGGTGCAGTCACTGTGAAAGATAGTTTGATAGTTTCTTACATAGCTAAACATAATTTTACCATATAATCTTAGCAATTGTCTCCTAGATATTTACCTAATTCAGCTGAAAACTTACTTCAAACTTGTGAAAACTTAATATTTATAGCAGCTTCATTGTAATCACCAAGAACTGGAAACCACCAAGATATCCTTCAGTAAGTGCGTGGATAATCAAACTGCAGTATACACATACAGTGGGATATTATTCAACAGTATAATGAAGTGGGCTACCAAGCCATGAAAAGACATGGATGAACTTTGAATGTATATTGATAAGTGAAAAATGCCAGCCTGACAAGGCTATATAGTACATCATTACAATTATGATATTCTGTAAAAGGCAAAACTATAGAGACAGGAAAAGATCAGCAATTGCTTGTGAGAAAGGAGGAGGGGAGGGTTGAGTTAGTGAAGCAACAAGGGAATTTTTAGTGCCGTTAAAACCATCCTGGATGATTCTGTAATGGTGGAGACATAACATAACATGCTTGTTATAATCCATTGAACTGTACAATATATAAAAAGCACTTAAAAAAGTGATTTAGGTAGTTCCCAGGGAGGAATGCAGATTGGGACAAGAGAATTAAACTGTATTACAAATGCATGAAACAACCTCACTGAGGAGAGTGGGGGTAAAAGGGTCAGCCATAAGGAACTTTCTAAATGAGTGGAGTCTGAAAGACTAAAGGCAAAGAGAACTACACAGAAGCATAATTCTCTAGTTGATAATATTGTTTCCCACAGGGATATAAGTTAACAATTCTGATACCGCTATGCATACATACTATAAGTGAATAAGCAATCAAATGGCAGCATATGAGAACCAGATTTCTCACTGTTAGAGTGAGAGCTTATAGATAAGAGGGAGAGGCCAGAATAATTCATATGTTAATGGGTTAGAATTGGATACTTTAGTTTGATATAGATACAGGTGGTTACATATAGAAATATTTATAGAGGGGCGCCTGGGTGGCGCAGTCGGTTAAGCATCCGACTTCAGCCAGGTCACGATCTCGCGGTCCGTGAGTTCGAGCCCCGCGTCAGGCTCTGGGCTGATGGCTCAGAGCCTGGAGCCTGTTTCCGATTCTGTGTCTCCCTCTCTCTCTGCCCCTCCCCCGTTCATGCTCTGTCTCTCTCTGTCCCAAAAATAAATAAACGTTGAAAAAAAATTTAAAAAAAAAAGAAATATTTATAGAAATATGTGTATGCGTATCTATATGCACAGACATATTTCCTTGGTTCGTCAGCTGAGAAGTCCTAAAATAAGTGACTCCTGAACAGCAATGAACACACCAACACTTAGATCGTGGCTTCTAATACCATTCTCCAACAAAAGGAACCAGGGATCCTTAGAGGAAAGGCTAAGACTGGGAGAGGAAATACACAAAATAAACCTGGAGCATCTTGTAGTACCAGAATATAAAGAAGTGCTCAAAAACAATAATTACAACAGAAACTCACATGAATGGGGGTTATAGCTGAGGGACACAGCTGTCACCTGAAAGAACTTCTAATGGTCAAAGCTGGAACAATTTGAGCAAAAAAAGAAAGTAGTAGGGATTATAACCCAAAGAATTAAATAAACAGCTATGAGTCCATATTGCTATAAATAAATGGTTGAAAAATAAATAAATGGGGGAGAAAAACAAATCTCCCATGCAGAAGAATTCCAAATAATTCATGTAGGTACTTTACTCTCAAGAAGGTGGAGTGTAACTCCCCACTCTTCAAGTGTTAGCTGCACATAGTGTGACTTCCTCCAAAAAGTATAGAATGGAAAGGAGGAAAAAAGAGAAACTTCATAGGAGAGAAACCTGACAAACACTACCTTAGCCAGGTGATCAAGGTCAACATCCATAGTCATAAATCATGTTTTCTGTATCCTCAATGATGTGATGCAAGTGGCATCTCACCTTTGTGTTCTTCCTCCCCAAAACCCATAACTGTTACGTAGTCATGAAAAAATATCCAATTAACTCCCATAAAGGGGCATGCTAAAATATACGTTCCCAGGATTTCCTCAAAACTGTCCAGGTCATCAAAAACAAGGAAATCCTAAGAAACTGTCATAGCTAACAGGAAACTAAGGAAACATGGTAAATAAATGAAATATGTTGCCTTGGAAGGGATCCTGGAACAGAAAAGGGTCATCAGGTTAAAGACTAAGAAAATCTGAATAAACTTTGGACTTTAGTTAATAACAGTGCATCAATGCTGGTTCATTAATTTTAACAAAAGAACAATACTAATGTAAGATGTTAATAATAGGAACAATTGGGTATAGATATATGAGAATTCTTTACACTATCCTCTCAATTTTTCTGTATATTTAAAATTGTTCTAAAGAAACAAAACCTATTAAAACAAATTGCATGACACTTATAATTTTATTGTAAAGTAGAAAGGAGTACACAAAGGCCTAAGGTGTAAGGCAGTATGTGGAGAGTGCTATGTTTGTGGCAACCCTCTAAGGAATAGGAGAACTGGAAATAATGAAGGAAAATTTCTAATTGGGAGGATCTGTGAATGCATTCTCGAAGAAAACAAATTTGAAAAAAACTTTGAAAAGTGACAAGGGTTTTGACAGAATTAAATGAAGGAAGGATCCTGAGTCATTCCGAATGGAAAACAGCATGAGCAAATGTATGGAACTGGAAAAATCCAATGAGTAATTGAGAAAAGTGATTGAAGACTGGCTGGAGGACAAACTGGTATCATTAAGAGTGGTTGAAATTAAGTCAGATTGGGACTGAGTATGAAGGCCTTGAATACAAGATAAAGGACCAAGGACTTTGATAAGTGAAGATTTGTGAACGAGGAAAAGACAGAGTAGTCCTAAAAGAAGAGGAATCTGGAGATGGCAGCATGAATAGAAGAAGGGGAGGAGTTGTTTATATGGTCATTGCCTTATGTCCATGGGGTGAGCAAGAATATGGGAAAAGATGGCACAGGAGATGGAAATTGTGAAAGGAGATAAATGAGGGAAAGAAAAATCAAGATGTGCAGGTGAGGGAGAGGTAACAGGTTGTGATAGGCACTGTTTTTTGCTACTTAATATTGATTCTCTCTCATCTTCCTTGCTAACTGAAAACCCCAGTTTTGTTGAGGGTGACCATGTTTTCAGTTAAAAATACCTCTCAGTATTTGCCTCTAGGAGTGCCATGAGATTCAGTTCTAACCAATGAGATGTAAGTAGAAGTCTAACAGGAGAACTTTTGGCTTCCTGATAATGAAGACAATCTCTGCTAGCATCTCCCTTTTTCTCCCCTCTCCACCTCCCTTAATTCCTGGATGGAACATAGATATGATGCCTAGAGTCATAGCAGCCATCTTGTAGACAAGAGGAACAATGCTACATACTAAGAAAGGTAGAAAGAGAGAGGTTCTCGATACCATTTTACAGCTCCCTGGACCTCATTTTACATACAAGAAAAGAAAATAGTTCGGTAAACCAGTGTGATAGGATTTCTTTCACTATCTTAACTGAAAAAGTCAAAGGCCACCCTAAAAGTTTTAGCCCTACAAAACTGGGAAATAATGCCTTGTTAATTCACAATCCAGGGTGACTGGGTAAGAAGTAAAAGAGGGTTCTACTCCTGGAAGAGGAATCTTCAGGAATAGGTACATCACAAGTGGAATTGGAGCCAGATCATTGTGTGTCATTAGGCATATTTTCACTTAGGTTGGAAGAGCCTGAAAGAGTTTTGTATAGGGACATGTTAGGTCCACTGCTATCTCTACGGTAGAGACTACCACTCCTCAAGCCACTTGAAAATAAAATAAGCTATCATTCACCCATTTCCATAGTGTAGTGGTGAAGAAGTGAGGTGGCTCCTCTCTAGGGAAGCTAGATCTTTCTTATTATGAATGAGGGAGGCCCATGAAAAAAAGAATGGTCTGTTTGCCTGCTGTATCACCTGGGCTTCACCTCTGCCTGCCACCATATGCCATCAGTACAGATTTGTTCCAGGTGTGGACCCTTTAAAGGAAGGGCACACAGAAGGCTAATATGAATCTAATTCAGTCCATGTTTTCTTTCACCTGAGCTTCTGGAGTTCAGTAATAATCATCATCACTCAATTCCCTGACTTCAGGTCTCAGTACTTCTGATAGGAAAAGGAGTATAACTTGACATCAGCCACCAAGTTATCTCTTATATTCTCACACAAGCTGCATTAAATACACTGAAAGAGATTTTGCCTATTTTGCAGTACTACTTCCACCTGTTGGGAGTAGAGAACTGGGCGAGACACAATACATACCACAATTACTAATTACTTAATTCAGTAAATATTTATTGAATGCCTGCAATTTTCCTGGCACTATTTTAGGGGCTGGTGACACAGAAGTAAACAAAATATGCTAGAACCATGCCTCCATAGAGTATATGTATAGAGACAGGTGAGATAGAAAATAAATAGGTAAAATACACAGTGTGTCAGAGATTATGTCTGTAAGAAAAATACTATGAAGAGTAGAGAGAGTGAATACTGAAAAAAAGGAAGAGTGGATAGGGCAACGTTAAATGAAGGAGTTCTTTATACATACTGTATCTTTGGAAAAAAGAAAGGAAGAAAGAAAGAAAGAGAAAGAAAGAAAGAAAGAAAAAAGGAAGAAAGGAGGGAGGGAGGGAGGGAGGAAGGAAGGAAAGAGGTTGTTGGATAATAAAGTCTCCTGAGAAGATACCATTTAAGTATGATATGAGGGAAGAAAGGGAAGAAGTCATACAGATAGCCAAATATGACAAATGCATTATGACATTTGCATATGTCATATGCAAATATGACAAATGCATTTAATCTGGAAGGTGCATTGGCATTGCCCTGTGCAAAAATTATTTGCTTTGCATACATGATATTAAAGACACAACACTGTAGCAAATGAGTTCAAGTGCATAATATATTATAATATTATGTAGTATAAGAAATAAAATATAAGTAACATAGGAAAATGCAGAGATATTTTAGTGTAAAAAAGCTGTGCACAAATGCATAATTTTTTATGAGGCAAATAATTTTTTTCTTAAAATCTTCCTGTAATTACAATGATCTGATAGCACAGGAAAGAAAAAGTCTCAAATTATTGTTAATTCCATTAAGTGAACTCTAGAAGTATATCTAAAATAATCACACTTTATTTAAAGCTGGTAGAATAAGTTGTACACCTCAACAGGATGGGATCCTCTGCATGTAGCTTTTATTTGTCACAGCAAATCTGCAAATAAACAGAGGCAACCATCAGCAAGTTAGTGAAGTCTGTGGATTTTTGTCTTCAGAGTTTCCAGGCCCTGCCTGATTTCTAACTTGTCTTTTTTTTTTTAAGTTTATTTATTTATTTTTGAGAGAGAAAGAGAAAGAACGAGCAGGGGAGGGGCAGAGGAAGAGGGAGACAAAGAATCCCAAGCAGGCTCTGCATTGTCAGCGCAGAGCCTGACAGGGGGCTCGATTCTACAAACCATGAGATCGAGATCATGACCTGAGTTGAAATCAAGAGTCAGACACTTAGCCAACAGAGCCACCCAGGTGCCACTCTAACTTGTCTTTATTTACATCACAAGCACTTATATAGCATGTACTGTGTGCCAGGCACTAAGTGATTTTCAGTGATGGTGGTGGTGCTGGTGATGATAATAATAATGGCTACTGTTTTGGATAGCTAAGAACCAGATATTACGCTTCATTTGATCTCCTTAGAAACCTCATAAGGTAGGTAGTAACATTTTGTCATTTTGCAGATAAAGATACTAAAATTTAAATATGTTATGTCACCTGCCAACCATGACAGCTGGGAAGTACTAAAAACGATGTGCAAAACTAGATCTGTCTAATAATACCAATTTCAATCATATATGACAAGACAAAGTAAAAACATATATATAGGATAAAGGGCACTTAAATTATATTTTACGTAAGGCCTGTCTTGGAAGTAAACTGGAATAGCCGTTTGGGGGTAATTTGTGTTTGAGGAAGAGAGAGCAGAGAGATGTGGGATGTTGGAGTTTCCAAGCTTTGTGAGGCCAAGGGAGGCCCTACCCCATTTAGCCACTGGGACTTGTTCTCAGGATTGTTTGGCTTAGCTCAGGGTTGCCCAGCTTTCCTCCCTTCCTTCACATTTCCCTGTCTGAGAGCAAGCCAAACTCCCGTCCCTGTCTCATTATGGTAAGCCTCTATGTATTAGTTTTCTATTGCTGTTGTAACAAATTACCACTCAATGGCTCAAAACAACAGACATATATTCTATTATAGTGCTAAGGGTCAGAAATCCAAATGGGATGCACTTGGCTAAAATCAGTGTCAGCAAGCTGTGTTCCTTCTGGAGGCTCCAGTGGAGAATCTGTTTCCTTGCTTCTTCTAGTTTCTAGGGGCTATCTACATTCCCTGGTCCATGTTTCTCCATGACTCTGACATTTGCTTCCACTGTCACATCTTTTCTTATTCTCCTACCTCCATTCTTCTCTTATATGGATCCTTGTGATGACGTTAGATTTACCCAGATAATCCAGAATAATCTCTTGGTCCCCAGAGCCTTAACTGCCAAATTCATTCTGCCACAAAAGGTAATATATTCACAGATTTTGGAGATTGAGAGGTTCACATCTTTAGAGGCCATTATTCTGCCTACCATACTCTTTCTTAGATGGTTTCTTAGTTTTCATTTTTGGACAGAGTTGATATTTTATTGGAAACCTAGTAATACTTCCAAAAATCATCCCTTTCCTCCAGACATCTTAGAACACATCCTGGGTCATTCTCCTGTTTCCCTACTCTTGGTTATGATGATTTAGTCAAGTGTACTCCAGTAAGTTTGCATTTAAGTGCTCTTGATTGATGCCTTTTTAAAGGATGACTTCTCTGAAAAAATGTTTGTGTCTCTTGATGTATTACCTGGAAAAATCAAACCCATGCCTAATCACCATCAAAATGACTTTAGTTAGGTTAAAGTTGTAAGTCAAACAAATATATTTTTTCCTGTGATCAATCATTTTTAGATTTAGGACAACCATACTGTGACTGAAATACTCACCAAAAAAAAATGCAAGAAGAAATTATGTGTGTTCATGAGTTTGAGCCCCAGGTCGGGTTCTGTGCTGACAGCTCAGAGCCTGGAGCCTGCTTAGGATTCTGTGTCTCCCTCTCTCTCTGCCCCTCCCCCACATTCTCTCTCTCTCTCTCTCTCTCTCTCTCTCTCTGTCTCTCTCTCTCTCTCTCAAAAATAAACATTAAACAATTTATTTTTTTAATGTTTATTTATTTTTGAGAGAGAGACAGAGCATGAGTGGGGGAGGGGCAGAGAGAGAGGGAGACACAGAATCCAAAGCAGGCTCCAGGCTCCAAGTTGTCAGCACAGAGCCCGACACGGGGCTTGAACTCACAGACCGCAAGATCATGACCTGAGCCGAAGCCAGATACTCAACCAACTGAGCCACCCAGGTGCCCCAACATTAAATAATTTAAAAAAGGAGACCAATGTGGAATGAATTATTGATGTATATAACATGGATGAACCTCAGAATCATTAGGGTTAATGATAGAAGCTAGTCACAAGAGAACACATATTGTATGATTCTGTTTATTGTGAAATGTTTTAAAAAGGCAAACCTTAGCGATAGAAAGTATATTAGTGTTTGCTAAGGCTAGGGGTGGGAACGGGGAATGACTATAAATGATCACAAGAATTCTTTTTGAAGTGATGGAAATGTTTTAAAATTAGGTTGTGGTGATAGTTGCCCAGCTCTGTAAATACACTAAGAATCATTGAATTGTATATGTAAAATGGGTACATTTCAAAATATGTAAAATTATACCTCAATAAGCTGTTAATAATGCAAAAGTTCAGTAAGTTGCTTGTCTACCCAAAATTTATTTCTAAAAACATTTCATCAAAAAAATCTAATATATAATGATATTTGGTCTGATATATTTAGTAGATTATTTGTTCGACAATAGGGATTAATTACATAAATTATGGTAAAACAATATGATGAATTTGCTGTGTAGAAGATGATGAAATCATGTTTGGAAGACCAATGAAATGAGAAAATGCTCATGATTCCATGAATTGGAATTCCATATTGCCAAATGAAAAAAACCAGTTTTGAGAATCCCTATGCTTTATGACGCCAAGCTTTTAAATGATGTAATTATAATACATTTGTGCCCACAATAGCATGAATTGTTAACCCCTTAGATTGTTCCCATTACTCCTCTCATCGATCTAGACAGTAGGAAGAGCCTGTTGTTGTGACTGTGACAACTGTTCTAATTCTAAACGAATTGACACAAGGGACCAAAAGAAAACATCTTGCCATTTTCTAGCACAAAGTCTTCTAGGCATCAATGTCAGTGAATAGAACAGATGAAAATATGTGAATTTTTAATTGCTAGGGTTATTGGCACTGGTTGAGACAAACCACTGGGAGAAACAAGTGCCTGCCATATCGAGAAGTTCTCTTTCATGCAGGTCTAGTTAAACTAATTTATACACAACACAAAATCTTTCCCCAAAGATCTCTTACTCTGACTGAAGCACAGGTTCTTCCCTGCCAGCCAAGATGTTGTCTGCTTCTCCTATTTATTTCATTTGCAACTGTTTGTTTCATTTTTATTTTCATTTTCTCATTAAACATTATTATAGGATACTGCCTCCATTGTTAGAAGCACGAGAAGTGGGGTATGCATGTTTTAGTCACTACAGACACTTAATTCTACTCAGTTTCTTCAAAGTACTATCTTGGCCCCTCTCTCCTTGTTTCTTCCTAAGTTCTCATTAACCTGTGCATTTCTGCTTTAAAGTTACTAACTTCTCTCACATTATTTGTACCAATTACCTTGATAGCTTACCCTGCTCCAGCACAGCAGACTCCCCATCTGATTAATAGTGCCTTTCCAACTTATTTGCACAAAAATTACTAGAAATAAATTTTAAAATGTAATAGTGGTTACCTCTGGATGGCAGGAGTACAAGTGATTTTTATTTGTTATTTATACTGCTTTGTGTATGTCCAATAAATTTTCCTTATTTTACAACTTCTAAAACTATGTCTTCCATTTATAATTTAAAAGGGAGTGCCAATTCATTTCTTACCCATATTTGTTTTGCTTCTCAACATTCAAAAGAAATCTACAATCAGTAATGGTCTAGTACATAGTTTCCTAATCCCAACACTACTGAAACGTTGGGTTGAATAATTCTTTGTTGTGGGGGCTGCCCGGTGCATTGTAGATTGTTTCGTAGCATCCCTGGCCACCAAAAATGCCAGCAGCATCCTTCATTTGTGACAATTAAAAATATCTCCAGACATTATCAGATATTCCCTGAAGTGGAAGGGGGGAGGAAACAAAAATCACCTCTGGTTGAGAACTGCTGTTGTAATGGTTTCTTCTATGTCCTTCTACACTATTTTCATTGTATATTTTTCTTTCTCTAGTTTCACCCTGGATGTAGGATGTGGAATCTTCTGAGAAGAACCTGTAGTCTCTAGAATATAGATGTCCTTGTGGGCCCCATGCTGTGTTCTTCCAGAAGCCTAAGAATTTGCAAAGAATTGTCTGGGTAAATACTTAGAGCACAGGAAACATTCATAATTAGGTATGTCTTCTGCAAACAATTGGGCCACATTTGGTCAGTGATAAGTATAAATCATATCAATAATGTCAACAATCAGGAATGCAGTTCTTGTTGCAAATTACAATTCACTGTATCTATGAAATATGTATACGTATATATATATATACACACATCTATAAAATATAAATATATATATAATATAAATACCAATGTGTGTGTATGTAAATATATCAGCTACTATATATAGTACTTGTCTCAGTCTGGGCTCCTATAATAAAATATCATAAACTGGGTGGCTCATAAACAACAGTAATTTATTTCTCACAGTGCACAGACAGATTTTAGCACCTTCTTCCTTTGTCATAGCATGGTGGACAGGGCGAGGGAGCTCTCTGAGGTGTCTTTTATAAGAGCACTAATAATCCCACTAATTCCATTCATAAAGGCAAAGTTCCAATGGCCAGATCACCTCCCAAAGCCCCTACCTCCTAATGCTATCACCTTGGGGGTTAGCATTTCAACATATGAATTTTGAAGGGATACACACACATTCAGATCATAGCCAGTACTTACTCTTAAAATCAACTCATATGTCCTTGGCTTCTTTTACACAACTGTCTTTCCAATCCTTTTTCATAGGAAAATCTTTACCTTAAGGTTCCGAGGTTATTATGAACTCTAGGGCAATTAATGGGTAACTTTTATTTTTTATTTGGACATTTGATTAATAACAATAGTTTTCCTTCTAAATATAAATAACTGGTTTGTTCACTCAGATGCATGAATCATTAAAAAAATGCTTATAAATTTAGTTTTAGCAGTTTTAAGACTCAATTGCTTGCTAAATCAATAATTCACAGTACATCTGTAATAATCATTGCATAATGAGCCATAAAAAAATCTGTCTTCAAGTTATGCACTGATTTTAAAAATACTTTCAGCATCCAATAATACAAATGTTAGGCTAAATTCACTTCCTTTGTAAATACTGAAATACCAGATGCTTTCTTTAACTAAACAAAAGCATAAAACTTGAATAATTTATCACACGAGTCACCTAATTTTCATAGTTATATTTGAGTATTGCAAAATAATGATGACTTCAGACCTACTATTTTCTCTGCCCAACACATCCTTCCCCCTTGTCTCTGGCTGGCAAATTCTATTCTCTCTTCAAGATGCACCTTTAATTCTCCTCTTCCTTTGTGAAATTCTCCATGACTCCCTGAAATAGAGTTAGTGGTTCCTTCTGAAATCTGTAGCTTTTTGCATCTATAATAACTCTTAATATATTGTATTTATATGGCTTCTTTCTCTGTTGCTTACCACCACTCCTTTGGCCCTACAATGTATCAGAGGACAGAGATCCTGAATATTTTCATCTTTTAGTAAGCATTTATTAAACACCAAATTTGGTGCAGGCACCATGTTAGTGGCTAGAGATATGGAAAACAAGTTTCCACTTATAAGTTGCTTACCATTAAGGAAAGAGATAGAAAAACAACTATAATACAACCAAAAAAGGGCCATGATTCAGTGGACAGTAGGATGTATGGGAGCGTATAGGCTGAGCATCTCATTCCAGACAGGGATTTAAGGAAGGTTTACTGAAAGAAGCAGCATCTGAATTGAGTTTTGAAAAATAAGGAGGCATCATCTGAACTGGGAGAGAATGGCTACTAAGAAAAATTAGGGTGGACTCAGGGACAAGGGCCAGGGGTAGGTGCTTTATGCATGAAGTGCTGGGTATGGGGAGCTATTCTGGTGGTCGTGGACCTCTCTCTGCTTCATCTTGTCTCCTGCTTACTTGCATCCTTAAAATTATTAGCAAATTTTATAAGGTATAAGAGCTCTGATTCATGTGAGCCTGATTTGACAATGTGATTGTGTTATTTGAAAATTGAAGACAAGCAGGTAATAACTGGTTTAGAGATTTAGTGCATGCTGGAGGTGAACACTGAGGAAGTTATTGTTTGATAACAGAGGAGGTGAAGATAATCCCTTGAAAGTAATTCATGAGAGAAGAAAAGCCATGAAGTTATACAATAACTCTTGTGGGAATAGGAAGAGGATTGACTGGAGATATGCATAAGGTTCTGGTAAAGCTTGGCCAAAGTTACATACCATAAGTGCCTGGTACCCCCAGTCTGCCCTGAGTTTTCTCCAACGGTATGATGCAGCCTGGATCTATAATAATTGGTTAAGTAGGAAAAGAAAATAAAGGATTGTACTGATCTAAGATGTACTATATCAGTGTAGCATATCCATATTCTGTAAAGATAGGGGACAAGAAAACAGTGAGTACTGACAAACATTAAAAACCAAGTTCAAGGGCCCCTGGATGGCTCAGTTGGTTAAGCATCTGACTTAGGCTCAGGTCATGATCTCACAGTTTGTGGGTTTGAGCCCTGCATCAGGCTCTGTGCTGACAGCCCGGAGCCTGGAGCCTGCTTCGGATTCTGTATCTCCCTCTCTCTCTGCCTCTTCCCCACTCATGCTTTCTCTTTCTCTCTCTCTCTCTCTCTGAAAAATAAACATCAAAAAATTAAAACAAAAAAAAATAACAACAAAACAACAAAGTCCAATTTATTCTTTTCATTTTCCACTCCCTTCTCCCAGTCCACTAATATGAAATATAAACACAGATTGCTATTTATGAACAATTTCTTTAATATAGAGTGATCTATCTTCTTATTTATGACAATACTAGCCAATGACCTTCTGCATTGAAAGAAAACAATGACTTTTAAGGTCATTATAAATATGAGTGGATTTCCTTATAAATAATAGATGTATTCCCCCCAAATCATGAGCAAACTTAAGATTTATCGGGAAAAACCCCTTAATTCATAAGAAATGCCTACTGATGAATACGCTCCTATTTGAAAATCTGAGCAGAGGTTGACAAGCAATTTTTTAAAGATCCAGATAGTAAAAACTTTAGGCTTTGCAGGCCCTATTATCTCTGTGGCAACTACTTAATTCTCCCCTAGTATCAAGAAAACAGCATACACAAAAGATAAATGAGTGGACATGGCTATGTTCCAATAAAACTTTATTTATAAAAACAGATGGTAGGCTAGATTTAACGTTTATTTATTTTGGGACAGAGAGAGACAGAGCATGAACCGGCGAGGGGCAGAGAGAGAGGGAGACACAGAATCGGAAACAGGCTCCAGGCTCCGGGTCATCAGCCCAGAGCCCCACGCGGGGCTCGAACTCACGGACCGCGAGATCGTGACCTGGCTGAAGCCGGACGCTTAACCGACTTCGCCACCCAGGCGCCCCAGTAGGCTAGATTTAGATTACAGGTAGTAGTTTACCAACCCCTGATCTAAGCTAATTTTATTTATTTATTTTCTGTAAAATAAGTAGTCACATTCTAATTTACTCTTATATAAATCTTTATGTTGTTTGCTTAAATTAAGACCCACCTGTATTTTTAAGTAATGTATTTCTCCAAGTAATTATAGAATTAAAAGACAGAGATGGAATGATTTGGTAACACATAATGAACAGAAATGTTCATAGTTAATCATTAGCAAAATGCTTTTTTGAATCCCTAACATCATATCTGGAAGGCCTATACAATAACAATTAGCAGATATAATAAATTTGAAATGACTAGGTTTCCAGATGGAATACTACTTCTCGGATCTATGGAGAAATGTTTTGTGGAAATAGCATAATTACAGATATAGAGCATAACATTCCCCCAATTTTTAGGGAAATGGTCCTTAGCAGATAATGACAGCTTGAATATGCTCCTTTACAGAAGAAACTGGAAGTTATTATGCCTCACAGTTAACTGCCATATTTTTTTGTATCTAATGTGGGAATAATTTAAATAACAGTTCAATGATAGTTATAACAATTTTTTTAAAAATTCATGTTTATTAGCATGCTTTATCTTGATTTATTCCATGATATCTTATAGTCACAGCAAGGGTAACCAAATGTCAAGGCAGGAGAGGGGCCTATTCTTTCAAAAGATGACACAACTCCAGTTCTGGCAAGCCTAGTGCTGAGGATATGTATGAGGTCCTTAGGGAGTTTTCTCATAGAGGCAGTAAGAGATCCCTGGAAGCAAAACAGAAGCTCCCTGGGACTATAGTCATCATCAGCTTAGGAGAAGGTGAGGGCAAGAAAAGAGACTCCTTGGGGAAGGCTTTAGGAGGCAATAGTCTCAGCAGAAACAATACCTAAGAGTCAAATGTCTAAACACATGCCCTGAAATCCTAGCTGAGAGGTTAGCTGTTCTAAGACACCAGCTCAGCATTGCCCTAATGCCAAACTGTTTTCCATGAATTATATCTTCATGGAATTTAATGTATTAAAATAATTCTCACACTGCTTTTACATTCTGAATTTTTAATTTCAATTATGAGCTCTTTTTTTTTTCTTACATGCTATACCTATAAAAAGAGCAGGAAGATAGGCATTCTCTAAAAAGAAAAAAGCGATGAAGAAACACTAAGACCACATCTTACATGACAGCTGTGTTTCCTCTCTTTTGCATCTTAGCCATTTCTTTCTTTTATACAGTGATATACACAATATAGTCATGCAGGTTAGAAAAAATACCTACTATCATGAGATCGTCATGCAGGACCATTAGCAGGTATTATGCCATACTGTTTGAAATTATGAACTGGGCCAAGATATCTAATATCTATACTCTGCTTGTTTTCTGGTCACGAAACTACTGCCAATATAGGTAAAGTGTTGCTGTTTATATGGAATGATGATATTTATGAGGAATCATTGTTTTAACATACTGCAAGCTTGTCGGCTTTAAGAAGTGGGATACTCTAAAGAAAGCATTATTGTAACAATTCATTTGCAGGGAGATGATGGGGAGGGGCATGGTGAGTCAGTTATAAGGAACTAGAAGATTAGGATAGACTTGTTGCAAGAGAAATTGTAATGTGCTTCCATGGGACAGTGAGGGGAAAGAAGGAGGTAAGGGCGGTAGGTATCTGATTTTTAAATAGCAGACACACTGAAAAGTCATTTGTAATATTACTGATTAGGCAAAAATAATCAAAGGATAAAAAGAGCAGTGTAAGAAAATTACCACGTTTATTTGTAAAGATTGACATGAATAATTTCAAATATCTAATGAGAATATCTACTAACAACCTACAGCTAACATTATAGTTAATGGTAAGAAACTAGAAAGTTTTTCACTAAGATCAGGAACAAAGCAAGGATGTTCTATCTGACACCTATCTTTCAACATTGTACTGTTAGCGTAATAATATAAGAAAAAGAAATATAAGACATATAGACTGAGAAGAAAGATAAAACTGTCACATGACATGATTGTCTATGTAGAAAATTTAAAAGAATTGCCAAAAACAAAATGAAACTAAACAAACACCTCCTGGAACTAATGAATAAGCAATTATACCAAAGCTCCAGAATACAGAGCTAATATACAAAAGTGAATAACTTTCCTATATACCATCAATGAACAAGTGGGCTTTGAAACTAAAAACACAATACTATTTACATTAGCACCCCCAAAAGTGAAATGCTTCAGTATAAATCTAACAAAATATGTGTAAGATACATATGAGGAAAATTCATTCACTACCGGTAGGAATGCAAAATGGCACAGCCACTTTGGAACACTAAGTGTACTCTTATTATAGGATCTAGCAATTGTGCTTTTTTGTATTTATCCAAAATACTTGAAAACTTACGTTCTCACAAAAACAAGTATGCAAATGTTTATAGGAACTTTATTCATAATTGCTAAAATTTGGAAGCAACTAAGATGTCCTTCAGTGGGTAGATACATAAACTGTGATCCATATAATTGAATATTCAATGCTAAAAGGAAGTGAGTTATCAAGCCATGAAAAGACATGGAGGAACTTTAAATGCATTTTTTTAAGTGAAAGAAGCCATTCTGAAAAGGCTACATTCTATATGATTCCAACTATGCAGCATTCTGGAAAAGGAAAAACTATGGAGATAGTAAAAGTATATGTAGTTGTTGGGGGAAGGGATGGATGAATAGGCAAAGCATGGAGAACTTTTAGGGCAGTGAAACTATTCTGTGTGGTACTGTAATGGTGGATAAATGTTATTATACATTTGTCAACCCATGGAATGGACACCCAGCGTGAACCATAATGTAAACTATGGACTGAGTGATAATGATCTGTTATTGTAGGTACATCGATTGTAACAAATGTACCACCCTGGTGTGCAATTTTGACAGTGGGGGAGCCTGTATATACACGGGAAGAAAGAGTATTTGGGAAAGCTCTTAACCTTCTCTTCAATTTTGCTATAAACCTAAAACTGCTCTAAATAATAAAGTCTATTTTTTTTAATGGGCAGATGATTTAATGGACATTTCTCCCAGGAAGCTATGCAGATAGCTAATGAGCACATGAAAAGATGCTCAACATTAGTCCTGGGGAAATGCAAATCAAAACCAGGAGTTACCACTTCACACCTACTAGAATGGCCTTAATAAAAACAAAACAAAACAAAACAAAACAAAACAAAACAAAACAAAACAAAACAAAAATGGAAAATAAATGTTGGCAAAGATGTGAAGAAATTGGAACCCTTCTGTATTGCTGGTTGGAATGTAAAATGGTGCAGAGATACTGTAGAAAATAGTTTGGCAGTTCATCAAAAAGTTCACCATAACTTATCATATGATTGAGCAATTCTACTCCTGGGTGTATATCCCAAAGAATGGAGAGCGGGGACTCAAACAGAGAGTTTTATATCAATATTCATTGCAGTATTATTCACAATAGTCAAAAGGTGGAAAAAAACCAATTGTCCATGAACAGATAAATGGAAAAAGAAAATGTGGTGTATATATAGAATATAATATTACTTATCTGTAATAAGAAATCAAGTTCTGATACATGCTACAATATGGGTGAACCTTGAAAACATTATTGCTAAGTGAAATAAGCCAGTTACAATAGGACAAATGATGTATGATTTCATTTATAGGAAATACCTAAAATAAGCAAATTCATAAAGATGGAAATATCAGAGGTTACCAGGGGCTGGGAGCAGAGGGATTATGGCTTAAGGGTTAGGGTTCTGTTTGGGGTGATAAAAACATTTGGAAACAGATAGTGGCCATGGTTTTATAACATTGTGAATATACTTAAAATCACTGAGTTGTATTCTTAAAATTGTTAAAATCACAAAGTTTAGGTACATATATTTTACCACAATAAAAATTCAAAAAATAATTTTTAGTTATGGCCTTTCAAAGAGGAGGGCAACTACTTTTTTCCCTTTCTTAAGGTGGTGTATCTTATTGAAGAAAAGTGAGTCCTTAGAAAGAAATAGCTCAAAGAAAAGTTTTCTGAGAACCACAGAAAAAGACTTAAAATGTTTTCTTTTTTTAATTAAAAAAATGTTTATTTATTTTTGAGATAAAGGGAGAGGGAGAGACAGAGTGTGAATGGGGAAGGGGCAGAGAGAGAGGGAGACACAGAATCTGAGGTAGGCTCCAGGCTCTGAGCTGTCAGCCCAGAGCTGGACATAGGGCTGGAACTCACGAACTGCAAGATTATGACCTGAGCCGTACGTAGTCAGACACCTAACCCACCAAGCCACCCAGGTGTCCCAAATATATTTTCAATAAAGTAGACAAAGGGGGAAATTCCCATTACAGAAATATCTCCTAAATCCTTAAGTAGTTTTGATTCTGAATTGCCTTCCTCTATTTGTAGAACACTTAAAAGTAAAGCTAATCTTAAAATGCATGAAGTTCATTTTTTTAATATGGCTCTGATTTTGTATATCAATAGGGCTTTATAATTAGTGCCACTCAAGATGCTATTTTTTTTAATGTTTATTTACTTATTTTTGAGAGAGAGACAGAGACAGAGACAGAGACAGAGACAGAGGGCCAGTGAGGGGAGGAGCAGAGAGAGAGGGAGACACAGAATCCAAAGCAGGCTCCAGGCTCTGAGCTGTCAGCCTAGTGCTGGATACTGGAACCCATGAACTGTGAGATCATGACCTGAGTCAAAGTTGGACGCTTAACCAACTGGGCCACCCAGGTGCCCTGCTAACTAATTTTTTAAAAGATCATCTGATTGCAAAAATATTTATGAAATTAAAAAATCAATTTTTAATCCCTGCCCAATTTATCTAAAAAGTCACATGTTTGATACAAAATGCCTTAGCAAAGAAAGTAGAACTTAATAACCACTCTGAGACAATGTCCTTCGCCTAAGAAAAGGTAGTTTTAAAAATCAGTTTGGTATCATTTTAGATGTTATTGTGTATATTTTTCCTCTTCCATTCCCCCCCCCCCCCTTCCCTACCAGAAGTAGCCAGCTCAGGAAGCTGTATGACAGGGTGAAAAGCAAAAACAGCATGTAGTCATTGGCTTTTGCTTTCCAAAAGTCTAAGCTCTTAGAAGAACTGAGAACATTTTAAGAGGCTGAAAAAGGAGAAAGGGGTTTGCAGACACAGAATGTGTAAAGTGATATGGAGAGAAAAGTTTAAAAGGAAGTTTTCCCAGTTTGATAGGTAGAAGCAAGAGAGAGGTCTATGGGTATGAAGATGGTAAGAAAGAACCCATATCTCTCTCCCCAAATTAGTACTTTTGGTTACAGGAATCCTTGCAGGAGGTCCTTGGGTCCCAGTAGATAGACAATCAGCAGCACTGAAGAAGAGAGATGGGTACAGAAGACAGGTCTTTACAACCACCTGCTGGACCTAAGAGGGAGGGCTAGATACTGTCCCTCAGCCCACTCCCCATCAATGTCTTGGCTCTATATGACACCTAGAACTATTCCTATAGGGACAAATGTTCAATTTTCTGCTAGTTTAGTAATATGGTAGCTTGGGTTCAGATATTAATTTGAGTTTTGAAAAAATAAAAAGTGACTTGCACAGCTCAGTTGGTAGACAGTGATTTATGCCCCACCACAAAAAGCAAACACATACATGCCCTACTTAATTACAAAGCTGAGTAATTGCTTTGGTGATGAATCCAATATATTAATGCCTGCCATGTGTGCAATAATCTTTTCCATAGAAATATAAAGCACATGGCACGAATAATAAAAAAAATTACATGATTTTAGGATGTATATGGACACTATAATATGACATTATAATCATAACTTATTTCAGAGTAATTTAAGGTCTCTAGCAATAAAACATTTTCTTTCATTCATTCAACAGATATTATTGAGTACTTCTGTGTAACAAGTATTGGTCCAGGTTTGGGACTATCAAGTAAATAAAACAGACAGATATCCCACCCAAGTAGAAGAAGAAAGATAAAAAAGAATAAATGTAAAAAATAACAAGAAAAGTATACAATTAGAATGTGGTAAGTGCTATAGAAATTAGGGGATGGAGGCTGGGTAAGTTGTAATGTTAAATAGGATGGTCAAGGAGGATTAACCGAGGAGGTAAAGGAGTTAGTAGAAGCATGAGTGTGGCACAGAACATCCTCCGAAAAGGGAATAGCTGGAACAACAGTCCTAACTGAACTGTGCTTGGAATATTTATGGAACAGTGTTATGTCTAGAGCAGAATGAGGGTAAGAATAGTGTGGTAATCACAATAACACCCCCTCCCCAACATGTCCATGTCCTGATTCTTGGGACCTACAAATATGTTAAGTTACATGGCAAAGGGGAATGAAAGTTGCAGATAGAATTAAGGTTAGAACTTGAGATGGGGAGTGTATACTGGATTACCCAAGTGGGCCCAGTGGAGTCAAGAGGGTTCTTTAAAGTGGAAGAGGGATACAGAAGACAAGGTCAGAGTGCCATGATGTGAGAAGGACTTAATCAAGCCTGGCTTGATTTGAACACTGAGGAAGGGGACCAAGAGCTAGGGAATGTGGGATACCACTAGTAGCTGGAAGAAGCAAAGAAATGGATATCCTCTCTCGCCTCTAGAAAGAATGCAGTCCTGTTGATGCCTTGATTTTAGCGCAGTAAGGGCTACATCAGACTTCTGACCTAAAGAATTCTTACAGTTCTTACAGTATCTTACACAACATATCTGTTATTTTAAACCACTAATTTTGTGCTAGTTTGTTTCAGAAGCAGATAGATAATCGATACACATAATGAAAAGTAATGTGAGGGGAAAATGAGAGAGCTAGATCTTGAGGGATCTTAAATGGCATTGCAAGGACAGATTCCATACTAAGTGAAGAAGTGAGACATGTAGGTTTTGAACAGAGGAATGATATGACCTGACAGGTTTTTAAAGGATCCTCATGGCTGCTGTGTTGAGACTACATGTAGGAGGACGAAGTTAAAACAGAAGACCTGTTGGAGCCACTACAATGATCTAAGGAAGAGATGAAGGTGGCTCATACCAGGAGGGTAATTTTGGAGGTGGTTAGAAGCTCTTGGATTCTAGGTATAGCCAATGGGATTTCCTGACAAGTGTCGGGGGTGGGGGGGGGGGTGCAGGCAAGAAAAGTCAAGGATGACTCCCAAGTGTTTGGTTTGAACAATTAGAAGGAAAGAGACACCATTACTGAGATGGGGGAAGCTTCAAGTGGAAAAGTACTAGGAGATGATCAGGATTTCAATTTAGAACATGTTCAGTTTGAGATACTGGTCTAGTATTCTGGTGGCACTGTTGAATAAGCAGTTGGATACCTGTGTGTTTAGAGTTCAGGAGAAAGGTTTATGCTGGATGTATAAATGTAGGCATAATAGGCTTATAGATATATTTTGATTCAAGAGATCAGGTGATATTATCAAAATACTGGTGTAGATAGAGAAGAGGAGAGGATCAATGCTTGGGACTTTGGTGTTAAATCTATTCCTAGGATTATGAATTTCCAGGATTCTACTTGAGAAATTATCATGATGAATAACTCCTTTATTTTATTCACTCTGCACAGGAGTCTGTTCAAATTTGTGTCAATTAATCAGTTTTCCAGGTAGCAAAGGTGAAATGACAAGAGGAAACTAACATAACACCATCTCAACAAGTACAGATTTTTCACATAGAGATCTCAAAGAACCTTGCCTTCAAAACTAATAAAGATACAGAGGCCAAGTTTAGGCCTTTGAAAAAAGCACTGGTGCAAACAGCTAGTCTCAACATAATTTTTGTAGGTTCCTGCCCTTTCTCTTACTTCCCTCCTTCTTCCTGTACTCCTCCAGGGGCTCTCGATTCTATATTGATTTGCATGTAGCTTGCATTTGATGCTCAAAACTGACAGCAGTCCATTTCACTAACGTATACATGTATGAAAAGTTCGCCTGGAGAAAAATTGTCAAGGATGGGGAAATTTTCCAATTTTCCAAATAATTTTATGTTAATAATGAAATTTTAGTGTTTGATGGTGAATTAAAATTAAATCCAATATTTATTTTTTATCCTGTGAGGAACAGAGTAAAGTTTTCTGATTGAAGATTATTATTTTAGTCGCTGCAATACCAAAGGTAGATGGAAAGTATTTGCTTTTTCTGATATTTTTGTATTATATCATTTATAGTTTAGTAATTTTATGAGTTGATTAAATCTTAAAAATACAATTCAAGTTGTCCTTTTTCTCTTTAGTAGTTACATTTATAGTTATCTTATGGGAAAATTTGTAATTTGTAAGACATAATTTTAAAGTATATATGTAAAGAACAGGATTTTCACTTAAAACATTCTCCAAAATAAAGTAATAATTTATGATTAAGACATAAATTCTGGAATCACAAACTATTATGATTATACCCAACAAAACTTCAGTGTTTTTAAGAAGTAGGACTTAGTTGTACCCAGTTGTTTTGATAGACATGTGAGCTTTGTTGTGTTAAAATGTAATAGTAGTACTAATTTTAAATGCATTAAAAAGTTTTTTGTAAAATGCACAAGCATACCTTATTGAAGCTTTCATCAAATCTGTTGTACAAAAAGAGAATGCTCTAGAGTAATTCAGAGTGAAGTAGGAGAATATTTAATGGCAAAGGGTGGTAAATGTATTCCAATAAAACTTTATTTATGGATATTTTAATTTGAATTTCATATAATTTTCAATATCATGAAATACTATTATTCTTTTGATTTTTTCCTCAACCATTTAAATATGTAAAAACCATTCTTAGCTCACCAGCTGTAGAAAAACAGGTGGTGGGCTGGGTTTGACCTGTGGGCTGGATTTTGCCGACCCCAGCTTCAAACACTGAACCTCAGGACTTGGGCAAATGTCCTATTTTGTAAATCCTTTACCAATTCCTTTTCCAGCTACAGGCTGGGTCCCTTAATCAGCCTAAACCAGGCTGGCAGATTCCTGCCAAGCCAGCACCAATGTGCATTGTCACAAACATTGTTCCCTTCTAAAGAGCAATCCCTTAATATGGACAGACTTATTAGAAGAATAAGCAAAATGAAAAGAAAAAAAGCAGTGTTCTCAGTCTGCCTGTGAGTGTGACTTATGCTAAAAGCAGTGACTAGATAGTTTTTAAGCCCAAAATTAATTTAGGTCTATGCTCTCTGATTTTTTATTAGTTCAATGCAAAATTTTGTTGTTTTCGTTAGCTACCATTTTAACTCATTGTTTCTATCGTGTTCTTTTAAACTTTTTATTTTGCCACTTAGCATGTTAGCCATCATCCTAATTCTGCTGTCCAGATGTACTAAGCATGGTGTGTTTATCTTCAATTAAGCTGTTGATGAAATAGTGAATATGCAGAGCCAAAGACAGAATTATTTGAACCCTCTAATCAAGACCATGAATCAACTTCACAATTAATGTCCATATGTCCACAATGTACTCATGGAGAACTTTCCAAATGTCTCAGAATACACTATGTTTTCAGTATTTTAAAAAGGAAATAAGGTTAATTTGGATAATATGACTTTCTCTTAGAAAATTCATGTTTCCAGTGAACTCCTTTATCAGTATTCATAAGCCATCTGCCTAATAAACAGTTATAGTATTTTACTGAGAATTTATGTTAAACCCACATTATTTCCAGCAAGAATCTGGTATCTTCCTAAATTTTGAAAACTGAAAGTTTGTTCATCCCTTATATTCTTCTGCCTCTTCCTTGATCCACAGCTCCATATAATTACTAGCATTGATTATATGATCATATCTGCAAGTATTTTCAGTACTTTGGAGTGAAATTCATCAAAGCATGGAAAACTCAAACTTATTTAAAGCATCTAGGCACATTTTTGTTTTTAATAAAGTCAGCTGATACAATCCAAGATTATTCCAGATCTGCCTATAATTTTCTATGTTTTTCTCGGTTTCTAGTCAGACTGTCTCTTCTCTTTTAAATCTCTGCAAAACTACCTCCTCATTTCAGAGTGATTTCAATATTCACAAGATCAGAACCTTTAAAGTTGTCAAGAGATAATGATAACAAGTGTTGGTGAAGATGTGGAGAAAAGGGAATCCTCGTGCACTGCTTGTGGGAATGTAAATTGCTATAGCTATTAATGGAAAACAGTATGGAAGGTTCTCAAAAAATTAAAAATAGAACTACCATTCACTTCTGGGTATATATAGAAAGGAAATGAAATCACTATCTCAAAAAGATATCTGCCCCCCATTCTGCATGTTCATTGCAGCATTATTCACAATAATAGCCAGTAGTCATGATATGGAAATAACCTGAGTGTCTGTCAACAGATGAACGGATAAAATGTCACACACACACACACACACTGGAATATTATTCAGCCACAGAAAAGAAGGAAATCTTGTCATTTGTGACAATGTAGATGAAGTTAGAAGACATTATGCTAAGTAAAACAAGCCAGACACAGAAAGACAAATGCTATATGATCTTATTTATATATGGAATCTAAAAAAGTCAAACTCATAGAACCAGAGAGTGGAATGGTGGTTGCAAACGGTAATGGGTGGGGGAAATGGGGAAATGTTGGTCAAAGTATACAAAGTTTCAGTTATGCAGAATGAATAAATTCCAGAGACCTAATTTATAGTATAGTCACTATAGTTAATACTACTGTATTGCCTTCTTGAAATTTGTTGGGAGAGTAGATCTTAAATGTTCTTATCTCACAAAAAAATGGTAAGTATGTGAGGTGATGGATGTGTTAATTAACTTGATTGCAATAATCATTTAAAAATGTATACATATATTAAATCAGCACACTGTACACCCTAAAAAAGTAAAAGTAAATAAGTAAAACAATGATTTTCTTTCCTTCAATATATTGGGTCAAATATAAAATAAGTCATAAAGAAAGTTTCTCATTTTATTAAAATTATAATTTTATTAAAAACTGCACTTTGGCAAGGTGAACATAGGAAACTCTGCTTTGTCTATGAGTGCTCTGGGATAATCTCTCTGAATCCCATAATATGAAAGCATCACTTCTCGTAAATTTTAAACTCAACATGTTGGCATGCATTACCTCCTGAAACACCAGGCTTCCTGTTTCTAGGCTACTGTGGGCCTCTGGAGTTCCTGATCTGGCTCCTGACAGACCACGGTTTAAGGAAATGACCAAAATAGAAACAAGAAAACTTCATAAATTTAGACTAACCACAATCAGCATATAATCTCATAAACATTTGTGATATGTAAAACCAAGATGTAGGGTTTTAAATCTACACTTTTGAGACGGGACCTGCTAAGCAAATTATTAATATTATGTATAAACAGTATTCAGGGAACCTACGTCAGTGACTTAGAACCAACTTTAAAAGCACTTTATAGGCATTCATTTAATTAGAAAAATATTAATGTTCTAATCATAAACAATTCTTATTTAATAAGGTAGGTCAGTTTGGTTTAATTTGATATATGCTCTTACAGTAATGAGCTATATTTTAAAAACATATTTCAGGTTTTGGGTTTCCACAAAATCCCGACTATTTTTTTTTTCTTAATTTACTCTAGGTATTGTGAGTACATCAGTTAGGAACAAGTTTTTAAATACTTGTCAAATGTATCAGAACTAAAATTTGTCAATACTGTACAACTTGTTTTTACTAATCCCTATACTTCAACACTTTATCTTCCCTCCTATTTTCAAAAGCACATCACTTTGAGAGGTTAAACTACCATATTATTTCTACAAACATATTCTTAGGTTTATTGACAGGTTGGTTTCCATTGGTCTTGCAGCCCTTCACTTATGCTCTGACCACCCAAAACACAGTTCCTTGGGTAACATAGGCACAGCCATATATAAACATGTAGACTCAGTTCTGACCACCTTATGTAGAAGCCACTCTTACTCTCTACTTCTTTATATTACTTTTTTTCTTATTGAAACCTACAAGTATTGTCTATCTAATTAAGTTTTATAGATTATTTGTTTTGTCCATAAGAATGTGGGCACAGAGAAGGCAAGGGCTTTGTCTTATTCACTATCTTCAATGTACAGAATAGAGCCTAGCACATAGTAGGCACTGAATAAATATTTGTTCAATGACCAAATGACTGAACTGAAGACCTACCAGGAAGCTGAACTGACCTTTTGTACTGGGTAAAAGATTCTCTGCAGATAGTCTGTTTTAAGTGTTTTGGTTCAGACTATGCCAGGGGAGATAAGATACAGTAATGGATTTCTAAATCTCTGCCAAACTCATTTCCTCCCTGAGCATATACTTCTGGAGTCTCACCTTAATCAGTCTGGATCCTGCCAGGGAAGCATATGATGAAACAATGCCTATCCCATGACATCCTTGAAAAAGTGGAGACCTTAAAGATCCTTAGATGTGTAAGCATGGGCTTATAGGATGAAGAAGTCTGCCCTTAATAAGTTGCTATTCATGACTTAGATAAAGATATACTGTTTCTAAGGCTTCCTACTTAAAGAAGCATCCAGAATTCTGCTTCCACTTAGGATATGGAAAGCCTCAAGAAGACATTGCCTTCATCTACCTGCAGAGGTTTTGCCTCCTGATTTTGCATTTCGGCCTCTGCTGATTTAGAGGGTTTGTTTCTAAAGAAGAAATACTTCCATCAGCAGATACAAAAAAGGTCCCAGCAAATAGGAAACAAATGTAAGAAAGCATAAAAAACATCTCATTGATGCAATATGATGGGCAATGGGACAATTTTATAAGCAAAATTTCAGCTTACTACATTTATTTATTCTCTTAAAAATTAATGATTTAGGTTAGTGGTCAGCAAAATAACTTGATGACCAAATCTGGCTCCTCTACATGTTTTTGTAAGGCCACAGCACCACAGACAAGGTTAGGGCTATGAACTGTAGAGACCAAGCCAGGGAGTTCCTCCTTGCTCTATTCCGCTTTCATTCCCACCACCTGCTCCTTCAGAAGGCAGACTGCCATGTCACTCCTGGCAACTTCCGAGTGAGCAGTAGAATCTCAGTCCAGGAGTCTGCAACTCAGCTAGTCACCTTGCCTCCAGTCAAGTGCCCAAGTTGAGATAGCTGGGCTCTCAGTATAAACAGAATGGTTTATATAACTTTTCAATTTAAATATGTAACTTGATACTTTGCAATTTGTATGAGTAAGTTAAATTAAAAGTCAGTGAATAACACTTAATACAAAATTAAGTGTTACTAGCTTTTTGATCTTTAGAGTTTAACTTGAATTTGTACTTATCCCTGTATTGAACTTAAGTAGTTATGCTTACTCCTTTTGTGGATAAAGCACAAATATATATACAGTATATAAACAGATATATAGAATGTCTGTGCTATTAAAATTTGATGGAGAGGTTGATTAGGAAAAGATGTCTCAAAAGTTTTCTTAGAGGTGTGGTAATAAAAAAGCAGTTGAGAAACTGTTTTGAGGCAACTACTCAACAGCAGTGTCAACAGTAATCAGGAGATGGGGCTTGCCCATTCACTTATCACCGTTTCTTATTCCATTAGAACCTGAGACAGTTTTTCTAAAACTAAAAACTCACTAAATAAGCCGCTGGGATTTTTGTATATGGAGGTTTGGGCACCTGAGTTAGAAACAAAAAAAGCCGTGGGGCGCCTGGGTGTCTCAGTCGGTTAAGCGTCCGACTTCAGCTCAGGTCAGGATCTCGCGGTCTGTGAGTTCGAGCCCCGCGTCGGGCTCTGGGCTGATGGCTCAGAGCCTGGAGCCTGCTTCCGATTCTGTGTCTCCCTCTCTCTCTGCCCCTCCCCCGTTCATGCTCTGTCTCTCTCTGTCTTAAAAATAAATAAACGTTAAAAAAAAAAAGAAACAAAAAAAGCCTGTAGCTGAGAATAAGATGTAAATTCTAAACTTTGAATTTGAATAATTTTGAATTTTCATCTCAAACTGCCAGAGCTGATCACTGATCACATATTAGTGTCATGAATTTCTGCTTCATGAATTATAGCAATAATTCATTAATCTTAAATACGCTATAGTACTTTGTTTTATGTGTATACTACAATTTGTCCATTTTACTTTCAATGTTATTTATGTTGTTTATGTCTTTTTAAAATTTAATACTTTTATATTAATTCCATGATATTACATACGTTCTCTCCTTCAGAATTCACTGATCTAACCCCACTCATCTCATAAGCAGATTCATATGATGCATGCTGAATTCCTTCCATACAAAATCCCCCGAATCAGAATCAACTAAATATGTTAACACAGCTCTCATCGAAGTCTTTCCCTTTGGAATAACATTGAAATGGCTAATCTCATTATTAATTGCTTCTTGATATTCGAAACTTTTTAAAGGAATATGTTGGTTCAAAGTTCAACTTTATTCAAAGTTGGTCTTTAGTGGTCTAGATAGCTCAGCTGTCAAACAGTGAAAAACAAACAGAATTTTGGTTGACCTTATAACAGGACTTGAGATAATGGTTTGTGAAACATATGTATCTTCTGGGGAAACCAGAAGGCTCATCAGTACATTTAGAGTCCCATTACATGATGAACTCAAGTGTTACTGACTCATGCATGCACGGAATTGAAGACAACTATTTTATCTACAAGTCATCTCTCTTTTTTATTCACTTTCAAATTCATTGTTTAATTTCACCTGAAGTCTGACTCCTAGGTAATTGTATACATACATCACTACAAATAATTAAGTGCTAAACTGAACTTATGGACTAAAAAGTCTATAGCACTTTAAAATAGAAAATGATCAATGAAAAATTCTTGGTGGGGTGGAAGGTGAAACTTTAGCTTTGCCTTAAATAAGATGCATAATTTGGATGAGGGGGAGGGAAAGAAGGTATTCTGGGTGAAAGGTACAGCATGAACAAAGGCAAAGGAGAGAAAGCCACAAATCCCAAGTGGTGGACACTAATTAGCTTAGGCTGCATATAGTGGAGGGTTCATTTTATAAAGCAATGGTATGAAACATAAATGTTAGAATGGACACAGAATATGACAGGTTTTGAATTCCTGTCAATTTCATTACTGTTCATCTTCTTGGTGACTTGGTTCTCCAGGGTCACAACTGAAGGTATTTTAGTTTTGTTTTTCTCTCTTAACTCTTCATATTTCCTTTTCCTTTGTCATATTTCTTAACATCCTCCCCTCTGATGGTATAAAATTTCTACTAGTATTTCCTCTTTCATCTGCTATTTACTTATAATCATATACCGTTTAGTTTTGCATGCCTGCTTTTATTTAATATAGTATTTAATACTCTCTGAGTTGCTCTTTTAGCTCAACATTATGTTCCTGAGATTTGTCACTTATTGCATATAGATATAATTCAGTAATCTTATAATACTTTATTGTATGTGTATACTACAATTTGTCCATTTTACTTACAGTGTAATTCATGCTGTTATTTCTTTTTGAAATTTAATATCTTTTTATTATAGAGAGTATTTCTATGAAGATTTCTGCACCTGTTTCCCAGTGCACAGTATCAATGGCTACTGTATAATAGGTATCGAGGACTAACACTGTTGGGTTGTAGGGTATGTTCATCTTTAACTACAGCAGATATGCCAAATTATATTCCAAGGTGGTATTAAAAATTATCTTGCACATGTAGGATATAAATACATAAGTCGCCTAAGCATAGAACCATATTGTCTTTGATATTTATTTTCAGGCAAATTTTCCCCACTTTTTGCTTTATGGATTGTCTCTATTGTATGTTAATTCCTATTACATTAACTTCTTCCTTATCTCCTTACATTAACTTCTGAATTATTTCCTTATACTTCCTTTGGATTTATTGTATTTTTCTCTACTAACTTCTTATATTAGATGTTTAGTTCATTCATTTATATCATTTCTTCATTTTAATACATGTGATATAAATGTCTAAATACTACATTAGCTAGACACAAACATTTGGCTATTTAATAGTTTTATAATTACTTTAAATATTTTCTAAGTTTAAGGTTTCTTATTTGGTCTATTATTTATTTAAAAATATATTTCATAATATCATACAGTGTTTTTATAGTTATATTTATATGATTTATTACTATAATAATTGTGTTGTGGACAGAGAACATTGTAAGATACGAATTCTCTAAAATCTGTTGTGAATTTCTTTGGAGCCCAGAAAGTGGGGTTTTCCTAACTATTTTATTTGTGCTTAAATAGGATATACTTTATGCAGTTGTAAGAGTCCAAGATTCTTTTATTCTCTCACTCTCTGTCAATTTGAAGAAAATTTTAAATTATGCTATTCCAGGGGAAAAGACATTTGCAAATGACATAGTGGATAAAGGGTTAGTATCCAAAATCTATAAAGAATTTGCCAAACTCAACACCTGAAAAACAAATAATCCAGTGAAGAAATGGGCAGAAAACATGAACAGACACTTCTCCAAAGAAGACATCCAGATGGCCAACAGACATATGAAAAGATGCTCAACATCATTCATCATCAGGGAAATACAAATTAAAACCACACTGAGAAACCACCTCACACTAGTCAGAGTGACTAAAATGAACAACTCAGGAAACTACAGATGTTGGCAAGGATGTGGAGAAACGGGAACCCTCTTGCACCGTTGGTAGGAATGCAAACTGGTGCAGCCACTCTGGAAAACAGTGTGGAGGTTCCTCAAAAACATAAAAATAGAACTACCCTATGCCCCAGCAATAGCACTACTAGAAATTTAGCTCTAGGAGTGCTGATTCATAGGGGCACATGTACCCCAAAGTTTATAACAGTGCTTTCTCAACAATAGCCAAATTATGGAAAGAGCCTAAATGTCCATTAACTGATGAATGGATAAAGATGTGGTTTATATATACAATGGAATATTACTTGGCAATGAGAAAGAATGAAATCCTGCCATTTGCAGCAACGTGGATGGAACTGGAAGGTATTATGCTGAGTGAAATAAGTCAATCAGAGAAAGACAAATGTATGTTTTCACTAATATGTGGATCTTGAGAAACTTAACAGAGGACCATGGGGGAAAGAAGGGTAAAACAAAATAGTTAAAAACAGAGAGGGAGGGAGGCAAACCATAAGAGACTCTTAAATACAGAGAACAAACTGAGAGTGAATCTCTCTATCTCTCTCTCACTGCTGAACTCTCTCTCTCTCTCTGTCACTGCTGAACTGTGAGATCATGCGCACCTCTTGCTCTTCCTCTCCCTTCCTCTTGAGAGAGAGAGAGAGAGAGAGAGAGAGAGAGGAGAGGGAGACCCCCCCCCCCCCCCACCGCTGGCTAAAGCGGTGCCCGCAGCCGAAAATCTCTCTCTCTCTCTCTCTGTCACTGCTGAACTGTGAGATCATGCGCACCTGCCTGCCTGCCCGCCCGGGCAGGTGCGCATGATCTCACAGTTCAGCAGTGACAGAGAGAGGGAGAGGGGGAGAGAGAGAGAGAGAGAGAGAGAGAGAGGAAAATGGGTTATGGGCATTGAGGAGGGCACTTGTTGGGATGAGCACTGGGTGTTGTATGTAAGCAATGAACCCTGGGAATCTACCCCAAAAGCTAAGAGCACACTTTACACATTGTATGTTAGCCAATTTGACAATAAATTATATTAAAAATAAATATAAATAAATAAATAAAGTTGTTTTAGTCTTCAAATCCTATTATATTTACATGATCTATCAATTCCTGAGAATATTATGTTAAAATCTTTACTGTGATAATGGAATTGACTATTCTTGCTTTTCTGTAAATTTACTTTATGCATTTCAGAGCTGTTATAGGTGCATAGAAATTTATTTTTCTTATATTTTCCTCAAGAATTGAAGATTTTTTCATTATAAGTAATTATATTTAACTGTGGTAATTCTTATTTTTACATTAAATCCCCTTTTTCTCTGATCTTAAATATACTGAATTTCTTTTGATTAATATTTTCATTTTTTATCTTTAAAAAATTGTTGACCTTTCTGTGTACATACGTAAAGATGTGGATATTGTAAACAATGTATAGTTGAATTTTGTGTGTGTGGTTTTTTTTAAATCCACTAAGTCTTTTTAAGTAAAGCATTTCCACTTTGTCTTTTTGTGCTTTTTATTTGGCCCACTGTATTTGCATTTTTTTGAGTTGTATATAATTTTTTTAATTTAAAGTTTAGTAATGTACGGTGTAATATTGAATTCAGGAGTAGAATTCAGGAATTCATCACTCACATACAACACCCAGTGCTCATCACAACAAGTGCCCTCCTTAATACCCATGACCCATCTAGCACATCTTCCCCCACCCTCCCTCCATCAACCTTCAGTCTGTTCTCTATTGTTAACAGTCTCTTGTGGTTTGTTTCTCTCCCTTCTCTTCCCTCTCCTTCCCATATGTTCATATGTTTTGTTTCTTAAATTCCACATATGAGTGAAATCATATGATATTTGTCTTTCTCTGACTGACTTATTTCACTTACCATAATACATTCTAGCTCCATCCATGCCATTGCAAGTGGCAAGATTACACTCTTTTTGATGACTAATATTCCATTATATATATATACCACATCTTCTAAAAATTTTTTTTTATGTTTATTCATTTTTGAAAGACACAGAGAGACAGAGCACAAGCCAGGGTGGGGAAGAGAGAGAGAGGGACATAGAATCTGAAGCAGGTGCCAGGCTCTGAGCTGTCAGCATAGTCAACACAGAGCCCGACGTGGGGCTCGAACTCACCAATGGTGAGATCATGACCTGAGCTGAAGCTGGACGCTCAACCAAGTGAGCCACCCAGGTGCCTCTATACCACATCTTCTTTATCCATTCATCAGCCGATGGACATTTGGTCTTTCTCCATAGTTTGGCTATTATTGATAATGCTGCTATAAATATTGGGGTGCATGTACCCCTTCAAATCTGTATTTTTGTATCTTTTTGGGTAAATCCAGCAGTTGGCTGGGTCATAGGGTAGTTCTATTTTTTGTTTTTTGAGAAACCTCCAAACTGTTTTCCAGAGTGGTTGTACCAGTTTGCATTCCTACCAATATTTGCATTTTGTCTTTCATTTCTTGCCTCTCTTAAAATGTACTACTTTTCCTCATTCTACTTCTTTGCTTCTATTATACAATTTATTTCACTTTTTTTCTTTTTTCCAAAAAGATTTTATGATTTATACTATTTTTTTTAAATGTAGTCTTCATGTCCAGTGTGGAGCCCAATGCAGGGCTTGAACTCACAACACTGAGATCAAGACCTGAGCTAAGATCAAGATTGGACACTTAACCAACTGAGCCACCCAGGTGCCCCTAACATTTATACTTCTCAAAGACTAATGTTTATTCACATCTTTACTCTTCTCCAAGCAAGGCACTTAAATGCTTCAATACACTTAAAATATAAGGACCACTCTGTAATATATATAATATTGTTATGGTGTATTTTAATTTCATTTCTCAAACATGCAATGTATTATTGTAATTATTGTTTATATAATCAATGTCTCTTTGGATTAACCACATCTTTGCTCATCATCCTTTCTTACATCTCAGACCTGCCCTCTAGCATCTCACTCAAAAATATCCTTTAGAATTGATTTTAATGAGTGTCTCTTTATGGCAAATTTTGCATTTTTATTTTGTCTGAAATACCTACCTATAACCCATATTCCCGAAAGATATTCTGAGTATATAAATCTAGTTGATGGTTATAATGTTCTCTCAGCACATTATGCCATTGCCTTCTAATACTGGATATTGCTGTTGAGAAGTCAGCTAACACTCTAAATGTCTTTTTTTTTTTTTTAGTAAAATAATCAGATTTTTCCTTATGACTTTAAGATATTTTGTCTTCAGTGTTTGTCAATTCCACAATAGTGTTACTTAGTATAAATTTGTTTTCTCAGTTAGCCTACTTCTAGGCTTCAACCTAGCTTGTGTGTATGTGTGGGTTTTTTTTTTTTTTTGTCTTTTTTCACAATTGCTTATATATTGCTCCTACTCCATTTTTTCCTCTCTCCTATTCCATTTTTCCTCTCTTCAGTTCTGGTTTTGATTAGGTATATATATTAGAACTCACATTATTCTTTATATCTTTAACTGTCTTCCATATTGTTCACTTTTCCTCTTTAGATTATATTCAGATATGGCTTTGGTTTCTATTTCAGTTTATTAATTCTCTCTTTAGCTCAGTTGAACATATCCACTGAATTTTTAATCTCAATGTTCATACTATCCAGAGCTAGAGGGTTTATTTATGTCTTTATTCAAGTATGTTTAGACATTATAAGACTATGTTTTTCCTTGCAAATATTTTCAATTATTTATTCCATTTATTTAAACATATTATATATATTTTTTTATATTCTGTTCTTATAATTTCAAAATTAAAATATATTAAGATGTAGATTTTATTGTTCTGTCAATTCTGCTTGTTCTTGCTTATGTTTCCTTTTTTGCCTTTTTTTTATATTTTTGTTGTGAGTTCATCCTTTTTGTATTTTTATCTGAGAAAATATTTTGTGTTCTTATTTTAAGTGAGTTAGTTTAAAGAGACTTACTATTAACTCCTGCCGATTGCCTAGAAGTTCTGTCAACTAAGAATTGGTTTTAAGCTGAATTATTGATTTTTTTTTAAACCTATGCAGCATGGAGCCCAATGCAGGGCTTGAACTCACAACACTGAGATCAAGACCTGAGCTAAGATCAAGATTGGACACTTAACCAACTGAGCCACCCAGGTGCCCCTAACATTTATACTTCTCAAAGACTAATGTTTATTCACATCATTACTCTTCTCCAAGCAAGGCACTTAAATGCAAGAAGTATTAATTCACTCTTCAACCTAAATAAAAAACAATTCATGGTAGGGGTGCCTTGGTGGTTCCGTCAGTTGAGGATCCAACTCTTGATTTTGGCTCAGGTTATGATTCCAGGGTTGTGGGATTGAGCTTCGTGTCAAGCTCTGCATTGAGCGTGAAGCTTGCTTCAGATTCTCTCCCTCTCCCCCCTGTTCCCCTCCCCTGCTTATGTGTGTTCTTTCTCCCGAAAATAAAAAAATAAATAAATAAACTTTAAAAATGAAACAGTTCGTGGTTAAAAAATCAAAAGAGAATATTTCACTCCATTCAATGCCAAGACTTGAGACACGTAATTTTTCTTATAGTTTATAACAGGTGTTGTTTCTATTTCACACTTACACAGGGAAACTTTTCGATCCCAGCTTATTATGGGTGTTTCTAATGATGCTTGCCCTGGTCTTTGTCTCTAAACCCTGTGCCTCATGGGCCACAAAAAAATGAATCTTAACTTTAGCCCCTTAACTGGCCGATTTATTAGTGACTCTCAATAAAGGAGTTCCCTTTCTTTTCCTTCTAGTAACATGTTTTGAGTTTTACTGTATTTTCTGGAGTTATATACCTTTTTAAACAAGTTTTTATTTATTTTTGAGAGACAGAGACAGAGCGTAAGCAGGGGAGGGGAAGAGAGAGAGACACACACACAGAATTTGAAGCAGGCTCTTGGCTCTGAACTGTCAGCACAGAGCCCGACCCAGGGCTCAAAGCCATGAACTGTGAGATCATGACCTGAGTGGAAGTCGGACATTTAACTAACTGAGCCACCCAGGCCTCCCTGGAATTATCTTCCTTTTAATTCAGAGTTCAGTAAGTGAATGTTTCTTTGAAAATATATACTCTTTCTGTCACTATCCAATACTGGCCCTGCTTGAAATGAGTGAGCTTAATAAATATAGTTTTATTGTTAATATATCTGAAAAATATTAATACAGAAGGTTTAGCAATGTCAATTCACACCGTTCAAGAATATGCTCAGCATTTCATGTTTAGGATTGAAAATCCATCAAACTATTGTCATTTTACTTTACCTCGCTGGTCTTCAGAAAAATATTTTGTCCAATATGTCACATAATTTCTACTTAGTTACTTTGTATAATATTGTGGTACTATGCTATTACAAACAAATACACATATTTTCAAAAGATATACTGTTAGAAAATGTCAGCAAAATTTAAAACAAATGTTATTAGCAAAATAAAATAAAATAAAACCAATGTTATTAGCAAAAATGACTGAGATTAGGGATTAAAGGGATACAGCAATAGAATGTTGAAATAATGAGAAAATAAATCACCTCAAAGAAGTATGGCTAAAAAGGTAACATTTGTAGCTTTAGGGTCTTTTCAGGATTATGTTCACATAAGGTGACAAGTCTTTGGACTAGAATGTCAAGCTTTCTACTCAGTTTTTCTGACCTAAATATATGTTGAAGGCACTGGTATTGAATACAATTTTTAAAAGTCTGACTATCCAGTCACCACACATGTTGGAAATGACAAATGAGTCAGCCTTACATAAAATGCTATCAAGAATAAAAGGAAAATTGAAATAATAGTCACATGATTTTTTTTCTCTTATAGATTTCCCTATTGCAAAACGTGCATTCATTGAGCCTTATTGTGCCTGAGACATTACGAGACACTAAAACTGATGAATATCCAAGGTGATACATCATAGATTCTACTTTCAATGATAGTGTATTATATGAAATGAAGGAGTGATATACGTACCCATCTGAATCACTAGCCTCATGATAATGCCCTATAAACTGTATGTTGCATAATAATTAAAAAGTACTCTAACAAATATCATCAAATTTTTGTTTCATCTATATAAAACTCTGTTGACTAAGTGTTATTATCCTCTTTTGTACAAATTAGAAAACTGACGAACTGCAACAATATGTAAATGTTTCAAAGTCTCACAGCTAATAAATGACAGCAAAAGAAGAATGCTATTTTTGTTTGGATTCAGACTTGACTATATGGAGCCTAGGAACATGGAAGAATTAGAATAGGGGCATAACCAAGACTGGGGAAGAGTGAGATGCTGTGGCTCTGATCTCAAAGAGGATAGAACTGTCTCCTAACAAATTCTGAAAGTGGTTATGATGGAAATATTCCATTAGGTAGGTAACAACAAATCCAGTTAATAGGCAACACTTAAGAGGTATATATTCAAAGGAAATAAAAATGGGATATTGAAAAGATATCTGCACTCCTATGTTTATTGTAGCACTGTTCATAACAGCCAAGATATACAAATAACCTAAGTGTTGGATGGATAAAGAAGATGTGGTGTGTGTGTGTGTGTGTGTGTGTGTGTGTACTACACACACACACACACACACACACACACACACATATAAACACACATAATGGCATATTATTCAGCCATAAGAAAGAAGATAAAAAAGTAGATAAATAAGTTCTGGAGATCTAATGAACAGATAGTGATTTTAGTCAACATTACTGTGCTGTTTTCTTTTTTTAAAATATAATTTATTTTCAAATTGGCTAACATAAAATGTGTAAAGTGTGCTCTTGGTTTCTGGAGTGGATTCCCATGGTTCATCACTTAGATACAACTTTGGAGTTGTTAAAAGACCGGGTCTTACTTGTTCTCACCACACATGAGAAATGATAATTATGCAACATGAGGGAAGAGCTAGCTAACGCTGCAGTGGTAATAATAATACAATATATAAATTTATGAAATCCTCATGTTGTACACATTAAACTTAAACAATGTTATATGTCAATTGTATCTGAATAAACAAACGTTAAATATACTACAACCACAGATTTGATCTAACTTCATATAGCTAAGATGCATTCAAATAGGTAGGAGATAGAAGAAACCAACTTCTAGAAGGATATTCTAAACTATAAAGATAAATATTGGCCCCAGGTATGTGAACTTCAAGTTACTTCTTGTTCTTGATTGATAAAGATTTTGTATTACTTGGAAAGATGGTCAAGAACAGAATGTGAGACTGACAGTTTGACAGAAATCAGGGAATGTTGCAATGCTAGGACTATATACAGGTAAGAGGCTCACCTTAGTGCATTGGATCTTGATTTTTGTTGGTTAAAAGAAGACTTGATTGGAAGGAAGAAGAATCAAGTGGTTCTAGATCTCTTCTCAAAACTGGGGGATTGACTTAATTTCAATTGCATACTCTCATCTCTTATCCTAGTAAGGTTGGGATTTAAAAAGTGTGCTGTTGATAAAAAGATCCCCTTTGATGATTCAGCTACAGTTAATCTGATAGTTCATAATTCCAGGAAGCATTCTGGTATTTACTAAACATGCGGTGAATATTATATGATTGTGATTCAACAAGGTTTTCATATATTTTGCACAATAAATATATAAAAAATAAAAGTATTTTTCCAAGATATACACTTCCTGAATCAGGTGATTTTTTTCAGCCATGAAGTCTATTTTGTACTTGGATGCTTTTACTCACTAAGAGGTCATATTTTGGACCTGAAGTAAGAATACTTGACTTTGAAGGTCAAAATTTAAGACCTGGAGAAGAAATGGAAACCTGACTAACTGAAGGTATTTAGCAAAACATATGGACAGCACATAGTTATTTCCTAAATGCTATTTAGGTAGATTTCAACATTATTGAATATGAACATAGTCATAGGAATATTGTTGAAGTGTTACTATCTTTGTGGATCTGGTCAAATTCACGAACAGGGTATTCTATTGGAAGTTCTGAGCTGTAAGAGGAAGCTTGTGTAAGGGCTTACCACTCCAAATCCTTACAACCTTTATGGATGGGGGTAGGGTAGACATGGGCATCGCTCCTCCAATTATAGAAGCCAAAGGGGAATTTCAGAAAGAAGGATATGTGCTATTAGTTTTAAGTACTTCTAGAAAGACATAAAAAAGCCAACTAGATTTTAAATTGGTTAAAAATTGATTACTACATTGATTACTACAATGACCATGTAATTTATTCTCAAATTGGAATACTTTTGAGGTTGATACAGAATGCTTTTCATCATTACCCTGAGATAATAGGTGTACACTGGGATTGTCCCTAGCATACCTGGAAATATGGTCATTTGAGGCATTCATGATCTTTGTCAGTGAAAGATTCAGATGATGGGTTAGAAAAATTATAGACCAATAGCAATGAAAATACCCAGTATACAGTAAGTACTGCTTATTGTCCTAAGTGCTTTACACAAAGTATCTCATTTTTCATAACAAACCTGAGTTAGGTACAATCATTGTAGCAATTTTACAAATGAAGATATCACAGCACATAAAAGTTAAACAACTTAAAGAAGGTCAGAGAGCCAAGAATTGGAAGATCCAGGATTAGACCCCAGACTATCTGGCTTCAGAGCCCACATTCCTAACCACTATGCCACATGCAGCCTAGCTATCATATGTTGGAGAAAGATGAGGCAGGGTGGAGGGCAGTGGAGCAGTAGATGTTATCCTATTCTTTTGTTTGTTTACTTTTTTGTTATCTTTTAATAGTGTTTTATCAGAGAATAAAAAGAAAATAATAGAGTAGAGAAGAATATGGGAGAGACAAGCATATTTATGTGTTAAGATTAAGGATTCAGAAAATAAGCAAAGTTATAAAATATTAGAGAGAAAGAGATCAAGGCCCCATTTCCACTTATCTCCTCTATGAGCTGGACCAAGTGCTCAGATGAGAGTATTCTTCATGGATCTGAAGATTTTCCACACGCCCTACAGTTATGTATTCCCAATGGAGAAACACTATCAGTAAGTCACTACTTAGGATCATGGTTACATTTATAGTATAAGATGTCTTCTCTATAAAATGTGCTTGTCAAATGTTTATTTAATGAATAAGCTAAAATTAACTTTATGAATTTTCAATAAGTGCTTATGTTTTAGCCATTTTTTTTATACTTGACTATTCTTGGTTAAAAGACAATTCTCTTTCATCATAATAACACATAAAATAATCTCATTAAGTGTTATTCTAACAGATGTTCAGTTAATGAAATACAGCCAAATATCTTGAAAATATAGGTATATACCAAAACACAAAGCTATTTTTTAAAAAAATATTGAAGGTATTTCATGTTTCTAAATTATCAGAGGATGCAGTTATATCTCATTGCACGTGAGATATCATTTTACTTACAAACATTTATTTTCATAGAAATTTAAAACTATTTATTTACTATTTAATTAACAGTAATGGACAGAATTTGTTCAATAAAGTGAGATTCATTCATTCATACATTCATTCAACAAATATTTAGTGACTACTGAGTTCCACATTGTAGCTGTATGGCTATCAATCAAAGAGGCCAAGTCCCTGCTCTGCTGGAGCCTATATTCTAGAAGGCAATTAGCAGCAATAATAAAATTGGCAGATTTGCAAATATTTGCAGTATTTATCATGCCTATTAAAGGGGGAGAAGACTTCTCAATCAGATTACCCATAATATCATAACACAGGGCCAGGTAACACCTATGATATACTTTATTATATGCTATGTAGACCCTGGTTAGAGGTTGGTCATTTCTTCTTCTTGAGCAGCCAAATAAGTCCACACCCTCACCCTCTCCCCTAATAGGGTTTTCACACTACAGCACACTATACATTCATTCAATAACCCAGGTACCAGACATCCAAGAACAGCTCCTATATGCTTGCTGAAATTTTTCAAACTAGCCAATGCTAAACCCGTTAATCCTGCTTCACACTTTACTTCCCACAGAAACTACAATAAAAACACTTGCCCACAGTTCCCCCTCTCCTCTGGCTGGTGACCAACTTCAATGGCCTGCCATCGGAGCCGCCAGCCCTGCAAGGCATACTGTGCTTTCCCCAGGGAGCTGTGAATAACAAAACTGTAATACTCTTTCTGGATTCTTTCTCTTGATCTGCATCCGGACTCACTATACCTCTTTCAAGGTGATATGGTTAAAATACTATCTCTTGCTGCATTTTCATGTTGCATGGAAAGCCCTTTGCCTCTTCTAGACTGCCCAGATGTAGTCCATATTTTAAAAACAGATTGAAGGCTATTAGCATCTCATGTAATTAGACTTAAAAATTAGTTCACAAAGAGTCGTAACTTAAAAGAACTGCTACTGGTAATTAAAAATATGTTTAATTTCATTTTTGGCTTACACACACACACACACACATAAAGGAGTTGGTTTGGTCAGAATCAATAAGAGCTTATGGCCTTAGAACAGAATAGTATTTTCAAAAGAAAACAAACAATAAAATCAACAAATTCTGTGTAACTGTCCCCAAGGGGGTAATGGGAATAGAGACAGAATAACTTCCTATGTGTCTTCCCTGCTAGCCAGTGACCTCACTCTACTTCTAGCCTCATGCTCCTGTAGCTTCCGGCATCCCAAGGTTACTTTTGAAAGTTTGGAGATTCTGCCTCTTTGACAGTTTTTTTTATATTTATCATTTAGCCTTGCTCATCTTCTATAAATTTTCTCTTTTATTGTGCACCAAAACAAACACTGTATGATTGACACTGCTTTGAAATGTATATTATTCAAATGATGAAATGAACTTTCCATATATCTGATTTCCATCCTTCACTTCATCTGTAAGTGTTCCTTTTAATATTTTTCTTATATTCAGTTATCCATCTGAAAGATTTATTCCAGGGTTATATTTAGAAACACTAAAAATTCAAGGAATCATTGCAACCCAAGCCCAGATTGCTCTGACTTAGGAGTACTAAATCAGTCTTAATATCTGGGGAAGTGGTAAATTAGTGTCAGGACTTTACTTTAAGGTGAGTAATTCAGATAGAGGTAAGATAAACTTTGAAATAAATTGAGTTGGATTCATGTTTAAGTTTATGGAATACCAGACCTAGCATTACCATCCTTGGTGGTGGTTGTCCACAAAGAGCTAATCTACAGAATGGATTGAGGAGGAATTCATCGATGTTCCCTAAAAGTCCCCTTTCTTTCAATCCCTGCACATCCTTTTCTTTTGTTTCTGGAGAACTTTCACATCATGAATTGTGGACCTAGATGGCCCATGAAGCTGAAGGCGATGATGTTGGTGGACACCTCAAGGGTGGCTTGCAACATACTAAATAAATTTCTAAATGAAACTAATAAAATAAATAAAATTATAACATTGAGTACTAGTATTTTTAAAATATTAAAATAATAATAATAATAACAAAAGTAATAAATAAAAATACTAATAAATATGAAATTCATGTTTAGAGAACATGAAATGCCAGGTATGCAGTGCTGGTGGCTGTGGATGAACTACCTAGATTTCTTCTGGATACTGTTCAGACATTATTATTTTCTGATCTGTCAGAGCTATTTGAATTAAGTAAGAGTGACTTTCTTCTAGGTTGGGGGTTCTCTGTTGTGGTGAACTCTTCAAAGGAGCTTAAAGGAGTTCTGCTCTATTATTTATAATAATAGCCTTAGGTGAATAGTTCATAGCTTTTCCAAAAGAGGTTAAAAAATATATGGGACACATACATTTTATCAATAAGTTAATCACTAGCAGAGCAATTCTTGTTATAAACTTTCTTGGGCAAGGAGTGTGAGTTTCCCTGTTCTGAAATTGTATTATCCAAGCTTATTATTAGTACCTCTTAGTACTATAAGGTTTTACACATATCAGGTTTTTAATATGCATTTGTTGGATAAATCATGGCTTCAGAAAATATACTGAATCCTTTATGTAGTAATATTTTAGGAAATTGAGCTTGTGTTTAGGATTAAAAACTGTTACAGTTTTTCAACAGTTAGTTCTTCACCTTTCTGAAGTCAAAAGGTAAAAAAAAGACTACCTCACAATCAGTTCTAATTTTCAAATTTTACCACAATTTAACGTATGAATTTCAGTTGACAGTTGGTTTGTGTTTTATATCCTGTTCATTGCTAACTCTCTAAAAGGTGATATCCAAAAATATAGAATTCAATAAAAGATGTGTGAAAAACAAATGCCACTTGATTTCAGTATTTACTTTGTGATGGAATTCTCACTTTTTATTTCTTGAAGCAGATTCCACTTTTCTAAATGTTGCATTCCCAAAATAAACATGTAAACAACAAAATGAAGATGACAAATGTACAGGCTGAGAGTTGGAAGAGCCTAAACCTAAAAAAATGGATACTCCAGTTTAGACATGAAGGACTCAAGTCTTGAGCTCACAGAAGGATGTGCTGCTTCCAGATCCTTGCTTCAAATGCAAGTGTCTTCTTACATTATAGATTTGCACACATTGCATACATTCTTCCAAAATGCAGACTTACTGCAAATATGGTAACAATACATTGGAAATTTGAATGCTTCCAGGCAAAAAAACACAAAGCAAAACACACATTTTTTCCTTTATGCCGTGCCTTTACAAGAAACAGAAGAAAAGAAAAGACAAGAAAAGAAATGAAAAGAAAAGAAAAGAGAGGGAGAGGGAGGAATGGAGGGAAGGAAGGAGGCAAGCAAGCTATTTCTGAGATGCATGAGGAAAAGCCTATGCAACAAATAAACATCTCATTTCCTAGCTATTTCTCTTCCACCTTCTGACTAAACAGAGTGCCTGCCTCAATATTTTACCCTAATACTGCTTTCTTAGAGTACTACCCTATACATCAAAACTGTCCTTCACATCCATTTAAAGTATTTGGAAAGAACATTGAAGAGCTTGGCCAAAACATGTGTAGGGTGGGAATAGGGTTTGAGGCAGCTGGTGAACAGACCATCCTCATATATATTTCAGTATTTCATAATAATTTTCTATCACTTACTTCAGACCACACAATTTTTCATATTTCATATTAGCATATAAGAATTATCTAAAGTAAAACACATCTACAACAGTACCTAGAACAGTGACTACCACATAGTAGATGCTCAATAAATATTTATTGAATCAGTAAATATTTATGGGATAGATAAGTGAATAAAAAACATATATGAATGGAAATGCTTCAGACGGCCCAGAATGATGGTGTTAGCAGAAAAAATTAAGTTTTAATTCCTAGTTGTGAACACTTGGTGTATGCATTTCATCTCTCTTTTAGATGCAAATTTTTACGGGATTTGTGACAAATGTCACTAACATTTCATGTGAATATATTTGAGTCTTTTTCTCTTGATGAAAAACTTAGCATTCCAGAATTTCAGAGCTTAAAAAAACTTTATAAATCATGATGTTCAAACCTTATTTTACCCATAAGGAAACTGAGAACTAAGATCCCAGTGCTTAGTGCTAGAACCAATACTAGCAGGCAATTCTCCCAAGTGACAGTCTTGAAATTTTTTAGTGCTACATTAGGGCAACAAGAAAACAGAGAGGCCATAATTCAAAGATATACATAAAGGATAAAGAATACAAAAATGGAATTCTGGAGCTAAGTATATTTTATCACCTACCAAGTTTATTCAAGTTTTGCACTGAACATACAAGTCCAGTTTTTGATTGGCAGCACATCCAATTTAGCAAAGTTGTTAGTAAATTAATGCAATAGTGATTTTATGTCTATGAATAAATAGCAGGGAAGAGAAGATGTTAACTCAAAGGAATGAAAGCGTCGGTAGCTCACAAATTACACCACACAGTCACCACTAGATGATCTACTCATACTGTCAATCTCATACTGTCAAATGTTCCCTTATTGGAAACTGGATGCTGATATGCCCTACCATCTTTGTATTTTATGAATAATGGAGACATCAGAGGTTAAGATAAATTTCAGGTTCTAACCAAGTGCCATTCTTCTCTCAGTTCTCTATAACATTCCTGGCAATATCAGGTTCATAACAGATCCTCAGAAAAAGTTGGGTGAATGAACACAAATAGCAGTGTAAAAGTCAAAAAGATGACTGTTGAAATCTTCCCCTTGCCATCAGAACTTTCATATTCTATCAGATAATTTGGAGGAGACAGAATTCAGCTCTAATCCACATGATTCTAAGGGCTTAGGCTTCACAAATTCTGACTGAGATCATGCTTTCTGAGAAAAATCCATGATGATCTGCTTACAATTTGATAGCACCAAAAGATACCAATGAAAGAGTACATATCTGCTAGCTCAGTGATTCAAGGTTATCAGTAGCCTTATAGTACACTATTCACTCTCATCTGTATTTTATATTGAGTTTCCAAGTAAGAGTTTACTTAAAACAGTGAGTCTGGGGGCGCCTGGGTGGCGCAGTCGGTTAAGCGTCCGACTTCAGCCAGGTCACGATCTCGCGGTCCGGGAGTTCGAGCCCCGCGTCAGGCTCTGGGCTGATGGCTCGGAGCCTGGAGCCTGGAGCCTGTTTCCGATTCTGTGTCTCCCTCTCTCTGCCCCTCCCCCGTTCATGCTCTGTCTCTCTCTGTCCCAAAGATAAATAAACGTTGAAAAAAAAAATTTAAAACAGTGAGTCTGTACCAACCAAGTAAAAATAAAAGTATAAAGTATTACTAAAGCTTCTCTCCAATTGACATCAGTGAAGAGTAAAGATAAAATGTGATAAAAATTGAACTCACCTATCACATGCCTCCTTCTAAATATGATCTTGACTGTGGCCAAGAAGGATATTGATAGTCAGACTGCTTCAGGGAAGATCCTTCCAGAGTTATGTTTGCCCTAGCAAAGCAAAACACATTTTTAAAATAACTGTTTTCATAAAAAGATGTTATAGAGAATGTTGTGTTTTTGGAGTACATAAATACTCACAAGTTACATTTTAAAAATCACTGCACCTGCATTAAAATTATAATTAATTATTGAGAAAATTGACTTTGTTATGACTTACTAAAGATAAAATCCCAACTTGTAAAAAGAATCATATTACATTTAGAAAACAATGGTCACTGTCATTTTTGACTAGTGCTCAATATTTTTTCATTTAAAGTTATATTAGTTTTAAAAAAACTGAAAAGTTATGAATAGATGCTATAAAATTGAGAAAAGGATTGTGTAAAACTAAAGTTGACACATGAACAATGCAAGGATTAGGGGCACCCCCACATACACATATGCAGTTGAAGATCTGTGTATAATGTATGACTCCCCAGAAACTCAACTACTAATTAATAGCCTATTGTTGACTGGAAGCTTTACTGATAACACAACTGATTAACACATATTTTTGTATGTGATATGTATTATATAGTCTATCCGTATAATAAAGTAAGCTAGAGGAAAGAAAATGTTATTAAGAAAACCATAAGGAAGGTAAAATACATTTACAGTACTGTACTGCATTTATTGAAAAAAATCTATGTGGAAGTGGTCCATGCAGTTCAAACCATGTTGTTCAAGGGTCAACTGTATAAAAAAGTTGGACAATGTAGAGATTTCTAAGAAAATTTCATACCAAAATTATTATGGACATAAAATACTTTTCTATGAATCAGAAAGCTAACTAGTAAGTCTAAATACAGGGGTAGAGGGAAGTAACAGAGAAAAATCACATCAATGATTTAAAAAGCATAAATTGAAACTATTTCCCGCTATAAAAACACGCCACAAACTAAAATGGTATCCCAGAAAGCAAGGGAGTGGAAGCAAAGAGTAAGTCTTCCATGATTTAAAAACAAATTTTAAAAATAAATGATTCAGTTCTTTTACTTCTAGCCAAGACAGAGGGAAATATCTGGATTTACCTTCCCATCTGAAATAACCATAACACCCAGCCACAATATCTGTAAGACAGTTTTCAAGACACTAGACATCAAACAGCAAAAAATAATGATTCCTGAGAGATACGGAGCAAATGAGGTGAGCTCTATAATTCTTTCAGCTCATTTCCTTGAGAGCGTTTTCAGTATAAAGTGAAGGAGGGTTAACCCAAGTGGAACCTGACAGACACTCTGAGTTAAGGAGATGGAGCTGAGTTCAGGGAGACTAGCACAGCTAGAGTATGCGAGGTACTAAAAAGGAAAGAACTGCACACAGAGAGAGCTCTGAAGATTTGCAGAGGGTCCCCGTCCAATATTAAGCTGAGTACTGAATGTAAGGAACATGCATATACATGCATGTAAGGACTAGTACATGCATGTAAGGAAATTACCCAAGGTTGGGAAAAGGACCATCCAAAAGACTGGAAAGCATATCTGGTGCTCATACAGAGCTGAGAATACTGCCTGTTCTCAACAGTAGAGTGGAAAGCTTCATAATTCTTGGGACATCAAAAATATACTTCAAAGGTGAAGACATAAAAAGCTAAAAGAATTTATCACCAGAAAACTATCATTAAAGGAATTGTTATAAGAAGTTCTTCATAGGCAGAAGGAAAACGAAACTAGATGAAAATCTGGATCTACACAAAAAATGAAGGTCACTGGAAATGGTCCCTGTGTGGGCAAATAGGTAGGATATTTTTTCTTATTTAAATCTCTTTAAAAGATATCTGACTGCACAATAATTTATTGTGATGTTTATAACATGTATAATTAAAATATATGACAAGATTATAAAAACTATTTATGTGAAGTGGTATAATTTTATGGCAGATTGTGATAAGTTAAGGATGTATACTATAAAACCTTAGAGCAACAACTAAAATGACAAAACAAATAATTATAGCTAATATGCTATAAAAGAGATACAATAAAACCATTTAAAAAATCCAAAAGAAGGTAGAAAAAAGAGGAAAAAAACCCAGAGTACCAAGGGACAAACAGAAAACATATAGCAGGATAACAGATGAACAAACAACCAAAGCAATTAATCACATTACATGTAAATGTTCTAAACATCTCAATTAAAAGAGAGTGTCAGATTCGATTTTTTTTTAAAAAGCAAGAGTCAATTATACATTTCATAGACGAAACATATTTTAGGGGTGCCTGGTTGGCTCAGTCGGTTACACATCTGGCTCTTGGTTTTGGTTCAGGTCATGATCTCATCATGGCTCATGAGTTCAAGCCCTGCATTGGGCTCTGCACTGACAATGCAGAGCCTGCTTGGTATTCTTGCTCTCCTTCTCTCTCTTCCCCTCACCCGCTCTCTCTCTCTCAAAATAAATAACCTTAAGAAAAACGGAAATATTTTATTTTTAAAAATTTTTTAACAATTATTCATTTTTTGAGAGAGAGAGAGAGAGAGTACAAGTTGGGGGGGGGGCAGAGAGAGAGGGAGATACAGAATCTGAGAGCCTGGAGCCTCTCAGCTGTTAGCATAGAGCCTGACGTGGGGCTCAAACTCACAAACTGTGAGATCATGACCTGAGCCGAAGTCAGATTCTTAACCAACTGGGTCACCCAGGAGACCAAAAGAAACATTTTAAATAAGCAGGCACAGATGAGTCAAAAATAAAAGATGAGAAAATATATACCCTGCTTATAGTAATAAAAATAAAGCTTCAGTGGCCATAGTAATATCAGAAAAAATAGATTTCTGATCAAAAGATATTATGAGAGATAAAGAAGATCACTTCATAATGATAAAGATGTTGATTTATCAAAAAGTCTATCCTAAAATTTCATGCAAATATTAACACAAAGTATCAGAGCCATTCAAGAAGAAATGGACATCTTAAAAAAACCTTATTTTTATTAATTTAAAATCTAAATTTAAGATTTTATTTAATCTAAAGAAACTTATTTTTTTTTAATTTAAAGAAATGTCTAAAGAAACTTTTTTTTTTAATTTAAAATCTTCCCACAAAGAAAATTCTAGGTTCAGAGGATTTCACTGGAAAATTCTACCAAGTATTTAAGGATGAAATAATACAAGTTCTACAAAAATTAATTTAGAAAAGTGAAAAGGAGTTCCATTCTTTAAGGTCATCATTATCCTGATGTCAGAACCACATAAAGAAATTCCAAGAAAACACAAACTGATATACCTCATGAACAAAATATGTAAAGAATCCTCAAAACCAATAGTAAGAAAACAAACCTATACAAAACAGAGAAAAAACTTGGACACTTTACTAAAGAAGTACATATGGCAAACAAACACATGAAAAGATGTTCATCATAATCATTAGGAAAAAGCAAATTAAATGTGCAATGAGATACCACTACACCTATTACTTATTGGAATGTCCACAATATTTTAATTGGCTATAATAAGTATTGGTGACCATGTGGAGCATTTGGAATTCTCATATACAGCTGGTGGGAATGTGAAATGGTACAAACACTTTAGAAAACATTTTGGCAGTTTCTTAAAAATTAAATATCACATAACATATTATCAGGCCATTCCACTTCCAGGTATTCATCCAAGAGAAATGGAAGCATATATCCATGCAAAAATTTGGATTTGTACTCCAATGCTTACAGCAGATTTATTTGTAGTAGTCACCAATTGGAAATAACTTAAAAAACCATCAACCATCAACAACCATACAATGGACTACTATAATAATAATAATAATAATAATAATAATGGGGTACTGATACATGTAATAACATGGGTCAGTCTCAATTTAATTATGTTGAATGAAAGAAATTAGGGGAAAAGGGTACATATTGTATAGTTTCATTTGTATAAAACTTCAGAAAATATCAACTAACCTATAATGGCACAAAGCAATTCAGTAATTGCCTGGAGACAGACAGAAAGTATTAATAATGACTAGACATCAAACTTTCTCATTGCCAGTATGTAAGGCTGACTAAGATTTAGCATTGTAAATTGGTATATATGAGATCCAGGCAGGAGTAGACAAGCATGATGGACCTGACTAGGAACTTGCACAGGAAGAAAAATGAACATACAAGTTGAGAATGAAGGCTGATGCTTGGGGCTAGTACACCTTCCACTCCACCACCACCAAGCCTAGTTTTAATGAAACAGGAAAGAACTCACTCACACCAGAAGATTATCTTAAAGACATTACATCATGAAAATATCAAATTGTCTTTCCCACTTAGTCCCTATCTGCTTGCAGGAGAGACCACCTTTGCACCTTGACACATCAGCCTGTGGTCTCATTCCTTCCCATTTCCTCTGAACACTACCACCAGGTTTGTGATACAAGGTCCTTCATGATCTGTCCCTGGCCTACTTCTTCAGTCTGATCTCAACCCATATTTAATCTATCCCAAGCTATTTTATTCTCCTAAAGAACTATTCTTATTCACAATTCCATGTCTTCACATAAAGCCTTTTACAGACGCTAAATAATTTGGATTTCAGTCTGAAGGCAATGGGAATCTTTAAATCATGTCAAGCTGTGACAGTGATATAACAAATTTGCATTTTGAAAAGGAAGAGTCCAGGCTTGACAGGAGGTTGTTTTGACAAATGGAGCTATGTTTTCTAAAGTATGTCCATAAGGACACCTTTTATATTGCTTGTGGTCTCCTCTATTTCCTCTGGAAATAGATGATAGATATGCCAAAGCATATCTTACAAGAAGGAAAGGACAGTTAGTTTGAGATGTACATTTTGATAGGTGGAGAAGTAAAGGACCTCCTGAGCAGTGGGCTCAGAATTTTCCGATGGCAGCAAATTGTTAGCATGAAATTTTTTTTCAATATAGGAAATTAATTGTAAAATTGGTTTCCATACAACACCCAGTGCTCATCCCAAAATGTGCCCTCCTCAATACCCATCACCCACCCTCCCCTCCCTCCCACCCCCCATCAACCCTCAGTTTGTTCTCAGTTGTTAGCATGAAATTTTGATGAGAATTTTGGAGGTTTGAAATTATTCTGAGAAATCATGAGAAGGTTAATAGTTATTTAAGATTTCCAAGTTGCAGTAGGGTTGGTGACCTTGATTTTTGTTGGAAACAAATTACACAATCATGCAAATTTATTTATTTATTTATTTATTTATTTATTTCCATTAAAAAATAATATTTAATTTTTTTAAATTTGAGTAGAGTCGACACACAATGTTACATTAATTTCAGGGGTACAACTCAGCGATTTGACAAGTTTATACATTATGCCACATACACCATGAGTTTAACTACCATCGGTCCCATTACAGTGTTACTACAGTATCATTACCTGTATTCCTTATGCTCTAATTTTTATTCCCATGACTTACTCATTCCATAACTAGAAAACTATATCTCCCTTTCCTGCTCACTGGTAACCATCAGTTTTTCTCTTTGTTTATAATTATATTATGCTTTTCATTTATTCTTTTTTTTAATATTTCATTTATGAATTGAATTATATGGTATAATTTGTCATTTTTAGTCTGACTTATTTCACTTAGCATTAAAACCCTCTAGGTTCATCCATGTTGTCTCAAATGGCATGATCTCATCCTTTTTATGGCTGTGTAATATTCCATTGTATCTATATCACATTTTCCTTATTCATTCATCTATTGATGGACACTTAAATTGCTTCTATGCCTTGGCTATTGCAAATAATGCTGCAATAAGCATAGGGGTACATATAGCTTTTTGACTTAGTGTTTTCCTTTCCCCTGGGTAAACACCCGGTAGTGGATTGGATCATATGGTATTTTTATTTTTAATTATTTGAGGAACTTTCATACTGTTTTCCACAGTGGCTATACCAATTTACATTCCATCAACAGTGAGCAAGGGTTCCTTTTTCTCCACATCCTTGCCAACATTTGTTGTTTCTTACCTTCTTGATTTTAGGCTTTCTATAAGGCATGAGGTGATATCTCATTGTGGTTTTGTTTTGCATTTCTCCGATGATTAGTGATGAACATCTTTTCATGTGTCTGTTGACTATCTGTCTTCTTAGGAAAAATTTCTATTCGGGTGCTCTGCCCATTTTTTAACTGGATTTTTTTTTTTTGGTGTTGAATTGTAAGTTGTAAGTTGTAAGTTCTTCCTATATTTTGAATATTAACCTCTTGTAAGATATGTTATTTGTAAATATTTTCTCCCATTAAGTGGGTTGTCTTTTTTTTATGGCTACCTTCACTACTATTGATACCTTTTTTATTTTGATGTAGTCCCAACAGTTTATTTTTGCTTTTGTTTCCTTGCCTTAGGAGACCTATCCAGAAGAATGTTGCTATGGCTGATGTCAAAGAAATTATTGCCTATGTTCGCTTCTAGGATTTTTATGGTTTCAAGTCTCACGTTTAGGTCTTTAATCCATTTTGAGCTTACTTTTGTGTAGGGTGTTAGAAACTAGTCCAGTTTAGTTCTTTTGCATGTAGCTCTCCAGTGTTCCCAGCACCGCTTATTGAAAAGACCATCTTTTCCCCATTGTATATTCTTGCCTCCTTTGTCAAAGATTAATTGACCACATAAATGTAAGCTTATTTCTGAGGTGTTCCATTGATCTATGCACCTATTTCTGTGCCAGCACCATACTGTTTTGATTTCTATAGCTTAGTGTACATTTTGAAGTCTGGGATTGTGATACCTCTAGCTTTCTCAGGATTGCTTTGGCTATTTGGAGTCCTCTGTGGTTCCATACAAATTTTAGTATTATTTGTTGTAGTTTCATAATTGTGAACATTTAATTAAATTATTTAACAACTTGGGTACAAAAGCAGAAAGGACAGAGACTGTACTGATTTAGCTTTAGGGATTGGTGGGGTAAGTATAGTGGAAACACCAATACTTTTTATAAATGTGGAAATGACACCGTAAATTTATGGGTAAGTTTGAAGGAGCAAGGTGGTGGAAGGGAGTGGAATGGAAAATGGATGTAACTAGTGAACTGAGTTTTGTGAAAATTTCTACACAATCAGTGGTGAACCCACACACTGGCCAACTCTACTTCACCCCCTCTACTTTTCTCCCAGACTCACAGAAGCAATCTGTCTTCTCTCTTCCACCAAGACATTTCTCCAACTGTTTCAGTAAGGTAACTGATGCTTTATTTATTGTAGAAACCTTTATCTTCTCAGTTCTTATCTTCCCTGACCTCAGGAAACCCAGGCTCCCTCTTGTAAGCCTGAGAGTTATAGACAAAATTTTATTAAGAATGTTTCATCTTAAATGTTTGAGAGTTACCTCAAATTCTCCAAAACTTTGCCTGACAAACTGGACCATCACCCTGCAATTTTAATATTAGGAAATCTTATGTAATTACACAAGCCAAAAATTTAGATTTTTCATTACCCTGTGCATCCAGCCAGTCTGTTATAATTCCCAAATATCATTCAGTCTTATTCTATTCATTCTTAAACTCGTTGCCATATATTTAGTCTTAAATTGGCTGGGCACTATTGACGATTTTTCCCTAAAAGCTAAATTATTCTTTACCTCCATAAAAGAAAAATACTCTATTGGTTTGCCTCCTTTCTCGAGTGCTTTCTCGAGTGCTTCTTCTCAGACCCTTAAAAAATCCTTTTTTAAGTTCATCCCTTAAATGAAGATTCCTAGGCATTCTGCTCGTCTCATTTTTACATATATTCTCTGACTAGTCATTAACCTCCATGTCTCTCATTACAATTTATGTTCCCAAATATATATTTTAAATTTACACTGGCTTTCTGAGCTTCAGACCAACATCTTGTTGGTCACATTAGCTTTATCATAAGCTTTGGAAACTCAATACTTCAAAACTGATAAAATTGTCATGTTCTCCAAACTTACTTCTCTTTCAAAATCCACAATTTTACCACCATCTCTTTACTACTAGCCTGTTACAATTTCTTAATTGGCTTCCTTACCTCTAGTTTTTCCATACTGTAACTAGAATCACTTTTCTAAAATTCAAATTTGATCTTGTCACTATCCTCCTTAAAAAGACAAGGGTAGCTTCTTGTTGTATGTGGATTAAAACCCTAAATTTTTTAAAAAGTATTTTTTAATGTTTTATTTATTTATTTATTTATTTATTTTGAGAGAGAGAGAGTGCACAAGCAGGGGAGGGGCAGAGAGAGAGGGGGACAGAGGATCCGAAGTGGGCTACACACTGACAGGCTGACAACAGTGAGCCCAATGGTAGATTTGAACCCAGGAACTGTGAGATCATGACCTGAGCCAAAGTCAGACACTCAACCAACTGAGCCACCCAGGCACCCTAAAACACTAAATTATTTTTTTTAATGTTTATTTATTTTTGAGGGAGAGGCAGAGCACAAGTTAGGGAGGGGCAGAGAGAGAGGGAGGCACAGAATCTGAAGCAGGTTCCAGGCTCCGAGCTGTCACACAGAGTCCAGCGCGGGGCTCGAACTCACAGACTGCAAGATCATGACCTGAGCTGAAGTTGGTTGTGTACTGACTGAGTCACCCAGGTGCCCCTAAAATACTAAATTCTTAATGTGGCTTAAGAGGTAATCCATGACCACTCATGCAATTGTCTCCAACATCACCTCCCTTCTATTAACTCCAATCCATTCTGTGCTCCAAGTTTTAGAACCTCATTCAATTACTGGCTCTCTTTCATCTTGTGCCTTTGCACACCTTGTTCTCCCTTTCCCCGTGTTTCCCTCTTATTCTCCACTAAGTCCCATACAGCTCATCGTAGGATTTAAGGCACCTATTGCACTTTGTAGAATGAATAATGCTGGCCCATCTTAACTCATAAGAGTTCATGTTGAGATAATCCTGGACAAACCAGGCACATTACATACATTTCTTTATCTATGCTCCATAATAATCTCCTCTAAATTGTCATTAGAGGAATAAACAAGGTATAAATGTGCAAGGAAATGAAAACAGGAAGTAAAACATCAGCAGATAAAAGACTTCCACCCATTTTCAGAAGATGAAAAGCAGACAGAGGAGAGATAAGTGACATAGAAGAGCAGAGAAGCTTAAACTTATATGCCCAAAAAAAGAAAGCACAGTTGCTCACGGAACACCAGATTGTCTTAGAAGTTCCATAGACATTGAAACTATAGATGGCAGGAATGACGAGAGCGATGGAAATAAATAGAAGAATTGGCTGCAATACTGCCCAAGGTACAAGTAGACCACCAAGCCCTTGCCATTGCCGTTGTCAGATTTCTGCCCAAATTCTATACCAGTCTGGAGATACATATCTTATTTTCTGGAGAAATTGAACAAGAAAGATGCTGGACTCAGAGTTATTAAAAGAGCACAGAGTGGTTGTGAATCAACAAATAGAGGAATTAATTTAGAATAGGCATATGGAAGAAAAAAATCTCCTACTTCCCTTCCTCTCCTTAGCTCCCTCAATACCTGCAGCCAGGCTTATACCATCAAACAGGAATAGTGGCATGGGCACTTCTCTGGAGAAACTTAATGGGCCCAAACCTGCAGATATAACATTTGAAATTCTATCAAGAAGGAGCAGGTCTAATTTACTACCATGAAGCCCAACAACCAACATGCTGTGCCACGTACATGGGGCTTCCTGTTAGATTTTAGTGTCTCACTTTCAAAGGAATTGAAAACCAAGAATCCCTTGCTATTGAGAAAAGCCAGAGATCAAAACGTGCAAACTGGAAAAGCAAATATGCACCTGGACTATACAGAAGCAATGGAAAGTATCATGATATTTTTATCATTCTGATGTTATTAAACACCATTGCATCCATGGAACAAGAATGAGATGCTAAAAGGGAACAATGAAATCACAGGAAAGCCTCCTAGAAATGGAATCATTTAAGATATGCAAAATTTTGCTGTGGTAACAACATAGAAGGTCTTGAGGTTTAATATAAAAAAAAGTTTATTTCTTGCTTGTGCAGGCTGCCATTGGCCTGAGTGACTCCAGCATAGCCATACCCTATATGGAGGCTTAGCATCTCTACCTGGCTGCTCCAAACTTGTGAAACCCCTATTTCAGTATGAGGCTTTGGGATGTGTTATGACAGAAAAAAGAGCATGGAGAGTCATATAGCAGCAATTAAACATTTCTATCCCAAAGCACCTATATCATTAGCTTAAGCAGGTCACATGGCTTCTTTGAGGTACAAGGGCATGTGGAATTGTAATAATTTCACATATTCAGCAAGGAGAATGAATACGGATGAATTTTAGTAATATCTACCCTAGAAGTCTGATTAAGGCAAATTTCAGAACGAGAACAAAAAGACAAAGAGAGAGTAGATAAAGGAGAAAACGGAAGAAAATGCCAGGATAATCCAAAAGTTTCAGTGTGCATACAAATCAGCATTTCCCAGAGAAATAGAACATCTGAAATAATACATTACATGTATAACACGCACATATATATGTATGTATATGTATATAAAGACAGATATGTATATACATATATATATATAAAGAGATACATATATATATGTACATATATACATATATATATATATATATATATATAAAGAGAGAGAGAGAGAGACTCATTATGAAGAACTGGCTCATGTGTTTATTATGTATTTATGGAGTCTGAGAAGTCCCACTATCTGCTGCCTGCAAGCTAGAGACACAGAAACACCAGTGGTGTAATTCAGTCTGAGTCCAAAGCTTGAAAACCAGGGGAGTCAATGATCTGAATTGCAGTCTGAGGACAGAAAGAGATATCCCAGCTCAGTCAGTGAGGCAGGAAAAAAAAACACCACTTCCTTATTCTTCTGCCTTTTGTTATGTTCAGGCTCTCAACAGAATGGATGGTACCCACCCACATTGGGGAGGGCAATCTACTTTACTGAGTCTACCAATTCAAATACTAATCTCATCCAGGCACCAGAAACAATATTTAATCTGGGCACTATGTGGCCATTCACATAAAATCAGCTATCACAGGGTCTAACCAAAAGGACACCCACAAAACAGAAACAGAGACATTATCAAGAAATAATACAAAACATTTCCTGACCTAAAATTTGTGCATCAGTGAATTAAAATGGTCCCCCAAAGCCAAGAACCATAAATGAAAAAAAGAAAAAGAAAAGATAAGACACCAAGACAACAGCATCATGAATTTCACAACACCAAAGATAAAGAGACAATGTCCAGAGTTGAACAACATTGATTACATAGAAAGGAATAAAAATAAAATGACTTCAGTTTTTCACATCCATACTGAGAAGCAGAAGGCAATAGACCAATGCTTTCAAAATTCTAAGTAAAGTAATTTTCACTTTATATTACTGTACACAATTAGGCAATTAAAGAATCTGGTAGTAAAATGACAACCTTTTTAGATTTGCATGACCTCAAAATTGTATCTCCCATGTGTCCTTTCTCAGGAATGAACTCAAGACTGTGAGCCACCAAAGCAAGAAAGGTAACCAAGAAGACATGGGATTCAGGTATCAGGAAGTTCCACACAGAATGTAGGCAAGGGGAACGCTCTGGATGCTGGCATAGAGAAGTCCCAAGATAACAGCTGTGAGCAGACCTGAAGAGCTACCAATCCACACTGAACTGGAGGATTCAGATCTTCAGGAGGAAAGTCTCTAGAAATAATTTTAAAAAAGAACATTTGACTTTATGGCAAATTACAGTAAGAAGTTTTACAAGGCTGTGGAAAGAAGGAGTGATCATTACAAAGGAAATTGATTAAATCACAAAGCAAGGTAAGTATGAACTCGAGAATTAACAAAAAATTTGTAAGGAAAGAAATAGTGCAATATTTGGCTGAGTAAAAACAACATTTACATAGTTATAATAATTTAAACACAGAATATTGATTTACCCTTACTGGGAAAGTGGCAATGCAGGGAAGAGGCTGTTAGAGACCTAAATCCTCATTACTCTTTACATCAGCAGATAATAGCTAAACTTCACTACAAATAAACAAGAGAATAATAATACTAGTAGAAATATGAACATAAATGCCAGAGAAACAACTGAAAAAGTTGAACGTCATTGTTTCTGATGATCAAAACTAGGAAATATGGCAAGAGTCAAACACAAGACTGCCATTTAGAGCACATTGGCTTTTTAAGCTATAAATTGGTATTAGTTTGGCAAACTTTAAAAAATAAAAGTTATTTTAAAAAAAGAAAATGGAAAATGTGATGCTTAGAAAGTAACAGTAAAAATGATAATGAATTCTTTGTTACAGCAGCACTTATAGCTGCAAACTGAATTATTCAGGGCCTTCCCTGCATGGAGGAATCTCCATTGGGCCTTTCTATTTGCTTTGACAGCCTCTAAGTTCTTGTTCTGGAAAAAGTCTTTGCTGAACCCTGTGAAAGCACTGAGCAGCTTACCAAGGTCAGAGGCATGTGTGGAAGGGCCTTCCTGATTCAGAGAGGAAAAAGGGAATTAGCAATCTCCCAGAACAAATTGGGGACACTAGAAAGCCTGTAGCTCAAAGAAATGAGAAATTGGATTAAAAATTCTTCATTGAATAAGTTAAACCTCTCAGCCATCACACTTCAGTGTCACCTACTTTAATAAGATCACACTATGTGAGATCAGCCCTGTGAGTGGGAGTTCTGTGTGTGAGAGAAGGAGTGGGAAGGAGGGAAAGGAGGGAAAGAAGGAAGACACAATTTCCTTGGGACAGATTTCTGTTCTCAGATAAGCCACCTCTTTTTGACTGTTCTCAATTACTACTACTGCTACTTCTTCTCCTTCCTCCTCCTCCCCTTCCTCCTCTTCTTCTTCTTCTTCTTCTTCTTGTTTTCATTTCAAACATTTATTACAGGGTCATCAGGGTTACTGAGAGTTTCCTTTATGGGTACCCACTGATACTTAATTCAGAATTTTAATTTATTACAATTGTGAAGTCAAAGAGCCCACTAGTTACACCCTCCCTGAAGGCTTACTCTGAGCGAATCTTGAAGGTCTTTGCTTTTCTAAATAAATAGCAACAAAACTGCTTATTTGAATTCTCTGTTGCACGTAATGGAATCCACACAGGTAGTCTGCACAAGGTCAGGCAGGGCAAGGCTTCTAAGGGCTGGGGTTTACTGGTATCTCACCAATAAGCATGTCCTAGTTCCAAATGTGTGTAAATGGAGACACACGGTTTGATAGGAATGATTCTGCTTCATAAGCAACCTTAATGGAGATAGAAGGATACTGTAAAGATCTTCTTGTCATTATGTGAAGTAATGGAGAAGCAGGTCCTGACAGCAAAGGCACAGTGAGGAACTTCAGGATAACTGATATTACAATAATATTCCTTTAGAGATAGAAATTAACTATTTTGAGGCCTTGGCTTTTCTATTAAAAAAGAGTATTTTTGAGTGTGCAACACACTTTTCGCCTCTCTTTTAAAGTCGTGTGTCTGAGGAGGAGGCCTTACAGAGAAGACTGCCATGGAGAGCTCTTAGTTGTTCCTGGAAGGTGACTGGAAAGCTCCTTTGTTTGGCTCATGATGCTTGTGGAAACTGCAGGCTGGATTCAGATTGTCGCCACTGCCATACAATTGTAGCACACTCCCTTCCTTAAAGCATTCTTCCCTTGCTCCAGAACCTTCCTTTTAAAGTGCTGAGTCAATCTATCACACCCAAGTGTTAATGACAAAATTTGTTGTCACCTTACTCAGGGGTAGAGTGTTTAATTTAGAACAAGAGAGAGGGCCAAGGATGATTGGATTTCCTGCCCTGATTTATGGGACTGTTGTTCTGGGTCAGAAGGTCCCACCCACCAAATCTGAGATTTTTATTTTTTGACAATGCATATAAATGTAAGCACAAAATTTACTACTCTGATGCCTGTCTCATGATAGGCATTTAAAATATTTTTAAAATTGAAACTTAAAAGAAATAGTTATCTTTGAAATATTAAGAAGAATGCTTAATTGGTAGGGTGGTGTGGCTTTCTCATCAACCCAGACAAGATTTCTTGAATAATCAAGTTTAGAGTTTAGAATAAAATTTAGACGCAAGTAAAACTTACTGAAGGATCAGGGAGAGACAAATATAAGCATAGGGAATATTGTGAGCAAAAATTCAGCAGCCTGGGTGACCCATGGAATACAACCACCATATAATACCCAGGGCCAGCATTTTACAACTTCGAAGAAGATGTCATAAATACTGATGAGCTGGCAGCAAGAGCAGCCCCAAGTGGCCTCTTCAAGGTCTATGTGACTTCAGATCTCCTGCTCTGCTCACTTTCTGCCTCACCCATTCAATTTATAGGCTGCCATAAGTCATTCCTCACCCCTTTAAACCCCTAAGTAAGTGGCCCTATGACCTTCTTAGGGGGTGGAAATCTAAGTCAGAGAGATGAATAAAAAAAATAACAGAATTAAGTGCATTTATATAAGTATGAGGTTGATAACTTTCTGCTATTGAAACAGATTTAGAGTCTTGCAAATAGATCATCACAATTGCCCCAAAATAAAAGAGCAAGAAATTCCGTTCTTTAGCATAAGATGAAAACATAATAGATCTTGTGGTTATACACAAAAGAATATGCAATAAAAATAAGTGATATGATCATCCTACAAGTGGCATTGAGACCAAGGTCTTATTTAATATATGGATGTGGCTTTTGATGAAGAGGATCATAAAATGAAGACTGCAAATCAGTGTGAACTGCAACGTGCAATGTATGTCTTTGTCACCCAGGACTTCTCTAATCACCTTCAGAAGTAAAGATAAGAATTGGGCATAAATAAAATGGACAGAAAGTGTAATTTCTTTTATCCTTTCTAACGCTGATACAAGCTCTTAAGGCCCACCTTAATGCTGCAATCTGTCCTGCCTCTTCGACAAAGCCCATGAAGCGACCTGCTTCCTGCCTTTGCCGGTAGGAGTGCCATGGGGAAAAAAAGGACTTGATCCACAGAAGCCGGCCAGGTCATCTAAAACATCCCCTTTCAAAAAGGACACATACAAAGACTGTTTTATAGTTCATATATTTTTATAAACAGCAGGGCATTTAAACCTGACCCACTTTTTTCCCTGATATAATGAATTGTCAGAAATAGCTATACTAGTAGAGACAAAGTTGCTTTTATTGCTTCTAAGAAAAAAATAATTTGGTCTTTAACTTTCCTTTGGCATTTTAACAGTTTAGTGGTTCACAGATAGCACTGTATTAGTTCTGTTACACAAAATTGAGCCTATAAAATACATATGCATTGACATTTTTTTGAAGTCAGAGATTTATACTGGCTCCCAAGTACAGAAGTTTTCTATTTCCTCAAAAGAAGAGATTATAAGCAAAAAGAGCATTCGATTCAGCTTCATGTGACCTGAATTCAGAGTCTTAGAATGAAGAGAGATCTTTGAGATCATCTGGTGCCAACCAAACCCTACATTTTACAAAAATAAAGAAAGTGGAAATCCAGGGATTAAAGTGGGAGAGATGGAGCTAGAATCCTGCCTCTCAATTCAGTACTTCCATCCATGAAGCACTCTGTTTCCATGAACCACCAGTCTGTCACCCTTCTTAGATACCTAGCTATAAACAGAGGGCTGGGGAGACTGGATTCAGATGCTATAAGGGGTTAAGACAACAACTTTCATACTGTATAATATACAAGGGTGGATAAGAACATGAAGAGAAGTGCCCAACCTAGAGAGAATGTAATTCAAATTAAAGCAATGCCAGTATGAACGATAAACGTGTGTGCTGGCATTCTCCTACACTTGTCCCTGCTACCCAATGAGCACCCATAGGCCAATCTTCCTTCTAAAGCCACAGTGCCTCATCTAGATTTTCCAACACAATTCAAGGTCTATCCAAATAGTTGTTATGAAAAACAGCCAGTTATGAAAAGCTTCCAGTTATCAAAAATTCTGTGATGCTATAGTACAAAAATACCTCCCTCTGGTTTACATTGTCCGATTTCATTCATTTGTGCTTCCCATCTTTTTTCTCTGGAAAGTAGCAGATAAACAAAAAAGCAAACAACTCCTCATTATGCTGTTAAAAGTTAAAACCAAATAAACAAGACTTCAATGACCTTCTACATAATGGCAGATACTGTTAAAACATGTTTTACATATGTTCTCAATAAATTCTCACAACAGCTGTGTGAAGTAGGTTCACTATGTCGTTTAATGGATGAGTAAACTAAATTTCAGAATGATAGTGATTTTTTTCAAATTCACTTCCCCCCGAAAGTGAAAAAAATTCACTTTCAAACCCAGATTTTTCTGTTTTCTTAGCTCAGTGTTTTCTCACCAAACCATAATTGAAGTTTTTCTAGTAAGAGCAGATGAATAGTGCACCTATAGAAGCAAATGCAATGAAATCAGTTCTCTACCCCTGCTTATTTCCAGGATGCTGGACATAAATATAAGGTTTAAACTGGAAGATCAAGAGTACTGGTATTTGTAGGTTTTTCATTCTGTCATGCAGAATGATACAGATTTAGGGTTTTATTACCTCACAGACGGTACACCTGCATACAACCTTATGTGATGCATTAGTTTCTGAAGTTGTACATAATTGCTTTTGTAATATATTAATAAATATTCTTCTAAGAATGATTGCAGTGATTCAGTTTCCTTCTGAATTGTTGACACAGGGATTCTGACCAGGAAACCTGGGAAGGTTTCACTCAGGAGTGAAATTTAAGTTGGGAATTAAAGAATGTTCAATTACTTATAGTTCCCAGTATGTTACCTTAAATTTTCTGGCCCCTTCCCCAGGTAAAGCTCTGTAAACCAAAATTTTATACCAAAGCAAAAACAGCAAAAAAAAACCCCACCTTCAGTGGAATCAAATAATGTATATTATTTGCAATATTAGTATTTTAAATATTTCTTTCACAATTGAAATACTTATTCTCATTTTCCATCCTGAAAATATGAATCCTTGCACATCTGTTCTTATGAAAGTGGGGAATATCCATATAACTGGAGATTGTAAATATAAATAGGATGTTTAGATAAGGAATGAGACACCGAGGAGAATTTTTTGTCTGTATCAAAACTATACACCAACTTTGAAGGTGCTTTGTAGTGAGCAGACTGCTTATTTATTAATTTATTTATTTATTTATGTATATGTTTATTTATTTTGTCTTCAAATCATAATTTAATAGGGATCCTTAATAAAATCTAGTCTGGGCACATGGATTATAGCCTATAAAAAAGAAATAAAAGAGAGCTAGAAGTAAAGAGAGAAGACAGTGCTAGATTCCACTTACTTTAAAGCCCCTGAAGGTATTTTCCCTGATGGTCCTCTGATTCCCTGGCCCATCTTGTTTCAATAAAGGCTGAACCAAATTACCTCTGTTCCTCATCTCACTTGGAATCAGGCATATGTTAATTTTTTTTTTCTTTTCCTTTAGTCACAATTTTCCCTGTCTTGCTGTCTCTAAACCCAGGCTGGTAACATGATTTTGACTCTGGGTTGCATCCTTTGTAGGATAATTTGATTTTAAGAATCTTAATCTTGGCCTGTGCTTAGACTCATTAACTCAATTCTCGTGATTCAACAGAAAAGATATCTCTCTTTTTCTGATTGCTCCAATTCAGGTCACTCTCATACTTCTAATCCTAGAAGCAGTCAGGCAAAGCTTTATATATTTCTTTTCTTGGTTGAAATATATATTAGGTTATGAATATGATATAAAGTACAGTAGGTATTCAATAAAAATTGGTTAGACTTTTTTTTTTCCAGGAACTTGAGGTTTCATTATCCTGCAATAACCACTATCATCACCATGGTCATTATTTTGGCATTCAATTAAATTATTCTCTAAACATGTTTATTGAATACTGAGGGGAAAGTTTTTTTAAAATGTGTTTTATTAGGGGCACCTGGGTGGTTCAATCGGTTAAGTGTCTGACTCTTGATTTTGGTTCAGGTCATGATCTTACCTTGAGTTCAGCGCCTCATCAGGCTTCATGCTCCTTCTCCCGCTGCCCCTCCCCTGCTCTCTCTCCGTCTCTCTGTGTCTCTTTCTATTAAAATAAATGAATAAACTCAAAAAATGTGTTTCATTAAACGCTGAATAGAAGGGTAGATACAGATATAAAGTACATAGGATAAACTCTAACTTCAAAGAGTTTAGAGTTTGGTGAGGATAACAGTTGTGAAAACAAATCAATTACAATTTAAAATTAAATAAAAATGATAAAAGAAGTGCATTAGAGTGTCACGAGTAGACAGATGAAAACAAAATTAACTTTAAGGGTTTATGGAATTTTTTTAATGTTTATTTTTGATGGAGAGCAAGACAAAGTGTGAGTGGGGGAGGGGCAGAGAGAGAGAGACAGAATCCAACTCAGGCTCTAGGTTCTTAAGCTGTCAGCACAGGGCCTACCGTGGGGCTCGAAACCACGAATGTGAGATCATGGCCTGAGCCAAAGTTGGATGCCCAATTGACTGAGCTACCCAGGCGTCCCAGGGTTATGGAATATTTAATCAAGGAAGTGGCATTTGAGTTCAAACTTAGAGAATGAAAATCCTGTAACAAGCATGAAGAGGTTAAAATACAATGTGTATCAGATTAGGTGAGGAATCACCTAGACAGAAAAGCAGACGGCTTTGGGGGCTCTAGTAGGAAATGTGTCAGAATTGAATGTCACCTCAGTTCTGATTCTGGCAGACACAAAGCAGCCAGAATGAATGGCCTGCTTTGTGGGGTATATGGTACATCAGGGAGTATCTATTACATTGAACCAAGCTATGTCCTTTTCCTGGCATGCCATAAATTGCAGGCACTTGTAGAATGGGGTTGTAACCCAGGAGCTCCTTTGGGGCCACTTTCTCCTTTTTCAAAAGTGCAGATTTTGCTAACCGACAAGGAAATCAGGACTTTGGTGTCAAGTCTTTGGCCTAGAATGTCTCTGGAACATTTTCGCCAGAGTGGTAGGCCCTCCTGCATATGCTGGCTTCCCTGTGGGTACTCTCCAACAAGGCCTATCAACCGCTGTCTGGAGCCACAGTGCATTTGCTAATTAATTCCCCAGCTCACTCCATGAACAGAAGCCCAGGGAAGAAGGAATGAGTCAGAAAATACCTGCTTTTTTTTGCATCATATCCTTTTGATCTCCATTAGATTAATACTTCATCTGCACAATCACATATAAATATCCTTACTGATGTGATAGAAGAATTTTAGAAAGGAATTTTGATATAATGAAAATTGAGGTGAAAGTTCTAGTTGCCACAGACTTTCCCTTAAATTTCAAATCCCAAACCATTTGGGATAGTATCAAGCCAAGTGAGAAGCCTCAAGAGAAGTCTTTAGAGAGATTGGGAAAGGTGTTTACAAAATGAAGAGAGTAGTATTTGGTAGTGGGAAGCTCTGTATTTGATATCCAGAAGGGGTCATGTTTTAACAATCCACCTCCTCAGTAAGAATCATAATATGAAGCTATAAGCCAGAAAATAAATGCAGACTGAATGTTTTTTTTAAATCTGTTTAATGTTTATTTATTTTTGAGAGAGACAGAGACAGAGAACAAGCAGGGGGAGGGGCAGAGAGAGAGGGAGACACAGAATCTGAAGCAGGCTCTAGGCTCTGAGCTATCAGCAAAGAGCCCGATGTGGGGCTTGAACCCATGACCCATGAGATCATGACCTGAGCTGAAGTCAAACGCTCAACTGACTGAGCCACCCAGATGCCCCAAGACTGAAAAATTTTTATTGAGCTTCATAGATATGAAATAATATTTTAATATAAGAAAAATGCAGTGAATTAATACTTCTTAAGTAATACATAGTTTGAAATATATATTTTGAAAAATCTATATATTGGTCTGTCACAGTAATGATTAATATTGCTAGTTTAATAATTAAATAACAAATAAGAAGCAATTTTAAAAGAATAAATTTCAATTTAAAAAATATTAGAAGGCAATAAAGTAGTTCATGTGTGAACTAAAATTTGTACTTACCAAACAAAAATATTACCTTTTGCAATTTGTATGTGTTTCACTGTTTCACATTTGAAACACAAATACAAATTCCAAATGGTCACAATGAATGAGAGAATTGCAGTAACTCGTGAAGTTTCTTTGCCATTTTGGTCATTGTGAATCAGTGTTTTTTTTTTTTCAATCTGCTATTTAAATGTAAGAATATGTAGTTGGAGACACAAACCATACTTGAAGTGAGCTCAAAAGTTTTCAAACTATTATAAAGTTACTCTCAAAATGAATCAATGTCTGGCAGCTGTATAAACGGGAATGTCCTTATAGAATACAATGTTTGCTAAAGAATAAGTTATAACAATGTGCTATTTTGAAGCCTATCACGTGTTATTAATACTCAGAAAGAACTGCAGCAAATTATTTAGAACTTAGACAAAAAAGTTTTTTCACGAGGAATATTTTATCACTGACACCATTTAGAATTCTCAGAGCCTGGTGATAATTAAGAACTGACTGACTTTTGGTCAGTTATAGTGTTGTTTTAAGATTTCCTACACAAAGTGCTCTTCCTTGTTGTGTGCACCCCCATAGCTACTGTCCTAACTAAATGGCTGCTCATCTGCAGAAATGTGAATATTCTCTTGAGCTGGTCAGAGTGGAACACAAGGGATATTGGGAGAACTTGATATATGCACCCAGAAATAATAAGGCTTTATGGGTAGATGGGGACTGGAGCCTCCTTTTCACCTGGGACGCATGAGTTTTCTGGGGTTTAAGTGGATGCTACAACATTGAATTTGACTCATCTGGAACCACTGCAGCCAGAAAATTGTTTGGGAGAGAGGACTCCAGGAGAAAATCAAGATGTGCTGCCAGATTTAGGAGGTTAGGCAATTGGCTAGAGAGAATGCCACCCATACTGGAGAAGAATGCAGTGTGGAGGTTCCCAGAAGTGATCTTTAAAGAGATGCCCTATGGGAGAGCCCATATTTGTTTATCTGCCATGACATGCCAGTCCTCAAGAAGGAATTTCAAGCTGCATTGGCTAAATAAAATGATTTATCCTCTTCCTTTTTTCTTTTCCTTCCTGGATCTCCTCCTCCAAATTTAAAGAGGTTGGAGAAATAGCATAGCGCTTGGGAGAGGATGAAGTAAAGAAAGGATGAAGGTTGAAATTGTAAGACATCCTCACTCCCTCTTCCTTGCTGCCATTCCCCATTCCATAGATTAAGTTTGGGTTCTAAGGAAGAGATAATCTTAGAATGGATTTATACTAGGCTGGAAATTTACTGAAAAGTATCTTTTTTTTCATACCTGAAAGTGACCTACAAATCAGCCAAATGCCCAAAGATCTTATGGAGCCTTCTTTAAGTCAATGGTAAAGAAAAATAAAGGGGTACTGCTGAGCATAGCCCATCAATAAGTGGTTACAGTAAAATCTTGTTCCTAAACTATACTAGTCTGTTGGTGATATAGGAGGCAGACAAGACTTTGTTGCTCCCCGAAGACCACTATTATATCTCTGAGTTTATTCATAACATTTATGGATATGGGAAGTCTTCCTACTGTGAGTCTCTTGACCTCTGCTCCACCAACGCAACCTCTTTGTCTTTATTTGATGTTTAACTTCCAGCGTTCTTACAATCAGATTTGGGGAGGGGTGGGCAGGTAGCTCTGCAGTCTTGTAGCTCTGGGCTCACCTCCTTATTACTCTGAAAATCCCAGATGGCAGGCAGAATGAGACAAAGGGGGCAGGGGGGAAGACTTAGTTCCTTTCTCCCCTCTTCCTTGTCTCCCTTTCCTAGTCCACCCCACACATGGCTTCCTGTCAGACAGACAGTTACCTCTACTTCCCTTTAAGATCAGCTCTCCTTGTGAGCCCACACCTTCTGCTCTAGGAGCTTCTGTGCAGAGCCAGGCTCAGCTCTATCTGAAGGCAGCTAAGCCTTCGGCCTGCTTTTTCCTCCTTACTTACTAATGCTTTGCTTAAGCTCCTCTAATTTCCTTTCTCTGTCTTTGCAACACCTGGAGTGTTTTCAATTATCTCAAGGAGTATCATGTAATTCTCAAAAAATTCTTTAGGCCAAATCAAATTTTAAAGCACTTTAATTTAAATAATAAATCTATGCTTTACAGCATTTTAATGAGGGTAGTATACTGCAAGAACAGTTTGAGAGGTGTTATGACACAAGCGTGGATACTGATCTCTTTATATTGTTATCTCTTCCAAATTAAAAATTAAAAAGGCTCAGATTCTCTGATGAGTATGTGAATGTTGCAGGAAAAGGTCTGTAAGACATTCCTGGTACTGCAGAGATGAATGATAACAGAGTGTGCACAGAATGGAGCCAGAAAGAAGGGAGGGATAGGTAAGACCTTTGTTAAGTTGTGGGAACCATTTGGAGTTTAGATGGAAATCTGCTGCCCCACAACTTTTAAAATTTAGTACATTATACTTGTAAAGTATTCTTCTAAGGACTTTGTGTATATTATTTTATTTAATATGTACAACAGCCTTATAATGCTTACACAGTTATTGTCCATACTTTACAGATGAGGAAATGGAAGTTTAGAATGCTCATCTGAGGAACAGTTTGCAAAGGCAAGAAATTCTGAATCCTCCTCCGATGTACTGCAAACTAGATCTTTCCATAACACATCCCTCTTTATTTTTTTTATTATATGAACTTTATTGTCAAATTAGTTTCCATACAACACCCAGTGCTCATCCCAAAAGGTTCCCTTCTCAATGCCCATCACCTACACTACCCTCCCTCCCACCCCCCCATCAACCCTCAGTTTGTTCTCAGTTTTTAAGAGTCTCTTATGCTTTGGCTCTCTCCCACTCTAACTTCTTTTTTTCTTTTTTTTCCTTCCCCTCCCCCATGGGTTTCTGTTAAGTTTCTCAGGATCCACATAAGAGTGAAAACATATGGTATCTGTCTTTCTCTGTATGGCTTATTTCACTTAGCATAACGCTCTCCAGTTCCATCCCTGTTTCTACAAAGGGCCATATTTCATTCTTTCTAATTGCCACGTAGTACTCCATTGTGTATATAAACCACAATTTCTTTATCCAGTCATCAGTTGATGGACATTTAGGCTCTTTCCATAATTTGGCTATTGTTGAGAGTGCTCCTATAAACATTGGGGTACAAGTGCCCCTATGCATCAGTACTCCTGTATCCCTTGGGTAAATTCCTAGCAGTGCTACTGCTGGGTCATAGGGTAGGTCGATTTTAAATTTTTTGAGGAAGCTCCACACTGTTTTCCAGAGTGATTACATCAGTTTGCATACCCACCAACAGTGCAAGAGGGTTCCCATTTCTCCACATCCTCTCCAGCATCTATAGTCTCCTGATTTGTTCATTTGGGCCACTCTGACTGGCGTGAGGTGATATCTGAGTGTGGTTTTGATTTGTATTTCCCTGATGAGGAGCGACATTGAGCATCTTTTCATGTGCCTGTTGGCCATCTGGATGTCTTCTTTAGAGAAGTGTCTGTTCATGTTTTCTGCCCATTTCTTCACTGGATTATTTGTTTTTTGGGTGTGGAGTTTGGTGAGCTCTTTATAGATTTTGGATACTAGCCCTTTGTCCGATACGTCATTTGCAAATATCTTTTCCCATTCTATTGGTTGCCTTTTAGTTTTGTTGATTGTTTCCTTTGCAGTGCAGAAGCATTTTATCTTCATGAAGTCCCAATAGTTCATTTTTGCTTTTAATTCCCTTATCTTTGGGGATGTGTCAAGCAAGAAATTGCTGCGGCTGAGGTCAGAGAGGTCTTTTCCTGCTTTCTCCTCTAGGGTTTTGATGGTTTCCTGTCTCACATTCAGGTCATTTATCCATTTTGAGTTAATTTTTGTGAATGGTGTAAGAAAGTGGTCTAGTTTCATTCTTCTGCATGTTGCTGTCCAGTTCTCCCAGCACCATTTGTTAAAGAGACTGTCTTTTTTCCATTGGATGTTCTTTCCTGCTTTGTCAAAGATTAGTTGGCCATATGTTTGTGGGTCTAGTTCTGGGGTATCTATTCTATTCCATTGGTCTATGTGTTTTTGTGCCAATACCATGCTGTCTTGATGATGACAGCTTTGTAGTAGAGGCTAAAGTCTGGGATTGTGATGCCTCCTGCTTTGGTCTTCTTCTTCAAAATTACTTCGGCTATTCAGGGCCTTTTGTGGTTCCATACAAATGTTAGGGTTGCTTGTTCTAGCTTTGAGAAGAATGCTGGTGCAATTTTGATTGGGATTGCATTGAATGTGTAGATAGCTTTGGGTAGTATTGACATTTTGACAATATTTATTCTTCCAACCCATGAGCACGGAATGTTTTTCCATTTCTTTATATCTTTTTAATTTCCTTCATAAGCTTTCTATAGTTTTCAGCATACAGATTTTTAACATTTTTGGTTAATATATTCCTAGGTATTTTATGCTTCTTGGTGCAATTGTGAATGGGATCAGTTTCTTTAATTGTCTTTCTGTTGCTTCATTATTAGTGTATAAGAATGCAACTGATTTCTGTACATTGATTTTGTATCCTGCAACTTTGCTGAATTCATGTATCAGTTCTAGCAGACTTTTGGAGTCAGTCGTATTTTCCAAATATAATATGTCATCTGCAAACAGTGAAAGCTTAACTTCATCTTTGCCAATTTTGATGTCTTTGATTTCTTTTCATTGTCTGATTGCTGATGCTAGAACTTCTAACACTATGTTAAACAACAGTGGTGAGAGTGGACATCCTTGTCGTGTTCCTGATCTTAGGGAAAAAGCTCTCAGTTTTTCCCCATTGAGGATGATGTTAGCTGTGGGCTTTTCATAAATGGCTTTTATGATCTTTAAGTATGTTCCTTCAACCCCGACTTTCTCGAGGGTTTTTATTAAGAAAGAATGCTGAATTTTGTCAAATGCTTTTTCTGCATCAATTGACAGGATCATATGGTTCTTATCTTTTCTTTTATTAATGTGATGTATCACGTTGATTGATTTGCGAATGTTGAACCAGCCCTGCAGCCGAGGAATGAATCCCACTTGATCATGGTGAATAATTCTTTTTATAAGCTGTTGAATTCAATTTTCTAGTATCTTATTGAGAATTTTTGCATCCATATTCATCACGGATGTTGGCCTGTAGTTCTCTTTTTTTACTGGGTCTCTGTCTGGTTTAGGAATCAAAGTAATACTGGCTTCATAGAATAAATCTGGAAGTTTTCCTTCCCTTTCTATTTTTTGGAATAGCTTGAGAAGGGTAGGTATTATTTCTGCTTTAAATGTCTGGTAGAATTCCCTAGGAAGCCATCTGGTCCTGGACTCTTATTTGTTGGGAGATTTTTGATAACTGATTCAATTTCTTTGCTGGTTATGGGTCTGTTCAAGCTTTCTATTTCCTCCTGATTGAGTTTTGGAAGTGTGTGGGTGTTTAGGAATTTGTCCATTTCTTCCAGGTTGTCCAGGGTGTTGGCATATAATTTTTCATAGTATTCCCTGATAATTGCTTGTATTTCTGAGGGATTGGTTGTAATAATTCCATTTTCCTTCATGATTTTATCTATTTGGATCATCTTCCTTTTCTTTTTGAGAAGCCTGGCTAGAGGTTTATCAATTTTGTTTATTTTTTCAAAAAACCAACTCTTGGTTTCATTGATCTGCTCTACAGTTTTTTTTGATTCTATATTGTTTATTTCTGTTCTGATCTTTATTATTTCTCCTCTTCTGCTAGGTTTGGGGTGTCTTTGCTGTTCTGCTTCTATTTCCTTTAGGTGTGCTGTTAGATTTTGTATTTGGGATTTTTCTTGTTTCTTGAGATAGGCCTGGATGGCAATGTATTTTCCTCTCAGGACTGCCTTCGCTGCATCCCAAAGCATTTGGATTGTTGTATTTTCATTTTTGTTTGTTTCCATATATTTTTTAATTTCTTCTCTAATTGCCTGGTTGGCCCATTCATTCTTTAGTAGAGTGTTCTTTAACCTCCATGCTTTTGGAGGTTTTCCAGACTTTTTCCTGTGGTTGATTTCAAGCTTCAGAGCATTGTGATCTCAAAGTATGCATGGTATGATCTCAATTCTTGTATACTTATGAAGGGCTGTTTTGTGACCCAGTATATGATCTATCTTGGAGAATAATCCATGTGCACTCGAGAAGAAAGTATATTCTGTTGTTTTGGGATGCAGAGTTCTAAATATATCTGTCAAGTCCATCTGATCCAATATGTCATTCAGGGTCTTTGTTTCTTTATTGACCGTGTGTCTAGATGATCTATCCATTGTTGTAAGTGGAGTATTAAAGTCCCCTGCAGTTACCACATTCTTATCAATAAGGTTGCTTATGTTTGTGAGTAATTGTTTTCTATATTTGGGGGCTCCCATATTTGGCACATAGACATTTATAATTGTTAGCTCTTCCTGATGGATAGACCCTGTAATTATGTTATAATGCCCTTCTTCATCTCTTGTTACAGCCTTTAATTTAAAGTCTAGTTTGTCTGATATAAGTATGGCTACTCCAGCTTTCTTCTGACTTCTAGTAGCATGATTGATAGTTCTCCATCCCCTCACTCTCAATCTAACGGTGTCCTCAGGTCTAAAATGAGTCTCATATAGACAGCAAATAGATGGGTCTTGTTTTTTTATTCATTCTGATACCCTATGTCTTTTGGTTGGCACATTTAGTCCATTTACATTCAGTGTTATTATAGAAAGATATGGGTTTAGAGTCATTGTGATGTCTGTAGGTTTCATGCTTGTAGCGAGGTCTCTGGTACTTGGTCTCACAGGATCCCCCTTGGGATCTCTTGTAGGGCTGGTTTAGTGGTGACGAATGCCTTCAGTTTTTGTTTGTTTGGGAAGACCTTTATCTCTCCTTCTATTCTAAATGACAGACTTGCTGGATAAAGGATTCTCGGCTGCATATTTTTTCTGTTCATCACATTGAAGATTTCCTGCCATTCCGTTCTGGCCTGCCAAGTTTCAGTAGAGAGATCGGTCACAAGTCTTATTGGTCTCCTTTTATATGTTAGAGCACGTTTATCCATAGCTGCTTTCAGAATTTTCTCTTTATCCTTGTATTTTGCCAGTTTCACTATGATATGTCGTGCAGAAGATTGATTCAAGTTACGTTTGAAGGGAGTTCTCTGTGCCTCTTGGATTTCAATGCCTTTTTCCTTCTCCAGATCAGGGAAGTTCTCAGCTATGATTTCTTCAAGTACACCTTCAGCACCTTTCCCTCTCTCTTCCTCCTCTGGAATACCAATTACGCGTAGATTATTTCTCTTTAGTGCATCACTTAGTTCTCTAATTTTCCCCTCATACTCTTGGGTTTTTTTTTTTTTATTTCTCTTTTTCTCAGCTTCTTCTTTTTCCATAATTTTATCTTCTAGTTCACCTATTCTCTCCTCTGCCTCTTCAATCCGAGCTGTGGTCGCCTCCATTTTATTTTGCAGCTCATTAATAGCATTCTTTAGCTCCTCCTGGCTGTTCCTTATTCCCTTGATCTCTGTAGCAATAGATTCTCTGCTGTCATCTATACTGTTTTCAAGCCCAGTGATTAATTTTATGAAAATTATTCTAAATTCACTTTCTGTTATATTGTTTAAATCGTTTTTGATCAGTTCGTTAGCTGTCATTATTTCCTGGAGGTTTTTTTGAGGGGAATTCTTCCGTTTGGTCATTTTGGATAGTCCCTGGAGGGGTGCGGAACTGTGGGGCACTTCCCCTGTGCTGTCTTGAATAACTTGCATTGGTGGGCAGGGCCGCAGTCAGACCTGATGTCTGCCCCCAGCCCACCGCTGGGGCCACAGTCAGATTGGTGTGTGCCTTCTCTTTCCCTCTCCTGGGAGCAGAATTCACTGTGGGGTGGCGTGGTCCATCTGGGCTACTTGCACACTGCCAGGCTTGTGGTGCTGGGGATCTGGTGTATTAGCTGGGGTGGATCGGCAAGGTGCACAGGGGCAGAGGGACAGGCTCAGCTCGCTTTTCCTTCAGAGATCTGCTTCGGGAGGGGCCTGTGGCACCGGGAGGGAGTCAGACCCGCCCCGGAGGGATGGATCCACAGAAGTACAGCGTTGGGTGTTTGTGAGGTGCAAGCAAGTTCCCTGGCAGGAACAGGTTCCCTTTGGGATTTTGGCTGGGGGATGGGTGAGGGAGATGGCGCTGGTGAGGGCCTTTGTTCCCCGCCAAGCTGCGCTCTGTTGTCCGGGCTCAACAACTCTCCCTCCTGTTGTCCTCCAGCCCTCCTGCTCTCCAAACAGAGCTGTTAACTTATAACCTTCCAGATGTTAAGTCCTGCTTACTGTCAGAATACACTCCATCTGGCCCCTCAGCTTTTGCAAGCCAGACTTGGGTCCTCTGCTTGGCCGGCAGGCTGCCCTCCGCCCCGGCTCCCTGCCGCCAGTCCGTGTAGCGCATCGCCTCTGCACCCTTCCTACCCTCTCCCATGGACCTCTCGTCTATGCTTGGCTTCAGAGAATCCGTTCTGCTAGTCTTCTGGTGATTTTCTGGGTTATTTAGGCAGGTGTGGGTGGAATCTAGTTGATCTGCAGGACGCGGTGAGCCCAGCGTCCTCCTACGCCACCATCTTCCCAGTCCAAGCCCCCTCTTTATTTTTGATAACAAAGTAAAAGTATTTCTGGTGAGCCTACATTCCTCAGTGAAGAGTGGAGGAATTACATAGTTTGTAGCTACCCTTTATTTAGTACTTTCTATACATCAGTAACTTTATTGATGTAATTTCTAAGCACCTCAACGGTTCTGTAGTTACAAGAAAGTGTAATGGAGCCAGTTCATACCAGCTCAGGAGAATAAATTGTTAAACTTTCAGAACACTCTATGAGCCAGTTGATTAATATTTTTATTATTAAAAATTAAATTATATAAAAGTATATTAAAATAAATTATATTTAAAACAAAGGTAATAAATATTTAAAAACCCATGACTTTTAAATTATTTTAGTACATTTAACTATAAATGACACTCTGAGGTTATTTATGTTTGTTGTGTTCATATGATGGAAACAGTGTATAAAATTGTTAGCCACCATGCGTCTCTTCTCTTCCCAACTCCCTGATTCAGCAATATCACATAAAGAGTTTCAAATTGGCCATGGTGGCAATGTAAGTCAGGCTTGAAATACTACCTGTTGGTCATGCAGATCTAAGACAGTGATGCCGTTAATGTAGATTAAATGTAACAGCATTCAGGGGCCCTGGGGTGGCTCAGTCAGTTGAGCCTCAGACTTCAGCTCTGATCATGATGTCCCAGTTAGTGTGTTCAAGCCCTGCTTTGGGCTCTGTGCTGACAGCTCAGAGCCTGGAGCCTGCTTTGGATTCTGTGTCTTCCTCTCTCTCTCTGCCCCTCCCCCACTCTCAAAAATAAACATTAAAAAAATTTTTTTTCATGTAACAGCGTTCAAAGTGCTGCTACAAGCTATCCTTTACCTAATCTCCATTAAAATGGGAAACAACCAACCATTTCTTGCTTCTATGTGTCTGTTATACTGTGAATAGGGCAAGAAGTTTAGGAAATATTCTTGTAGTAGTTGAAAACCATTATTGGATTCACCAAAGGAGTACTCGTATCATTGACAAATGAGTGAAATTCCAACCTAAGTCTTCACTGTTTCATTTTTTTCATACTCATTAACATAAATGATATCAGCTAACATTCATGTCAAAACTACACTTGTTTGTCAAAGATATGAATGATTTCTTTGCTGAACTGGATATTAATAAAGCATTTATTCAGAGTGTGATATTGTGATACTGTTATTGATAGGATTATAAAAATAGTGGATTTTTAAATAAATAGCAAGTCATATGGAAATTATTGTTTGCTTAAAGTTTGCAAGAGGGAAGATTGTATACCTTATTATTTATTAGTTATCCATACCAGATATTTAAAATAATCTTATATGTATAAATATGCAAGCATTTTCCCCAGACAGCCTACTGTTAAATACCTGTCTCCCCTGGCTGTGAGAATTACTTCCTATGTTTTACAGATTAGGAGACTGAGGCTCAGTCATCATTTGTCCACTAGTTAGTGATAGAGATGGGACTAGTCAGAACTCAGTATGCCTGACTTCAAAATAAATACTCTTTTCTTCAACATTCTGATTCAGGATTGATAGTTAAATGTGCTATACTGACTTTGCCTTCACTTTTAGGTTTGGATCTGCCAGGTAAAATCACTTGGCATCTCTCTATATAAGCCTGAGAGTCTTCAGATGAAAGGCAATCTCCACCTCACACACATAGGATTGGCTGCTTGCTTCCCTGTTTTTCTGTGCCCTCTCCCCATGATCTCCACCAGAACAGAAAAATCAAACGACCATATGAAAAAAGAACAGGTGTTGAAATAAAGAGGGATTAACATTTAAATCTTCATTTGACCACCTCCTAATGTGTGATTGATTTTGAGCAAGTTACTTTGTAAGCTTTACCATCCTGCCTTTTAGGATTGCTGTTCTAAACCTCATATGTGAAAGCCTTGATATATGTCCAGGTCCAGGTAAGAATAGCCATGAATTCAGATGCATCCAGGGATCAAGTAAGAGAACGCAGCTGACCTGAGAGTCAGATAACTGAGTGGTAGGGGTAGCGGTGGCTTAAAAAGCACAAAACTGTGAAACCCATGGCTCTCGATGACCTTGCCTACAGATCAGAGTGCAGCTGGTCTTCTGTGACCTCAGTCAGCCCAAGAAGATAGCAAAGTAGATGTGATTTTTCAAAGACATATAATTTGGAAAGGGATCCTAAGAGTACAAAAACCTACGTAGCATTTAGTGCCATTGGAATCTGCAAATTGTCATCAATTTTTGCTTAAATCAGTTAGTGGTTTGTTGTTTTTTGTTTTGTTTTTTTCTTTTCCTCTTAAACAGAGAGAATGGCCTCATTCTGCTATATATTTTTAATTGATGTGGGCATTTTTGGATCTTATATTTCTAAGCCCATAATTCGGTTACCTTTTTGCTGCTACAGACTTCCTTCAACCTAATCTTCATTAAAGCCAGAAAGCAGACCATTTACATTGCTACTATTTAGCAGTGGTCAATCCTCAGCTGTTATTTCAAAGTCTTTATATGACTTCCTTATTGCTTCCTCTCCCAACATGCAAAAGAAAGAAAACATTTGAAAATATCCTAGAATATGCTAACCTGTTTTTAAACTGTGATAAGTTTTTAAAATAAGGACTCTATAGTTTAAAAAATCTCATTAAAAATTGTATGTAAAATATCACATGCATATAAAAAAAGTATAAAAATCTACTGTATTAAAAAACAACCCAAATACCTATGAACCTTGTATCTTCTGCTTTTGGCCAAGATAAAGGAAAAGGAACCAGATTTATACTCTCTCCTGAAACAGTCAGGAAAAAAAAAAAAAAGGACAAAATATTTGAAAAGGCTGGACCAGAACTTGGACATCAGAAAGTGAAGGACTATTATCCCTAAGAGACAGGAGACAAATGAAATAAACCTATTTGCTTCAGTGTACTATGTTGAGAGAGTCAGAAGGCAGGTAATCCCAGAGGATTCTCCGGGTTGGGGAGACGGAGATGAATGTCTGGGGAGACCAAAGTGATTAGAGTTCGCCGAATAGAGCACCAGAGCATACTGCAAGTGAATAGAACACAACCTTTTTTAAATGATTCAATTTATAATGAAACCAAGAACATCAAATAACTAGGTATAAATCTAAAGAAAAATGTATCCTTAATTATTCACTGTAAACTAATAAGAACTATTGAGAAAACTTAAAAAGTACCCACATGAATGGGAAGATATACCATATTCAATAATTAGAAGACTCAATATTGTTAAAATGTCAAGACCACTTCACTATCACCAGAATGACTAAAAAAAGAAAAAAAATTGTTACTTCCAGATGTTGGTGAGAGTGTGGAGCCATGAAAACTCATGGATAACTGATGAGATAAATTTTTAAATAGCTTTGGAAAAAATGTTTGGAAAAATTTACTAAAGCTGACTATGTGCATGCCTGTTATGCAGCAATTACACTCCAGGATATTCATTTAACTAAAAGGCATCTATGTGTTCTCCAGAATATGTATATTTAAATATTCTAGGAAGTGTGCATAAAAGCCAAAACTGAAAAACTACACAAATGCCTGTTGATACAGTAAAACATACAAATAAACTGGAGTATACTGCCACAATGGAATACTACACAGCAACTAGAATGACTAATCTAAAACTACGTGAACCAATATGGATGAATCAGAAACACAGAAGGTTGAATGAAATAAAAGAAAATATGTATAGGGGTTCACCTCTTTAAATACCTACACACAAAATTAGTCTGTGCAGTTACCTTGGGTGTCAGTAACTAGAAAGGAACATAAAGTTGTCTGGGTGCTGCTGCTCAGTTTCTTGATCGAAGGACAGGTTACACGGGGTGTTTTTTGTTTGTGAAAATTAATGGACCTGTGTGCTTTAAATACGTGCATGTTTCTGTATGTTATACTTTAATTAAAAGTTTTAAAAATATTTGGCATCTGAAGTATCAGCTTTACACCACTCTGCAGAAAATGCTACATCTCTAAAAGGCTAAAATTAGAAAACGTTTCATAACCAGAGAACAAAAATAAATAAAGCTAACATAATTTTCTAAATAGCATATTTTAAATTATTTGCTACAACGGTTGGTGCATTGACAAATGCAATTTCACAAGCTTACTTCAGCTTTTTGATAGCCCATTTTCTCTTTTCAAAATTGTATCTTTTCTAACTATAAACGTATTTTTTAATGTTTATTTATTTCTGAAAGAGAGAGAGAGCACTAGAGTGAGGGAGGGGCAGAGAGAGGGAAACATGGAATCCGAAGCAGGCTCCAGGCTCTGAGCTGTTAGCACACAGTCTGACACGGGGCTTGAACCCACGAACGGTGAAATCATGACCTGAGCTGAAGTTGGACACTTACCCAACTGAGCCACCCAGGTGCCCCTCTAATTATAAACTTATAAAATGCTTATTATAGGAAATTCTAAAAGGTGTAGAAAGGTCAAGGGAAGATTATAGAAATAACTTACAATAGGTGCAATATTTCATCATATACATAATTTCAAATACCTCTCTATATAAACTGTTTATAAATATACATAATTCTGGTTCTTTCCTCCAAATATGACATGCATACTTTATATTCCATTTTGTATACTGCTTTTTCATACGAATAATTATGGTAAGACTACATAAATGTAATTAAAAATTTTTCCCAAAACACAATTTTAATGGATATATAATAATCTATCATATGACTACACTACATTTTAGTTATCCATTTTATTATTATCTGGGAGCACTAATTAATTTGGTTTCAAATGTTTTGTTATTATAAAAAGTATTTGAGTGAACATCTTGGCACATAAATCTTTACTAATACAATTTACTTAGAATAAACTTATCAAAGATAAATTATTAAGTTAAAATATGCAAGTTTTCTAAGACTAATAAATATCTAAGATTATTTCTGAAGACTTTGGACCAATACAAATTCTTAGTAACTGTGTATAAGAATGGCAGTTTCCCTAAGCCCTTGCCAAAAATGAGCATTTTTGTTTTTGTGGTTTTGGCTATTTGCAAAATAATTACGATAGGTAAAAACAGTATCTCACTGTTTTACTTTTTCTTGATTACTGATGAAAGTGAATATATTTTCTATGGTTATTAGCCACTTGTCTTCTTTTAAACATTGTGCATTAAGGTGGGCTAACTTGCTATAATAAGCAAAGTTGTTATCATGTAAAGGCTGAAATAAATAGAGGCTTCTTTGTCACCCTTACTGGCAGGTACTAAGTTGGTAGGTGGACATCCTCCACATGGTAATTGAGAGACACAGGCTCCTTTTCTTTTCTGGCTTTGCCACCCACTAAAGCCTTATTGTTGAGACTTGGTCATGCTACACAGGTCTCAATAGGCAGAATGGGGAGGTGAGTGGAGAGCAGGCATGCTAACTCACTGAAAAGCCCTGGCCTCCAAGTGGTACGTCATTTCTGCTCATATGACACCAGCAAGAACTTAAGTCTGTGGCCATTAGGGAAGCTGGGAACGAGTCTAGCCATATGCCAGACTAGAACTCTGTCACAAGATGGATTCTGTTGGACAGCCACAGTCTCTGCCAGGATGTCCTCTGTCCACCATAATTAATTGGGAGATTTAATGAGTTTCCCTCACAAAATCTTTACATAGGAACAGTAAAAAAAAATTAGCTGCTTGTGTCACAAACATGTTTTCCAATTTATCGTGTTCTTGCCTTTGAATTGTAATAATGCACAATACCGTTTACTTATTATAATAAAAATATAAATTATTTCCCTTGAGTGTCCTTGCATTGCTTTAAAAAATTTGTTTTAATGTTTACTCATTTTTGAAAAAGAGAGAGAGAGAGAGAGAGAGGGCACAGAGAAAGAGAGGGAGACACAGAATCTGAAGTAGGCTCCAAGCTGTCAGCACAGAACCTGACGCAGGGCTTGAACCCACAAACCACGGAATCATGACCTGAGCTGAAGTCAGGAGCTTAACTGACTGAGCCACCCAGGGGCCCCATCCTTGTGTTGCTTTTTTTTTTTAATAAAGCATTTAATTTCCTACCTCAAGATCTGTCTAGCAGTCATCTCTAATGTCTTTTCTTTTTCTAATAGTTTCATTTCTTCCACTAACTTTTTAATAGCTCTGAACATTGGTGAGGAGAGATCATTTAACTCTATACATATTTTCCCTGTAGAGTTTATCAAATAATCCTTCTTCAAATATTTTGTGATGCCATAATTATCATACACTAAATTCCTATATAGGACTTGTCTATTTTTGGACTATCTAGTCTGCTCTCTCTGAGGTGTTAAGTCTTCTCTCAGAACCACATGTTTCTAATTAATGCAGCTTTTTATTTTTATATCCGGTAGGCCATTTTCCACTCATAATAAAATTTTCCCAAAATTTCTTGGCTGTTTTTGTCAAAATAAACTTGAACCTTGAAAGTTCCCAAAACATATTAATATTTTTATCTATATATCATCTATTTTATTATTGACATTCTTAATGAATTGCTTTCAAAATGTATTAACTTGAGAATAACATTAAATTCAATATCTCCAATTCTAAACATAGTATATCTTTCATTTACTCAAGTTTTTTTTTAACATCCCATGTTAATAGCCACAAGTAGCCAGATAAAACAATAAACATTTATTGAGCACCTATAAATGTTTCTGGCACTGTGCTCATTATTGAGATTACAAAAATTGAAAAAGATGTAGTCCATTCTTGAAAGGATTTACAGGTCCATGGATTGAGGATATAAATACATTATTATGTATCACATGTAGGATTACAAAAAAGATGTGTTCAGAAAAATTTTGCAGAATATTTCTTTAAAATTTTTTTTAAATGTTTATTTATTTTTGAGAGAGAGAAGAGACAAAACATGACTGGGAGAGGGGCAAGTAGAGAGGGAGACACAGAATCTGAAGCAGGCTCCAGGCTCTGAGCTGTCAGCACAGAGCCCAACATGGGGCTCGAACTCACTGACCCCAAGATCATGGCCTGAGCCGAAGTTGGACGCTCAACCGACTGAGGCACCCAGGTGCCCCTGCAGAATATTTCTTTACAAACTTTCCTTTCCATACAAACTAGTCCATTCAGCAAGCACTTGTTGAGTTTTACAGTGTCATATTTCCTCTTTGATGGTCAACAGGAGAGCCCAGATATCATGCACCCAGTAAATGGACAAGATCAGGACATCCACAACAACAGTATCTCGTTTGTAAATGGTATAAACATCTCGGCATTTGATAATTACAAATCTATCCATCACAAATATCAATTGGTAAATGTTGGTTAATTCAAGAGAGAAATTTAAGGTGGTAATTATTCTCCAGATACACTATTTAGCCTATTTTGTCCTTGATCTCCACCCATTTTTTCAATTACTTCTCTGTATCTGATTACTTTTCAAATTTAATTTTTAAGTCTTATTCTTACCCAATCACTTCCCTATTTCCTATAAGCAAGTGCTGATTTCTTCTTTTTAAATAAACCTAATAAACCATGGTAGAGAAAATAAAAGCAAATACCTGAGAATAGTGTGAGGCTGTATTAAAAAAAGGAAAAACCAAAGCAGAACCTCTTGCTGCATTGCCCTGCCTGCAGCCTGCTGTGAAGCATTTCCCCTCCCTCACCTGTGCTGATCCTTGCTCATAGGGAGGGGAGTTCTCTTTCTCCTCCCACTAGCCCTGCTCCAGCTTCACATCTGAAACTGACTGAAAAGATGTGATTACGTAGAGTCTCAAGAAACTGAGTTGCTTCCTTTTTGAGATTCTCTCATCATGAGCTTTTTTTCAGAGCATGTATTGAAAGACATTGGTCATTTCCATAAGTTGTCTCTAAAATGTTGCTGACAGCCTCAGAAAACTAGAAAACTAGAGCTAATTATTTCATTCAAAGAGGCTGGTGACAGATGGTGACTACACTTATCATGGTGAGCACTGAGGAATGTAAAGAGTTGTCAAATCAATACGTTGTACACCTGAAACTAATATAACATTGTATGGCAAAGATACTTTAACAACAAAAGAGGCTAACCTGGTTAAAACCAGTGTCATTAAAACCTGTACCTCTGTAGCCAAAAATGAACAAAATTCTCCACATTTTAAAAAGATGTATTATTCATAGCTTTTATTTAGAATTATTCTTCCATTGTTTTTGCTGCTAAAAATATTAGAAACTCCGATGCCCAATCTCTTAAATTAATACTATAGTTCCGAAAGAGCAGGTCCTGTGCCTTCATGGACCTCTGATCTTGGCACACCAACTCCCGATCTGGAATTTAGCAGGTGCTCAGTAAACATGGAGCTGCGTTTAATTAAACCCAGTCAATCTCAATCTCTCAATCTAAAGTTTCTCTTACAGTTGAAAGTTAACTCTAAACACTAGGGAATAAGGAGACATTTTCAACTTGTGTTATATATATGCTTTTAAAATTCTTAATAGTCATACTAGAATTCTAGTCTAAATTATAATTTTTGGAACTTTAACATAATACACTACCATTCTACCTGTATCTGCATGATGACAAAGGGTCTGCATATAATATATTCTCTAGAGTCTATGACATTAATATAGTCTCCTTAGCCTCTATCAGGGTACATTTAGAATTTCCTCCAGGGAAAAGATGTAGATGTTTCCTGTTTCCTACTCTGTCTCCCTAAGAACATGCCAGTGCATAATAATGACGATGTTAGTACTTATGATACAGCCATCAGCTCTAAAGGGATTAGTAACCAGGGAAAAGGAGTCTCTAATGAGTTGTAATGGAAATCACAAACAATAAATTAAAATAAAGGAAAGCAAACAAACAAAAACCTTCTATAATAATGTCCAGAGGTAGGAAGTATGATACAAGCTAACTTTAATCGATTTTTCTCTTTAAATGTTCAGACTTGGAAGAGAGTAATTAAAAGTTATACTATGTTTTAAGATTTCAGATCTAAAACAACATTTTAAGGTGTGGAGTAGCACATCTGTCCTTTAAAGGACAGGGGGCAGGTAAGACAAAATTCATCAGGTTGCAATAGCACTTTCTCTTCTAAGCCAGCCTTCAGCTACTTAGTCTTTACTTGCCATCACTCATTCTTGACTTCTGTACTCTGCCTCTCAAGACATGACATTTCCTTTCAGCCACTCTCATTAGAGCCTAATTTTATCTCTTCCAATAAGCCACTGCTTTCATACAGAACATATCAAACACTTGGCCACTCTGTTTCTCTGCTTGGCCCTTGAGTGTTTTTCTGTCCTGTTTTTCAGTCCTGACATGCCCCCTTGTTACCATGGTGATACACAGATGACTCAATCATGATGAAGATAACATTTAAAGACTATAGAGTATTTTGTATATAATCCCACCTAAGAAATAAAGAAATCCTCTTTGCTCTTTTCTACATCACTATTTTCCTTTGCATATTTAACAGGTTAATTCATCTGCACAATAATTGTTAAAAAATTGTATCATGTGCTAAATGAGATTTCACCTTACTTGCAAGGTAACAAGTTAGCCTGACACAATTTCACGGATGCTGGCAGAAGACATGAGGCTCCTTGGTCAGAGACAAAAGACTTTATTACTCACTGTAATAGCAGTAGCCAGCTTTTATGCCAGTTTTCTGAGCCTGATTTCCACAGTGTGATGTGAAGAAGACTACGTGATGCTTGCCTATGCAGTGGGTTGTGTTACAGGACAGAACCCTATGGTCAGGAAACTTTAAACGTTTATAATGGAAGGTAAGGATGCCTGCTCTTTGCCTTGGAGGAAGAAACTATTTATTATACTAGAAGGTAAACAAATCATTCCTCTGATTTGGAGGAAAATACTACCTCTATCTTCCAAAACTGTTCTGAGTATAAACGTTCTTGTGAAGATAGTCTAGAACAAAGGCATTCAATGTCTCAGCTTACAAAACAATAAAAATATGAGACACCCATAAAAATTGTCTCCTAATAATGGGGTGCCAAAAACAGGGCAGATGGAAGAGGTCTTCCCTGGAAGCATTCAAAAAGGGTAGCTAAGAATTCTAAATAACATCAATGATAAAATATTCTTTCCTGACACAAAACTTTTTTTGCTCTTATTTTATACTTGCTGCAATTACAGCTGAGTGTTGAGTTTCAATACTATACATTATTATTTATCTTTAAATAAAAATTGTATATACATCAAGGTTAATTAGGGGACTTTGATTACACAATCAATCTTCCAATGCAGGGACCCAGTCAGTCATATCTTCATTTAAAGAGTACTTTTGCAACAGTTCATAATAATTCAAGATCATTTCAGGTGCAGTTTGGATTTCCAACTCATGAAGGACTATGTATTTCAGGGTTTAAACAGCAGCACAAGGATGATAAAAGGTGAAACAGAACTTGAATTACTTCAATTCTGCCATTCTATGTGATATTTAGAATTTTTAATTGTGTCTAAAATGTTTTTCACTGCAAAGAGAATGAAAACTGCTACAATTAATCCTGAGGGGGGACTGTCAAAAGTTCTGGAATTTATTGTGAAATGAGAATCACCTTCAATGCATCCTTTATGTGTAAGATTTTCCTAATAATTTGAGTATCTGTCACTTTATGAGAAATAAATGTATTGAAATTAAAATGAATAAAAAGTATTCTTTGATGTACATAAATGAAAACTGACTGACAAATCTATACTATTTGTTGAAACTGAATATGCAAAAAAAGTTAATTGTTACAAAATTGTTGACAAATTTGTAAAAGATAAGTCTTGAAATAGAAACTGTAATTTTATTATTCATTGCTAGGATAGGTCATTATGTAGATCAAATCCTTATCCTTTTTTAAAAAAATTCATTATTGTAATTAAACAATATTAAATATTAGCATTTTCCCTTTTTTGTACTGCTAGAGTTATTTTATTTTTAATTTAAAAATTTTACAGACATGATTATATGCATGAAGTTAAAGAAAAATGCCACTGTCTGCATTTCTTTTCTGGCCATTACTATTATTTGTTTCATTTTATGAATATTACTGAACAATTTTATTCTAATAGAGGAGAGATATGATATGCACATACATTCATCCATCTCCTCTCTGGATGCCAAATGACTTGGGCCATCAACAGTGAGCCAGCATAGAGATTATGACCAACCACTTTTCTAAATAAAAAAGAAATGATTCTTAAGTCTTAAGGGGACAAAATCAAAAGTGACCAAAACTCATAGGAGTTGGTGGGACTGGTATGAAAATAACACTGCAGAGGGAAAGTGGAATTCTGCAGCACACAGATGGTATTGGAACGATAAAACTGTTTTTTATAATACCTCAAACAAGTCAAAGTTTCTTATGATATTAGTTCAATCCTGTTTCCCTGTTCAAGCTGTTATTTAGGAGTCCTTGGAGCAATCTTTCTCTATTTCCTAATAATTATCAATTACGAAGCCCTTCTTGTATTTTATTTTATTAATTTTTATTAATATGTACCTTATTTGACTTAATGGTCACAGATTCAGTTATTACACCCATTTCACAGCCCAAATAATTTTATCAAACATCCTCCTCTTGAAAAATTGAGATAGAAGTGAAACTGTTCTGAAGAGCCCCAGAAAAATGCATTATATCCTCTAAACACACATTAAAAGAAATGAGACAGAATTTGCTAGTGACTAAAACATGTAAATAAATAAATGGCACATACAATTGGAATAATGTCTACCTTTCACTAGACCTATATTTATTGTTAGGAAAATATATATTACAGAAGTAGTAAAATTTTACTTGTTATACAGATAACTACATTGTACTTATAGTTTTATATGTTGGATTTAGAGAGAAAAACAAGATCGTACATGGACTACATTTCTTCTCCAATCAATATTCCTAAGTATGAGTTGTTTTATGCAATATTCAGCTTATAGATATTTTTGTTGTTTCTTCTGTCACATAGACATTCACATATAACCAACTAAATTTTCTTAAGCATGACAGTTTTAAGATCCCAGTAAATAAATCGAGTGATTATGCTACAGCACATTTAATGAAGCATTGCAATTGTCATCTCTTTATGGTAGCATGAAATTTAGTCCAACAGATGAGAAGGTGAGTTGATTTATTGCCTCCTCCATCCCTTTCTAATAAAAATAAAGATATAGATATTTTTCTTCAAGTGACTAAAAATTACAGAATAAAACCTACAAAAACCCTGCAAATATTGATAGGTCCTAAATCTCTCAATCTAAATGAGAAGAGAACATTGACAATGCAATATGTATTCCCAATGGACGGAAAAATAAATAAGTAAGTAAATAAATAAATAAATAAATAAACAAAAACAGAATGTTTCCAAATATTATTCCACCAGATTTCCCTTATATTTTATCTATAATTACATCACGTAAAATAGAAACAATGATAAAAGTAAGACAGTCACACAAGGGAAATAGAAATGATTAGAAACCTTAATATGGGAGTGAAAACTACTGAACTCTTCAATAAACAAAGAGTAGCCACAGATATAATTGGAGTATTAAAGGTATCCTCTGCTTCTTAGAAATTTATCACTGCATTTCAAAGTTCTATTTGCTGTATTGAATGTGATTTTACCTCTTTCTAATGGTATAAAAAATAAAGAATATTAAGACAGAAATAGATCTGTGGTCAGTCTTGGGGTTAGACAGCCATAATCCTACATTAACCAGGCATCTCCCAAAACCCGTTAAAATGTTCTGAACCCTTAGGCAAAGATGTAGATCCCCAAAGGAATTAAACATAAAGGAAGAAGTACGACCAGTTTCTTATCCTCATTAATTCCTCTGCAAAGTCCTTGTTAGAACATTCCTAATAGTCTGATTTATTTAGAACCTTCTTACTAATAGTTTCTTTCCCTCTGGGATATGCATATGCACATCCCAGAAAAGACCAATATGGAGAAAGAAAAGAAGTTTGCTAGATCCATGAAAGTTCAGGCTAGAAAAAGAATGCAGGACTCAAGGTAATTTGTAGACAGCACCAAAGCCATCTCTCTAGACCATTGAAATACAACTGCCTTTAGAATGTCTATTATGAGTTGAATTGTGTCTCCTGCACCAAAAAATTCGTATGCTGAAGTCGCAACCCCAGCTCCTCAGAATGTGACCATAGTTAAAAATTCATCTCTAAAAAGGTAACTGAGTTTAAAATTAGGTCATTGGTGTGGGCCTTAGTCCAGTATGACTGATAGTCTTATACAAATAGAAAGTTAAGAGACAGATATGGCTAGAGAGAAGACCATCTAAAGACACAGGGAGAAGATGGCCATCTATAAAGCTAAGGAGAAAGGCCTTCAACCAACTCTGCTTACACCTCCATCTTTCATTCAACAAATGTCTTTTGAGGCTCTGACATGAACTCAGCTCAGTTTTTTTGGCTGAGTTTTCTTGTTACATATATAAATATGATAACAAGTCCTTTAACAATGTAAACTTTCTGAGTTTTCATGGGGGAAACATGATGCTATGTGGATATCAACGAAAAATCCAGGACTCTGCTTCCAAATGACTGATTCTCCCAGCAGAATTCCGCCTTCCTTTTCCAATATGTTCTAGAGCTTCTACCCCTAATCCCTTATTTGAATTATCCACAACCACAAGCAGCAATCCTGAAAGCTCTATGACCTTTAAGTAAACATCTACACAGATGTTCACCTCACTAATAAACAAAGAAATGCAAATAAAAAAATAGCAAGAAGTAATTTTTTAACCCTTCAGATTTTTATAGTTGAAAGGTACTAGTTACATCTAAATTATCTGTAGAAGTATTTTCAAAACATATCAACATTACACTTGTATTCCTTGCGATATTATAAATGATGCATGATGAGAAATTTTATTTTTGCACACTTCAGATTAAAGAAAAAAACAAGTATTTTAACTGCACTACATTTTGGGGTCCTTAACCTACTAATATGCTTCAAAAATCTCTAAAGCAGTGGGTATCAGTATTAGCTACACATTAAAACTATCAGGGTATCTTTTAGAAATTCTGATGCCTAGGTCTGACCCAAAGAGATTCTTACTCAATTGGCATGACATGGGGCATAGACATCAGGATTTTTAAAAGCTCCCTAGGTGACTTTAATATGCAGCCAAAGTTGAGAATCTCTGCACTCTGCAGAGGGAAAGAGATAGAAGATGTACCATTTCCCAAAACTAGTTACCATAGAGCTATTGTTGTTATTGATGATGATGATGATGAGTATGTTACCAATCACCTAGCAACATCTTTCAAAATACAATTATTTTTCATGACATGGGTTAGAAAAAGATCTCCTCCGGTTTGGAGAGAAGAATATGTTATTTCAACAATAGATGACATTCTTTCTAGTGGTCCCTACTGGATGCGATGTCTGTCACATTTACACGTATCAGATGCATTTAATATTGTTGATAATGGGATTTTAATAGTTTGATTATGATCCTTGGTACACCTGCATGTCTAAAGCAGTGTAACATTTAAAATCTGCAGATGGTCCAGGATTTTTATTGCTTAAGTGGCCAACATGCTTGAGTATAAATCCATTCCACTACTACAAAAGATGGATTGAATTAGTAGCATGTATCCCCTGACCAGTGAAGCTCAAAGATATAATAAGGCTACAGAAATAGTAATGTGCTCATTCTATCATTCACCTCTGTAGTTAAATACTGATATTAAAGATCCCCACTACCACTAATCCATCATACAGTGTTCTAACATTTTCAATAACTAGGCAGACCACTAAAGAATCAGGACTTATAAATTGTGCTTAAGAGGTCCTTCATGATCAAGTTCATTCCCTCAAGTCTTGCAATTCCAAGTCTTCTATGAGCACAAAAACAGACGTACCACTTCCCTGTTATTTTATGCTGAAGAGCATATCTTTATCAGTGACATTTACGTATTCCAACCTTTTTCTTCCATCAATTTTTCCCATCTCCATTAATAATGCTAGTATCAGTTGCTCAGGCCAAAGTCATCCTTGACTCCTCTCTCTCTGTATATAATTCCAACTTCCAATTTATCACCAAGTGCTCTACTCCCAAACATAACTAAAATGAGCCAAGTTCTCTTTTTGTCAACCACTATAGCTTTAACCCATGCCACCATCTTCTCTCATATGAACCATGCTCCAGCCTCTTAACACTGTGCCTCTAGGTTTTCACACAGCTCACCTACATAGCATCCATTTTTACTTTTATGCTTCCATTTCATACATATTTATTTGCATGTACTATGTGATAGCAAAAAGCACTCTTTTAGATCCCAGGGATATAGTAATGATCAAAACAAATGTATCCCTTCCTCGAGAGGCTTATATTCTAGTAGGGAGCTAGACAATATACTAGGCAAACAGGTAAAATATATGGTATATTAGTGATAAGTATAAGAAAAAATAATGCAGAAAAAAGGATATGAAATGTTGGAAAAGGTGGAGGGAGGAAAGAGTGAAATTTTAGTGAAGGTTTCAAGAAAGTCTTTTTTACTAAGATAACTGGTGTAATCTTTTTGAGAAATAATTCACTTCATATTACTCCCCTGCTTAAAATCTTACATTGGCTTTCATTGAAAATAAAATAAAAGCCAAACACCTGAACTATGGTTTACAAGGCTTCTCATAATCTGACTTCTCCCAACTGTCATAACATACTTTCATGCTCTCCCCCACACTTTCTGTGATCCAAGTAACCAAATTAACCTTCTCCTAGTATTCAAACATGCCTAACTTTTCCTACTTCAATCCCATCATTCAGGTTGTAGTTCAAAAATTCAGTTCTTCATGTTAGATAACTTTCCCTATCTACCATCAACTATTCTGCTTATTATTTTTTTACCACTTTCTGAAATTATTTTAATAGCTTGTTTGTTTATATTTTTCTTATCCTTATTATTAAAACCAATTGTAATCTCTGTGAAATTAGTGGCCTCCACAGGTCAAGTTCCCAACAGAATATGAACCCTGAGATTTGAATGCAAAGGGTTTACTGGGGAGTCCTCTTTGGAAAGTTTGTGAGGGACCAAGGAAAGCAATATTTGGCAGAGGGAGAATCTGAACTACAGTTCAGGTGTAAATGCAAACTCAGATTCCAATGATAGCTCTCAATTTGGGGTGACCTTTCAGAGATGTGTCAAATCAAGATAAGGGAACCAAACATCATATCTGCATTGACTTTGATTGGATGAGCACTGTCTCCAGGAGAACATATAACCTTAAGTGAAGCCAAGAGTAATTCCCATCAAAGAACATAGCTGTGGAGAGCCAGTTCAAGATGGCAGTGTAAGAGGATCCTAAAACCACCTCCTCCCATGAACACAACAAATCTATAGTGATATACACAACAACTCCCTCTGAGAAAAACCCTGAAAACAAGCTGAACAAGCTGATCCTCCACAACAAAGGATAAAGGAGCCACATACAGACAGGTAGGGGAGGCAGAAACATGGTCTCACCACCTCCTCTCCTCTCCTCTTCTACCTCATGTGGCAACCCACACTGGGGAGGAGTCAGGAGAGATCTCACAAACACCAAACTTCTCTCTAAGCAGCCAGGGGTTTGTGTCCCACCTTAGGTACCTCAACCCTTGGGACCTGCAAAAGAGATGAGCCCTCAAAACATCTGGCCTGAAAAACCAACAATGCTTATATTCAGGAGAAACAGAGGGCAGTAGGGAATAGAGATTCCATTCACTGAGGGCTCACATGCAGACATTCACTTTGGGACCCAGAGCAAAAGCAGCAGATTGTAAAGTGCCTAGACCATAGGTGAAGGAGATTTATTTGCTAACTTAAGGCATCTTCTGGTGGGCAGAAGCCTGTTGGGGCTCTTTCCCTCTGAACACACAGGTGCTGTCAGGAGCCAAAATGGCATTCTTCCTCTACCTTGCTGATGCCAATGTGGGTAGGTGCCATCTTTCCATTCTTACTAGCCTGCTAGTGCAGGGAGCCAGAGCTCTGCTCCTCCCTACCTCTTCAGCGGTCCTGCCTGACTCCCAGCAGCACCCCACCCCTCCATGCTGTTCCTGCATGCTCATAGATTAGAAGAATCAATATTGTGAAAATGTCCATGTTGCCCAAAGCAATCTATAGTTTCAATGGAATTCCTATCAAAATCCCAATAATATAAATAGAAATAGAACAAATAATTGTAGAATTTTTAAGGAATCATAAAATATTATACAATTCAGTAACAAAAAATAAACAATACAATTAAAAAATGGGCAGAATATATGAATAGATATTTTTCCAAAGACATACAGATGGCCAATAGGCACATAAGAATATGCTCAATGTCACTAATCATAAAGGAAATGCAAGTCAAAGCCATAATGAGGGACCCCTGGGTGGCTCAGTTGGGTGAGTGTCCAACTTTTGATTTTGGCTCAGGTCATGATCCCAGGGTTGTGGGATCAAGCCTGGCGTCAGCTCCACGCTAAGCATGGACTCTGCTTAAGATTCTTTCTCTCTGTCTGTCTGTCTCTCTCTCTCTCTCTCTCTTTCTGCCCCTCTCCCCCACTCACATGTGTGGTCTCTCTCTAAAATAAAAAAAAATTTAAAAACACAATAAGATCATCATTTCACACTTGTCAGTATGGCTATTGTGAAAAAGACAAGAAATAACAGGTATTGGTGAAGATGTGGAGGAAAACAAACCCTCATACAATGTTGGTAAGAATTTAAATTGGTGCAACCACTATGGAAGACAGTATGGAGATTCCACAAAAAATTAAAAATAGAACTACCATATGATCTATCTATTCTACTTCTGGGTATTTAGCCAAAGAAAGTGAAAACACTAATTCCAAAAGATATATGGACCTTTAAATTCATTGTAGCATTATTTTCAGTAGTCAAGATATGATAAGAATACTTTTCAGTCATAAAAAAGAATGAAATTGGGGCACCTGGGTGACTTGGTTGAGCATCCAACTTCAGCTCAGATCATGATCTTAGGGTTCGTGGGTTTGAGCCCTGCACCAGGCTCTGTGCTAACTGCTCAGAGCCTGAAATCTGCTTTGGATTCTGTGTCTCCCTCTCGCTCTGCCCCTCCCCTGCTTTCTCTCTCTCTCTCTCTCTCTCTCTCTCTCTCTCTCTCTCAAAAGTAAATAAACATTAAAAAATTTTTTTAAAGAATGAAATGTTGCCATTTGTGACAACATGGATGAACCTTCAGTGTATTCACCTAAATGAAATAAGTCAGATAAAGATGAACACTATATGATTTCACTTACATGTGGAATCCAAAAACTAAAACAAATGAACAAACAACACAAAACAAAACACATAGATACAGGGAACAGATTGATGGTTTCCAGAAGGCAGGGAGATTGGAGTGTGGACAAAATAAGTGAGGGGAGCAGGAAGTACAGACTTCCAGTTATAAAATAAATAAGTCAAAAGGATGTAATATACAACATGATGACTATAGTTAATAATATTGTATTGTATGTTTGAGAGTTAAGAGGGGAGATCTTGAAAGTTATCAACAGAAGAAAAAAAATTTGAGGGGGGTGCCTGGGTGGCTCAGTCAGTTGAGCATCTGACTTCTGCTCAGGTCATGATCTCACAGTTTGTGAGTTCGAGCCCCACATTGGGCTCTGTGCTGACAGGTCAGGGCCTGGAGCCTGCTTCAGATTTTGCATCTCCCTCTCCCTGCCCCTCCCTCATTCACACTCTGTTTCTCTCTCTCTCTCTCAAGTATAATATATAAACACGTAAAAATTTTAAACAAAAGAAAAATTTTTTTGTAACTTTGTATGAAGACAGATGGCATCTAACCTTATTGTACTGATCACTTCATAATGCATACAAAAATGGAATTATTATGGGGCGCCTGGGTGGCTCAGTCGGTTAAGTGGCCGACTTTGGCTCAGGTCATGATCTCGCAGTCTGTGAGTTCGAGCCCCGCGTCGGGCTCTGTGCTGACAGCTCAGAGCCTGGAGCCTGTTTCAGATTCTGTGTCTCCCTCTGTCTCTGACCCTCCCCTGTTTATGCTCTCTCTCTCTCTCTCTGTCTCAAAAATAAATAAATGTCAAAAAAAAATTTAAAAAAATGGAATCATGTTGTACACCTGACACTAACATATTATATGCCAACTGCACATCAATAAAAAAATAAATAAAAATGGAAAAACAAAACAACAATAACAAAAGGAACACAGCTGTGAAGCCTCAGCAGCCTGCAGTCCCAGAAGTTAGGGAAATGATTTCCTCCATCCCAAGAGGAATCTAGATAGTACACTCCAGCATGCACTACAGTTCACCCCTTATAGTATTCAAATTCATTGTTTCACATATTGTGTTTACGCCACCTGAAAACAAGTCTTCCAGAACCCTGACCAGTATCTTCCTGTAGAAATTTACAACAAGAAAGTTAGTAGAACCAGCTACAGTTCATGCCACCACAGCTGGCCTCATGGTTTTAGCTGAACATCATGTACCTTCTTTACTACCCATTCTAGGTTTTGTTTTATTTTAGATACTACCACTGATTATCTATATGATTTATCTGGTAGGGTAATCCACACCTAATCCCTGAGGGGTCTGAACCCTTAGTCTACATGCACTTTATAGGTTCTGGTTGCTGCATTTTCCCAATTACCTCTAAAACTGACCAAAGGACCACCAAGAACTTCACCAGTGAAACACGTCAGTGTCAAACACATCATTCTTTCTCCTCATTGTGAAAGAGCAGCCTTATTTTGCCCTAACTATAGAGCTCTATTACCCCTAGCATGATGGCAACTCCTTGCCCTGACTGCTAGTTTGTCAGTGCAAAGAAACTAATGAGATTGAGTGGCACAAATTACCCAACTTGATTATTGAGTGTAATGGCAAGTGTGGCCACTCCCAGTTCCTCTCCTTGGATCCCAGACCCACGTATTCTACCCACTGGGGATGTGGTACCATTAAATGCTTAATGATTTAGAGTATGCATTCCATCTTGCAGGATGGAGCTCTATTTTTTTGCAGGTCATAATCATTAAACTGAAACCTCAGCCACACCTTCAAAAGCCATTACTCTATCAGGTCAGCAGCTTCTGCAACAACTGGCTGAGTCATTCTGTCTTTTTGAAGATTAAATGTCTTTGGTGTTTATTAATATGTGATACACAGATCTTCACACTTGTACCCTCTTATCTTGTTTATGCCCAATAATAGATATAATACTTCTACATAATGAATGATCACTGCTAGGCCCACCCAACCTTACAGAGCTCAACTCATTATGAGTATTTATAGCCATCTGATCACTTGTCCCATGGTCAGGCACTCTGTTTATGTCAGGATACAACAGCTATGATACTAAGAGATGTTTTTTGAATGGTTTTAGATTTTCTTCTGGAAATTGCATAGCCTTGCTCCCAAACTCTAGGGGTCTATGTTATGATTCTACAATCTGGGACTTGCCATCTTTTCTCATCACAGTTATCTCTAATACCACAGTGTCTGCTAGGTCACATGGCCCAAGTGACAGGGATACCTGTCACTCCTAGAGCCCTTTCCTCTTCCAGGCCCACTCAAAGCTGTCAACTTTCCATGTCACTCAATAAATGGATCTACGTACTATTTCTTTTTTTTTTTAATTTTTATTTTTTTTTTAATTATATTTAAGAGAAACAGAGTGGGAGGGGCTGGGGTAGGGGCAGAAAGAGAGGGAGACACAGAATCCAAAGCAGGCTCCAGGCTCTGAGATGTCAGCACAAAGCCTGATGCAGGGCTCAAACTCATGAGCTGTGAGATCATGACCTGAGCTGAAGTTGGATGCTTAACTGACTGAGCCACCCAGGTACCCCTAAGCACTATTTCTAAAGAAAAAATATGCTCCCTCCAGAATATGAGAACCCATGGAAGCCTACTGGGCATAATGTTCAATCTTAGCTATGGAAAACTATAAATATCACTGCTATCACGGACCCCTGACACTTTGAAGACTTTGTCTCTAATACTCTGGAGCACTTAGTCTCACCAAAGCCTTCAATATAATTGTTAGTTCTGGTTCATCTATTCTGATTAACATGAAGTCCTCAATATGATAGACTGGCACAATATTCAATAAAATGTACACATGGTCCTGGTGCTACTGAACTATATCATGACAGAGGATGGGAGGAGGAACATAACCCTGGGACAGGACTGTAGGGTGTATATTCTTTTCCATCTCATGTGAACTGCTTTTGGACTTCATTCCTGATAGAGAAGGGAAAAAATGCATTCACTAAATCAGGGATTCTAGTATCACCACTATTGACATTTTGGACTAGACATTGTTCGTTGTGGGCATCTGCCCTGTGCATTGCATGATGTTTAGCAGCATCTCTGGCTTCTACCAACTATATGCCCATAGCTCTGCCCTAGTCATGACAATAAAATATGTCACTCCCAGTTGAGAACCACTGTGCTAGCTCAATGGCCATATTTAAAACTGAAGCTGTGTTAATGTGTTCTAGATGGGGTGGTGCTTCTGATGATCAGAAGGCTCTACTTGAGTCCTATTATGGCTCTTGCTCCACAACCTAAGGAACCCAATGTAGGTTTCTGGCAACTACAAAATATGTCCATTCTAACTATCACTGGGGAACAAAGGAAATGATCACTGGGTGGTAAGTAGACACAGAGCGCCTACTGTGAGCTGGACATGAATCAAGATTCCATTCACTACCTGTTGCCCACATACCTCCTACCCTAACAGAAGAAGTGGGATGACAAAATTTAGGTTGGTCTCTGAGAATAAGTGTCAACTCAATCCCAGTGTTCAGTAGTTCTTCAAATGTCTAACAGTATATTATAATCACTGTGTGGTAACTTGAGTACATGGCAGTAGGTCTTTTTGGGAGATATAAAACAGGAATAATTACTGTATACAATTGTCATGGAGTAGCAAGGTACTTCCTTCTAGAAACCCAGTCACCCCTTCAGTTGTTTCTTCTGTAGCCAAAAACTGGCTCAAGTCCAAAAACTGCTTCTGATTGTCAAGAGATTGTAACATTTTATTGGGTGGCTGACTTGACCCCTTAAAAATCCATTCTTTGGTTGTATAAATTAAGCAAAACCTTGTTGGGTTCTCATCTATTTTATCTCTGAGATTACTGTGTTTTATTAAATATCCCCATAGCTTTATGTGAGTCAGACTCTCTTGGGTACCACTCTGTCCTTGATGTTTATTACAATAATTATTACAATAATTGTGCTAACCTTGCTTTTGAAGGATAAGAGCCATCATTTAGACTTCAGTATTTAGGATCCTATCCTTCCCATTGCTATCCAGGAGCCCAGTTCTTTGACAGCATTTCCTACTGTCAGATCTGACCTACAGAAAACAGGCACCCTTGAGCTCTTAATGATGTCTATTTCCCCTCACCAACACTTTATTACTAGGTAAACACAGTCACCTGACTCTCCCATATTGTATAGTCAGCTTACAGACTTTTAGCTCATACAAAATATTTCTCCTCTCAATATGCCCATTTCAATGAGCCTTTTGATTCTCACTTCTGCCATGGCAATTCTGATATTTCTACTTCAGTTAGAGTAGGTTCTTGCTTTCTCTAAGCCTTGTAGATTTCCATCCTAGCAATATGTTAACACCAACTCTTCAGATACTTGCTAGAGTGTTAAATCCTATCTAAAGGGAGATTTTCTCCATATCAGCAAACTCTCCTTCATACACCTTTCTGTTCTGACTTTTTAAACCTAAGACACTCAGAATCCAGGCACCTATATACTCTTTAGTTTCTTCCAGTATAGGTTGGCTAAGTCCTGAAGTTCCTTCAGGATATAATCCCCTTCCTCTATTAGTGGACTCAGCACTTACCCAGCTAAGTATATGTGTAACCAAGTTATTGTTCTGGTAGCTAGTAAGGGGAAGCGGGAGTAAATCCTGAGAAGGCATAGGTATCCTACAAGGCAGAGATATTTGTATTGTTTCCCAGAAAGGGAGGAATGCTACCCATTAATAGAGAGATGTGGGCCACTCTAGCAATCTCAGAGATCTCAGGAAAATCCCAATAGTTTTAGGTATTTAACATTTTCAAGTGCTTCAAGCCAAATGACCCTTTCCGTGTCTTAAATTCCCACCTCATTACAATCAGGGTCTTAATTTTGGTGTAATAGATTTGTTGAACTTGAAAATTTAGCATCTTTTTGATTATTACTATTCTTAGAATTAAGTTCTGGACTTGGTCACACTCAGCTTTTTTTGATCCCAGTCTGCAACTGATGTAAATCTCTGTAGAGACTGCCAAAGAGGCCCTTTGGCTTTCACACTTTGTATTAAATGGATGATTAATCATACTTATCCTTTCATTGTCTTTCTCCAATATATTTTTTGAACACTAACAATATATATTTAATTCCATAGTCCTTATAATTGTTATTTTTCCTTTAACTCTTAAACACTTGAGAGATTGCACCTGCCAAAGCAGTCCCTTCCACTGGTATCTTGCCCCAGTTCACCACTGGGAAAAATTTTAACCACATGTGAGGGGCTATCCATATTTCATCATTAGTGATGAGATCTTTATTGCCAGATTGTTGGTAAAATCTGCTTCCTAGATAACTCCTGATACCAACTGAGGCCATTTCTCAAGTTCCTAGGATACCAAATATGAGACTTTTGAGATATTTGTTCAGGAGGAGTTTACTGTGAGTGCTCTGTGAAGCAATACTTGGAGGGAGCAAGGGAAGGAGAACTGAGCAGGATAAGAATTTGGGCTGTGACACAGTTACAGCATGGTCACAGTTGATCCCACATGAAGCTCTAGGATTGAATAACTGGTCATAGATGTCCTTGAGGACAAGGACAAGAGACTCATGCCTTTGCACCTCTTGTGCCCTGTATTTACCAGTCATTGGATGTGGGATGCCTGCAGGGAGTAGATGCAACTGTAGGTAAAGCTGCTTCAGCTGAGAGAAAGTACTAAATGAGGATGCAGTTGTGAGTTGTCTGCAGCTAACATTCCCAGCAGTTGGGGAAAGAAGTTCCTCAGTCCTAAAAAGCATCTGGGCAGACAACACACCATTCACCATAGGGAATTTCTCATATCCCCTATTGTTTCTCCAATAAGAATAAAGGGCATTATGGTATAAAGGTCCAAATAGATGTCCCTAGAAATGCTTCTCTCTACTAGTGTATTACACCAAAAATATAGTATCTCTTGGAAAACTGCATATTAGTGTCACAATCAAAGACTTGAAAAATGCAAGAGTAATGATACCCATTTAATTCCCCTGTTTGGCCTCTGCAGAAGGTGGATGGATTTGGGAGTGTGACTGTGGCTTATCATAAAATTAATCAGTTGGTGCCTCCAATTGCAGCTGGTGTTCCAGATGCAGTATCTTTTCCAGAGCAAATCAACACAGACCCCGGCATGCACATATGCAGATATGACCTAGAAAATGCTTTTTCCTCCATACAACTGTCTGAGGAAGATCAGATACAGTTTGCTTTACCTGAAAGAGACAAAGTAAGACATCACAGTCTTACATCAGGACCAACTCAGCTCACATACTGTAGCATAATATAGTCCAAAGAAATCTTGACCATCTTGACATTCTAGTCAACATTTCACTAGGCTTCTCCATAAGTAAAATATCCCAATGGACTATATTAATTTTATAACAAGTATGTGAGATATTTTAGTGTGACATATTTGAACTAGAGTACTGGAGATAGACACACAAAAATTAAGGCTTGGCTCATATCTGAAGTAACCCATAAGTCTTCCAATTTGGAGTGAAAAGCAGACCAAGAGAAATTTGCAATAAGTCTCAAGTGCAATGCAAACAGTGCACCTGGGCCTAATGACCTAGCAGATCAAGTGACATTCAAAATGGATGGCAAACAGGCGTGCTGTATGGACCCCCTGGCAAGTTATAAAAGAATTGGACTTCTAAGGGGTTTTTGATCAAAACATTGCTCTCTTCTGCATATAACCATTCTCTTTCTGAGAAACAGCTTGCACATTACTATTTGGTTCTGATACAGATTGAACACCTAATCATATGACATCGATTGAGCATCATAAATTTGCCCCACCAAACCTAATGTTGGCCATATATAGCTGCAATATATCAAGCAATGGAAATAGCATATAAAAGATCAAGTTTGAGTAGGTCCAGAAGACATAAGTACATTGCATAAGCACAAAACTCAGGCTCTTTGGCATCGACTCCTGCTGCACTGAGTGTCCCCTCTCTTGATCCACATTTATGTCCCTTTGTGGGGGGGGGGGGCGGTTCTTATGATCATTTAATGGAAGAGGAAAAATACTGGGCCTGGTTTCCAGATGGTTTTGTTTGAAATGCTGGCACTAAATAAGAATGGATGTCTGTATCATTAAAACCCCACTTATAAATGGCCTGAGGGAGAATAGTGGAGGGAAATCTCTCCATGGAAAGATCTTTGAGTGTTATATTTGGTTTTCCATTCTGTCTGGAAATAAGTGGTCAGAAGTACATATCTTCATTGATTTATAGGTAGTAACTAATGATTTGGCTGGGTGGTCAGGGATTTGGAAAGAACAGTGTTGAAAGCATGGTGAAGTAATCTGGGAGACAGGTAGTAGATGAAACCTCAGTATAGACACAAAATATAGGGGAGGATTTTTATGTTCCCTGAATATGCACCAAAGGGCACTTACTACAGGAAAAGCTTTAAGTGACAAGGTAGACAAATAACATGTTTTTGTGTCACTCTCTTTCCCCAAATACGCAATACTTTCCCAGTGGGCCCATGTAAAAAGTGACCCTTAGTAACTCTGATCCGATCCACTGCTGTGAAGCATTTGACCAACCAATAACAGAAATGAGCACTAAGATCCTTATAGGGCGCATGGTCATATGGTACCTGCCAGCCACTTGGTGGCAGGTTGATTACACTGGACCTCTCCCACCATGGAAAGGGACATGGTCCTCACTGAAATAGTTATATATATTGGATATGGTTCTGCCTTCTTGTCCATCCTGCATATGACAGCACTGCAGTCTGCAGATTTATGGAATGCCTTATTTACCACGATGGCATTCCATACAACATTACTTCTGATCAAGAAGCCAGCACAGGTGCCTGGTGCCCCTTCTTCAAAGGTCTGTATCTCAGCCTCACAGAGTCACCTCTCTAAGCTCAGAGGTACCAGCATCAGGCAAGCAGCAACTCCTCCCCAGAGGTACAAGTTTCAGCTTTGCAGGAACTTCTCTAAGTTTCTAAGTTTTAGTTATTTTAATCTTTCTCCTTATTCCTTCAGCCTCAGGGGTTGCTTCCTATAGTGCTATTGCCACAGTACTTAAAAATCTGTTTTTACCCTTTCAGGTACCTACTTAGTAACTGGATATGTAGTTGATGATTCTTTATATTAAATTCTCTCTGTTCACATAACTGATAAGGTTTCTACCTCCTGGCTGGGCTCTGGTGGACAGAAAGTAAATATTTATTGAATGGATTGTTAAATATATTCCTTTTGGGACTCTGTCACAAACTTTCAGGGAAAATACCTGAGGGCCTCTTGCTTTGGAAATTCTTATCATCTGGAGTCTTTTTTTTTTTTTTTTTTAACGTTTATTTATTTTTGGGACAGAGAGAGACAGAGCATGAACGGGGGAGGGGCAGAGAGAGAGGGAGACACAGAATCGGAAACAGGCTCCAGGCTCTGAGCCATCAGCCCAGAGCCCGACGCGGGGCTCGAACTCACCAACAGCGAGATCGTGACCTGGCTGAAGTCGGACGCTTAACCAACTGCGCCACCCAGGCGCCCCTGGAGTCTTAATTTCATTTTTAGAGCTAGTTTAATGAGCATAATTTCATGGTTCTACTTGCTCATTGTTCTTTTTTTATCTTGAAAGTGTTCTGTCGCCGTCTTAACTATAGTTGCTCACCTAAACGAAATGGGAATTTTGTTACCTATGAAATCAGCATCCAGAAACTAAAACCAATAACAAAAACATAATTCTCATCCTCATGACACCATTGTTACACAGATGAGCTGCTGATAGTCTCATATCATTCTTTATATCAGTGTCCACAAATACAAAATACAAAATAAAAAATAGTGGGAATCAAATAGCCTGCTGAGAAATTAACTGAAGGAATTCAGTGCTGAACATGTTCATAACCCTCCTAACACCTAAACATCAATTCTCCCTTTTTGTAATCCTCCATTAAGTGTGATGTTGAGAGTAATCCAAGGGCAATTTTGAACATAAAAGTTAATATTACCCAAATGATTTCATTTGTATTCAAGAAAAAAAAAATTGGTTCCTAACAATCTGACAACACATAGCCAAATTAAAGGTGGCATCTCTTTGGCATATTTACCAGTTTTTAAATCACAAACCAGAACAAACTGGAATTTAAAGCAACACAATACAAATTAAGAGAGCACCCCACACCCTTCTGGTTTTTAACCTGAAAAAAGAGATAAAATAAATGGTGGCATTTATATAAAATAATTAGACATTTAATTTGCTTCTAAACATCACATGCAGTCTTTGATATGTGAAATCTAAGACAGAGGATCAGAGTTAATGTTTCTTAATCCAGGGCAAATTGTTCACAAAGATTCAGAGGTAGAAAAGTAGCCTGTGATGAAAATACCCTTTCTCCCTCTTTGGAGTCATACAATTCTTTGAAATAAATGTATCAGTCAGCAAACATTTTCCTGCTTATCTTTCACATAAAAAATGTTTCCTTCATTTTGTAGTGTATTTTGCACCAATATTGAATTGAACTTCTCAATATCATCGGCACTTCTTTGATCAGGTCTAATGATCAATGTGGAATTAGAGATGAAACGAATAATTGGTGGGGTTTTGAATAGGGAACCCAGTTCGGAATAATAGTATTCCCTCTTAATACTCCTTTTTTAATTTTTTTTCTTCCCAGTCTGATACTCCTTACATTGTTCTATTTCCCATGGCCTACTCCCTGGTGATAAGTTTTGCTATATTTGTAAGTGGTGCTGAAGTGACAAAAAGAAGGTTAAGTATTTAAATGAGATTGTACTTCACAAAAGAGGATGCTCATCTAGGAACAGACAACAGGGTGAAGATTTAGGGAGACCTCCATCATCACTTTATTATGATGATCATCTTATCAGACCTTTACTTTTCATCTATTTTGACTCTCTTCTTGTGCACGCTTAGGCTTAATCACTCCCCATGGGCTGTACCATAATGTCAATGGGTGTACGTTCATGTTTTCTTATTTTAGGTCTGAGGTTAAAGGACAACGTTGGCTCAGAGAAGCAACCCAGGTCACTCATTCACAGCTATAATACCAATGCCAACCCACTGGTGGGCTCCAGTCTTAACACTGTTCAGTAGAAGGGGAACGGCAACATGATTTCCCTTGGCTTTTTAGAATTTACTATAGGATAAGAGGCATAATTGTTAAAAGGGTCATTTGAAACATGTCTTTAGTGAAAAAGGATACATTTTTGCAGGCCCATTTTCAGACTTAATGATATAAAAATCAAGAAATGTGTAAAAATAACTGTAGTTTGGGTTCTGCTCAATAAAAACAAGTTAAATCCAAATTTAGGTCCTTGCCACGTCATTAGCCAAGCTCTAATTATTTCTAGGTATTGCATCACATATGGTCCGTAAGATCACCCACCGTCTTCAGACCCCCTATTAGATGACCAGATGGACTGGCTGAAATCCCAGGGAGCAGAAGTGCTATGCAAACATTCCGTTGCCCAGCGCTGCAAAGCGTCCTTGCTTCATGCGTTTACCAAGGTGTATTTTGTCTAATTATAGTTTTTTTAAAACCTATCAGTTGGTATATTATTTAAAACGTTTTAATTTTCAAAGTACATTTAAGCTCCTTCTCAGTGCCATTTCTTCGAATGGCAATAATAATAACAATATGTAGTTAACTAATGCTAGAATAAAGTCTTATAATTTTAATACTATCAATTTAAGATTTTTAGGCTTAATTAAACTGTGTGTTTGTCCTGATTTAAATATTCAGTCAAGTATTCTTTGTAAGAATCTTTTTAAATTACTTTGCATCTATTCAAAAACTCTAATGTAAATCACTCAAATATGTATATTCTGAGTTTATAGGGGAAGAAATAAGTAAAATGATTTAACATTCTACTGTGTGCCAGGCCTGTGTTTTGCAGTGTTTTGCAGTGTTAATATATTATCTCATTTAATCCTTTTAATGTAGGAGAATCAAACACATGGCAATAAGGACTCAGAGAGTTTAAACTGTATTGCAATCTGTTATGTTTTGATTTGCTCTTTCACCCTTCAAATAATAAATGAGGTTACAAATAATGTATGAGGCTCTATATTATATTATGAATTTTATAGTGGTCAAATTGATCTTCAAACAGACCCAAATTATGAGGAGAGATTAAAGAATGGAAAGAACAGCAGCATTTAAGTCAGCTAAGACCAGGGTTCCAATCTTGCTGTGCAATCTTTTTTTTTTCTTTTATTTTTTTAAAAGTTTACTTATATTTGAGAGAGAGAGAGAGTCGGTGCAGGAGGTGGGGGGAGAAAGAGAGAGAGAGACACAGAATCTGAAGCAGACTCCAAGTTCTGAGTTGTCAGCACAGAGCCCAACACCGGGCTTGAACTCATGTGAGATCATGACCTGAGCTGAAGTCCACATTCAACTGACTGAGCCACCCAGGTCCCCCCTGTGGTGCAATCTTGAACAAATTACTTCACCTTTCTCATCAATAAAATAGGCTTATTACTATCAACTTGATAGGGTTGTCCTGAAGATACTTCAAACCATTTATGAAAAGCCATGACTCACGATAAGGATTCACCCAGTACATACAGGTCCCTTCTTGTCTCTACTTGTAATATTTGGCAATTTATATATGCTCTTGGAGGGTCACTTTCCCTCAAGCATGGGATAATTTCTATCTGCAGAGTGATTGTGAAAATAAAAAATATTATATGTGTAAATTAAATTTAATATAATATTTAACACAACATACAATAAATTAATATACAACAAACTGTTATTTCTTCTGCTACACAGGAAACAATAATGCAAGCATTCTAATATGTTATTGATTAAAAGTCATTATTGTGGCTATTCTAGAATTAATTGAAAACAGTCATCACATCTTTATCCTGACCTATACTGCAACCTAGAATGACAAATCTCAGGAGGCTTAAGAAGGGTGAGACTCTCCTATTAGTAACATTTTTTAAAGAAAGAATTGCCAAGCGCACTAATGGCTATTGAGAGATACCTTGCCCTGTTCTAATACTGCCTGATCATTGACAAGTTGAAACAACCTTACTGGGTCCCCAGATTCTGGCAAACAACTGCTGCTCTGATAATTGGGTTTTCAGCATTTAATTACAATTGAGATGTGCAGACAAAAGGTAACATTCTCATCTATATATGATCAGATATTTTTCCGAAATTCACACCTACTGGTTGTCAATTTATCATGTAGTCTCAAGGGATCATGGGTCTTATTCAGCTGCTTGATGCTTGTGCTCATTCATGGCTAGTGGAATTCATGACTCATGGCATGTGCAGTCTGGCTTTGGCTTGAGCAGAGCTGGGTGGAGACGCCTGGGTGACTGGGTGCCTTCTTAACTTTACCACTTAAAGACCCTTGAGTCTGCACACTTCCTTCATTCAGTGTTCTGACTTGCCCATTTACCTTCCATCTCTGTTGCCATAAAGGACCTGATGCCTGGCCCTCTACAGCTCAACTCGGCATCCATATCCCATGGGAAAATTAAAATGACTCATGTTTTTAATTGCTCACTGAGCCCTCAGGTTGACATCGGCATGCTCCAGATTGCTTAAGAGAAGCTAAAGGCAGTATGTCTTTCCAGAGTCCAAAACAAAAAGTGCAGGCAACAGCCTCTTCCCATCCCCCACCTATCATGAAACTTACCAACTTTTAGTGAGTTAAACCTGTAGAAAGGAAAACTTGGATATACCCAATTGATTAGTTTTCTCCTCCCTGTACCTTTTCCACCGGTGCTATAATCCTCAGGCTCTGGAAAGAGCACGAGTTTCCTTTTACTTTCCCTATGTCAAATCTTTCTTCCATCAGACTCCAAAGCTAACCCATAATATGTTTTTTTAATTTTTTTAATGTTTATTTATTTTTGAGAGAGAGAGAGAGAGTGTGTGAGTGGAGGAGGGGCAGAGGGAGAGGGAGACACAGAATCCGAAGCAGGCTCCAGGCACCGAGCTGTCAGCACAGAGCCCAACATGGGGCTCGAACCCACGAGCTGTGAGATCATGACCTGAACCAAAGCCAGACGCTTAACTGACTGAGCCACCCAGGCGCCCCAAACCCCTCATATGTTAAATGGGAGTGGGAGGATATGGAAAATTCTTTTAAAGATAGATAGCATATAAATTTAATACTCTGTTTATTAGTATACTTTGCAAGCACATTAATTTTGATTATTGCTATCCTGGAAGTTAATTCTTCTATCATTTAATAAAAAAAAGTGTTAAATTTCCAAAAATTAAAAAAATAAAGATAAATAGTATAGTTTGAAAGGATATTATTCTACTTTGAGTGTCCCAAACTGCATATTACCTATATTTTCTCTTTATATTTATGTTGTCTGTTTCTCAGCCTTATCTTCTTCCCTTAAAAGATGGGTCTGGGCCAATTGGGGTGACATTCATAGTCATGAAAACAGAGTAAAAGAGGTATATTAATAATCATTTGTAGATATTACTGCTAGTAAACACGGTACATCTTGGCTTAATGAGGACCCAGCCTGGAAGCTTCCTTTATTATTATTTTAATCTGGCAAGCAAGATAGAGTTAATAGAATAAAGTACGTAAACATGAATTAACATTAGATACCATTTCCTTTCCTATTACAAAATGAAAGTAATCATTTTCTCTATAAGCATCCTCAAGTGTCTTCTATGTTCCTGGCACTGTGTTACCTGTTGGCAATAGAGATATATACAATCCCACCCTCATATTTCAGGAACAAACAGTCTAGTGGGGAGGAGAGGCAACACAATTACAATAAATACAGAATTCTTATGCCAGTGTCCAGTGAGGCATGCTCGGGAAGCGACAGGAAGTACATGGTCTTCTTTAACTTTTGTGTCATCTACTGTACTTACTAAAGTGTTTCAAATTCAGTTCTGTTGAATTTATTTGAATGCTCCCAAGTGTGACCAAGCCAAAAAAGAAAATTTCTTAGAATTGAAAAACAGATTACCAGGAATATCTCTTACTACTCCCAATAGTTTGAGGTTCTATGTAAGAGAATACGAACAATATTTCCTTAGGTTTTCTCTTCCCTGGATCATATTAACAAGGATCTCTACTCTATTTAAAGCATCCATATAAATACATTTCAAAAAGTGTATGGTTCCTGAATATGTTCACAAGCGCCTTTCTAAAAATTTTTAGACTATGATGATATATTTTTGTTTGTCTGCTACTGGAACCCACTTGAAGAAAAGGGGGTTGCAAGAAATATTTACCTGGGATAAAACTGTAAAAGCATCAAAAGGGTCTCAAATTCATAGTGAGAAGAATTTACTTGCCAACCAGTAAGTGGAAATCCTACCCTATGATATTAGAAATACATACTCATTATGATAACAAATTGCTACCCAATTCTTTTCTATCAGAAAGAGTTTTACAAAGCTAAAGCACGTTTTTGCAAAATTTCAGCCTCAGAGTCACAAGAGTAGTCCCAAATAAGAAATTTGCTTAGGATTCCATTTGTTTTCACACTTTCCTAATTGAAAACATGTCCATGTACCGCAGCTAAATTTAGATAACAAACACTAGTCAGGGGTGTTTTAAAGTTTTAGTTTTCAAAAGCCTGAGGCTTTTTGAATTTTGGTCTTGATATAGGAGGAAGTTCTTTTGGGGGGTTTATGCAGCATGCAATTCCAAAACATTTTTCTTTCCTATATCAGGGAAGATCAAAACAATAGGCCACAGGCGGTTCATGTGAAGTGGCAAGTTATTGTCACAAATCTTTTTACTCCCAAATCTTCTGCTACAGAGATTTCATAAGGAATAAAAATGAATCAAAATTGGCAGAACATAAAGTACATAATCATGGAGCCTAGGCAGCTCCAGAGGCACATGACACCTCAAGAAAAAATGTAATAAGAGTTCGGCATTTCACACTGCTGCTACTCAGAGAAGAAAAATGAATAAGCTCAAATGAATCAGTTTGAACTAAAACCTGGTGATAAACCTTTGCATCTGAAGATACATACGTATACACAAATATGCTCTTCTTTAAACTATTAAGTAAATTTGGAACTTGATAACTGACAGTTAAAAGCAAGAAAGAATAATTAACTTGTTACTGGATGGGATTCGCTTTCCTGAGGTTTTTTATCTCTGCACCACAGACTGTGGTATTTTAATAATTCAACTTCTCAAACCTCTAGTCTACCTTTTATTCATAAATATAAAAGTTCATTTTAAATTCCTTTTTAATATTTTATTGAATTGTTTTGGTCATTAGGTATGCTCTTAAGTATGACTGAATTTGTCCACAATTCTTCTCACAGAGATTTCTTTAATAAGATTTCATTTTTTAAAGAATTTCTTGACATAGTCCTTTTAGTATTACATAAATATAGGTTATTAAAAATTGGCAAGACAGCTATGTTCCAAGAAGTCTAATGCCTCTGCCCCTCCCCCACTCATGCTCTGTCTCTTTTTCTCTCAAAAATAAACATTAAAAACATTAAAAAAAAAAGAAGAGTCTCATATATGTCCCCCTCCAAAACAAGTTTGAGCAGTAAGCTATTTTATTTAAATAATCTCTACATCCAACGTGGGGCTCGAACTCACTACCCTGAGATCAAGAGTCCCATGCTCCTCTGACTGAACCAGTCAGGTGTCCCAGATAAGTAAACTATTAAGAAACAAAGAAGGCACAAAATGTTATTATGACAACTAGTTGATTAAAGGTGGTTAGTCTATGAAATGACTGATTAACTCTCAAAATAATTTAGAAAATCGAATTCATTATAACACATTTACTTGTTAGCCCAGTATCTTTAAGCGACCTACTATTTCTTTTAGCAAGTCATTTTTGCATCCTCATTCTACAATCACAATCAACAATATTGAGACAGAGAGATACACTAGTTTGTGCAATCAACTAAAAATCAAGGACATGGTAGGTTTAGAATTCAAAATATCTGCTACCTCAGGCCACTCTAGTGTTTGCCTCTGCAATTGTCACTTCCTTTCTTAGACTGTGTACATGAAGAAATCTCTCCTGTTCTAAGCTTGTCTCTGGAGATACCACAGTTTCTCTCCCTTTCATTCCTGATGTCATCTCCGATGACTGCAGGGTATGAGAGAGGAATATGAGCCACCCAACAGACTCCTGAGTAGAAACCAAAGTCACAAAAGCCATAAGGAAAAGAGGCAGGAGAACTTGGAGGGGTTTCTCCCACCTAGATTGGGGGAAATGCTCACGAGAAACATTGACATTTTTTCCCATAGAGCTCATACTCTCACTTCTTGAATTTTGCATTATTAACTCTTCCAGGATGCTAGTATTGTGGAAAAAGCCAGCCATTTTACTTTTTAGTCTCAGCTCTGGCATGCAGCAGAACTTTGGCAAACCAACTGACCCTTCTGATTTTCCTTTTCCTTTTCCATATGGTGTGCTGATAAAAATCACTGCTTGATCTCACCAGGTTTGTATCCAGACACAATAAGCTTATGTTCAAGTATTTAAGTATTAAGTTCAAGTATTTTGCAAGTGGAAAGTAGAGGCCCTTAGCTCCACATGGTAGAGGTCCTTGGGTTGAGAACTGAAGCCCATTACCTGCAGGGCATTTCCCTCTGCTAGGCAAGGTTAGTGAAGGGAAGAAATTCAAGCTCAGAAGATCATTAAATACAATAACATCAAAACAAAGTAGGAAGGAATAGCCACAAATGCTGGAGAAATGACCCACCTTACTTAGAAGGGATGTTTCTATTTAACCTAAGAATGGTTAATGGGTTTCTGGAATCAGAACATTCTATTCCTGAACACTGGTGAGTAAGAATTACCAATTCTTGGAATACCTAGGTGGCTTAATTGGTTGAGCGGTGGACTCTTGATCTTGGCTCAGGTCATGGTTTCATGGTTTGTGAGTTTGAGCCCCACATTGTACTCTGCACTGACAGTGTGCAGCCTGCTTGGGATTCTCTCTCTCCCTCCCTCTTTGCTTCTCCCCCACTTATGCTCCCCCCCTCAAAATAAATAAATAAACTTAAAAAAAAGAATTACCAATTCTTCTAGTTCTTTTTTTTTTTTGTAGATTTCATACAGATTATGAACTTCCTGGTAGCAAATTACCAACCAAATCCTCTGATTATTACCTGTGACCCAGTAACTATCAGTTACTACCAGCACTACTTATTAGGTACTTAATAGTAGTCACAGAGTCCAATATAGTTGTAGATAAGTTTCATCCTATTTGTTAAAGTGAAAGCTCTCCACCTGAAAAATATATTCTGGTGTGTTAAATAGAAACTTAGAAAAGGTCACTACCACCATCTAGTAGAATGAGTCTCTTCTGCAAAAGGATAACCTCATCCATTACTACTTCTAATTTCTGAGTCACCTTTTTCTGACCTTGTCCCTACCTTATTGTGACCATATGTACTGATTACTAAAAAGGAAAGGCCTTCTTTCTTTAGGCCAGTTGAAATGTTGGAATGGTTAAGAATCACAGGACTTCTGCCACTACATAAAACAAAACAGTATACGATAGATGCTTTTAATAAAGTCAATGTGAGGAGTGCCTGGGTGCTCAGTTGATTAAGCTTCAGACTTCGGCTCAGGTCATGATCTCACAGTGAGTTTGAGCCCCACCTCGGGCTCTCTGCTGTCAGGATGGAGCCCGCTTCAGGTCCTCTGCCCCCTCACTCTGCCCCTCATCCACATGTGCTTTCTCTCTCTCAAAAATAAACATTTTTTAAAAATTTAAAAAATAAAAAATAAAATAATGCCCATGCAAGCGAGGTAAAGCTCCATATTCTTGACTATAGGGAATACAAAAGACATGAGAGATTTGAGGTGACATTAATTAGGAAGCTTCTCAATGTACTTGTAATTAAGTCCTCTTGTAGACCAAAATCCCGCATGGCCATTGGTATGGCCACCATAACAGCGGCACTCTAGGCACACTCTGCACTTGGCAAGTTACTTCACAATTCTCACCTGTATTCCTACTCCTCCAAGTTTCATCATTAGGGACACTTTCTGGGGTGTGGGAAAAAGCAGTAAAAGAGAAGGAGGCACTTCATGACAGTAAACTTCTTTGAGGCTGTCCAATCCTCTGTAGAGTCACGTGGAGCTGGAGATGTGGGATGGTTATGCTGCACTTTTGAGCAATTCTCTCCATTTTTTATTAACTGTTTCTCCTTCCAACAATGGCTCCTGTCTGCTTGTGTAATTGTTAAAGCCCAGCTGAAGCCATACTTCCTGCCTAAAATCTTTCCCACATAGTCTGCATCACCCCAACTGGGCTATTTCCTCCAATCCTTCAGGATATATGACTATATCCTAGTTTAGACCATTATCTCACTATCTTGAAACGTTCTCAGATTTTCCATATCCATCTTCAACTAGGCCAAAATCATTTAAGTGCAACATAATCTAACCCAAGGTCTCTCAACTGTGGCACTATTGACATTTTAAGCTGGGTAATTCTTTAGCGGGGGGGGGGGGGGGGGCATCCTGTGCATTGTAGGACATTTAGCAGCATTCTTGGCTTCTACCCAAGAGATGCCAGTAGCATCCTCCAGTTGTGACAGTCAAAGTGTCTCTAGACATTGCCAAACATCCTGAGGGAGCAAAATTGGCCTTGGTTGAGAACCACTGATCTACCCTGATATTGGAATACTTTTCTTTTATCCAAGTATAATTGACATAAAACATTCTATTAGTTTCAGGTATACATCATAGTGACTTGATATTTTTACATATTATGAAATGATCCCCCATGATAATTATACTTGTTACTAAAAAGTAATTTTCAATGTGACACTTTTTTATGGATGTATAGTCAACACATAATATTACATTAGTTTTAGGTGTACAACATCGTGATTCGATAACTACATTATTCTATGCTCGCCACAAATATAGCTACCATCTGTCACTATAAAACTCTATTATAATGCATTGACTCTATTCCCTATGCTGGACCTTTCATCTCTGTCACTTATTCATTCCACAACTAGATTTGACACTTGATATTTTCCATTCTGAAATAGTACAAGCTGGTTGTTTGCACATATCTGCAGATGACTACAGCCTTTGGGACTCTACAGCCTCTGATAAAGACACCAGAAGGTTGAGCCCAAATTTCTGGGAAGTGTTCAAGTTCTTTCTTCAGATCCTCTCCCAGGTGGAAGACTCTAACAGTAAGGAAGGCCAGCCAGAGATGATGAATGCCCCTGTTGAAATCCAGAGTAGACAGCTGAACAACTTGCCTAAAGCTATCTTGACTTGAAAGTCAAATGAAGCCTTTGAAACTGTTGGTACTACAAGTTTCTCCTGGATGCTACTACTATTGCTAGCCCCAGAGAACTTTATTCCATCATTGCTCCTGCTGCTATCTTGTAGGTTCTCCTCCTCCAAGCCCCTACTTCAGAGTACAGCCTCAGCCTTGGTCACCAGGGATACAGTAACCTATAAGGACCTAGAGCACAAGACAAGGTAGTTCTTGGTACAGCTGGTTGCTGGGCTCAGGTGGCTGAGCCCTCCGGTTCTATAATCCAGAATTGAATCACCACAAAACTCAATACTAACTTAAATGGTGTATCACTCACTGATGAGTTGGTGAATGGCTAAGGCCCAGGAAATTTGTTAGATCTTTTGTGAAGACCATATGTCCCTAGTCGATCATTAAGGTCAGAGTCAGCAGGCTGTTTGCTTTATCCCACTCATGAGCTGCAGGCTCTTGGAGTCCCAGAATTTCTTTCCAGATTCTATTCATAGTACCCTTCTGTCTGGACACTTAAAACTAAAGACATATCTGTTCATTCCTATTCCTGAACACCCTTAAGAAAGTAGGTCGGCTTGCTGTGTTTTAATTGTAAGGCATCTTGTGAGGCTTTGAAAAAGAAGCCAAGTAAATGCTTGTTGTTGTTAGGGTAATTATTTCCTAAAGAATGCACACACTTTGGCTTTGCCAACCAAATCACTCCACAAGACACGTAATTTAAACCTCCATTTTATCTTATTTGTTGAAATTAAGTAACAGGAGGAGAGCTTATTTTAACTGCTTCTTTAAAACAGGCTAGAAAAGAAAGTCCAGAGCTTTTACATATAATTTCCACAAAGGAAAGTTTGCCTTATAATTATATTCACTTCAGAATGTTGTTGTCATATTAAAATAGATGCATACATGAATATAGAATGCTGCATGATATTATAGCGCACAGTTGGCGTATACTTCTTTTAATGTGTTTTTCTCATTTACTCTTTTATGATGACATTGTCTTCTCATAACAGAAAAAAGAAAGATATCAAAACTAGATTCAAGGGAAAAACACTTCCCAACTCTGGCTTAACCATATAGTTTCACTGGTCACTTCAATGTGGTCGTATATGTCCAAGTCAGGAATCATACAGAGCATATCTTTAGAATAACAGATTTTTTTCCATGTGGCCTGCTTTAAGTGAATTCCTTCCAGGGGAGAGTGAACCAGGTGGGATATTTTATGACACCAGGGGTCTCCTTAAAGAACATTATATGCATGACAAGGAAAATGCAAAGGAAGAATACATAGATTAACTCGATACAAGTATCTGAAGAAAGTTGCTACATGGACAGCAATCCACCACGAAATTGAAAATAGCAGTTAAAAGCCTTTAATTTTATGGTAATTTTTGGACTTGCAGATAAATGTGGTAAAAAAAGGATCTTTTAAAATTAGCCATCAATATTTTCTGTTTTTCTTTTAGAAGTGTCTTAGGACTTTGCATAGCCCAAACTATAGCTGCTATAGTCCTAGACTTGTGCTAACCCTTGCACACTTCTCTGACATTCATTTACCCTGGCTATCAACTGATTCTTGCCTAGAAAGTTTTAGAGTAGTTCCTGTCAATTGCCCCCTCTATACTGCTCCCACTGTGCTACTAGAAAGTGACCAGATGTCCTGTGGATGCATTGAAAAGAGGCACTTTGTTAAACATCAGGACTCTAGAGTTAATGTCCTCCGTAAATCCATCCCAGTCAGTGAGAAGGAATCTCATATAGAGTTTAGAATACTTCAAAATCATCTAGGCTTACAGGGAAAACAAAAATTTTGAGTTATTTCGTAAATATCATCGCTTATAAAATACAAGCAATATGATTTTACTTGACCAGAAGTATTAGTAACTGACTTTTCAGGCTTACATTTTTAAGAGTAAGGGACAATGATTTGTGGTTTTTCTATTTAGTTAACAGGTATCAGCAAATGTGATTACTTTTTACTTAATATAACTTCTTCTACAAAAAGCTAGAATGTGCTGCCATTTATAATGTTTATGTGCTAGAATCTGTGCTAAGCATTTTAAATAAGAATATTAAAACTGGAAGCTGTGTTAAAAGAGCTCTGTCTAGAATTGCCAACTAAAATACAGCATGACCAGTTAAATTTGGATTTTAGATGAACAATGGATACTTACTACATAAGTATATCCTAAATATTGCATGAGACATACCAATACTGAAAAAAAATGTTGTTTACCTGAAATTCAAATTCAATTGGACTTTTCATATATTTATTTGCTAATTCTGGCACCGTTAATATTGGACATTATAGGTTAAATTCACAGTGTGGTAGAATTGGGTCCACAGCCTTTTGGAGACAGATATCAGACTTTCTAAGGTACACAGATACTGGATCCAGAATTCAACCATATTAACCAAGTTCATAAAAATCTACTTATAGTAAAAAAGCAAGTAACATGTCACTGGACACCCAAGTTAGGATGATACATCCATATAATCTCTACAAGCACCTTCATGCCACATGTGGTCACATAAAATTGGTTTGCAGGCACAAGATCCTCCCTGGAATAGTATGAATGTTTTATGGTTTAAGATTAAGATAGTCTGAAGGATTAATCCCCCAATTGGGAGCGTGGCAATGGGACTTTGGTATTTTAAAAACTCTACTGGCTTAAATTCCCTGTTTCCTGGAAGTGCCCAGATGGGTTCTACTGATATTTGTCTCTGTGACTCCTTTTCTAAGCTCCCGTGGGTTGCCTAACCCCTTACCTCAGAGTGACACATCCTTCCATTAGCTGTATTAATAGCTCTGGTCATATTACGTCAACTCCTGCTGCTAGAAGAAGAACTGTTTTTATCCATTATGTGATGATGGTAAAGTTTAACTCTCAAAAGGCAATCATATTTCTTTTGCCTCCAAATTCTTGAAGAACTTCTCACTGTACTCTCCATATATTTACTGAATTTACTAGACAGGTAGAATTACTATAATACTATTCCCTCTAAAAAATGGCAATGCTGGTAATATTTTGTTTCAAGCTAAGTTTTATTGGTATAATCTCATTTAATCCTCCCTACAATTTCGGGAGGAAGATAGCACAGTTTGTTCACTGGGTATTAATATGTTAAAATAAATTTTATTTATTTTTTTAATGTTTATTTATTTTTGAGAGAGACAGAGACAGAATGCGAGTGGGTTAGGGGCAGAGAGAGAGGGAGACACAGAATCCAAGGCAGGCTCCAGGCTGCCAGCACAGAGTCCGACGTGGGGCTCGAACTCACAAGCTGTGAGATCATGACCTGAGCCGATGTCAGAAACTCAACTGACTGAACCACCCAGGCGCCCCTGTTAAAACAAATTTTAAAGCTATATGAATTCAGCTTCTCCTATGGCTGAACTATCATAGGAGACATAAATAAAACATGGCTAATGACCACACCAATACTATAAATAAACGAGCAAAGGCTCTAGAGTAATAAAGGCAATTAGAACCACACTTCTTTCACTGGGGCAGGGATGGGGGCAAGAAGACCAATTTAGACATTTTATGGGATTAATTGTGTGCCCCTCTCAAGTTCATATGTTGAGATCCTAACCCTCAGTACCTTGGAATGTGACTGTATTTGGAGCTGGGGTCTTTAAAGAGGTAATCAAGTAAAAATGAGGTCATTCAGTGACTCTAATCCACTATGACTGGTGTCCTTATAAGAAGAGGAAATTAGGACACAGACACACACACAAAAGGAAGACCATAATAGGACACAGGGAAAGAAGGGCCATCTGCAAGCCAAGGAGAGGGGCCTCAGAAGAAACCAGTTTTTGTTGACACCTTGATCTGGGACTCATAGCCTCTAGAGCTATGAGAAAACAAAAGACCATTGTTTAAACCACCCAGTCTGTGGTACTTTGTTATGGCAGCCCAGCAAATTAATACAGGCATGTTTCTTAACAGCTTAGACCCTGATTTTTCATTTTTTAAAAAAGGCATAATTCCCATGGGTTTGATATAATCATTAAATAATTAAGTGCCTAGCATGATGCTTTGAAAAATGAAGTAGTTCAATAAATATAAAAACTATCTCTTTCACTTAAATTCACACTGTGAAATAGCATATTCATTAATTATCCTTGGCAAATTCATTAAGGATCTGTTAGGTGCAAATACACAAATCAATATCACATTTCCATGGTTTTCCTTCTGATTGAAAATGGGAGGGCAGTATTTGCTATCCCCAAGTGATTCTTTATACTTTCCATTTAGTTGATTGTATTCTGCACATTCTAAAATAAACTTTTAATTTTGTAACAGTTTTACATTTATAGAAAAATTGCACAGATAATACAGAGAGTTCCCATAGATCCCACACCCTATTGTCTATTATTAACATCTTACATTAGTGTGGGACATTTGCTACAACTAATTAACCTGTATTGATTCATTGTTATTAACTAAGGTTCATACTTTATTCCAATTTCCTTTTTACCTAATATAATTTTTCTTTTCCAGGGTCCCATAAAGTGTACCACATTATGTTTTACCATTATGTCTCCTTAGGCTCCTCTTGACAGCGGTAATTTCTCAGACTTTCCTTGTTTTTGATGACCTTGAGAGTTTTGAGGAGTACTGGTCAGATTTGTTGTAGGATGTCTTCTATTGAGATTTGTATGACATTTTCTTCATGATTAAACTAATGTTATGGATTTTAGGAAAGAAAGCCACAGAGGTAAAGCAGCCCTTTTATTATATCATATTAAGGGTAAAGACTAAAACCATGACTTATCACTGTTGATAGATATGGGTGAGGTAATGCTGGTCAAAATTTCTCTACTAAAAAGATATTATTTTTTTAACCCTTTTCACATGGTACCTTTTAGAAGGAAGTCACTATGCACAACTAACACTTAAGGAGTAGGAAGTTATGTTCCATCTCCTTACAGGTGGACTATCTACATAAGTTATTTGGAATTTTCCTATATGGAAGATTTGTCTCTTCCCATATTTATTTAGTCAATCATTTATATCAGTATAGACTCATGGATTTTTATTTTATGCTTTGGGCTATACAAATACCACTTTTCCTATTTTGTTGCTCAAATTGTTTTGACTTTGGCCTTTGGGACTTCTTTAGATGGCTCCTATGTCCTTTTGACACATCCCCATCATTATTTTTTTTTTCTGAGCAGTCCCCAATTGTATGCAGTATTGATTGACAGCATCCCATAGAACAGAGATAAATTTCAGTCTATAAGATATTTGAACACCAAGGATTAGTATGATTTTACATTTTTATTGGTGTAGGTCTCATATCAGTTTTTATTCTGTTTGCTCAAGGAAATCCTAAAAATTAAAAACATACCGGAGACAGTTTTTATAAATAATATATACTTCCAGAGAGAAATCTGGATTAATTATTCAACACAACTATTTATACATAATCTCCTCTCTCTGTATCTATTTAAGATACTACATTTTAAAATTGCTCTAATAAGCATTTTGGTAATATAGAACAAGTTATTATTAGATGTGAAGACATATTGTCTGTGAATATTTGTATTTCTGTCTTTGGAGGAACATGCTCTAAATTAGGGAAAAGTACAGATAATGGAATTCTGTACATGGCTTATAACTTACTTGATATAGACAGTGAATGTTACCTTAGAGGGAAAAAATCCCATTTCATAATCTTACAATTATTAGCTAACAGTTTTGCTCTCTGGATGAACCACTAGAGGCAGTAGGCAAGAGTTTTCAAACTATTCTGTACCTAAACATCACCTAGGACACTTGTGAAAACAGTGTCCAAACAGTGTCCGATTTAAGACCAAAATGTTACAGCTACTCTGGAAAACAATTTTTCAGTTTCTTATAGAGTTAGACATACACTTCCACATCACCCAACCATCCTACACTTAGGTATTTACACTGTGGCAATGAAAACTTAATGTTCTCATGAAAACTGTACACAAATGTATATAGCAGCTTTATTCATAATGCTCAAAACCTAGAAACAAACCAAACGTCCTGTAATTGGTGAACAGATAAACCAACCCTGATACATCCACACAGTGGAATGCTACTCAGCAATAAAGAGTGAAGAACTATGGATACTTTCCACAACTTGTATGAATCTCAAAGCCATTCTAAGGAGATAAAGGAGATAGTGTCAAAACATAGCATACTATGTATTTGCATTTAATTATAATCTTGAAAAAACCCCAAAAACTATAGTAATGGACAACAGACCAGTGGTTACAGGGTTAGGGGTGGGGATATGACCATAAAAAGATGGCACCAGGGACATTTCTGGGGACTAGGCAACTGTTCTGTATCCTGATAGTATTTGTGGTTACATGAATCTATACATGTGTCAAAATTCATGCAACTGTATACCAAAAAACAAACAATCCTATTGCATATTAAAAAGTAAAATTTCAGGGGTGTCTGGGTGGCTCAGTTGGTTGACTGTGTGACTTCACCTCAGGTCACGATCTCGCGGTTCATGAGTTTGAGCCCTTCGTTAGGCTCTGTGCTGACAGCTCAGAGCCTGGAGCCTGCTTCAGATTCTGTGTCTCCCTCTCTCTCTGATGCTCCCCCATTCACACACACACTCTCTCTCTAGAATAAATAAACATTTAAAAAAATTAAAAAAGAAAAAAACAAAACAGTAAAATTCCAGGCTCTCATCCTCAAAGTAACTGACTCAGGAGTCAGAGGTGGGGCCTAGGAATCTGCATTTAACACATACACACATAAGCACATTCAAATTGTTCTGACAAAGGTGACCACACTTTAAGAAGCACCACTTCAACAGAAAATGTAATAGACTGAAGGTTAGAAAATTGCAGTACAGAATCCTCCCAATTGATAGCTGTGGCTTTGAATGCTGTTATAGGTGGAATAGTGTCTCCCACAAAAGCGGTTTCAAAAACTATGTTGGAGTCCCAACCCTCAGTGACTCACAATGTGACCTTATTTGGAAATTGAGTCTTTATAGAGATGAACACTTCAGAATGAAGTCGTTAGGTTATGTCCTAATCCAACCTACTATGACTAGTAGGTTTTGCTCTGTTGTGTTTATTAAAGACTTTACTTTTTAAGAGGAGTTTTAGGTGTACAACAAAATTGAGAGGGAGATGCAAAGTTTCTCACATACCCTCTGTTCCCAATACATGCATAGCCTCTCCCATTATCAAAATCACTCAGCAGAATGGTACATTTTTACCAGGGATGAAGCACACTGACACATCATAATCTCCCAAAGGCCTTAGTTTATCTTCTAGTTCACACTAGGTGTTGTACATTCTATGGATTTGGAAAAATATATAATGACAAATATCCATAATTATAATATCATACAGACCCCCAAAGGGTTTGAGGGATCCCCAGAGACCCCTGGACCACACTTTGAGAATATTTTAAATAAATCATTAATATATACTTGATGCTTGGATTACTGTAATTCTGCAACTAATAAAATTTTAGACATGGAAAAAGTCTAAGTAATGGTGTCTCTTCAAATATCAGGACATTGGGAGTTCATGCATTTGAGTATTTATGGAATACCAGTATGTGCAAAGCTGGAACAGAAAACAATGTCTCACTTGGTGCTCTTTCTAAATTTTTTTTTAATGCTTATTTATTTTTGAGAGAGACAGAGACAGAATGTGAGTGGCTTAGGGGCAGAGAGAGAGGGAGACACAGAATCAGAGGCAGGCTTCAGGCTCTGAGCTGTCAGCACAGAGCCCGACGTGGGGTGTGAACTCACAAGCTGTGAGATCATGACCTGAGCTGAAGTCATACACTCAACTGACTGAACCACCCAGGCACCCCATCTTGGTGCTCTTTCTACATACCACATGTGCTCTGTTGTTTACTAATGGGACCTCCTATCTACTTTTTCATTTGTTACTATGTTTCTGTTTTACTGCCTTATGATTGACCTTTTTAAAAAAAGCCTGATATCCAACAGCTTAGAAAGCCGACCAGTTTGGTGCCATATGACAAAGAAGCACAACTTCAGTGTTCGTTGTCCTTAAACTACCAGTAGAAATATTTTGTCACATGAAGTTCTTTGTGAAATTGGATATTAGCACTTGGGGAATTATGGCAGAGACATTTACTGTTTATTGAATATCCATGTGATCCTCCTAATTTCCCAGTTCCGATGAAGCTAGGGGGTCCATATGAGTGCAGTATAAGTAGACATAATGAGTGTCACTTTCTTGTAAATTTTTTTAATGTTTATTCTTGAGAGAGACAGAGACAGAGTGCGAGCAGGGTAGGGGCAGAGAGAGAGGGAGACACAGAATCTGAAGCAGACTCCAGGCTCTGAGTTGTCAGCACAGAGCCAGATGCAGGGCTCAAACTCATGAACTGTGAGATCATGACCTGAACCAAAGTCAGATGCTTAACTGACTGAGCCACCCAAGCACCCCTGATGAATGTCGCTTTTGAAGCAAGGCATTTTAGAAGCCGGTGTAGGGGAACAGCGCAGCTCTCCCTTTTGCCTTAGGCACACACAGAGGCCTCAAAATAAGGAATCAAGCCACACTTTGAAACATTCGAATTTTTGACTAACTACATGTGGGAACTCAATTAAAGAAGGTTGCAGCCATTGAGTGAGGAACAAATTTTTGTTGTGTATAGCCTCTGAGAATTTATTAATTACTACAGCATAGGCTGGCCTTTCCTGAGTAATAAAAGGGAAAATTAAGAAGATGAATTCAATATGATTAGAAGTAACCAAATGTATTGTTTAATTAAATGTTTTGAGCCTGATAACAGTTCTAATTCCCAATATAACTGCCTTCTCTTTTCTTCTGGGGAAGGAGGGTAATAAGACAAATCATAAAGCAGAAGACTGTACCTTATATAATGAATAAGATAAAACAATAACCCCCCACATTGTCTCAAAAATAAAAAATTCACTGAAAACAAACAGGCTCATAAAAACAGAGAGTGTATTTAAAACTCTCGTTTCACCTTTTAATAGTATAAGAATTCTAAATGTTCATTAACTGTCCCAAATTCATGATAAGTATATAGTTAATCATATCAGGAACGAAACAAAGCAGACAATAAACACAACCTGCTGACTAGCATCAGAACCATAATATCTCTTAAGAAATTTTGTCCATCACTATCTGACAGAGGGAAAATCAATCTTAAGTTCTTTCGGTTGAAAGAGGTGTTAATGTTATTTAACCAAATTACAAATTAGTCCCTGAAACAAGCAGAGAACCAACCAGTATTCATTGGATGGATATGCTTTTATTCATGATGGAATATTTAAGGTAGAGAAGTCATGGAAACCTTTTAATCTGCGTTACTGAAGTATGCGCTATTTTGAGGCCTTCTGTGTGAAATTTAAATACCAACTTAAAATTCTAATTCTGTTTGGTATTAGTTTTTTTCATTGCTGCCATAACAAATTACCAGATTTTTAGTAGCTTAAAAAACCCACAAATTTATTATCTTACAGGCCTGAAGTCTGCCATAGATCTCAGTGGGCTAAAATCAAGTTGTCTGGAGGGCTGCATTTCCTTTTGGAGGGTCGGGGAGATAAACTGTTCCCTTGCCTCTTCCAGCTTCTAGAGATTGCTACCATCCCGTAGCTCTTGTGCCCTTCTCTCCATCTTCAAAGCCAGCAATATTGCATGACTCTCAGCCTTCTTCCCATCTCCCTCTGACTGCAACTGGGACATGATCTGTGCTTTTAGGTTCACGTGATTAGCCTGCGCCCACCTGGGTAATCCAGACTAATCTTCCTGTTTCAAGATCCTTAACTTTAATCACATCTAAAACAATCCTATTGTCATGTAAGGTAATTTAGCCCCAGGTTCCAGGAATTAGGACAAGGACATCCTGGTGGTGGAGGTGGTGGGCATTTCTGCCTCCAAGAACCTGACGCATTAAAGCACTTCATTTGGAACTTGGATGTCTCTGCTCTAGACATGCTCCCCACTTCAGGACAATTATAAGCAAATAGTTAACCTTCTGGGACTTGCCTAGGCAAAATATAAGTAATACTTCCCCTGGCTAAAGGCAAAAATTTGAATAGCATAACTAATTTAATGTGGGTTTCTTCTTGCTATGTAATCTGTAATCATATTATTTTAATATGGGGACCCAAGTCTATATTTGGATATATATGTGTGTACATATTATTTGTATTACTTATATAAATGTGATATGTTTATATTTATGTATATATTATGTTTATTTATGTATATATAATTTATATTATTTTATATATTTACATTTAATCATTTTTTCTATTTCCTTCTTAAATTTCTCAATGACTCCTTCTACTTGATTAAGCCTCTAAATTGTGTCCTATTAGCAATCCCACTTATCAAACTCCACCTTCCCATGTTCCCTTCTCTTAGGATAATAGTCCGCGTCAACTGAAAGGGGCAGTGTTAAATTAGGCAACTAAACTAATGTAGCTAATAGCTTAACAAACACCTGCATTGTGCCTTAATTATGCAAGTGGAAGACCTCAAGAAGTGACCTGGATGGTACAAATTCCAACAGAATGGTGGCCAGTGTTTTAACTAGCCACTGATAGATTCTTCAGATCTCTGCAGTTGCTCTGTGGAAGTCTGGCTACAAAGGCTGAAGTCAGAACTAAGTTTAAATCCCTTCTTTTCTACTTTCCAGTTATATTTGGGACAAATCCCTTGAGTTTAACCTGTCTGCACTTCAACTGCATCATCTGTAATAATACATAATGATACCTAATTCACAAGGCTGTTGCAAAGATTAAATGAGATAATGTATACAAAGTGATTAGAATCATACCTAGCATAAAACTACACTACACTCAATAAGTAATGACTATTGTAAATATGTTTCTTGCTTCTGCTTTACTGTATCAGCCAGACTTCCCCATGGACTGATGCACTCAGATCTATCAATTCTTCCACATTCATTCACCAAGAGCATTGCTTACTACCATTGAACATCTGTTTGTCTGTGTAAGGCACTGAGAATACAGAAAAAAGCAAAAGAGACCAAGTGTCACAGAAGTTTTCTAAGTAGGAGTGACAATCAATTCCCCCCAGTTCGTGTGCCTTCCTTTTTATGCCAGTAGCATCCTGGGTACACTCCTGTCACCTATCACCTTATCCTGTAATGACTGCATCCATTACTCAGGCCCCACTAGTCTGTGTGAACTCTTTGAGAACATCTTTGTATCACTAAGCAAGACTCAACTCCTAGCTTAAAGTAATAGCCTCCAAAATGTTCTCTGAATAAATGCTGTCTGTACTTGGCCTATCATTTCTATATCTGAGGGGTCCATTTTCTATTAGAAAAGTGTCTTCTATGACAGTAACTAGGGTCTTCTCTATGTCCCTAATAATTTATTATTTTTTTAAATTTTTTTAAATGTTTATTTATTCTTGAGACAGAGACAGAGTGTGAACAGGGGAGGGGCAGAGAGAGAGGGAGACACAGAATCCGAAGCAGGCTCCAGGCTCTGAGCTGTCAGCACAGAGTCCGATGAGGGGCTCGAACCCACAGACCGTTAGATCATGACCTGACCCAAAGTCAGACGCCCAACTGACTGAGCCACCCAGGCACCCCCCCTAATAATTTATTATTAATTGCTTCCTTTCTTTCATGTATATCTAATCAATGTTACCAGTAATTTTATCAATAACTCCAAAATACTAATTCAGTAATGCAAAGTACAACTATTTCCTTGTGGCCCAAGAGGGAGATGATTGAATAGAGTGAAATTCAGGAAGGAAATATACATTTTCCACTTGATACACAAAACTGGATGGGATGCTCTGCTTCTTCAGGCTGGGAAATATGGGCCTGTAAGGGGGTAGGGATGACCCTTATAGTGAATGGTCTTAGAATTTCCAATACATTCCTCTAAATATTAATTGATAAGAGAAAAGATTGCTTGGAATACGGGATAATAAAAGATTCATGATAAAATCAGGGCCCAGAAAACTTTACCTGCATGTAATCCCCTCTATAGAGATTTGCAATGCCTATTAAAGGCTCTGAGAAATCTCAAAGATTCCTTTTTAACTCTGATTGACACAAAAATTCCCCAGATGTATTTGATCCCACAATATTTTTAATTTTAAATGACACTTTTTGGGGCACCTGGGTGGCTCAGTCAGTTGAGCATCTGACTTCGGCTCAGGTCATGATCTCACGGTTCATGAGTTCAAGCCCCGCATCGGGCTCTGTGCTGACGGCTCAGGGCCGGGAGGCTGCTTCAGATTCTGTGTCTTCCTCTCTCTCTCTGCCCCTTCCCCACTCATGCTCTGTCTCTCTCTCTCTCTCTCTCTCTCTCTCTCTCAAAAATAAACATTAAAAATTAAAAAAAAATAAAATAAATGACACTTTTTAAAGTGCCTTAGAACTAGTGTTTTTGGAAAATGCATCGCCGTCACAGTAGTGTCAGTGATTGATGAATGCACAGACCCAAGACAAGACTACATGCACTTTAACAGAACTAAAGGCTCTAACAGATACCTCCACACAACAAGACCACAGCAACCCTGACTTCACAAATATAAAAAGAATCAGGTGTCACTAATTCTACCTGACTGGAATGAGGAGTCCATTAAGCCCTGAGTATCTCCCTCCTCAACTCTCTGGACACTAGTTCCATGGCTGCCTGCTTATCAGGTGAGCTGCACATGACTGGAAACATCTGCAGCTCAGTCCTGAAGGTTCAGTACCCAGATGCACATTTCTTCTGCCATGCCTGGAGCCCACTTTTGCAAGCCAGCTGCTGTCCTCAGATCAATATCTCATAGTATTAACTCAGCAGGCTCATCTTTCTTTGTCATTGCAAGACATTTCTTACATCCACCCAGAGTAGAAACAATGCTCCTCACTAATGCTTAAATTACTCGATGAGACAACAGTACTGTTCTAATTAAATCAAAGTAGTCCACTTTCCTTTAAATCAGATAGCTGGACTCCTCCTTTCACCTGGAGAAACTGGTTTCACATTTTTTAAATGTTTATTTATTTTTGAGAGACGGTGGGGGTGGAGAGGGAGAGAGAGAAAGGGAGTGGGGGGTGCAGAGAGAGAGGGAGATCCTCCAAGTTGTCAGCACAGAGCCCACCTGATGCAGGGCTTGAACTTGTGAACCATGAGACCATGACCTGAGTTGAAGTCAGACGCTTAACTGACTGAGCCACCCAGGTGACCCAGAAACTGGGTTCATAGTAAGTTAACTCATATTGATGATCTTCTTGTAACTTATGTCATTTTATTCTTTTTGAGCATTATTATGGACTCATGACCTTTTCCAAACTCAACTGGTTCAAATTAATTATATACACTGTTTTCCTTTAGATACTCAAAGGATCAGCAATAGGAAACCAGCAGCATTCACTCGTTGGACATCTCTTCACCTGTTATAACACAGCCACTACCTTTCCCTCCATCCCTCTGGAAGCTGCTTTTTGCTGATAAGACATCAGAGCTTATCTGAACTTTTCTTGTCCCAAGACATAGAATCTCCCTGAGCCTTGATTTTAAGTAGAGAATGAGATTCTATACCAAAAACTTCAGCTGGAGGTGAACAAGTGTACATGTACACATTAGGGGGCAGGGTACAGTGGGACTATTAGAACTCTCCTGACAAAGCACGTAAGCAACCATTTTCTAAAAAGTCATAGTAATGTTGCTGCTTCTCACTGATATCTCTTTTCTTTTTTTTCAGTTTTTATATATTTACAAAACTATGGCATATGAATCAGGTATGAAGAATACGTCCATTTTAAGCAAAAGAGCATTCTAGTACCTTAAAATCTTGTGACTGCTTCTCTGATCTCAGCCCACTCCCTCCCCCAACATCTGAGGCAGTTACTGAACTAAAGTTTGTGTTTGTCATGACATTTCTTTTAACAACAGTTTTTTTTTTATATCCCTAGCAATGTATTTCTAAACAACGTACTATTTAGCTTTATCTATTTATAAGCTCAATGAAATATATATATTTTTTCCCGAGCTTGATTTTTGCTCAGTATTGTTCTTGAGATTTATCCTCATTGACATGTGCTGGTGAAGGTCATTCATTCTCACTGATACATGCATTTGTTGTTGTCTGACATCACAATGGCTTATTTATTCTCTGGTGGATGGAAATTTTGGTTCTTACCAATGTTTTATTTTTATAAATGTTTCTGTTATGAACACTGTTGTACTTATCTCTGAGTATACATATCAAATAGTTTCTTTAGGGTATATGTCTCAAAAATGGAATTCCTACAATGAAAATACATACCCATTTTAAACTTTTTTTAATACAACCAAATGCTTTAGAATGAATTTTTAAAGTTTACATTCCTACCAGTAAGGTATAAAGTGTATTTAAGGTATTAAAGTGTATTTAAGGTATTAAAGTGTATTTAAGGTACTAAAGTGTATGTAAAGGTATTTTTGTTTCCTATTTATGGCAATACTTATCCATCTTACCATTTTTACTAACTAGAGAAATGTGAAATGATATTCTGAATACGGCTGAGGTTGAGCAACTTTTCCTCTGCTTATTAACCGTTCAGTTTTCCTCTTCTGTGAAGCTTTGCGTCTTATCAGCCAAGTGTGCCAATCTTGTTCTTAATTCTTCAGGAATGGCTTTACCCTTCTATGTAAATTTTAAATCAGCTGGTTAAGTCCCACTGCAATGACTTGTTAGAATTTTAAGTGGAATTATGCTCAACCTGTTATATTTTATAACAATGTGCTTTTATCTATAAACATATATTTCCACTTATTAGATTTTCTTTAAAATCTTTCAATAAAATATAAAATGTATAATTTTCTCTACAAATGCTTTGAATATTTTGTTGAATTTTTTCCAGGTACTTAACATTTGATTCTATTTTTCATTGTATGGCTTTATAACTTACATTGTTTTTTGGTGTTTAGAAATGCAATTATCTTTGATTTTGTAACCGGGAGCATTGTTAAACCATCTCTGTAGTTCTATCTGCTATGTCAACTATGGAGTTTTTAAATTTTTCTACACAGAGAATTGTGTTAACTGTGAATAATTATGGTTTTGTTTCTTTCTTTACAATTCTTTTACTTTTTACTTCTCTTCACACCTTACTTCACTAGCCAGGACATCCAATTCACCGTCAAATAAAAGTACTGATAGCAGTCATTCTTTTATTGTTTCTAATCTAAAATGAAATACTTTAAACACTTTTTTTAATTAATTTGGTGTGTCTGTAGATTTATTTAGAGGTAAAATTTATCTGGTTATAGAAGTTTTTTATGCATAAAAAGACAATTTAAAATAAAAAGATTTTACAATGGCCTTCAAACATACGAAAAAAATGTTCAACCTTCCTCATGATTAGGGAAATGAAAATTAAAACACTTCTTATCTAGCTGCCTCATGAATATTAAAAAATATGGCAACATAATTTGTGATGAGACTACTGGGCAACAGGAACAGTCATTCATATATTAATAACGGCTGAGAATGCAAACCCTTTTTGATGGTGCAATGGACTGGATGTTTGTGTCTCTCCCAAATTCACATGTTGAAATGCTAGCCTGTAATATGATGGTATTAGGAGCTAGGGCCTTTGGGAGGTGATTGGGTCATGAATGGTATTGATGCCCTTAGAGAAAAGACCCCAGGGGACGATTGGGTCTCTCAGTCTGTTATCTGACTCTTGATTTTGGCTCAGGTCATGATCTCATGATTTGTGGGTTCGAGATCTTTGCTGACAGTGCAGAGCCTGCTTGAGATTGTCTCTCTCTCTCTTTCTCTCTCTGTCTCTCCCTCTCTGCCCCTCACTTGCTCAGGTGCCGTCTCTCTAAATAAATAAATAAATAAATATCCAGAGAACTGTCTCACTCTCCTATCTGGATAGGAAAAGGATATGAACAGCTGGCAGTCTACAATCTGGAAGAAGGTTTTCACTAGAGCCTGATGGTACTGGCACCCTGATCTCAGACTTCCAGTCTTGAGAACTGTGATAAATAAATATTTGTTGTTTAAGCCACCCAGTGTATGTGACTTGTTATAGTGGCCTGAACAAACCAAGGCAAAGGAGGTTTTGGGAATACCAGCAACACTATATATACACTTACCTTTTGATCCAGCTACCTTAATCTGAGGAATTTACCCTGAGGATTTAGTTCCAACAATACAAAAATACACAGGCAGCACTGTTTGAAATTGTAAATTGTTAGTAATCTAAATATCCATATAATAAAAATGAATGAACTATAGCATGTCCACAAAGTAGAGTTCTATGAAACTGTAAGAAAATAAAATGATCTCTCTGAAGGGATACAGACTTATTTTCAGGATATAGTGTTAAATGAAAAAAATAAAGAGCAACAGATTATCTATGATATGCTACACTTCACACAAAAAAGGAAATAAGGAAATGTACATGTATCTGTTCACTTGTGAAAAAAAGAATCACAGAAAAGATAAATCAGAAACTAGTGAGAAGAGTTACTGTGGTAGGCTGTTATGGGCTCCCAAAGATTTGTCCATGTCCTAATTCCCAGAACCTGTGAATGTTACCTTACTTGGAAACGGTGTCTTTGCATATGTAATTAAGAATCTTTTTTTTTTTTTTTAGAGAGAGGAAATGAGCCAGGGGCAGAGAGAGAGAATCCCAGGAGGAGCAGAGGGAGAGAGCAGAGAGAGAAGCGGGGTTTGTGTTTTTCCCCAAGCAGTGCTTGTGCTCACCCAAAATGAGGCTCAAGCTCGGGGGACTCGAACTCACAAACCCACACACCGTGAGATCATGACCGTCAGATGCTTAATGACTGAGCCACCCAGGCACGCTTGTGATTAAGACTCTTGAGATGGGGAGATTATCCTGGGTTATCCAGGTAAGCACCAAGTGCAATGACAAGCATCTTTCTGAGAGAGACAGAGGGAAGGTGCACACAGGCACACAGAAGACAACATGGAGACAGAGGCAGAGCCCACAATGACACAGCTACGAGCCCAGCAGCTCTAAGAATGCCAGGCAGCCACCAGAGCTGGTCGCAGCAAGAAAGAGTCTCACCCAGAGCCTCCAGATACAGCCCAGTCCTGCTGACACCTTGATTTTGGATGTGTGATTGCTACAGCTGTGAAAGAGTGAGTTTGGCCATGAAGAATGGTAATCTTCAGCACAGCAGCACAGGGAAACAAGTGCAGTTACCGACAGAGGTGGGCTGGAATACATTTGGAAAGGATAGAAAATGGAAATGGGTACAAGGGATGAGGGAAAGGGATATTTTGGTGGGTATCTTTTTCTGACTTTTAAAAACATGCTAATGTTTTTTTTCACAGACTGTTACATATATAGTATATGTGTACATATATATATGTACATACATATATATAAATACATATATACATATACATATATGTACATATATATATATACATATATACTATATATGTAATTAGAATCAAGCAGAATGCAGGAGGAACCCCAAATGAAAAAGAAACACAAATTGAATCTTAACTGCATTACAAATGAGTAACATGCCACAGTAAGAGGGTGGGAAGAAGAGAACTAACCTAAGCAACTTTGGGAGAGTATTTTGACAAACTATTTTAAGACTGGAGACAAAACAACTATACACAAATGTTGTGCTCTGTCTGGTAAATGTGTTGAGTTAACAATTCTGCAACTAATTGCTATATAAACCAGGGTTTAGTAATAATGAATACATGAGGCCAATGAGAACCAGGTTTCTCACCATCACAGAAAGGAGTTTACAAATAAGGAAGGAGGGAGGCCAAAATGAATTATGACAGGGGTTGAAATAGATGGTATCAGTATGAATTCACTATTTTTCATACACATTTAAATATATAGCTATAAATAGATACATATATAAATATTTATTAATATATTAATATTTATATTTTCTAGCTCTGCTTGCTGACAGGAGTCTAAAAGAAATAATACCCCCAGTGCACTCAGATCTTCATTTCTAAGTAATCATTCTCCAGTGGAAAGAAACAGAGCTCCTTGGAGAAATGGCTGATTCTAGGAGTGGCACAGGGCAAATACAAAATGAACATGGAACATCATTTCAGTTCAGAAAATTGGAAAATTCTCCAAAAAAATGATGGGGACGTTTCTAAAGGAAATAAAAACAAAGTCAGAGTGGCTCACAAAGGCCACAGCTAGGACAATTTGAGCAATAGAAGAAATACTGAGAAAATGGATTATAACCCATAGAGTAAAATAAATATTCACAAGTTTATAATGACATAAATAAATGATTGAATAAATAAGGGGGGTAGAAAAGAGTGCTTTTATCCACAGTACAATTTCAGTTATCAAGTATAGGAAGAATCATGGAATTAGATGATCACCATTTTAGCAAACAATACGGTAACAATTTTTACAGCCAAATGTCATCAATGAATATTAAGAGTAGTGGGCAAGAAGTATGATGAGAAATAGGATATTTACATCATCCCAAAGAATCTCTAAGAAACCTATTTCCTTACAAAGGGAAAAATAGTATGTTTGCAATGGAAAGACCTAGCAGACACTACCTTAACCAGCTGATTAAAGATAGCATCCCCATTAATGAGGCATATTAACATCACAAGCTTGCTGATATAATGCCCAGACATGGCACATCACTTCTGTGGTATTGTTGCCAAAAAAATAAAACCTGAATTTAATTTCTGGAGGCATAAAATAAGCACAAATTAAGGAGCAGTCTATAAAAAATAATGCTTCAAGAGTATCAGTGTCATGGAAGCCAAAACTAAGTGAAAAATTGCCTAAGATTAAAAGAAACTAAGAAGACATGACAATTAAATCAACATCTGAGCCTGGATTCAATTCTGGTTTCAGAAAAAGTAAGTTAGTAGGACAACTGGTGAAATTTGAATAAATTCTGTAGATTAGTTAATGATACTGTATTGATGTTAATTTGGAAGATTTGATGGCTGCACTCTTGTTATGTACAATTTTAGCATTTGGGTATGCTGAGAAATGACATACAGGAATCCTTTGTACTATTTTTGCAAGTTTTTGATAAGCCTAGACTTGTTTCAAAATGAAAAAAAAAAGTTTTTTAATTAGAAATTTTTACTTATCGTTTGCCAAAAATTTTATTAAATTATTGAATTTCAATAATTCTCTGCATCTCTGCAATAGTTTTTTCTTTCATCAAATAATACATTGAGCTATATTATTTGCTTTTTCTAGTGTTTAATAAAGCTTGCACTCTTGGGATAAAATAGCTTTGTCATCAAATATCAACATTTTAAACATTGCTGAATTGGTTTGTTGTCTTGTTTGGAATTTTTTCATCTGTATTCATTAGTGAGATTGGCTGTCACTTTTCTTTCTTGCTTGTTTTCCAGTTCTAGTTTTATAATATCTTTATAAAATGAGTTAGAAGGTTTTCACTTTTCCTTATAATCTGAGTTTGTGTAAATTTTGGATTTACTATATATAGTAACTATGTATAGTTTATTGTTTTATTGACAAATATTTCTCCTCCCCAAACCTATGCTTCTTGGAAGCAGTGTACTTTCTGATCCCATTGATTTTGGACTTAGTCATGTGACCTGATCTGGCTAATGGAATGTGAGTGGATGCCATATCCAAGCAGAAGCCATGGTGCAACTGAATGGCTATGCAGGGTCTTTCTTGCTTCTGTGTCCCCTATGGTGGGAAAGGCATATCCAGAATAGGGTCACCTACTTCAGTCTGAGTCCTGGAATTAGAAGACATATGTACAAGACATGATCATAATGCATTACTGGAGAAGAGCTACAGAAAAAACAGCAAGAAAAAGAACAGAACAGAATGTGAACAAGAAATATATACATGCTGTGTATGACATGCTTTCTATTTTAAGATTGTTTGTACATAGTATAACCTTGAAAAAATTTACCAATATTCTATTTTGTAGAACTTACTGATAGAACCAGTTTAGGTATTTTTTTGTGTCAAGATTTTCAACTACTGATTAAATTTCCTTAATGGTTATAAGACTATGCAGATTTCTTATCTTAAGTCAATTTGATAAGTGATAGAATTTTTGGAATTTCATATATATTATCAAGTTTATTAGTATAACTTTTTTTGTACTATCTTCTTTTATCTTTTTAATGCCAGCAGAACTTATATCCCATTTTCTATTTCCTCATATTACTTATTTAAGCCTGCTTTCTTTCTCTTAATCCCCCCCCCCCACCCTTTTCAGGGAGAGGCGTAAATTTACCTAAATAGTATTTGCAAATAATATTAATTTTTCAAAAAACTCCCATGTTTTGGCTTTATTGTATTATTAGGTAGGGCTAGTTTTAGGTGAAAAAAAAAACAGGGAAATTTCAAATAATAGTGGCTTAATAAATATAGAGTTTTATCTCTATCTCACATAAAATTTCAGAGAGGGCTCTCCAGAGTCAGCACAGAGGTTTTATTCATGAAGAGCATAAGGAATCAAGATTTTTCCATTGCATCATTTCATCTTTGTGCTTGTGGTCCAAAATAGGGGAAAAAATAATTAAGAAAAGAGTAAACAGCATCTAGTATCTCTCTTCTAATGAAGATTCCCCAAAGCTGCCACAAAGCATGTATGCTAACTTATCATTGAACAAAACTTAGTCCCATAACTATAGCTACCTGCAACTGTAGTTATTATTCTGAACTACCATGTGCCCACGTAAATATTGATTATAACATTAACAAGGATAAAGTGGAAATAGATAATGAGAGAAATGAATAGTCCTGCAATGTTGATCTTTACTATCACATAAGAAGTTTCTGATTCTACTCTTATTCTCATCTTTCTTTCTACAAAAATTGAAGTTATTCTTCTTTCTCATTTTCACTGTAAAAGTATCTAATATTCAAAATTGGGGCATTGATACAAGTTTTTATTTGCACCTTATAGTTAAAGATAATTTAAGTTCTCTCAGTTAGATGTGAACATGAAAAAATGCTTTCCAACACCCAAATCCAAATCTTGTTATTTTTTTTCAAGTATTATAGTATGATAATTTATTATGCACAGGATAAAAGATTGGTCATTTTGGGAATTTAAAGAATTCTTATTTTCATTTTCCTACTTTTTCTTTGCATTTTCCAACTTTCTATAATTAAAATCTGTTGCATTTAAAAGTATTTTTTAAAGTTTATTTATTTATTTTGAAAGAGAAGTGAGTGGGGGAGGGTCAGGGGGAGAGGGGGAGAGAGAATCCCAAGCCAGCTCTGTGCTATCAGTGCAGAGCCCAATGCAGGGCTTGAACCCATGAACTGTGAGATCATGACGTGAGCTGAAACCAAGAGTCAGACATTTAACTGACTGAGCCACACAAGTACTCTAAAATCTGTTGCATTTTAATCAAGAAAAAAATATTTAACCAAAAGCAAATGAGAATCAGAGATAATTAACAGGACCAAAATAGAACATAAAATGAGCAAGCCAACCAAATAAACATGATAAATATATTAGAAAAACAACATAAAAATTATTGATAAATATGAGAAAATGCCATGATTAGCTTCAAAAAAATGTTCAATTCAAAATATCTTGATATATTAATAAGTAAAGAAAATCAAAGTAATAATGAGGTTGCTAACTAGAAGACATCAGAACATGTTGAATTGCCTAATATGTCTCTATTGCTTCCTGATGACCCTGAATTGTGCCAAATATATCCTGTGATAGATCAGTCATGCGGCCATACTGCATGTGGAAGTCTACAGGTCATAGCCAAATCAGTATGTATATCTCAGTCACATTGCTAATAGAAATCCTGAATAACAACCACCTAAATGAATCTCCTTAGTGTGTTTACTCACACAGAAAATTAGCAAATCCCATTTACTGAAGTCATTAATATACACTCACCCAACACCTAATCAATGACCATCTTCTCTTCCTAGATGAGGTACTACACCTTTAAGTTAGAATTCCATTTTCTAAAGTACTCTATATCCTTTGTCATTATTGACCAATCTAAACATTTGGTATTATAACCTGCAGAACATCCTGGGACCTGCACACAGAAACTTCTAAGAATTTATAAAGAGATGATGTGTTTTCTAGGTAATACAAATCAAATAGCAACTGTTGTTAGAAAAGTAAAACAAACCTGGAAATTATTTTTAAAAATGTAAATTTAATTTTATATCTTGATAGTGGGGGAACACTATCAAAATTTGTGAAAGAGGGTATTATAAAAATTAGCCTAATTTTATAGAGATGATTTCTTAGCATATTGACAGTTAAAATTGTTTCTCAGGACATTGGACCAGTTAGACGTGTATGCCTTGATATTTGTATTTTTCTTACAGACAAACAAGAAAAATACATTCTTGCCAATCCCCCTTGCCTCATGGCTTCTGCCTATTGCTATGCTTCCCTGTCTTTTCAGCACCTGCTTTTACTGCTAACATCCTCAATTTCCTTTGTTATCTCTCATTTAAACTTCCTGAGATAATCCAGGGGTCACATAGCCTCAAAGCTCCTTGACCAACCTATTACTGTGTTTTCCTTACAACAATATCCATATTCAATTCCATCACTTGTGATCAGATCTGAGGTCATGCAGTACCAGTGAGTCAACTTATAATTAAAGAACTGCCTAGAGATGATTCCCTAATTAGGAAATGTGCTTGTCTCCTTAGAGGGAAATTGTGAGCATGGTGGCCATTTTGAGGCTGCTCCTGTCTAATATGCATATGTGACCAAAGGGCAATATTCCTTAAAGGAGAAATTATTATGTGAGGCAAAAGCCAGGTAGTTTTCCTATACAGATATCCTCATAAATAGGCATGACTCCCTTGAAATAAAGGAATACCTATCATTCTGGCCCATAGCTTTTAGGCCTATGTACTAAGAAAGAGGGATTTTTAGGGAATTCCTTTTCTTTTTATTTTTTTTAATGTTTTATTAATTTTTGAGACAAAGAGAGAGAGAGAGAGAACGAGTGGGGAGGGGCAGAGAGAGAGGGAGACACAGAACCTGAAGAAGGCTCCAGGTTCTGAGCTGTCAGCACAGAGTCCAATGCAGGGCTCGAACTCGTGAACCATGAGATCATGACCTGAGCCGAAGTAGGACGCTTAACCAACTGAGCCACCCAGGCACCCCAGGATTTTTAGGGGATTCTGACAGAAGAGAGATATGGGCTTTCTTTCTCTGTCCACAGACAGACATATATTTTTTTTACTCTCAGAATGTGTTAATAAGTGTAATGATGAAATATAACAGTTCTTAACATCCAAGTTTTTTCCCTCTGCAGTGTTGGATTAGCTTGTGGAAGAGACAAAGCTAATATCAATTAAATAGGAACAAATTTTCTTTTCATTTCTCTTGTAGATCTAGAATGACAAATATATGCCATATCTTAGACAAGAACAATTGTTTGGTATTGACTGTCTAAAGTCCCGAGCGGAGAAGAATCCTGAGGTCTTAACTGGGATTGGTGGGCAAAGAGGTGTTGATTTTTAGCAAGGTAAGCCATGGGAACACAAGGAGAGAATGGCAGCATACATGTCTGATTTGACATCACTGATCTAGATGCTTCTTAGTTATGTGAAAAGACAGAGAGCAAGTTAGTCAAAGGTCATTGGATTTGGAGCAATATTTTTGTCTGAATGTTGACTCCATAACTTAATTTTTTCACATTTTATTTTTAAAATATTAAAATATTTACTGCAATAAAGTATTTTATAATTTATTTTTTTCCAATATTTAATGAGCAGCTACTATGCATCAGTTACTATTTAGGTAATGATACAAAATGCTGAACAAAAGAACATATGGGTCATGCCTTATAACATGAGTAAAATAATAAACAACCATAAAAATAAGTATATACTACAACTTTAGACAACCACTGGTAAGGAGAGGTACCTAATGTCATAAAAGTTTAAACTGAGGAGATATAGGCACTTACCTACAGTGTGACCCTGGACAAGTTACTTAACCTCTCTATGAGCCTGCACAAAATAGGGCTAACAGTATGTTAGAGATTTGTAAAAATTAACTGACAATATATCTAGTATGTATATAATATATAGTTGTATGTTAAATTATACATAGATGTATAAATTATAGATGCATAAGTTATATTATTATGTCAATTATATTATGCCATATTATTCTATATGATTTATAGAATATACACATGTCCACTGAAATATCCTATTTAGTAATTATACATGAAGTAGTATATTATTGTGAATATATGTAGACATTCTATTTTTGTCTGTTGAATGTACATATTCTATATATTCTTCATAATCTATGTTAGCAGTTCAGGTGGACAAAGAGAACTGGTATAGTTCCAGGAAGAACAGATCTTTTACCAAGAAAAGGAAAGAATAATCAGCACTGACAATCACACAAAATAACTAGGTAGAATGAGAATACAGTAGTGTGTTATAAGATCGTGAACTAGCAAAAAATACCAAGAGGATGTCCTGGAAGATAAGGGATTTGTTTGATTCTACAGAATGACATGATTAGAATGCATTAATAATGAAAAAGTAACTTAAGAAGGGACATCTGGCAATCAAACCTTACTGAACATAGGGATACAATGGGGAAATGGTGGCAAAGAAGTTAAAGGCAGGACCAAGTGGAGACCCTTCTCATAACCTGGGGAGCCTTGACCATGAGAGTACAGACTTTGGAGGCAGACATCATAGGTCCTAATCTCAACTTTCCTAATAGCCATTTGTGTACCTTTGGGGAGATTATTAATCTCTCTATGCCTCAGACTGTCATCTGTAAAAACAGTAAACATAACAGTACTTCTCTCATTGGGTTAAATGAAATAATATAGATCATAGAAGTGCTTATATGAACATTAGTTTTGTTATTATTATTACATTTATAAAGTCCTTTATTTTTTTAAGTTAATTAATTTATTTTGAGGGGTGGGGCAGAGAAAGAGGGAGAGAGAGAATCCCAAGCAGGCTTCACAGTGTCAGCACAGAGCCAGGTGCCAGAGCTCAACCCTGTGACCATGAGATCACGACCTAGGCCTAAACCAAGATGCTTGCTTGGATGCTTAACCGACTGAGCCACCTGGGTACCCCTATAGAGTCCTTTAGATGAAAGCACTGAAACGGGAATAAAGAATGATATTCAATGAGAAATCTAAGCTGTTTCCACCTGCAATTTCTAGTCATCAATTAAAATAAAAATTACAGAAGCTAGGAATGTTTTCAGCTGTAGGCCACAGCACACCTGTTATCAGCATAAGTAACAGTAACCATGGCTTAATAAATGAAGATATTTACTTATCTTATATGTATTAAGAAGAATAGTGGTAAGTGGTAATGGTAAGTGGTAAAGGTTTGGTGTAGGACCTCAACGTCTTATCAAAGGCCAAGACTCTTATTCTTTTCATCTACCATCCTGAGATTATTGGCTTTTTTCCTCATGATCGTAAGATAGCTGCCACATCTACAAATGTAAAATCCTCTGGGTAAGGGGAATGAAGTTTTCATCGCTAGGAGCCAAATAGGTTTCCAGTCTATACAAAATTGAAATTCTGTTAAAAAGGAAGAAGGGGGTATGGCTCCTGGGCAGGCCACTAACAATGTCTAACACAATCTTCATGATTTAGAAATGTTCTCAGTTGTAATTTCAAAGGCAATTGAAGTCATTACCTGTAGCAAGTTGAAAGTACATATAATATTTAGATACAAAGATCATGAGATATCTGGATGAAAGAAGAGGAAGAGTTGTCAGTGCTTTAGGCAAGTTTTTCACAGTGAATTTTAAGTGTAATTGTGTGCATAAAAACATAGGTTTATTTTAAGAAATGCAAATGAAACACCTGGAATAGCTGAAAACAATATAGCTGTGTTTCTTATATTATCACGCTCCATTCTATGTATTATATGAATTATCAAAAATGTTTTGAACTGATATTTAAACCTAGATCCCCCTCTAAAAAACAGATCTCCTTTTGCTGCCTTTTTATACAGCAAAATTCTGGGAAGGGTTGACTCTACATGTTCTCTGCACTTCTGCTCATGCTGTTCTATCTTGAACACTCTCCAGTAAGACTCTTACCAGCATTGCTCCATCTAATTTCTTTTCAAGATCATCAATTACCTCTATGCCGCCAAATGCAGTGGTCACTCAGTATCTGACATAGGTTGTCATTTCCACCTTTATTACTTTCTTCACCTCTCAATATTCTGGGTGTTCTTGCTGGTCCTTCTTTATTAGATCTTCTTTACCTTCCCAAATTTTAAATGTTGGAGAGCCTCCTTAGTACCATGTTAAGATCAATCCTTTAGACCCTTTTTTTTCTTTAACCACACACATTCTCTACATGGCACATTTGGCTGTAAATGTCATCTCTGATGTCAAACACTTCAAAAATGAAATCTCCATTCAAAATTTTTCACCTGAAATCTGGAATCATATATGCCCAGCAGGCATCTGAAACTTAGCATATCCCAAACTATATTCCTAATCCCCTCTCCCCCTATGAAAACTTGCTTCTTACATGTGTTATCCCTAGGTCAGTATTTGATCTTTCACTTCACCCAGTTTCTCAGGCTCCTAAACTTTGAAATCACCCTTGACTCCTCTCTTTCTTTACTATCCCTCAGCCAATCAACTGGTGAATCTTGTGGGTTTTATGTTCCAAATATATTTTGACTATGGCCACTTGTTATCACCTTTATCTTGTTATCCTGCTCCAAACCACTGTTTCTTGTTATTGCTATAACTAGTCTTTTTACTTCCACCTTTCTCCCTACAATCTATTCACACACAAGAGCCAACATAATTTTTTTAAACATAATCCAGATCATATCACTTCTCTGCTCAAAACCCTCCAACAGCTTCTCATCTCCCTCTGAGTAAATTCTAAGCCCTTACAGTAGCCTCTACAGCCCTCCATGACCTCTCCCATCTCCTTTTCCTCCACTCTATACTGTGCTCACTACATTCCAGTTACTCTGGTCTCCTCACACTTCCTGAGTGTTCCAGGCATGCTCCTGCTCCCTCTGGTTGGCATATTTTCTCAGATAACCACATGGCTTGTCTCTCCATGTTCCTTTTCAAATACCTCCCATCAGAGAGGTCTTTCTTAACCGCCTGTTTAAAACACTATTTCTTACCCCTGTCCCTCTCTACTGTTTCCCACAGTCACTATAACCAGCAACATATGCATTTGTTTGTTTGTTTGCTGTCTGTGTTCTCCCACAAAATTGGTGACCAAGTCTATGTTTACTTCAGTGGCCAGGACATGGAAGTGCCTGGCCCCTAGTAGGTTCAAGTCTATGTATTTAAGGTATGAGTGAGTCAATGAATGACTATCTGTTGAGTAATAATTGTATATTTTTATAACTATGTAAGCCTCATATAATTTTTGGGACTGTTTTCACTCTTGTAAATTAATGTTTTCAATGGGTTCCTTTCTTTTAAACAGGTAATCAGAGTAACATTTTGTCTTACGATATATATATATACCTTAAACTATAAATCTTACCTTGTAAATTCCATTATCTTTTTGTGTTGCATTTTTAACAAAGTTGTTTCATGTGTTAGTGCCTTCTATTAACTGTTGACATTAATGTTTTATTTGTTTAAAAATATCATATTGAAATCATGATGTTATGAAAGAGATCATCATCTTTGCTATTTGGGGGCCATTTTCCTATAGCTCAATATTTTAATAATCTAATTAAAAATCATCCCAAGATCAAATGCTGTGATTTTTCTGAATATACCAATTAACACCTTGAAAACACAAGGCACTTCTTATTTCTGTTAGGTCTGACACTATTGTATAATGTGTTCCTGTTTTATGTAAAATATTTTGATGAGTTTGTTTTAGCACATCCTCATTAATATTGTAGCCCTTATACAAATGTTAATCGTTTTAGGAGCACACACACATAAATGTACATGGTAATGCCTAAATATGTTCATTAGTAGATATCTTTAGAAAATGATGAAAAACTAATTGCAAACAAAGCTTTTGTTTTCTGGCTACTAATAATTTCTCACACATACTAATAAAAATCGCCAAAGTTAATCAAATGGGAGAAAACTTTAAAATTTTGCTTTGAATGTCTCTCATATCTTCCCTCCTCTTCATTCACACTCTCCCAGTTACCCTCCATTACCTACATTTTGGCTTGTACCTGCTTTCCAATAAGAATCTTTTTTTTTTTATCCTAACGGGATGAATTGAAATTATTCTACAAAATGTCTACATTTCTATTTATGGAACATACTTTCCATATATTGTGCATTTTTCTCCCATCCCTTCTCACTCCGCTCCAGTCCCCTTTTCTTCTTCCTTAATCCATTGGCTTCCACATTCCTGTTATTACTTGGGATTCAGTGATTACATTCTCTGCTGGTTGTCTTCTCACATATCTCATTATTGTTTGGAAATAATATAATGTTGATGTTCTTTTTCTCAGTCTCTGCCCTTTCTCAGTCTATTTACTTTCTTCTCAGGTGATTCCATCTTGGTCATTTGCATGATAGTAGGAAATAACCATTAACATTTTGGATCTGGATAGCTAACGGATTTCACCCTGGTGACTAATGACAAACTGAAATTCAACATCACTGAAATGATTAAGAACATCATTTTCACTCTTAAGTTTTCTCCATTTTCACTTTTCTCATCTGCATTATTCATTCCCTTCCATACTCCTCCAGTTTATGAGTCTGGTGTAATTCCCCCTTTCTTTCCTCTGCTTCAAAATTAAAAGCTTATAAATTAGTTATGAATAACTGCTTATGAATAACAGAATTTCTTTAAAGTTGGCTAGTTTTCAGTAACAAATTTTTCCATTGTATTCTAATCAACACATAATTATTTAGAAGACCATAACTACAAATAAAACATTATGAGATTAGAGGAAAAAATTAGCCTGTGACACTATCAAGGTAGGTCAGTCCAAAATAAAAATTTCAAATCCTATTGACGTGTTTTTTTCCCTTAGCTCTAGAATCTATGCTTTCTTTTTATCTTATCAACTAAAAATGTGTTTTCATATAAACTTTCATAATTACCTGTTTACTCAGTGGGTTTTTAAGCTCATTCACTAATTTCTCTCAGTTGTATAGTGTTTAGAGTTTGAAATACCCTTTCAAACATTTATACTCTTTAAAGTGTTAAACAGCACTAGGAGATGAACAGGATAATGCTCCATCCATATATAGATGAGTACACGGGGGCTCTGAGAGGTTGATTTTCTTGTTTATGTCCTATATCTCATAAAGGGCAACAGAGAAAGCAGGTGTTCCAATCCCTGGAACAATCGCTAGCTTTGACCATCCCACAGATGTCTCTAGATTAGAACATTCATAAAAATACACATAAAAACATTCTCTCGGTCATTCAGGGATTAAATGTTCTACAGTGACATGGCAAATAAACCAATAATGTATTCTATTTCTCTCAATATATAAGCATATACTTGTATAGCTCCAATTTGCTTTGTGGTATGTGTGATTTGAGTTTGCTCTCCCTCGAATGTTTAGTAGCCTTGTCTTTATATTCCCAGACGGAGAGATGTTAGGGAATATTTAGGGACTCCAGTGATCAGATTGAAATTTTTTATCAATTAGATAATCAGGTTGAATTCTATAACTTTAATATAGAAACAAAAAGATAAGCTGAAGCACCTCAGGCTTGTCACTTTACCTCGCTGGACCTCAACTTCGCCATCTAAAAAGATGAAAGAGTTAGCCTCATTAATAATAATAATATAAGGATAATAGTTAAACTTCCTAAGGAGAGTCAACTTCCTAAGGTGATAGGCTGATGGGTGATAGCAGGATTTGGACTTTGACCTGTTCTATACAGAGGTCTGCACGCACAACTCCTGGCACTGAGGCCTCTTACTGCTACACCACCACTATGATTTCTAAGGTCCCCAACAGCAACAGTGTTTTATTATTTGTTTCTATTAAACAGACTTTGAATTATTTCCTGTTTTCCCATTACTCATTGGAGCATTCGGGACTTGTTTCCTTAATTATGAATCAATATTTGTTGTTTAACTTAAACAAGAAAGCAAGGAACAAATGGAAAGTCATCGGAAGTTCTTAAATTGATGTTGGATGTTGCTAAATTAAGAAAGCTCATCATTCAAGGAGACTTTGTTAATAAAATTTCAATTAAAGCAAAATCACATAGTTCTACTAATAGCAGCAATGAAAAATATATTCCCAACAGCTCTTTCTCATTTAGAACATTACATTTGAATAACCTTTTAACTATACATGTTTATAATTCATGCAATTGCAAGTTCTCAGTTTTTCTTCACAAGTGTTTAAAATACACACATTTATTATTATTTTCAGTTAAAGAACATTGATCTTATATTAACATGTAATCGTAAAGATCTCACAAATCAAACCACATCAAACAATTTTCAATATAATGTTTAAATTGAAAGAAAGTTATGTTTTCAAAAGTATTTGGAATTGTTATTTTTCTCTCTGGAATGAACACAGAGATAATAGTAAATACAAGTAATATCTTATTTGTCCTTTGTTTATAAATAACTAAGAGTTAGATTCAGGGGAGCACTAATTCTAGTTTTAACTATGAAGTCATTTCTTACCCTGAATGCAATCTTTATTTTTATACACTTAGATGTATATATATTTGATGTATATACTATTAAAATTCTGCTATTAAAAAAGAAATAAATTCAAGGAAATAATTTGATCTGTTTAGATAGACCACTGAAAATTTTGCTTTAAAATAAATTTTGACTATGTACATACATTACAGAGACAAGGGAAACAGTTAAGAAATTAAAAAAAGAAAACTAATACATATCATAATTAGGGTTTGGAAATTATTTAAAATATTTTAAAGCAAAAAAGGGTTAGGTAATTCTGACTAAGAATTTAGAGTTTCAGTTTACAAATCAAGAAAGCATAAAATAGTGAAAATATTAACTAAATCTACAAGGTAATAATTTAGGGTTTAAATGTATTTAGGACTTAAATTTATTTTTATTCACAATGTCTTTTGAAGACCTGTTCTAGTGATATTTAAGGGCAATCCTCAATAAAAATAATAGAAAATACTCTGTTCCACAAAATATGTATTGCTCTTAATGTGTGTATTCATGTCATACCCTCCTTAAACTCAATGCAAAGTGTCCCTAACGTTAGCTGGCTGGAAAAGTAACATAATGCTTATAGCAAATGTTAGTTAAGTTCAAGAGAAAGAGGTAATTGTCTTCCAAATACACAGGTCTTCCACAGTTTCCTATTATTGGGAAAGCCACATCTATTAGGCTCTGGAGTTATTGTTTATCACTAACTTAGGCCTAGCTCTAAATCTCCATCTGATTTTCTGCCTTTTGAAAAAGCCCACGTATGCATCTCAGCAATCTTTGGCTGCTTTAGTACCAGACTCAAACTAGATTTGAAGCTATCTTGCCCCTTCCCCTTGGGTGCTACTCTAATTACTTCTTCTCCTTGTTAAGACCCCAAAGTAATGCAATCCAAGTCATGTCTACGCAGCAGTTCCACCCACACACCCCTGAGCCTACATGCCTGCCCTAAAAGGATAGCCCTCAGAAAAAGATGATCGAAAGGAAATGTGTACAGAAATAGGAAAGTTATCCAAGAAACAGAAAGGGTCAATAGCAGCAGGCTCAATCCCGAAGCCTTTGAGGAAATGTGAGCACAGGGGACAATTAAGAAGTGAGAGGCAAAAGTTACAGACTCCAGGGATAACAGAGAATGAGGAAACAAGAGTCTCAAGACCAAAGTCTTAACTATCAAAAAGTACTTGATAGTTAAGAATGGAAAGGGCCCACAGAAACTATCAACTGTAAGTTTTTTGTTGAAGGAGTTTCTTACTCTTCTCTTATGTCTTTCTGACATAACTCAATCCTACTCTCCACAAATGTAATTTTTAATAGAAAATAAGTATGGATCCCAAATGAGAAGGTATTTCTACAACTGGAAAAAGGGTGATTTTTTTTGTGAAATACAGTAGCCCCCCTTTATCCATGGGGGACACATTCCAAGACCCCCAGTGGATGCCTTAAAATCACAGATAGTACTGAACCCTTTAAATACTGTTTTTCTATACATACTTATGATAAAATTTACTTTATAAAATAGGCACAGTAATAGATTAGCACCAATAACTAATAGTAAAATGGAATAATCATAACAATATACCATAATAAAAGCTATGTGAATGTCATCTCTGTACTGTACTTACCATCCTTCTTCCTGTGATGATGTGAGAAGGTAAAATGCCTCTATGATGAAATGAAGTGAGGTGAATGACATAGGTAATGTGACTGTAGAAAGTGAAACTGCACATAAGGGGGACTACTATATTATGTAGCAGTTAGTCTAATCAAAAACTGAATAAAATATTTTGAGAACCAACCACAGCAATAGTCTTTTTTATCTTTACAAAAAGGAATTCATTTTATCAGGCTAAATTCATTAAAACAGATTAAAATGGTATCTACTTTGTCTCTGTTGACCTTCATCTTTGAATGAGGCTTTGCAAGCTCTTACAATAAATTTCTCCTGAGATTTTTGATATCAGTTGCAATTTCTAGAAATTAATTTTAAAAAATATACTTTGATAGAGTCATAAACAGAAATTGAAAAAGCCCTATTTCCTCTTCTTTCAGGACATTATTATACAATGAATGGAATAAGCACAGAGAACCGGGATTTAGAATGAAGTCCCATGCCTGCAATTTTCTCTTTGACCCCAGGCAAGTCACTTAAGCTTTCTGAGTCTCAGCTTCCTCAACTGGAGAATGAAGATAATGATGCTTGGCAATTAAAAAATAATAGGGGCACCTGTGTGGCTCAGTTGGTTAAGCGTCTGACTTCGGCCTACATCATGATCTTGTGGTTTTTGAGTTCAAGTCCCACATCAGGCTCTGTGCTGACAGCTCACAGCCTGGAGCCTGCTTCGTATTCTGTCTCCGGCTCTCTCTGCCCCTCCCCTGATTGCACTCTTTCTCTCTCTCTCAAAAATAAATAAACATTAAAAAAATTAAAAAAAAATAACACAAAACGGCTAACAAACACATAAAATATTCAATTTAATTAGTAATCAAATAAATAAAATTAAAATATTTGTTGAATTAGCAATGATCTCCCACATATCCAGTGCTTTTAAAAGCTAAGTGAGACAGGCACTTTCACACTTTGTTGGAAGCAAAATGTCAGCATGTAACAGGGACCTTAAAAATGCTCATATAATTTGACTTAGCAAATCTCTTTCTAGGAAGCTATCTCAAGAACACCATTTGAAAAACACAGACTACATTTTACTCACAAAGACAATTATAAAAAGTATTTATAACAGTAAAAGTTTGAATCTTTCTAAGTATTTGGAGGAAACCCAACAATAAAAGTGACCATAAATAAGGTGCACATAGCAAGCAAATTTAGAATATATATATCTATATACAGATATATAGATATAGATATATATAGATAAGTGCATGTGGGTGGGTTAGAAATCAGTTTTAACCTATCTCAGTGGCCTTACAAGGTGCCAAATATGAAATAAGCTTATATTTCTTTGTACATTCCAACTATCATAACCCCAGTCCCCATTGGTGCATTTGTCAAAAGTCTGCCTTGCTCACAACATTTCTAGCAGCTGTTCTGGGAGTTTCTGAGGCCACTAACTCTCACATGCTTGCACGTGAAACCCTTCACTTCTTCCTGGGCTGTCTACCCATAGCTGCAGCTGACTAGTGATCACCCCTGAAGTGCCCCCGCCAGCCCTATGAAGGAGACACTGCATCCTATGTCCCTCCAACATAATTGAGAACTGTGACATTTATTATGTCTCTCTGAAAGCTTGGGGACAAGGAAGTGTAGCAGAGAAGGTGGCAAATACTATTGCTGGGAGTGGCCAACCTGAGTGTTCCAAACCAAGCTTTAAGGACCTATCAGACTCCCAACAGGATTGACATGTTGAGGGACCCTAGTCCTTAATGACAGGACTCTTCATACCTCAGAAGTGAGGCATAACCCAGGCCCATTACCCATGTGCTTACACCCCAGGAGAGAATATGTTATCCTTCATGCCCCAGGCTGATTGGGAGAAAATCTGTTTGCATTTTTGGCAATCTTATTCTCTACCAGTGTGGCCTGTCTGACGCATAGCTAGAATCAGAGTTCACAGCCCATTTCTCAAAGTTTGGATTACTCAATTTTAAATAACACCAACAGTTCAGTCCACACAATGCTGTGCAAGCTTATTTTTATACATTGCTTGGAGAGGCAAATAAAATATTTACCTTGAATATCCTTCTCAGCATAGTCCAAATCCTGATTTTCCACCAGCCAATTCTTAGACAAAAAGTGGGGTGAGCCACAGTCTAAGTCAGTTTGTTTGGCAAACTAACTTCACTGGCCAAATCTGGTCAGATGCTTATTTTGTAAAGCTTTATGAAAACATAATCATGCCCATCATTTACATATTGCCTATGGCTCCTTATGTGCTACAATGGCAGAGTCAAGTAGTTGCAACAGAGACCAAACAGCCTGTAAAGCCTTAAAATATTTACTCTCTGGCCCCTTGAAGAAAACATTTCCCAACATTTCCTGATCTAAGGTCAGTAAACGTACCCAGATGTTAGATGATGGAAAGCTAGTCCCCCTGGTTAAAAAAGCCAGGGTAACTAAATTGAACCTGTTCCATAAAATTATAGACCCAATAAAAGAGGAATCAAGAAAGAACAAGTTAAAAGATGAGGTAGGAGATTGAGTAGCTCACACTGTGAATATCCACCGACCACACAGGGTCACATGGTGGACTGACTAGTGGACAAAACCTCACTGAAAAAGGTGGGAGCATCCTGTTCTGAAAACCTCATTCTGTTCTCCGCCACACTAAAAGTTAGGAGAAAGAAAGGACTTTCAGAATGCCACTAACATGAGGCTGTCTTGAGACTGGAGATGATCTGGAGAAAAATCAAGTGTCCTGGGATCCAGAGTGCTTCTTAATACGTAACTCTTATCTACACCTGGCCTGTTTGGTATGTATATCCAGGGGATATTTTGGCTTTTCCTCTCCAATGATTGCAATGGGCCTCTGTGCATGGGCTCCATGGTGACATCTTACCAGGCCAAGGACTGTACACAAAGCGCGTGTATACAAAGTATATCAAAGTATATTTTTCAGAAATCAATTTAATTCATATTTTCATACCTCCCTCTGCCTTTTCCCAGAGATTGCCTCTGTAAAGGGACTACAAAGACCTAGATCCCCAACTATTGATACACAATTAGCCACTGACTCATCTCTTATTTCTATCTGCAAATTCCCTACATATCCATGTCAACCTCTACTATTTTTCTCAACTCTCAGCCATAAAAGACACATTCTGTTTCCCCTCTCTGTTGGAGAACTAGAAACTTTATGAGGCCATCTGGGGTCTGTGTCCTAAATATATCATAGAAACTGTTTTTTGGGACTTGTATATACCCATGGATCTACTAAACAATTATTGAAGAAAGGGGGCCATAGGTTCCCTCTTCTCTCAGAGCCCACTAATCCTTCAGAGGGTTGTGCACCTACATGCACTCCCCTACACACAGGAAGGGAACAAGGCCGCTTCTCACACATAGCCTCTCTGGTAGTTAAGAACCCTTAGATTCCCTCCCAAGTGACCCATCCCTCTAGTCAAATATTAATTTCCCCCTAAGTTTGGGGGTAGAAAGACTAGGCCTGATTCATCATATTTTCTTCTCAAATCTATTGTTTGCTACCTTAATCCTTTCTACTACTTGCAGGGCCTGAACTCTTGAAACCTAAAAGCCAGAAGTAGCTCCTCCTCTGCTGCTCTTCTGTTTTTTGCCAATACATCTTCTCCCCAGAGCAGTGAGTTCAGAATAGCCTCTTGCCTTGATTGGCTTTAGAGGAACAAAGGGGAATAGCAAGTGCCAGAAGATATTGGTTAAAATTTGGTGTGTATTGCAAAAACTTAATCCCACTGAAACCAATAACTCAAGTCATCCCTCTCTTAGCAGTGGAATATGCCATAGATCATGGGACCAAGAATCAATGTCAGTTACTACCTGTTTATTATGCACACATATAATCCCCCCCACCCAAATACACTCAAACATACAGTTAAAACACATGGGGAGCATTTTTGCCATATACATAAGAGATCAAAGTTTATCTATCTATATCAGGACACATAAATATCAAGATATATACCAAAAATTTAGATATATAAATACATAACTTTTGTTATGAATCAGTTTTAAGAAAAGGAAAGGAAGACAATGGCAAAGGACACAAAACAGTAATCTACAAAAGAAAAAATATACAAGTGGCATATATAAATGTGTATCAAGGGGTACTTGGTGCTCAGTTGGTTAAGCATCCAACTCTTGATTTTGGCTCAGGTCATGATCCCTTAGTCATGAGATGAGCTCCGTGCTAGGTGTGAAACCTGCTTAAGATTCTCTCTCTCTCTCTCTCTCTCTCTCTCTCCCTCTCTCTCTCTTTCTTTCTCTCTCCCCACGTTTCACCCCTCTGTTGATTGCATGCACGACCACACACATGCTCTCTCTCTGTCAAAAAAATGTGTACCAAAAAAATTAAAATAAATAGAGATAAAATCACCCAGGGACATTATTAGGAACACAGCTTCCTAGGTTCTACCCTGGTGTACAAATACAAAATTTTGAAGGATAACTTGGAAATCTGCATTTTTAGTTAAACATTATGAAATATTTCTAGAGGCTACCAAGATGTTGGGGCTCATTGGTATTGAAGAAAGTATACTGGTTCAGAGATACTCATCTGACTAAAGTAGAATGACAAATAATCTTAATCAGGAAGCCCAACTTTAATTTCTCTAAAGTAAGCATCAGCATATCTACAGAAAGCAAAATCACCACCACACCAACAACAGTAACAACAACAAACAACCACATCTGAATATGGTATCTGACTGAGAGGATATGTTCCATCCATCTAAGATTCCAATGTATTTTCCTGTAGTAGGTATCCTATATTCCACTTATACCACAGTTTTTCCTAAATCTTTTTTTTAAAATAAAAATTTTACTGCTACTATTCAATTTCAAATATTTGCATGACTGTATACCCCCTTTATCTAAGATTTCTTTTGCTTCAACTTTGAAAGGAGAGCTACTCAGTTACTGGTTTTCAGGTCTTTGGTCTTGCACACACTGTCCTAATTACTTTGTAGAATTCTACTGATAGCACAGAAACTACAGCAGCTGCCTAAATGAACATATGCCTCATATGAAACTCAAATATGTGTTCAATGGGTCCTGTTACTTGGTGCTACCTAAATGCATTCAAAGTGGGTAGCACAGTGATGGCATTCCATAAGCACATGTGAGCCAAACATAACCTAAATGAAAATTTTCTGGAAACACACTTGTTCAAGTGGCCTGCTTTGTGGTAACAATTGCATTTTAATTTATTAACCAAATGTAAACAAGATATGCTATAAAGGAAGGAAGATGAGAAACAGTTCTACCATCACAAAATGATTCTATTTAGAACTCTGCCATCATCTCTTGGCAGAAATATCTTGTTGGCTTCATTTTGGAGCAGATTGCTTTGAATTGTTTTCACCCATTCCAAAATGTGGGTGCCAGGCTCTATAGCTAGTACATTAACACCATTGTTTGTTAACTGACCAGAAAACAAAAAAAAATCACATTCTAGTAAACTATACCCCACGTTATTATATCAGCTCCTGCCCCTAAATCATAATTGGAAAACCTTTATAAAAGTCTGTAGGAAAATTCTGGTATGGAAGATAATAGCATTTGCAGGTATACTCTGTAGCATCTTTCCTAAACTGATTTGCATCCAAATCATACTCATTTCCTTTTCTTCTGCTCAAGTAACACTTTCAAAAATTCCTTTATTATTGTGCAGGTTGTGTTGTATTATAATCATCTGTTTAGATGTCTGTCTCAGCTCCTCAATCATGAGCAACTTAAGAAAAGTTATCTCTGGCATTATCACTTCTAACACAATATGGACTAATAAATGTTATCTAAGTAAATGAGTAATTTCTTGACCAAGGAATAATAAAACCATGCTTATATATTTAAGTTTATATAAAAATGATGTGTAAAAATGATGAAACAAATCACCTTATTCAATGTGGAAAATGGACAATATCAACAGCATATGCTAATTCTTATCAGATATAAAACTAACATTTTAGTGCAGGATCTACATAGTGTAGACACTCATGAAACACTAGCAGTTGATTTGTTCTTCCATTTGTACATGGTGAAGGAGTTCTGTGTAGTCTTACAAAGGCAAGCCTCCGGGTGCCTGGGTGGCTCAGTCGGTTGAGCGGCTGAGATAAGCAGATCTGGAAGGCTTAGGAGGTAAATGTTACAAGGAGTAAAAACCAGAAAGCATGGAATGGCAACCTTAAGGGAAAAATCCTTACCTCAGAATAAATAAAACACTTACCTCAGAATAAACTGAGGGTTGATGGAGGGGGATGCGTGGGGGATGGGCTAAATGGGTGATGGATATTAAGAAGGGCACTTGTGATGAGTGCTGGGTGTTATACATAAGTGGTTAATCCAATATTACACTATATGTTAACTAACTAGTATTTAAATAAAAATTTGGAAAAAAAAAAGCAGCTGGAGAGTTTTTAAGAACTAGGTTGGGGGAGGAGGATCCTGGGAAGATGGCAGCATAGGAGGATGCTGGGCTCACCACGTGTCCTGCTAATCACTTAGATTCCACCCACACCTACCTAAGTAACCCAGAAAACCACCAGAAGACTAGCAGAACGGATTCTCCGGAGCCAAGTGTAGACAAGAGGCCCACGGAGGAGGGTAGGAAGGGCGGAGAGGTGGTGTGCGCTACACGGACTGGCGGGAAGGAGCCAGGGTGGAGTGGCGGCCCTCCGGCCAAGCAGAGCCCCCGAGTCTGGCTTGCAAAAGCGGAGGGGCCAGACGGAGTGTGTTCCGACAGCAAGCAAGACTTGACATCTGGAAGGTTATAAGCTAACAGCTCTGCTCGGAGAGCAGGAGGGCTGGAGGACAACGGGAGGGAGAGTTGTTGAGCCCTGGACGACAGAGCTCAGCTTGGCGGGGAACAAAGGCACTCGCCAGCGCCATCTCCCTTGCCCATCCCCCAGCCAAAATCCCAAAGGGAACCAGTTCCTGCCAGGGAACTTGCTTGCACCTGGCAAACACCCAATGATGGCGTTCTGCGGATCCGTCCCTCCGGGCGGGTCTGACTCCCTCCCGGTGTGCAGGGCCCCTCCCAAAGCGATTTCCGAAGAAAAAGCGAGCTGAGCCTGCCCCTCTGCCCCTGTGCAACTTGCCCATCCACCCCAGCTAGTAGCAGATCCCCAGCACCACAAGCCTGACAGTGTGCAAGTAGCCCAGATGGACCACGCCACCCCAAGGTGAATTCTGCTCCCAGGAGAGGGAAAGAGAAGGCACACACCAGTCTGACTGTGGCCCCAGCGGTGGGCTGGGGGCAGACATCAGGTCTGACTGCGGCCCCGCCCACCAACGCAAGTTATTCGAGACAGCACAGGGGAAGTGCTCCGCAGTTCCGCACCCCTCCAGGGACTATCCAAAATGACCAAACGGAAGAATTCCCCTCAAAAAAACCTCCAGGAAATAACGACAGCTAACGAACTGATCAAAAACGATTTAAACAATATAACAGAAAGTGAATTTAGAATAATAGTCATAAAATTAATCGCTGGGCTTGAAAACAGTATAAAGGACAGCAGAGAATCTATTGCTACAGAGATCAAGGGACTAAGGAACAGCCAGGAGGAGCTAAAAAATGCTATCAACGAGTTGCAAAATAAAATGGAGACAACTACGGCTCAGATTGAAGAGGCAGAGGAGAGAATAGGTGAACTAGAAGATAAAATTATGGAAAAAGAAGAAGCTGAGAAAAAGAGAGATAAAAAAATCCAGGAGTATGAGGGGAAAATTAGAGAACTAAGTGATGCACTAAAGAGAAATAATCTACGCATAATTGATATTCCAGAGGAGGAAGAGAGAGGAAAAGGTGCTGAAGGTATACTTGAAGAAATAATAGCTGAGAACTTCCTGGATCTGGGGAAGGAAAAAGGCATTGAAATCCAAGAGGCACAAAGAACTAGGTTGGGGGAACTGCAGGCACCTGTGTTTGCTAATTGGCTTTACCCAAAGGAAAAGTAACTTTCTCATATCTTCATGTCAGGAGGTAGTTTTACATTCTGGAGCAATGTGCCCAAGGAAGTTGTCCCCTATCCTCCCAAATACTTGATATCTGATAGCCAAAGATATAGGCACTATCTTCTGTGATGATTACACTTCAAAGAGATGGCCCCCAGGTCCTTGAGAAAGACATTCTTGGTGATAGCAAAAGGCTGGGAAAAGATAATATACATTTCAAATGGGGCAGAGAAAGAATTTCTAATTCGTTTTCCAATGTAAATGCTCTAAGAAAAGAGAGGTCAGGGGCCTAGAGTTGAGCCATCTTAGAATAGTTAGAGGATTTCTTTGATTCTCATTCTGTAAAGAGGATAATTCATGTACTGCTTGAAAGAAGGGTCATTAGAGCAATCCCAACCCTATAGCAATGTCTCCTCTTAATAAAAATTTTTAAGATTATTGTCAATAAAATCACACTAAGAAAATCACTGTCTTCAAATTAATTAAAAAAGAACATGTTTGTTTTAAAAAGAACTACTTAACCTCCAACAATATTTTAAAACTTACAATGGCATTTGTTTTGGCTTTGAAATATTCCTAGGGAACAATGCTGGCTAGTGCTGAAAATGATTTAATTGTATTAAATAACTTTGAATAAACAAAATGATTATTTGGATATGTCTTTAATCAGTGGTTCAGGGCATTCCTAAGATACCTGAAATAAACATTTAATTTGGAAGGATGAAAATCCCATTTACTCCTTCATCAGGCAATAGTTCTCTTTCAACAAGTATTTTAAATTTCTGTTATAGACAAAGGATAATACTTAATGATTTAATAGATTAAAAAATTAATAAGGCTAATCTTTTCTCTTAAACTCACACACTACTAAGTAGATTATGTAAGTCACCAAGTTGCTCTAATGCAAGACAGATTGATATCAGTGCCATAAGAGAATGCCGATTGCTGTGGCATTACCAAAACAGGAAAATCAAATCCCATTAAGTCTCTTTTAGTTCACAAGTACCTTAGTCAAGTATCAAAAGGTTGCAAGTAACATAGACTCCCTCGATTTCTTTTAATGAGAAGTATGAAACATTAGCAAATATAAACTTATTTCATGAAATCTGAGGCCAGCCCTCAGAAGCAAATAGATCCAGAAAATGGACATTAAAATTACTCTCTCTGTCTCTCTGGATTGATGTGGTCTCTTACTCCTGCTTCTCTCCCTTCAATTTTTTTCTTTTTTTGCCTAATTGCCTTCTCTATTTTGTCATGTGTAAGGCCAAACATGGTCAGTCCAGATCTTAATTTGCATTCCTTTTCAGTGAAAGAGCTAAAAAAACAAAAAGCGAAAAAATTGACCCATGTCTCAGAGACCCAAATCCAAATAGCCTGGAGAAAGCATCTAAGTTGCCTGAACTGGGCCAGATGTTTATCCTTGTCCAAAAGATAGTATTGAGATACAATGAAGTCCACCCAATGAGTGGACTTTCCAGACAAGGGAAACAGAAGTTAGGACATTAACTCAAAATATGTAAAAGAAAATAAGGTAGATGCTAGACTAAGAAGTAAGATTACCATCCTTCATCAATGAACATTCTGGGGAATTGTCTCTCAGCAGGGATTAGGTTCTAAAGTCAGCATACATTGAAAAAACACTTAAAGACAAAATTATCTTTGAAATATCTTAAATAGCCCTAAATTCTTTCACATGTGTGGTTTTATGTATATAACCATTCTTATGGAATGCTTTGGTTGCAAATAGAAAATAAGCGTGACCCAATCGGCTTAAACAAAAAGGAAAACTTGTTGTCTCACAAATGGTCCAGTGTTTGTTAATTCAGTTGTTCAATGATATTATGGCACCAAAGTTCTCTTCATTTTCCTGTTTTGCCATTCTTAGCAAGTCTGACTCTCCCAAGCTAACATCCTTTGTGCTCACAAATGGCTACAGACCAGGGACTCAATCATACAGGAAAATATACAAAGTCTCTTCCTTGTTCATCTAATTTAAGGAGTGATACAAACTCTTTCCCAAAGCCCTCTACTCTCAGTTGACCTCTCTCAAGTCTCCATCAGAAATGGGGTAGAACTCACCCTAAACCAACTACTAGATAGAAGAATAGGAGCATTGTAGTAGATTTATAACAATCATAACTTAGCCGGGAGCCAATTTGGGCAAAGCTGGACACCATACAGTATCAGGGCTCTTTCAACATGGAAGTAGCAGAAAACAAATAATTTGGCACTCATAAAACTCCTGATTCTAGTCATGCTTATTTTAGCTCTAATTAATATAAAAGAAAAGAGTGAAAATAAACCTCAGATTTCATCAAACCCAATGAATTCCGAGATTAACAATGTGTGTGTACTATCTATCGATATCCTGTGACTTGGTGATTTGTAATATTCTTTGAGAACTTCTTGTCTAGGTTATATAGGTGAAGCTCTAAAGGCCAAATAATAATTAAAGAAGTGAATAAAAGCACTATTTTAATCCAAGTGGAAATGGTATGAATAAACAGGCAGACTGTGAAAAATTCATTTGGATAAGATGAGAGAATTATTTTCACTGGCCCAGTCAGTTAGTTGTTTATCTCACAGGGAATCATGTTGCCCTCAGGCCCTGCAGGGGACCCACCTGTGAAGGATAAGAGTTATGTACCATACTTCTTCTCTAGGACATCAACAGGGTCATATTCTGGCTACTTGAAAGATCCACCTTTTTGTGTCAATTTGCACTAAATTCCCACTAAGCCCTGAGAAACACTGCTCTAGTCTGTAGAAATGTACCTTCAGGCAACAAAAAGTTTTATGTTAAATTTTTGCTCTCATGTTTTACTGTAGCTTTGCTGGGTTTTTTTAATGTTTATTTATTGATTTTTAATAGAGAGAGTGAGTGGGGGAGGGGCAGAGAGACACAAAGAGAGAGAATCCCAAGCAGGGTCCACACTGCCACTGCAGAGCCTGACGTGGGGCTCTAACTCATGAACCATGACCTGAGCCAAAATCAAGAGTTGGTTGCTCAACTGACCGAGTCCCAGGAGCCCCTAGATTTTTAAAAATTATTTATTGTGCTTAACTGTAATAACCTCTCTGAGGGCAAGTCTTTGATACAGCATCGAGTTTGAAACCAGAGTCAGTGATCAAAAAACGTCCAGCAAATGAAAGAATAAATTTTCTTTCTTACCCATTTCTGCACATTTACCCAAACCACAATATTCTGTCAGTTGCCTTTTAAGTTCATAAATATCCCCAGTAACTGAACAGCACAACTCCTTTGTAAAAATGTTGAACAACACATGTATCAAACGCTTAATGTTAACATTGAAGAATCCTCAAAGAAGTGGAGCAGGGCTCACTAGTTCTTAACTGTGGGCTGTGCATAATGACTTCCTTCCAAATAATTCATTATGGAAAGGAGACAAGTTTTAAGTGGAGAAAATTGACCAACACTTCCTCAGCCAGGTGATCAAAGTCAACATCAATAGTGAAAATCAAGGTGATAGTTTGTCCCTTTATATTATGTGATAAGAATGGCATGTTACCTCTGTGATCTTCATCTCCAAAACACATAATCCTATTCTAGTTGTGAGAAAAATACCCGTAAATCACAACTGAGAGACATTCTACAAATTACAGGACCAATAATCCTCAAAAACACTGAGGTCATCAAAAACAAGTCTTAGAGGGGCTCCTGGGTGGCTCAGTCGGTTGGGAGGCCGACATCGGCTCAGGTCACCATCTCACAGTCCGTGAGTTCGAGCCCCGCATCGCGCTCTGTGCTGACAGCTCGGAGCCTGGAGCCTGTTTCAGATTCTGTGTCTCCCTCTCTCTCTGACCTTCCCCCATTCATGCTCTGTCTCTCTCTGTCTCAAAAAATGAATAAACGTTAAAAAAAATAAAAAAAACAAACAAACAAAAAAAACAAGTCTTAGAAACTGTGAGAGCCAAGACGAGCCTAAGGAGACACAATGATTAATGTCACATGATGTTCTCAGTGGAACAGAAAAGGAATTGGTAAAAAGGAAATCTGAATCAAGTATGGACTTTATTTAATAATCATGTATCAATATATTGGTTCACTAATTGTATCAAATGTACCATACTAATACTGTAAGAAGTTACTAACGGAAAATGGTGTGGGCTATATGGGAACCCTATACTATTGTAATTTTTCTGTAAAAACAATTTTTTTTTGTTCTAAATATAAAGGATCTTTACCTCATATTCATCTGGAGTGGAGAGGGGAGAAATGCAATAATCAAACACCAAATGATGCCTTTGTATATATTACCCCCCCCCCATTCTGCCCCAGGGGAGAAATGAATCAACACCTGTGATCCAGCAAAGCAACAGCACATGCCTTCTTCATAGGGAGAGTGACTAAAGTGTGTGGCTGGAGGCCAGGACTGTTAATCTAGTGGAGGCTGCTGCACATGGCTGTAAGAGGAGAACTCCCCACCATCAGGTACCCTCTCCACATTCCCTGTCCTAGCAGCACCAACATACTGCTGTATTTTTCAGATAGACCACCACAGATTTTAAACCTCTAAAAGATAACACATTCCTATTTTCAGCAAAGACTTTGAACTCAGCTAATTTTTGTATGTTATGATTAACCATCCGGAAAGGGTCTGTCCTTGCTCTTAGATTTTTATTTTACACTCAAATCCTCAAATACTTGGGTTTATACTGACTGACCTGCTCAAATTTCTTATTTCCCAGAATTGTTATGCTGCAAGATTCTTCCTCCTTTGCAGTGGTCCATCTCTTCACTGAGTTATCCTCTGTCCTCAATTCTTCCTTGTCCTGGACTAATTTAAATTATGAAACAAACCCACAACATTTCAAAGGAATCTTTTTCCATCAGCCAAGATTGTTCACCAGCCAAGAAACCCTTGGGGCAACCAAGTTACCTATTAAATCTTGATGAAGATCAGCAAGATCTAGAATTTGCTTCCTTCTGTTGGGTAACTTATAAATGTAGCAATAATATTGTGTATCCCAAATTCCAAATTCATTACCAATTATGGGCATATTAGATATTTTATTTTGGAATGTGTTGCATATCAGTTTACAGAAAAAGAATTCTAAAGCCAGCCGCCAAATTCCTCCTTTATGTCACTTGACAATGAGGCACGAAAAACAATTGCAACAGCTGTATATATCCTGAGATCATGAGCCATACACTTTATATAGAAACTGAGAATTTCAAAAGTTTAAAGCAGTTAAGTTAACCAACCTTTAAACAACTTTAAAAAATAGTTTCTTAAATTGTCAACCAAACCATAATTTTGATTAGAGAAAGACAAGATGAGTAAGTTTGATCTGTGACCCTAAGTTAAAGGAACCCATCTGTTAATGGTATCAGTTGAAAGTGGCACAAATACCATATGATTCCACTCACAAATGGAATCTAAAAAAAAAGAATAAACAAACAAAATCAGAGCTATAAATGCAGAGAACAAACTGATGGTGGCCAGAGGGGAGGAGTGTGGGGTGGGTGGGTGGGTGGGGGCAAAATGGGTAGAGGGGAAAGGGAGATACAGGCTTCTGGTTATAGAATGAGCAAGTCACAGGAATAAAAAGCAGAGCATAAGGAATACAGTCATTGATATTGTAATAGCAATGTAATGGGACAGATGGTAGCTATACTTGTGGTGAACATAGCACGGTGTATGAATTTGTCAAATCGCCAAGTTGTAATACACCTGAAACTAGTGTAACACTGCATGTTAACTATAGTCAAGTAAGAAAAATTTTTAAAAATCAAAGCACAGCTCCAGTCATCCAAGATGCTGAAAGGAAAGAAGGTTAAGAACAAGATGGGCAACCCTGTTCCTGCTGACATGAGGAAGCAGGAGGCCAAGAAGGTGGTCAATCCCCTATTTGAGAAAAGGCCCAAGAATTTTGGTATTAGACAGGATATCCAGCCCAAAAGGGACCTCATCCACTTTGTCACCAATCAGGCTGCAGTGGCAAAGGGATATTCTCTATAAATGTCTAAAAGTGCCTCCCATAATTAACCAGTTCACGCAGGCCCGGGACCACCAAGCAGCCACTCAACTGCTTAAGCTGGCCCACAGATACAGACCAGAGACAAATAAGAAGCAAAGATTGTTGCTCCAGGCTGAGTAGAAAGCTGCCAGCAAAGGTGATGTCCCCTCTAAGAGGTCACCTGTCCTTCGAGCTGGGGTTAATACTGTCACCGTCTTGGTGGAAAACAAGAAGGCTCAGCTGGCGGTGATTGCACATGATGTGGCTCCCACTGAGGTGGTTGTCTTCCTGTGTGCCCTGTGTCATAAGACAGGGGTTCCCTACTGCATTATCAAGGGAAAGGAGGCCAAGCTAGGACATCTGGTCCACAGGAAGACCTGCACTACTGTCACCTTCACACAGGTTAACTCGGAAGACAAAAGATCTGTAGTTCTGGCTAAGCAGGTGGAAGCTATCAGGACCAATTACAATGACAGATATGATGAGATATGCTGTCACTGGGGACGCAATATCCCAGGTCCACAGGCAGTGGCTCACATTGCCAAGTTGGAAAAGGCTAAAGAACTGGCCACAAAATTGGGCTAAGCATAAGCTGTTGAATTTTCTGTACATAAAAGTTACAAAAAGTTCTCTTTCAAAAAAAGTCAAAATAGCACAAAAAAGACACATTCTTTTTATAAAAACAGACAAATCCAGATTGCTTATCTGAAATAGATGGGCTCCAGTCATTCTTTGAAAATTTCTTTTAGTACAATTTTTAAAAATTACTAACAAAGATGTGTAAAACATATCTGTGGCAATCTCTAATTTCATCATCTTTGGTTTTTGAAAGATTATATACAATCTACTATTACCAACATATATATCATCAATATATAGTCTCCTTGAGGGTCTTTTCTATCTGTCCATCTCTTAGCCTCTTAATAGAGTGCCTTTTCAAAATAGATATTTGATAATTTACATTGAGATATAATGGATGCTAATAATTTCTAAAGGGATCTCAGTGCACAGCTGAACGGAGGAATTGCTATGAGAGAGAAGCTTAAAAGAAGATAATGAGAAAAATATATCATTCATTTGTTCAAAGACACTTGAGTGCCTACTCTTTGCTGATGCTCTGCTAAGCACGATGGGGGGATGGAGAAAAATATGATTAGGGCTTGAAGTATCAATAATACTTATCAATAATTAAGGATATAAGGTATACATATGATGTGTACTAGATACTAAGTAGGAAGAAAAAGTGAGTGACAATGCAAACATCTAGGACTTAAGGAGAAGTAGAAATCACTTGCATCTGAGAACGTTCTAAAGACTGCTCATAAATAGAGTGATGATAATTAGCATAGCTAAGTTAATAATTATCTAAATGGGCTGAAGGGAAAATAGAGTGGCAGGGATCAAAACTGATTCTCTGGATCCTGTCTGAATCTTATTAAAATTGTGTCAGGAGAAATATGACAGAGAGCCCATGACTAAAAGTTACCTTGCTTATATGCTATGATTTGCAAATTAATCAATCTCACTATTTGATCACTGTGATTCCTAAGAGTTTTGTATTAGTTTCATTTAGCAATTTTATGTTTATAGATTGTCTTTTTTTTTTAATTTTTAAATAAGCTCTTTATCTCTAAATTATGCAGCCTTTGTGCCAAAAATTTGGAAACATTCAGGTTGTTCAGTCATGGATACAAAACAACTAGCATGAAATCAAAGGGTCTGCGATAAAATATTTAGCTAGAAATTTAAAAGCCTAGTTAATATTTAACCCCAAAATTACATAATAATAATGATGATAACGAATGTGACTCATGATAACCATTAGAGTTGTATAAAATTAAATTAATGATGGTTTTAAAACATGAAATGATCATTTCAAGGGAAGAAAATTAGTTTTGTGTGACCATATGCTACAAATTGAGAATAGATTTAGAAAGTATCAAAAAGCACTGAAATAATACAGATACAAAAAAATCTTCTAGTATTTGACCATTATCAAACACTCAGAGATTCCCCACTGCCTAATGGTTATCCCCTTCCCACATTTCTCAGCATGGGATACAAGTCTTCCCCAACACTTTTGTCCCTTCTTGCTTTTCTAGTGTCCAACTCACCCAAACCCTGCTGGAGCAAAGTTACTTTATTTTCTTAAAAACTGCAAAGGCCTTCCCATATCTTGTCTTGTGCTACTGTAGTATAAACCTTTCTCCAAAACTGGATGGATTAAGCCTGTTAAGGTCCAATAAACATACTACTTTTATCATGAAGTAAAATAGTCTCAGCTATGACAGCCTTAAATGTGACTAGACATTATTCAATTTATAGAGAACACTGGGAAGAGTGTGGACAACATCTCAAACCAAGGAATACTTGGAAAACTCAACTACCAGGTATACTAGGACCCGTGAAACAGTGGATCAGAAGGAAAGGGAGGAAACTGGAAGAATAAGGAAGAATAGAGAATAAGGAAGAATAGAGAAACTGAAGTAGCTCAGGTTGTGTGTGTGTGTGTGTGTGTGTGTGTGTGTGTGTGCATGTGTGGTGGGGTGGGCATGGAAGGAGAACAAAGATGCAAGGAGCTACCAGGAATGTTACTCAGCAATGTTGTAAATTTAGACTTGTTTCCAACAGAGATCAATATTTTTTTTCAGTTTTGCTTGTTCTTTTTTAACTACTGCCTTATTGAGATGTAATTCACATAGAAAATTCACACACCACATTTAAAGTATATTATTTAATGGCTTTTTGTATATTCACAGGCATGTAAAATCATCCCCATAGTCGATTGTAGAACATTTTCATTATCTCAGAAAAGAAACTCCTTATCTTGTAGCCACCACTCTCTTGTATCCTCATCCCCGCAGACCTAAGCAAGTACTCATCTACTTCCTGTTCTATAGGTTTGCCTATTAAAGACATTTCATATAAACAAAATCATACTATTTGGTCTTGTGAAACAGGCTTATTCCACTCAGCGTAATGTTTTCAAGGTTCATTCATGTTTATCAGGGGTCAAATAGCAGATGGAAGCAATTAGCAGATGGATAATTCACTGGGAGTGGTGGGCAAGAGACCAGTTCCTAAAAAGGTCCACCATCGCAGAACAACAACTTTGTGAGAGTTAATCAAGATGTGAGGAGCAGGTCTTGCTACCCAGGAAGGATTTCAACATTAAAAAGAATAAACAAAATGCAGACCTAGTTACATAGATGAGGCCAATAAAGATGGAGGCAGAGGGATCTCTCTTGACATCCAAAATAGGAAGCCTGTGGCAACAAAACAAAGTATTGACCAACTCAATTATTCTAGTCCCTTCCTTCCTCTTCATTTCCACATAATGGACAATAAAACAAATTAACAACAATAAAAGCAAAGATCAAGAACAACACAGAAGGCTTGTTCTCGTTATTATAAACTATCAATACGATTATCAACATGAGAAATACAATCACTACAGCGCAAGTCTCCTTCATGAAGCAAGACTGATTTATCTAATTTGGAGAAGACGTATGTATTTTTCCTAACATCTGTACATTGTTTATATGTTAAAAAACTTTCATAACTCTCTGAGTCTGTCCTTGTCAAAAAGATATTCAAAGTTCTTAAATGAAAATTTGATATAATGAAAGTATGTATGTATTGACTTACCAGATTCCCACTGATTTTACAAAGATAGGATATTCACATTGTTCAGGATGTTTTATAATAAGTTTACTGTTAATTTGAAAATTGGAAATCTTATTATATTATGAGGTATTCCAAATTTATGATGTGCTTATTTTACTATAAGGTTTTTGAAACTGAAATCAGCAATTGTTTGATAAATATAAATAGACCTTGGTATTCCTTAATGTCTCTTTGTATAAAGCTTTCACTTATCTAATTCAACAGCCCATGCTTTTTCTCCAATGTGCAAAGATTAGTTGTGGAGAAGGGTGTATATCACAGGCAGTTCATGTTAGTCTTCTAATTAATGTATGATTTTACATAAACATTTTTAATTTGACAATCTTTAAAGGCTATGACTAAGTTTATTATTGTTTTAATGAAACTTTTACCGAGATATATAATTCACATGTCATAAATTTCACCCTTTTAAATTGTCCAATTCAATGATTTTTAGTATATTTATACAGTTGTACATTAAATACAATTCTTCAATTCTAGAACATTTCATCACCCCAAAATGAAAGCCCACCTCAATTAGCAGTCCCTTCACATCTTTTCTTTCCTACAGCCTCTAGCAACTGCTAATCTACTCTCCATCTTATAGATTTGCCTATTCTGGACGTTTAAAATTAAAAAATATATATATACAATTTGAGGCTTTTTGTGTGTGACTGTTTTGACTTAGCATAATATTTCATGATTAATCCACATCATAGCTTGTATTAGCACTTCATTTTCATAGCCAAATAATATTCCAGTGTATGGATATATTACATTTTGTTTATCCATTCATTAATTGGTGGACATTTGGGTTATTTCCACATTTGGCTATCATAAATAATGTTACTATGAACATTTGTGTACAAATTTTTGTGTAGGCATGTGTTTTTAATTCTCTTGGAGATATACATAGAAGTGAAAGTGCTGGTTCTACAGTAACTTTGTTTCACTTTTTGAAGAACTGCCAAATTATTTTCTAAAGTGGCTCCACCATTTTCCATTCCCACAAATGATGTATGGGGGTTGCAATTTCTCCAGATATTTGTCAATAATTGTTATGGTCCATCCTTTTTATTGCAGTCTTCCTAGTGAGTGTGAAGTGGTATCTCATTGTGGCTTTTATTTGCTTTTCCCTAAAAACTAATGATATTAAGAAACTTAATTTGTTTCTTGGCCAGTTATATAGTACCTTCTTTGGAGAGATGTCTATTCAAACATCTTTCTCAGTTTTAGTTGGATGATTAACATTTCATTGGTGAAACGTGAGGATTCTTTATGTATACTGAATACCAGTTCCTTACCAGATATATAATTTACAAATATTTTCTCCCATTCTGTGGGTTATCTTTTCAATTACTTGATAATATCCTTTGAATCACAAATGTTTTACTTTTGATGAATTCCAATATATCTACTTTTTGTCATTGTAAATTGGTATAATATCTATGAAACCATTGCTTAATCCAAGGTCACAAAGATTTATTCCTATGCTTTCCACAGATAGTTCATAGCTTGATCTCCTACATTTAGGACTATGATCAATTTTGAGTTCATTTTTGTATATGATGAAGTAGGGGTAAGGTAGGGGTCCAAATTCAATCTTTGGTATATGTAATTCAATTGTTCCAACACCACTGTTGAAAAGACTATTCTTTTCCCATTCAATTATATTGACACTCTTGTTGAAAATCAATTGGCTATAAACGTAAAGGTTTATTTCTTGACTCTAAATTCTATTCTGTTGACTATATTTGTGTATTTATGTTAGTACCACACTGGCTTGATTGTTTTAGCTTTATAATAAGTTTTTTAAATTTTTGTTTTGCTTTATTTTATTTTAGAGAGAGACAGAGCATAAGTATGAAAGGGGCAGAGAGGGAGACACAGAATCTGAAGCAGGCTCCAGGCTCTGTCAGCACAGAGCTGAACTTGGGGCTCAAACTCCCGACTCATGACCTAAGTCGGATGCTTAACTGACTGAGCCACCCAGGTGCCCCTACTTTATAAGTTTTTAAATGGAAATTGTGAGTCCTGCAACACTGTGTTTTTCAAGATTGTTTCAAGTATTCTGGGTTCTTTATATACCTATATGAATTTTAAAGCTTACAACCACAATTTAGAAGCTTTTTGTACATTCTTTGGGGTTTCCTATGTAGATAATCATGTCATCTGCAAACAAGAATAGTTTTGTTTCTTTTTTTTTTGTGATTTGTATGTTCTTTATAATTTTCTTGCCTTATTGCACTGACCAGAGCTTCCATTATTATGTTGAATGAGTGTGGTAATATGAACATCTTACCTTCTTCCTGCTTTTAGAGGGAAAGCATCCCATCACACCATTAAGTATAATTTATCTGTAGGGTTTTATTTTTTTAATAGATATTCTTTATCAAGATGAAGAAATTCTCCTCTATGCTTTGCTTTTCTTTGTTTTTTACTGAGAATTTTGTCATGAATATGTGGTGAATTTTGTCAAATGCTTTTACTGCATTAATTGATATGATCATATGACTTTTCTTCTTTAGCCTGTTTATATGATAAATTACACTGGCTGATTCTTAAATATTGAACCAGTCTTGGGGCACCTGGGTGGCGCAGTCAGTTAAGCGTCCTACTTCAGCTCAGGTCACATCTCACGGTCGGTGAGTTCAAGCCCCGCGTCGGGCTCTGGGCTGATGACTCAGGGCCTGGAGCCTGCTTCCGATTCTGTCTCCTTCTCTCTCTGCCCCTCCCACCTTCATGCTCTGTCTCTCTCTGTCTCAAAAATAAATAAAAACGTTAAAAAAAATTAAAAAAAATATTGAACCAGTCTTACATACCTGGAATAAACCCCTCTTGTTTACATTGAATAATTCTTATTACAAATTATTTAATATTAAATTATTGATATTTAAATAATTAATAATTTATTAATAATAAATAAATAATAAATTAATATTAATTTAAACTGATTTAAACATTAATTTATTAATTTAATTTATTTAAATTTAAATGTTAATATTAACATTAATTTAAATAATTTAAATTAATATTAGATACCATATGTTGCTGGATTCTATTTGTTAATAATTTAAGAACTTTTACCTCCATTCATAAGGGACATGAATCTATAGTTTTCTTTTTTTGTACTGTTTGTCTGGTTTTGATGTTAGGGTAATCCTAGCATCATAAGTTGAGTTGAGAAGTGTTCCCTTCTCTTCTGTTTCCTGAAACAGATTGTGTAGAATTGGTGCTAATTACTTTTGAAAAATTTGATAGAATTCACCAGTCAAACAATCTGGGCCCAGAGATTTTTCCAGTTTTAAAATTATAAATTACGTTTCCTTAATATTATAGAGTTATTATTGCTTTAGTGTTTTCATTTTTTAGTATTATAAAATAAATGTATATACATTTTAATTTTTAACCTTTTTTTCTTACTTTAAGATAATAAATTTCCTTATCTGACTTCATGGCTTCCACCTTCTTTTCTAGTAGATGTAGCAGTGTTCTGGGCTTCTGCTCTGCCTAGTTATTCAATCTCCTACCCTATGAAAGTCCTACATTCTGAGTTTCTACCTTCACATATGAATACAGGCAAACTTCTCCCATCCAGCTTTTTATTTTATCTCAAATCACCACTCCCACTACTAGAATATTTACTCTCTTCTGAAAGGTATACTCCTATTCCAAAGAGGAAATATCAAGTGTTGACTTCTGTCTCTCTTGGCTGTCTTCAGATTTTGGTTGAATAACTTCTTTATCTGTTTTCTAATAAAGGGAAAGGGAAACAGAGAGAGAGAAAGCGTACGTGCTCTAACTTGGTAATAATTAAAGTCTTTTGTAGTTTTCAAATTATGTTATTCAATGTTTCTAAATACAAAATCACTATCTTTATTTTGGAGTCAATACCTCTCATTCTGTTATGGGCATAATAGCCCAAGCTAGAAAACTTTCAGTTGTTTGATTTTTTTTCCCATTCCTTTTACCTTCTGTATCAAATATGTTACCATCAATTTCCAATCATCTTTTGAAGAGTTCACTGGTCTCCTCTCTGTGGTTGGATATGTCATTTAGTTCTTTCTACTATTTTCTTTTTTTTCTTTTTTCTTCTTCTCTATAAGCAATGTCCTGTCCCTTCCTTCTGTTATCCAGATCCCCTTCCTATTAAATCCTATAGTATTGTACTTTATCATACAAGTATAGGCATATTATATAAATATATACACACATTTAATGTAAATATTATAAATACATATTAAACAGATATACTAGAACACATTAGTATACCTTCCTTCAAAATTTCTATCTTAAAAATCATACATTTATATTAAGATAACTCTATATTGGTAATGGCTTTATTGGAATTGCTCTCAGATGCTTGAGCATATATGTATAATTTTAACATTTTCAGGCTGACAAATGTAATTTTAATACAGTTAAGTTAATCAAAAGTTAGGTCAATCAAACTGGCCAATAGTATCTTCATGTTTTAAAAAAAGTGCTAGTAAGAAACAGGTATTCTTTTTTTTTTTTTCAACGTTTATTTATTCTTGGGACAGAGAGAGACAGAGCATGAACGGGGGAGGGGCAGAGAGAGAAGGAGACACAGAATCGGAAACAGGCTCCAGGCTCTGAGCCATCAGCCCAGAGCCCGACACGGGGCTCGAACTCCCTGACCGCGAGATCGTGACCTGGCTGAAGTCGGACGCCTAACCGACTGCGCCACCCAGGCACCCCAAGAAACAGGTATTCTTATGTGGCTTTGTAACTCACTAAGAAGCAAATCCAAATGACAGCATTCTAAAATTATCATACTGAGGCAGTATCAACAGACTTAATGGATAGTTTGCCAAAATGGCCTTTGAATGACAATATTCTTTTGAATATATAAATTATATTTTATATTTTAATCACCCCAACCGGCGACATATTTTTCAAAACTAATTATTTGATATGTTATCTTCTCAAAAATCACAGAGTGTATGCTCCCCAAGGACAGATTTTCTGCCTCACCCATTTATATCCTTCATAATGCCTAACAGCTTAATTCCTCATAAGATGGCCAGAATGGACTCATTGACAGACATCTGTACAATGTGTACAGTGCTTCAGTGTATAATTCAGGAATCAGAGAGATGGCCCTGACCTAATGATTTTACATTATAAAAGATAAAAGTTTCTAAAAGGACAAAGCCAAAAGCACTTTTTTAAAAAATGAAATGCTAAACTGCATTTGCAGAATTGCTTTTGGATCCTGGGATATACATGAAATGAATGTATGGAAAATACTGAAGTGATAGGTTTAATATTATGGTCTCAAGAGCTGTTAGGATACAAGTAAAACTAATCAATTTAGATTATTCAGTTTAGTTATTATTTTCACTTCAGGGGAATTCCTGAATCATTAAACTTAGTAATTTCTATAGCTACTACGGGTCTCTGATTACATGGCTCACCTAATGAAACAGTAAACAGATAACCAAATTAAAAACCCCCAAGGGTAAAAAAGGCTAGAATATTCATCTTTTCAAATTTCAAATATTTAATCAAGATTGTTAGCTGTCTAATGCTTAATGTCATGTAACTAAATTCAAGTACATATCATGAAGGCTTTTTAATACTTTATTTTTAAAAACATAACAATAGATAGTTTTGTGATATTTAGAAGTGAAGGTTTATATGGAGACAATATTTTTATGTATGCATGCAGAGAGACAAAGTAAAATTCTTGAAGTTCAAGAAAAAGATGAAACTAAAATTGAACAACAGGTGCTTTCCCAATTTTGCATTCATGTTCTGTTCCGTTTAAGTGGACTTATATATCATGAGTTCCTTCCTGAGTGTCAGTCACTCCATGCAGCCCCTCCCTTAATAAACCATTTGACCAGGACTGCAACATGACTCTGGGTAGAAGCTGACCTCATCAAAGTATTTCTCATCTAAAGCATATCTTTTGAAGTCTGGTGATTGGCTAAGTGGTGGGTAAATTTCTGTGTATTGCAAAAGCTGACATGTGATTTTCAAAGAAGTAGAGGGAGGGTGCTATGCAACTTGAGAAGCATATCTAATTATATACTGTTATATTGGTAAAGAAATCATATGAGTTTAAACTCAGTGCAAACTGTAGAAAGTGAATCTCTATAAAGTCTTCCTAGTCAAGTAGGCCAATGGTTTTTTTCAAAAGACTGAGAAACATGGGTTAAACCATTGATAAAGAAGCTCTTTACCTATAGTAAAGTTTGCTTATTCTTTGATTATACTGATCAACTCTACTCAGTTTATTATAGTTGTTTGTTTTACTTCTTATTTTTTTATAGTTTACTCGTCCCTATTTTTTAAAATGTAAGTATAATTAGCATATAGTGTCATATTAGTTTCAGGTGTACATTATAATGATTTAACAATTTATATATTACTTAGTGCTCATCATGGTAAGTGTACTCTTAATCCCCTTCACCTATTTCACCCATCTTCCCACCCACTTCCCCTCCAGCAACCACCAGATTGTACTCTGTATTTAAGAGCCTGTTTTTTTTGTTTGTCTTTTTTCTGTTTGTTCCTTTGTTTTGTTTCTTAAATTATACATATGAATGAAATAATATGGTATATGTCTTTGACTTATTTTACTTAGCGTTATATTCTCTAGGTGCATCCATGTCTTTGTAAATGGCAAGATCTCATTCTTTTCTTTGGTTGAGAAACACTCCGGTGTGTGTGTGTGTGTGTGTGTGTGTGTGTGTGTGCGCGTGTGTATGTAAATACCCCATCTTCTTTACCCATTTATCTGTTGATGCACACTTCAAGTGCTTTCACATCTTAGTTATTTTAAATACTGATGAAGTAAATATAGGGGTGCATATATCTTATCAAATTAGTGTTTTAAGGCACCTGGGTGGCTCATTTAGTTGAGTCTTACTCTTGTTTTTGGCTCAGGTCATGATCTCATTGTTTGGCTCAGGTCACAAACACATTGTACGTGAGTTTGGGCCCCACATGGGGCTCTGTGCTGACAGTGTGGAGCCTGTTTGGGATTCTTGCTTTCTCCCTCTTGTCTCTGCCTCTCTCTCTGTCTCTCAAAATAAATAAGTAAACTTAAAAAATAGTGTTTTCATTTTATTCAGGTAAATACCCAGTAGTGGAATGACTGGATCATATGTTAATTCTATTTTTAATTTTTTGAGGAAACTCCATACTGTTTTCCACAGTACAAATTTTGGAAATTTGTGGCTGTACAAATTTTCCTTCCCACCAACAGTGCATCAAGGTTCCTTTTTCTCTACATCCTCGCTAACACCTGTTATTTCTTGTCTCTTTGATTCCAGCCATTCTGACAAGTGTTAGGTGATATCTCACTGTGGTTTTGATTTACATTTCCCTGATTATTATTGATGTGGATCATTTTTTCATGTGTCTGTTGGTCATCTGTATGTCTTCCTTAGGAAAATGTCTGAGTGTTCTGCCCATTTTTTAATCAGATTATTTGTGGGTTTTTTGTGTTGAGTTGTATAAGTTCTTTATATATTTTGGATATTATCCCCTTATCAGATATACCATTTGCAAATTATCTTCTCCCATTCAGTAAGTTGCTTTATCATTTTGTTACTGTGCAAAAACCTTTTATTTTGATATAGTCACAACAGTTTATTTTTGCTTTTATTTCCTTTGCCTGAGGAGATATATCTAGAAAAAGTTTCTAAAGCCAACATAAAAAACCTCCAGGAGTTTTATGCTTTCAGGTCTCACATGTAGATTCTTAATCTATTTTGAGTTTATTTTTGTGTATGATGAAAGAAAGTGGTCCAGTTTCATTATTTTGCATGTAGCTATTTTCCTCAGTACCATTTGTTGAAGCGACTTTTTCCCATTGACATTCTTGCCATCTTTGTCAAAGATTAATTGACCTTACAAGGGTAGGTTTATTTTTGGGCTTTCTATGCTGTTCCATTGGTCTATGTGTCTGTTTTTGTGCTGGTACCATACTCTTTTGATTACTACAGGTTTGTAGTATATTTCAAAAGCTGGAATCATAATGCCTCCAGCTTTGCTCTTTCTCAAGATTCATTTTTTTAACTCGCAAATGTGAAATACCTGTAAAAATAATCTATACATATTTAGTTTAGTTGGTTAACATTTGAAAATTTATTCTGAAAATGAAAAATGTGTGTATAATACTCTTAATTCTTTTCTGCATCAAGGAGTTAAAGTACTGTCCTAAAGAAAAGGACATTGTGAATTAGGAGAGTGAACAGATTCTCCATGAGTGTGTAAGAAACACTCTCTATTCTTGCCATTATCTTTACCTGTGGAGTCTATACCTCATTCCATTTGTGGATCACAGAGTCTGTGGAAGTATTTGCACTGAAAATCTAGACTTCTTCTTGGAGTCCAATCCTGTACTTCAACCACTTCAATTTGATATTTATGTATAAAATAATACAGTGACACCTACATTTTTAAATCACTTAAACCAAACCTATGACAGGACACAAGAGTATTGTCCATGATAAGGCATTTTGAATTATGTACATGCTAATTTCAGGTTCTACCGAATTTTTTTCATTAAACCAACCTTATTTTTTACTTTCTCTAACTTCATATAGATGAAAAATATTTTAAAAAGAACATATCTGAAGCCAACTAAACTATATTGTTTTCAAAGGTGTGTCTCATATGAAGATATATTGTAAGGAGAATTTGACTTTCATTGTTTAAGTCCTCCAGAGGACATGAGAATTCACTCCTTGAACCTGGTGTCACAGCAAATATCAGCTTACAAACTGAATCAGGGCTTTAGTTTATGTTATAAACTGCTGAATATCATCAATTTGGCAACAATACATGTTTCACATTATTTGAAGCAAATTCTCATTTCAAAAATTTTAGCTTGTAACCTTGTCTATCGAAGCCCTATTTTTTTGATAAACAGTACAATTTTTATTTACTGGAGATATAGGACTCCAAGAAGACTTTGCAGTAAAAGCTCAATAAATACTTGAGTTTGAACTGATTCAAAATTAATTATCCCTTTGCAGAAAAAGTGGTAATCCAGAAGTCTTTCCTGACTCTTCTAATCAAGGAAGATAAGAATCTAGGTATTAGATCACTCAACCTTTGCCTGAATCCTTGTGTTCAGTATTTATTAACAGCTTAATATGTGCTCCTAGGCAATACACATTCCCAAGGAGTCCAAGGTCTAGACCAAGAGAATTCAAGTAAACCAAATCACATCTCAGCATGCTGTGTGCTGCTCAGTCAGGATGATCAGTCAGGGAGGGCTTCTGAAAGTTGATGACTCTTAAGTTACTGTGTCATGGAAAACAGAAATGGGAGTGTAGGAAGAATTTGGTGAGGGAGGACTTTCCTGCCAGGAGCAACAGCTGATACAGTGTCTTAGAGACATAGGCAAAGAAGGTTTGTTCAAGGGAACTCCAAATGATTCATATGGCTAGAAAAAGATAGGATGGAGAAATAAATGGGGAGCAGTGAAAGGTAAGAACTCGATTTGCCACTTTGAGGAGTTTGGAATTAATTCTTAAGGTGATGAAAAATCATTAAACGTGTGTAAGCGGAGGGATAACATAATCTGGTTGGCACAGTCTGTTGAGGGCCCTAAATCATTCCCAGTGTGGAACAGAATGAGAGAGGCATGAAAGTTGCTGAGCCAATGCAGAAGGTGAAGCAAGCAGTTTAGATCTTTGCTATGAAGTACTAATAGTAGGCTTACCTTATCTCATGTTACAATCTCTACTTAAATTTAAATACCATGTCTCTTTCCCAGCGCTAACATACTCAGTTGACTTTCTCTGAACCCTGGCTCGCTGTGCTTCCCTATATCCTGTTGATTATTAATACTGGACAGGATGCACTCACTGCTCTCACCAAAGCCGCTAATAAAGACTGTGGGAGAGTGTTTCCTGGGAGGAAGAGCCCACCTTATGGTGCCAGGTGATCCTAAATCATATCTTGGCTTTGTCAGTTTTAGCTATGTGGCCTTGTAGAACCCGTTAAAGTCTCTGAGCCGTGCTCTCCTCACCTCAAAAACAAAAAACAAAGAGCTATCTAGCAAGGTTGCGAGAATTGAAGATCATTTATGTAAGTCCTCTAGAAAAGAGTAAGCCGTCACTGAGCAGTACATGTATTTATTATTGAAGAAGAAATGGTATGAGTAAATTTCACATTTTTGAGTTGCTCTTTCAAAGACAGACATTGGCGGGAGCTCCCAGTAGAGAACTGGGGCCAGGAACTCTCCTGTCACTCCGATTCTAGGTTATTAATGCTTCCAGGCAGCTAAGCAGCTGAACTGCTCTAGAAACCTATACAAAAGAGTCTTGGTTTTAACTATGTAATCAACCTGACAGGACCACAGCTGAAATAAATGTGAACATCGTGGCCAGGTGGCCTTGGGGACTCTGGAGTGGAATTAACCTCCTCACTGCCATTCACAGAATGCTCCAAGAAAGAGGTGGTTGCTTTGTCGTGGCTATTAATTTCAAACAGCATTTGTGCTCCCTAAGTGTGGTCTTGATCAGAGCCACTTCCAGAGAACAGAGAAAATGAAATGGAGACTGTCTGAAGCACTGATTCTTCCAGCAAACCTTTCAGAAATATCAAAGAATGCATGCAAGCAGAGTAGTTTAGGAGAAGGGAAGCTGGCACTTCTCTCCTATTTTCATATGAATATAATCGCTTCTCGGCCTTTTGGCTAAGATCAAGTGTAGTATGAATATAATGATACAGCCCACGCTATTGCTGAATGTGATGAGGTTATAATCCACAGTTTAAACAGAAAAACCTGGTTAGAGAGCATATAGGGAACTTTTATCCTGAGCAGTACAACACAGGAGATATGGGTGAAGATATGAAGCCAGAGAAAGAAGAATGTCTCAGTAACTGGCTTCCAATTCACATTCATTTAGTACTTTTTCCCCCCTTTCTGTCCCTAAAGGTGAGAAAATCGGAGAAATCTTTCCCTTTGTAGCTACAGCTGGCATTTTTGCAGTGATCATTAGTAGAACATGTTGGCAGTGAAAAACAGGTTCAGCTTTTCCAGAACTGGCTGTCATTTGTGCCAAAAGCAAATAGGAATAGAAATAGTAACACCAATATTGTTATTAGTGTACCAGGAGTCAGCTAACTCTCCTGTGTCTACAGCTTTCCTGAGTCGAGGCCGGTATCCTAGTCATACCCGACCTCTGGACACCATTATGCGTGTGCAGTGGGAGAGTGAAGAGAGGCGCAGGGGAGGAGATGCAAAACCATCACTGAGTAGGAGCAGCCAGCTTGACTTAGCAGCCTAGGACTGTTTACCTCTTTCATTGCAGGAAAAACTTGAAAATCAAGCCCATTTTAATGGGATTATTAATTAGTAGAAAATTTCTGGGAAGCAATTTGGAGAATTTGGCCATATTTATCAATAGTCTTTTTTTTTTTAATGTTGTGTTTGATACAGAACATAATTTCTAAGAATATACCCTAAGAATAAATCATTTAAAATGCACACATAGATTTTTAAGTATAAAAGTGCTTATTATAGAGAGATTTTAATAAGAATAAAGCATTTTGAATAAACAGCAAACAACTGTTCATTATTGTCATTATCCATATTGAATACAGTCAACTATTAAAGGAAAAATTATTATTATTTTAAGTGAAAAATACTTCTTGTTTAAATTTTGTCTTTTTATCACATCAAAGAAAAGAGATCCACTCAAGAAAGGGGGCATTCTACCCCCACTTACTTGTGATACACATGAAGTAAAACTAGCATGGGAAAAAAAAAAAGCTAATAGAATCTGGGGTCACTTTTGGAAAGGAGAGAAAATCAAAAGTCAGAATGATGGCTGATAACACAACACTAGAAAATCAGAAGAGATCCCTGCTCTCCCCACTAGAACAGAGTATTGTTAGGAGTATTAACCAAAGCAATTTAACAAGAGGGGGGAAAGTAAGTAGAATAAATATTGTAAAGTAGGTAACACAATTATTATTATTTAAGAACGATATGATTTTATATTTGTTAATTACAGGAAATCCTTATACAAGTTAGGAAAGCAATAAGAATTTGGGAAATTAAAACTTTAAAAAATTATCATATGATAAAAATCAGAAAAGGTAAACTAAGAATAAACATTTGAAGAAAGCACAGGAAGAGGATTCAGTGAGTGTGAATGGGGTCCTGTCCATACCAGAAGGGAGTGAGCTGAGAAGCCAGTCTGGCTTAAGCTGAGCATCAGTGGTTGGAAATGAAAAAGAAAGCTGGAGACTTAAAATGGGGGCATAACATGTAGGGCTTTGTAAACCATGATTCACATTTTTTTTTCCTCCATAAGAGCAATGAAAAATTTCTGAAGAGTTTTAAAGGAGACCATAATATAATATGTACACTCTGCAAGGATATCCTAGCTGCAAATGTGGAAGCCATTTTGAGATGAGCCACATAGATGGGGGAGTGGTAAGTTTTGGGTGGAGATATATGAGAATAGTATCTACAACAGAAAGAAATCCAGAGGAGAGATGTTAGTAGTTTAGAAGAGGGTGATGGTAGTGTGCACAAGAAAAACTAGAATAACCTAGTGATGTTTAGGAAATATGATTGATAGGACTCTAATGAGTGGAATGTGAGCATGAGGTGCTCAGGTGATTTCTGGGTTTCTGAACTGCACAGCTGTATAGATGGGACACCATTTGGGTGAGACAGAAAACACTGAAGAAATGTATAACTTAAAGTGCTTGAATTCAAAACTCAAATCTTTTCTTCTCAAAACTATTTTTCTAACATAAGTTTTAAGTCTATTTTGAAACTCAGAAAACTGGGGAATGATTTTTTAATTCTTTTTTCTTTTCTTTTTTTTTTAATGTTTATTTATTTTGGGGAGAGAGAATGAGCAGGGGAGGGGCAGAGAGAGAGAGGGAACAGAAGATCTGAAGCAGGCTCTGCACTGACAGCAGAGAGTGCCATGAAGAGCTCGAACTCACAAACCATGAGATCATGACCTGAGCTGAAATCCAACGCTTAAGCAACTGAGTCACCCCAGGGCCCCTCTTTTACTTTCTTAAGACATGGGCCAACATTGTCCAAAGGGGAATTATTAAAGGGCAGTAAAAGAATTACTATGAATTATAAATATATTTGTAAATATATGAAAATGTTATCATGTCAAATATAATGCTTTTATTTGGTGAAACTATAAGCAGTAATCTAACCATGCTGTCCTCTGAAGAAATACACAGAATTGATAAGGACAGCAAATTTTAGTTTTCCTTAAACACGATCGGAATGATTTCTATGACTTTGTATTTTTGCTATAGTAAGAAGAGAAAAAGAAAGATTAAAAAAAAAGTCATCGGGGGAAAAATAGAGATGTTGCTTTTGTTTCAAATAAAAGGAAGGGGAAGAGGAAATGTGAAGTGGTAATCAAATGTTGGTCAGAGGTCAAGCAAGGTAAGTTCCCACTACATTTAAAAATGGGAGGTCATCAGTGACCTTGTGGAGGTCCAAGTCAGGTTGTATGGAAAGCACCAGACAGCAACAGCTTGCAAGTGTCACATGATAAGGTGGAGACTGAAGTGTTTTGACAACTTTGTTGGAAGGTAAAGTAAGTGATAGGAGGTAGGTAAAGAAAAAATGTGAAGTCCAGAAATTTGTTGTGGCTGTTTAATTTAAATGAGAAAGCTATCAAGACATTAAATGTTAGAATTAAAAGAAAATTCTTAAATAATTTTAAAAATAATGTAACGAAACATACCGAAACAAAAAAAAATAGTTTTTATGCCTGCAAGTTGGGATCTGGAGCAATTTTATAGCCTTATATAAAATAGGAATCTAAAAAATTTATTCCAGTGAACAAAGATTTATTTTATATTCAGAAAAATAGGACAGTGAGCTTCATTGTATAAAAGAAACAAAAGAATTGTGGCCACCAGAGTGCAATTCTCTGGGCATGAGCTGAGATGCTAGAATCTAAGTCATTAGTGTAGCACCCTGTCTTAAGTGCTCCTTCTGTTCAGGAGCACGATTATTGTAAGAACTTCATACTGCATAAATCTAGAAAGCTAAAAGGCCAATTTATCCTCGTTGTCTATGAGGATTTCCAGCTCTAGATATGATGGAGTAGACATTTCACCTTATTCTTCTCTGCCTCTTATACCTAAAAGCCCCGGATAAAATATATGAAACAAACATCAGAAGATTCTAAAAGGTGAAAAAAAGAAGGCAGCTTTTCTAGGGACCTTAGGATTTAAGGAATGACCTGGAAAGTTTTTGTTTTTGTTTTTGTTTTTTTCTGCCTCTTATATATCCCATCCTAGGCACTGGAGAATTTCACAGGCTGGAAAGAACAGTAAATACAAGAAAAAAGCATGAACAAACAAACAAATACAACCAAATAAAAAAAGCCTGTTCTCTTCAGCCAAAGGACCTATAAGGGAGTGGCCATGTAGGGCATAATCTTTTAGACAACACCAGACACATTCCAGAAAAAATTGTTCCTTCCTTGGCCTGTCATTTAAGGCACTAACATCAGGGCAATGTGAGCAGAGATAGGATTACCACCATAACCCAGCAGTAATGACATGGCTCCCCCTCGTGGAGGGTGGGTGTCTGCAGAGACTGTGTGCTTGCGTGTGCAGGGCCTACTCTGGTCTGATTGATCAACATAATCTAAATACAATAAAAAAATAACTTCTTACATCAAGGACCAGGAAAACATCAAGTTAATGAGAGGAGACATCCAACAGACACAACATCAAGATGGTATAGATATTGGAATTATTTGACCAGGATTTTAAAGCAGCTATCATTAACAAAAAGAAGTTTCAATGAACAATTGTAAATATTCTCAGAAAAAAAATGAAAAAAAAATTTTTGGAAAAGAAATGTAAGATATAAATAAGAACCAAATGGAAATTTTATATCTGAAAATATACTAATGAAAAGAAAATATATAATAAAGATATCCACTTCCAATTTGGTGCAATAGCTGTGGTTGACCAAAACTCCCACCCAGAACAATTAGAAAAGTCAGACAAAAACACAGAAACATCTTTTGGAAGGCATCAGTGAGATATCAAAGGGGACAGGACCTGATAACTAGAATTACAGAGAGAAGAGAAAACACACTGAAGTAAACATTATGTTCTGTAGCACTTTTCCACTTGAGACATTTGATGATTTTTTAAATTGAAAACAGGAGAATAGAAAGAGGCTTCTAACATAGGAACCTAAGAGGATTGTTGGCAGTGGCCCATGGCTGGGGAGGCAAAACTTAAGAGTTCAGGACCATCAAGGCAGGCAGGACCTGCAGGGAAATTATCCCACAGAAAACAAAACACATGAAGGGAGTCCTGTCTAGGAGGCTGGAAAGATGTGCAGAGCTCTTAAAAATCATAAAACAAGAGACACAAAAATTGGAGTTCTGAGCCCCCCAAAGAGGAGGGGAGTCTCCTCCTGACAAACAGCCAAGATTTCCAGGTGAGACTCACGACAGTATCATAGTAGTAAGAAGAAATTAGGGTAGAACTCACAAACCTGCATTAATTCCAGTCCAGGTTGCTGCATTCTAACTGCCTGTGAGATAGTAAAGTAAATTCTCTCTGGAAGGATTAAACAGCAGCCAAAGCTCTAACATATCTCATACATATTATTCAACCTTCAACAAAATAAATACTTCTAGGAATGCAAAGAGACTAGACAAAATGATAAAAAGCCAAGATAAAAGAAAGGCAATAAAAATAGATGCACAGGTGATCAAGATATTGAAGTTATCAGAGAAGGACTTTAAAGTCAGTATAAGTAAAATGCTTAGAAAAATAGATGAAAAGATGGAGAATTTCACCCTAACATTGGCATCTATTACAAAATGGAATCAAATCTATAAAAAATTTTAAAAATTAATCAAATGCAATAGGTGATTTCTTAGAAACATATAGATTTAATGACAGACTACATACAGTAGAAGAGAGGAATAACAAACCATTAGTTAGGTCAATAGAAAACATCCAGATTAAAGCAAAATGAAAAATATGGAACATATAAAAAACAGCTTGAGAAACGAGATCCATAGTTTTAGCATGTGAACAACTGAAGTCCCAGAAGGAAAGTAGACAGAGAATAATGGCAGAAGCAATCAATATATAAAGAGACAGTGATCCAAAAATTTTCAAAATGATGACCTATGTCAAACTGCAGATTTAAGAATCTCTATAAATCCCAAGATGGATGGATGGATGGATAGATCACAATATGTGCACCATAACTGAACTTCTGAAACCAAAGACTAAAAAAGAATCTTTAAAGCAGCCAGAGAAAAATGGCATATTATCTTCAAATGATCAACAATAATATTAAAAGCTAACTTCTCAACAGACGTATCAGCTAGAAAAAAATAAAATTATATCATTAAGGCAATAAAGAAAATAAATGACTATTTAGAATTCTATATGCTGCAAAAAATTCTGAAAAAATAAAAACAAAACCAAAAAACAACTAAGAAAACTCTCTATAATGGAACTCCTCTAAGAGAGAGATGAAAGCCAACTGTCTATGCAAAAGGAAAATGTACCCAAGTGAAAGTTGGGTTCAATGTAGAAGGGAACTAAAAGCAATGAAAACATTAACTGTGTGGGTAAATCTTTTTTTTCTTTTTAATTTTTTAATGTTTATTCTTGAGAGAAAGAGACAGAGACAGAGCACGAATGGGGGGAGGGGCAGAGAGAGAGGGAGACACAGAATCCAAAGCAAGCTCCAGACTCTGAGCTGTCAGCACAAAGCCCGGTGTGGGGCTTGAACTTGTGAACTGCAAGATCATGACCTAAGCCGAAGTCGGGCACTCAACCGAGTGGGCCATCCAGGCACAATGTGTGGGTAAATCTAAATCAACATATTGTCTACACATATCTGTGTGATTTAAATTATATATAGAATGAAAATGTATGACAGATAGCCCAAAAGGTGGAAGGGAGTTAAAAAGAGTTAAAATGATCTAAGATTTTTGCATTGTGTAGAAAGCAATAAAATACCAATTTTTATTATACTATGATAATTTAAATAGTCTCTAAGTGACTACTAAAGGGAAATAAAAGAATGTATGACTAACAAGCTAATGAATTGGAAAAAAAAATAGCAAATATTTGACTCAGAGAAGGAGAACAAGAAGATAGAGGAGAAAGAGAAGAATTAAATGGAGAACAAGAAAAAAACGAAAGGAAAAAGAAATAGAACCAGTGGTGGAAAACAAGTAGTAAAATAGTAAATCTAAAGTCAAATATAAGTGTGAATACAGGGTGCCTGGGTGGCTCAGTTGGTTAAGAGTCTGACTCTTGGTTTCTGCTTAGGTCAGAATCTCATGGTTCATGGGTTAGAGCCCCATGTCAGGTTCTGTACTGACAGTATGGAGACTGCTTGGGATTCTGTCTCTCCCTCACTCTCTGCCCTTCCTCTAAATAAATAAATAAACAAACAAACAAACTTAAAAAATATATAACTGTGATTACATTAAGAGACTAAGTGTTCTAAATAAAATACAAAGTATGCCAACCTAATTTTTAAAATAAAGCATATATTAACATGATGATAATCAAATTTTGAAAGAAAAAATACAAACCCTAAGCAAAAGAAAACTGGCCTATCTATATTAACTTCAGAGAAAGTAAGCTTTAAGGCAAGAATTTTTAGTAAATATAAAGAAGTATATTTCATGATGGTAAAAGATCCAATCTATAAGGAAGATAGGAGAGGGGCATCTGGGTGGCTCAGTCGGTTGGGTGTCTGACTTCGGCTCAGCTCATGATCTCACAGTTTGTGAGTTCAAGTCCCATGTCGGGTTCTGTGCTGACAGCTCAGAGCCTGGAGCCTGTTTTGGATTCTGTGTCTCCCTCTCTCTCTGCTCTCCCCACCCTGCTCATGCTCTGCCTCTCTCTCCTTCAAAAATAAATAAACATTAAAAAAAAGGAAGATAGGATAAGTATAAATTTGTATGTATATTCTAATCTAGCCTCAATACAAATAATGAGGAAATGACTAACTACTGAAAGAAAAAATGGGTAAATATAGTTGGAAGATTCAACACATCTCTCTCTCAGAAACTGATAAAACAAGCAAATACAAAAGTGATAAAGATACAGAAAACTTGAACAACAAAATTAGGAAATTTGTCTTAAGGTATTCAGAACACTGCCCTCAATACTTGCATTTTTCTCTAACATGCATAGTATATTGACTCCAAAACCAACTCTATGTTTGAACCACAGAACAAGTTTTTTTAAAAATGTCAAAAAATTGCTGTCATACAAAGTATGCTTGCTCTTGCCATTTTTTTCCAAAATTACACCTGTGGTCTTGGTTGGTCTAATAAGCTTTGGAAAAAAAAATTAAAGCCTAAAAATTTTGGAAAAAAACCTTTTATTATTCAAAGGCAATTTTATATATGTAGAAAATTCAAAACGAATCTTCAAACTATTATAAGTAAATTTAGCAAAACAGCTAGATACAAAGTCATTTGCACTTCTATATACCAGCAGCATTTCAAAAATGAAATTAAATAAACAGGATAGTATTTGTAATGTTTACAAAATTAATTGATAAAAAGGAAGATATAAAAGTATAAATCTTTAATTAGATACTGAGAAAAATGGGGAAAATGTAACCTGAAAACAAAAGTATCATACAGAGAGAAAATGAAGATACAAACTATCTGTAACAAAATAGATACACTGTCAGGGAAAAAAGAAAAATTAAATAATAGCAAAACAGTTAAGTTCTGCTAAGGACTAATACCATTTGCTTGCTTTTAACATATTTTTAAATATTTTTTTAGCCTCTATTGCCTTCTTATTCAGTTTTTACTTCATAGTGTGTTATTCTTCTTCCAACTCTTTCTTTCCTTAGTTTTAGCCTTTAAACTTTCAACTTAAATTATATGTTCTAAAATGTTTTAAAGTTTTCTGTTTTGTCTTAAAATTTATACAAACATGTATCCCACATTATAGCGTAGTTGTATTTGATTTGTTATACAGTATTATGTAATAACATAAATATTTATTCTATAAGTTAATAAATATGTCATTTAATTAATGTTTAACTTCTTCTCAAAGTAAAATTGACGCTCTTCTAGATATCCCCCTGAAACCTCAACAACTCAGGAGGTGTACGAACCTCAGTTTGCAGGGCCTATCCCTGTAATACTCTCATTTTGAAATCTGGTTGGAAAATGTGAAAGCCAAAGAGGGATGGAATTTGGTGAGACAGGTCTGATGAAATTTAATTTTAGGGACCCTTTATCTGGCTACTTACTCCAGAAAAGGGATGTGCCTTCAGACAACTCATGGGTATAATAAAGAATACCAAGTGCCAAAGGTGAGGCTATTGCTGAGGACAAATTGATTCTGTTGTGTCAAATATGTTTATTGGCTTCATGGGGTTAAAAGACTCTAAGCTTTCACCTCCGTGCACCTTCTTAGTCCTTCAAATGTCCCTTTGACTAAGTCCTCTAAATTCATCTACTCTTTCAACATAGACATTTGCTCCCTGTCTCTGACTCTCCACATTTTCCCACAATATCTTACCTCCATGCTGTTAATGCTGTTACCCTGGTGTCTGTATTGTCAGGATGTCTGAACTACTGCAAATTTTAATCCCCCCACTATACCTGCAAGGAGATATGTGCTTGATGGTCACTGATTATGTGATTAGGTGAGTCAAATGAGTGACAAATGGACACCATGGAAAGCAACTGGGTGAACCAGAGTACTCCAGAATACACTAAAGTGAAATGATCCTGTTCTTTATTTAAGGGATTAACAAAGTGGAAATCACTCAGTGAGATTATGAGATGTACCACACTTTTAACGTAGATGGATGTTATCTGGTTGTTCAATCAATCCATTGCCTTATTTACCCTCTGTGTAAGCTGTATGGAGAAATACAAATACATGAGTGTTAAATTCTTACATATGCTGGAATAATTTATTAGTAAAATAGATGAAAATAAAAATGCATTTGTGATTAAAAAGTTTACATTTCTTATTTTATATTAGATTTTCTTACATGATCACTAAAAGTCACTTAGGAAGACACTTTTGTTCTTTATAAGCCTTTCCCTGGAGTCACTTTACTGTGGTATAATTTTTTTGATCCAGGAAATGAAAGTTTCCTTTGTAAAAAAAAAAGCTTCATGTTCTACAACCCACAGGACATGACAGAGTGTTCTAGAAAGTGTATCTTTTCCCTTTGTAAGCTGTTTTTTGGTAGTTAATCAATTTCCTCTATCTTACAAATATTCAACTATAGTGTTGGTTAAAGAATATACACTGAGAAGAACAAATTTTGTATAAAATTCGTTTTTATGTTCAAATGTGTACAGTAAATAAAGGCAGTCCAGAATTCTCAATTCTGTAAATTTTTGAGGTTTTTACTTTTGATTTGCATTTACTCATTATTTGGGGGAGGAACTCTAAAATACCAACGACATCAATCCTAAGAAAGGATGACTATATAATCAATAACAATCTATAACTCATCTCATTTTCTGTGCTAAGTAGAAATAAAGACAAATTTTAGAAAGAAACTAATATATGAATCAACTTTCATGTAATTAATGTGGAATTCAAAATCTGAAAGACTGAAGAAACTAAGACAATTCTTGAGCTTTCCTAAATAGAGAAACCCGACTATCATTATAAAACTGTAACTGGGGCGCCTGGGTGGCTCAGTCGGTTAGGTGTCCGACTTCAGCTCAGGTCATGATCTTATACTCCGTGAGTTCAAGCCCCACGTCGGGCTCTGTGCTGACAGCTCGGAGCCTGGAGCCTGCTTCGGATTCTGTGACTCCTTCTCTCTCTGCCCCTCTGCCTCTCACTCAGTCTCTCTTTCAAAAATAAATAAACATCAAAAAAAATTTAAAAAAAAGAAAACTGTAACTGATGAATGGATAAAGAAATTGTGGTTTATATACACAATGGAGTACTACGTGGCAATGAGAAAGAATGAAATATGGCCCTTTGTAGCAACGTGGATGGAACTGGAGAGTGTTATGCTAAGTGAAATAAGCCATACAGAGAAAGATAGATACCATATGTTTTCACTCTTAGTTGGATCCTGAGAAACTTCACAGAAACCCATGGGAGAGGGGAAGGAAAAAAAGAGGTTAGAGTGGGAGAGTGCTGAAGCATAAGAGACTCTTAAAAACTAAGAACAAACTGAGGGCTGATGGGGGGTGGGAGGGAGGGAAGGGTGGGTGATGGGTATTGAGGAGGGCACCTTTTGGGATGAGCACTGGGCATTGTATGGAAACCAATTTGACAATAAATTTCATATATTAAAAAAAAAAAAAGAATACTGTGATAATTCCTAGAGTCCCAAAAGTTTGTTGTATTTGGGAGCTCCTGAAGGTTCCCTTCACCACAGAGGGCAGTGGTGACCAAAAAACTTCATAATCTTGGACATTTCTCTATCCTAACTCCCAAATGTCTGTGCCAATAGTTTCTAATTTTATTTACTAAACAAATATCTTAAATTTTTCTTCTGCCTTGTAATACCAATCCAGAGCTACAGATTTAAGACCACTCCTCCCACTTCAGATCTGGATTTCAACAAAGACCAGTTTCTACAAAGAGCAACAATCATTGCAAAGATCTAAATATGGCCATGATTATTTCTTTTTTTTTTCTTTTTTGGAAAAAAAAATTCAATTCTTGAATTTAATAACTAGAAGTGCTATAATTAATAAAGTCTTTTGACTATACCAATTCATACTGATCTCTCCTTTTCCTGGAATACACCAATAAAACTGAAGATGTAGATATGTATTAGTGGGGAGAAAGCAGGAGAGAGTAGTTATCAGTTTTAAAAACCCACTTTACTGCACTGTACCCATAACTCAGTTGTCGAAAAGAATTTTTCTCATTGTACACTTCACAAAGCAGAAATGAACTTTGAGACACCCCTTAATATCTAACTCAGTAGTTTCAGAGTGGAGCCCAAAGATATTTATTCAAAAAGCTCAAGTGATTTGGATTCCTACAGTTTAAGAACAATTAAAGTAGTCATAATGGCTGGATATAGCAGAAGTTTTAAAACATCATTTTTTAATGGATATGTCTTTTTTCCTTAAAAATCTTGTACCTGCTTTGTCCTTTCAGCAACATCTTAAAAGAAAAGTTGTTCAAGGCCTCAGACTCTATCCATAGAACAAGCTTAGGAAGAGCTCCCTAGAAACTGCTATATCCTAAGATTCTAGCATTTATTGCAGCCTGATGGGCAATGCAGAGCTAAAATTATCCTTGGGGTGCAAGTTGGAGAAATAGTTCACCAAATTTTTCTTCTTTTGGACTATTTTTTTAAAATATAACTTTGATATATAACAATGATAATAGAGTAACTATTATCATTTGGAAAGATACTTAAAACCATCTGCAGAAATTCAGTCTTAGCCCTTAAAGCTGGAGATTGATCTTATCTCTGTCTTACTTCTCTAAGTTTCAGAAACACTGATCAATAGAAAACAAATTGCTATCCCAAATACAGTAGTATGATTTCCTTGCATGATTTTAAATCCAAGGTGTATCTACATCCATCATTTTATGCATGAGAAATATAAGAAAAATAGATCTTTGTCCAGAATATTAACCGTTTGATCCTCTGGTTTTAAAGCAGTGGCTGGATTCTTCATCCTTTATTGTTTGGGGATTGTAGGACTCTCTTTCATGAACAGAGATCTGGTCAAATAAAAGCCTTTGATCATGTGGTCCAAATGTCCACATGCTACGTCAACTTAGTGTACTCCCATCTGTTAGCCTTGATCACTCACTGCCTCCTATCATGGGTTCTCAGCATCTTTTTGGTGAATTCCTCTTTGCTGTTTATTTTTAGAAACACCTTTTTCTGTATTGGGCAGTTAATTTCTCTTTATAGTGATTTTATTGTTGAATTTTTTCTTTCACCATTTGATGGCTTCCTCACCCCTACTCTGGGAACTTGAAATGTGTGTCAAAAATCTGAAGTCTCAAAATCTTCAGACACTATTTATGTAAACAAAACTTTATAGTTTTATAACATAAGAAAATTTAATTGTGTTCTATTCTTGCAGTTTGTTATTGTTTTTCATTTGTTTTGCCATTGCTTCATTCATGAATATACAAATTAGATTGGTCTTTGCTTCCTAGGATACATTGGCCTAAAGATAATGAAATAAAATACCTCTGGTCTTCTGCCCATTCTTCACCCATTACTTAGGGTCACCTATCTGAGTGCAGATTCTCTTGAATGAGTACTTCATTGTGTATCTGTACCATACAATCTGAATACTTTGACCCTTCATTCTTGGTCATATTTGTTTTCACTTCTTACCATGTAATTATGCTTCCACAAGACATGTGCTTGATTATAGTCATATAAAACACACACACACACACACACACACACACACACACACACACAAAGTGTCCTGCCTCTCCATTTACAGTCTACAGCTATATTGGCTCCACTTCTGAAATGCTTCCTCAACCTATAAGACTCAGTTCAGGTCAAATTCTAGAAAGCCTTTCTTTTTTTTTTTTTTTTTTTTTTTTTTAAATTTTTTTTCAACGTTTTTAATTTATTTTGGGGACAGAGAGAGACATAGCATGAACGGGGGAGGGGCAGAGAGAGAGGGAGACACAGAATCGGAAACAGGCTTCAGGCTCCGAGCCATCAGCCCGGAGCCTGACGCGGGGCTCGAACTCACGGACCGCGAGATCGTGACCTGGCTGAAGTCGGACGCTTTACGACTGCGCCACCCAGGCGCCCCTAGAAAGCCTGTCTTAATCCTACCTACTGACTACATTATTTTATTATTATTTTGGTGCTCTCATAATACTGTGTCTATTTTCTATCAGTGAATTTAGTTTCATTGTCTTCTCATTTTCTGTTAATACATATTCTTGCCCACTATGAGTGAACTCCTTGAGAACAGACAGGGACTGTGCATTATTTACCTTACAGGCTCCTGGCTAGAATCAATAGATTCTCAAAAATGTTTGTTGAATGAATGAATGAATGAATGAATCAATCAATCAATCAATAAAAAATTAGTCAGTTAATGTTGTAGCCTATTATAGGAAACATATTTAAATATTGGTTCCTCTGTTGGCAAATAAGCACATAAACTTGATATCGAACATATATAAAGACAAGATTTATTTATTTATTGTTGTCCTGTAAAAACTTAATAAGATTATTTTCTTAATCATTTCTTTAGTGTTATAAATTTTTTTTGTTTTTAAAAGATTAATTATAAAATAATGACTAAAACATTCTGTCTGCTTTTTTTTCAGCAGTAACATGGCAGGGTATTAGGGAGCATGTGGTGTGTGGGACTAATGTTGGAGGATCTGGCTGATGTCTCATCTTTTCACTTACTAGCTGTGAATTTGGTTAGACCTCTAACTACTCAAAATCTCAGTGTATGTGTAAAATGGTTATAATAATACTTATCCAAACTACTCATGAGATTTCATTGCAGATCAAATGAGATAGCTACATGAGAGAATCAACAAAAAGGACTTTTTTTTTTCTTTCCTAAATAAATCTCTTGGTTCTATGTGGCCCTGTGTCAGTATGGAGTTATGTTATTAACAACAAAAATAATTAAATATTTATTAAAACAATTATTCATGTTCCTCAATGAATGTGAATGTGTAATCCACAACTTCTTAAAATTCCCTCTTCTACCCACATTCTTCCTGCACTTGTCTGTTATCTCATATCTGTCTTAAACCTTCCCTCCTCACACTTTATTCTGGGCTCTCCACTTACCCAGCCAGTTCTGGCTTTCTCTTCACTCCTGCTTTCTCCATCAGTATCTTTTTTCAAAGGAGTAGAAATAAACTCAGCCCATGAATACTCATACATATGTGGTTTATGTTCCTGTTGTATATATGTGATGCTTAGAGCTCTAGAGAAGATGTGCATTCATGCCCACACAGAGATTATAGCTATCAAGATTCTCTGTGCTTGTACCATCAGAATCCTGATCACACTTAACTGTCATATTTCAGCTCTTAGTAAAAGGACTAAGCATAGGCACCATTCTTCCTAATGCATTCGTTCGTTCATTCATTCATTCATTCACCCAATGCATTTAGACACCAAATCCATTCCATGCACCATGTTAGCAATGGAAATCCTGGCCTGTGATTTCTAAGACTTCAAAATATAGTGGAAGAAAGAGACATGAAGATAATGTTTCTGTTATTGTCTGATAAGTAAAATAATTCATTTAATTAACCTTTATTTTTCAAAGGTGTTAGGCACTGTGCAAAGCTCTGGGAATAATAGTGGAGAGTATAGATACTAAAGATATAAACTTGGGGCTCCTGGGTGGCTCAGTCAGTTGAGCATCCGACTTCGGCTCAGGTCATGATCTCACAGTTTGTGGGTTGGAGCCCCGCATCAGGCTCTGTGCTGACCACTTGCTCAGAGCCTGGAGACTGCTTTGGATTCTGTGTCTCCTTCTCTCTCTGCCCCTCCCCCACTCACACTTTGTCTCACTCTGTTTCTCAAAAATAAATAAATGTAAAAAAAAAAAGATATAAACTTAACACAAGAAACATGTTGGGGAGAGACATAGTCTAGGAGACCAGGGAGGCAGCCATCCCTGAAGAAATTATCTTTAAGGTTTTATCTGAAGAATTACTAGGCTTTTGCCAGATCTGGAGTAAAGAAATTGGCAAGTGCAGAGGCCTAGAGGCTAAATAGAGTTGGCAGGTAGCAAGAGCTAAGAAAAGTTTATCATCCCAGCCTACACTGAGAGCAGGAAGAGGGGCAGACTGGAGACGTGTGCAGGCACAGGCCACGGGAGGCCAGCAAAATGTTGAGCTTTCCCCTAAGGGGAGAGGGAAATTACTGAAGAGTTTTAAATAGATCAGATTTTCAATTTTGGAATTTCATCATTTTGAATCAGGATGGGCCAAGACTACTTTGAATGCTGAGGCACTGGTACAGTGGTGACTTCACTGGTCCAAGGAGAGAGGCTGGTAGTGTAGACTGGGTGATAGCTATCAAGATGGGAGAAAATCAATATACAGAGAGAGATTTAGGAGATAGAATGAATAGTACTTACAACTGATTAGATGAAAGACATAGGAGAGAACGTGAGTTTTCCGGCTCAAATGAGGTCAAGTGGACATGAGGACAGGCCTCTCCCATGTTGTGACACCATGATCTTCAATAAATGATCTCCAGGGTCAGAAGGGCAAGAGAGTGAAGCATTGTGGGTGAGAGCATTTCATGCAGCAAACATGGAAGTATCATTTACTCCTCCATCCATATACTATTGGCCAGCAAATCGAAATAGTCTCCCTCAACTGCAAGAAGCTAGGAAATACTTTAGTGGGCACTGAGGTAGAAGGAGGGAAGCTTGATGAGCATTAGCATCTGCTGGCACTACAAGGTATCCACTTTGGTGGTATGGGAGCAGAAAGGGGAAGCTGGAGCTGATTTTTAGGACGTTTTAAAAGAAGTCAATATTCAACTTGAGCCTTGAAGAATTCACTAGGAAATCAGGGACAACATTCCAGGCATCAAGAAGAGAATACGTCTTAGCATACATCTATTGGGGATCATGAGGGAGATGCATTGAGAGGCTGTATGTCAGAAGTGAGGAAGTTAGCCCAAATATGAAGAAAAACTACTTTTCAGAATAGTTATCAGTACATCATCTTAAGGGTATTTCCAGACAAGTTAGCAATCAATCTTTAACATCTGTTCTAGATGTAAACAATAAAGAGATAGGGGGGAAATTTTATATACTTTATTTTGTTCTTTCACCAATGCTTACTACACTCCATGTAATGAATTTACCATAACCATATGCATAACCCTGCACCTAATACATAGAAATACTACTCATAGACTTATTCTTTATGTTTTGTTTACTTGCTTATTTTGTTTTTTATCTTTGTCCTTCCTACCCCCACAAGTTTGTCTTTTAATCCTCAATAAGGAGAATCTTTGAAAATTCATCTGTGAATCTTATGAAGAAGATTTGTTGCCACTTTCTTATCAGAATTCCATAAAAATATGATCTTACTGAAATGAAAACTTCTATTATACATAATTAAAAATATTTTTCCTGAATATTATGTTAAAATTTAAGTAAGTGAAGCACCCGAAAAGGGCACATAAGGACAATGTTTCTTGTTTCGTTAAGAAGCAACAACAACAAAATGTGCTCAGTAGTACTAATAGAGATAATTAGAAGTGTAATTATTTCAGAGAATTTGGATTTAAATTGTCACTTCATTGCATATGTTATTAAAATACCTGCCAATATTTCCCCAAGGATGTCAAAATCAATGGCAAAACTAATGCCTGATGAATTGATTTGAGAAGTTGTATATTTCAAAATTAACATGTAACTCAGTATATGTGTAATTTTATTTATGGATTTTATATATTTCAGCTATTTCTAGAACACATCAAATTGATTGTGACTATAAGTTATTAGCCAAGTATTTTCAAAATCATTTTCTATTATATTTTTTACTGTATGGCTTTGTGATTATAGTAACTTATATTTTAATATTCCTGTTTCCAAAATGGAAGTTGATATACATTTTAATTCTAACAGATTCAGTAGCTGAGTTTCAAACAAATGAAAAGTACACAAAAAAATTTTTACAATAATTCCCCAGGAGTAGAAGTCTTTAAGTAAAGAACTGACATGGAGTTTTTTGCATAGAGACAAAAATTTATCAAGGCAAAAAGAATTCCAGACCATAACACACACACATTAAGAATCTCAATTATTCTGTTAGTGTTTTCCATGCTACTTGAAAATCCTCATTCCTAGCATTCTGTGAGTCATCCACAGAGACAAAAATGCTACCTTGCCTCAGGTTATATCTATTTACATAATATACCTGGAGCAAACACAAAAAGTCAGCAATAATGCCAAATATTCTGCCACTTACCATAAAGATGCTGCCAAAGAAGAAAGAGTGCCACCTAGTGAATTCCTTAAGGAATCTTTCCTCCCAGTCAATTCAATTCATTTGACAGCCTTTTATGGGACACCTACTCTATGTTATGTACTGAGTACACAGTTCTCTCAAGCCACTCATGTCAATATTTTAGTTCATTGAAATTCCATCAGCCTTTCTATTGTCCTTTGACCTTAAACTTGGTGTTCCATGTCTAGAATGTCTATGCCACACTTTCACACCTGCTAAAATTCTACACACTCTTCATGGCACAGTTTAAATGGTGCCTCCTCAATAATACTTTTATTTTTTTTAATGTTTATTTATTTTTGAGAGAGAGAGAGCATGAGTGGGGAAGGAGCAGACAGAGAGGGAGACACAGAATCCAAAGCAGGCTCCAGGCTCCGAGCTGTCAGAACAGAGCCCGATGCAGGGCTCTAACCCACAAACCATGAGATCATGACCTGAGCCAAAGGTGGATGCTTAACCGACTGAGCCACCCAGGTGCCCCAATAAGACTTTTCTAAATACCTCACTCCTCACCTAAGTTACTTTTTGTGGGATTCTGTGTTTCTACATTACCTGTTATCTCCCTCTCTCATATATGTGTGCATGTGTCATATATTCTCTTATTATTTTTTTATGTGCAGGCATATCACACTCAACAGTATACATATAATGTGTTTTTTTTAGAGAGAGAGAGAGATACAGAGAGAGAGAGAGAGAGAGAGAGAGAGCATACACACAAGTGAGGGAGGGGCAGAGGGAGTGGGAGGGAGAGAATTTTAAGCAGACTCACAGCTTGGAACCCAACGTGGGGTTTAATCTCATGACCATCAGATCATGACCTGAGCCAAAATCAAGAGTTGGATGTTTAACTGAGTCACCCAGGTGCCCCACTCAACTATATTTTTAAGGGCAGAAACAACACCTGCCAAATGATCTACACTCAATAACAAAAAGGTTATATTCTTTTTGTACTACTATTAACCTTTGCCCTGCCTAAGTAGTCCAGATTCTAGAATATGTTTTGATAGTACCAAGGATATTGAGGACCACTTCTGTTGTATTTTTTAATTGGTAGTAGGCCAATTGGCTCAGAAAAGATGTTTATCCATGACGGACTTCTTCGCTTCTAGGTGAAAATGTTGTAATATCTATCAACTTTTGATTACTTTATAAAACTAAGAATATACTCATCAGACATTCAATGAATGTTTATTAATGAATGAATTAATTGATGTTGTTAAGAACTCTGGCAATGTAGAGTGAAACATTAGGAGGAAAGGTGACCAGAAGATAACCCCAATAGTCCTATAGAAGCCTCAATGAGAAGCTCTACTTTCACTGTTCTACAGTGGACTGTAAGGCCTCCCCATGTCATTAAAACATAGTATAGAAAGAAAGTTCAGTGTAAGAGGGAAGAACCTAGGAGAAGTGAAGCGATTCAAACAAGGTATAGAAGAGATGTAGGCAAATTGCTGGAGGTCAGTGCTCACAAAGAGCCACAAGTATGGGATCAGGTTTGGTCTATGGTGACAGCAGGGAATGGTTGCTCCTTGGGAGGGTCCAAGTATGAAGAATAAAGTGCAATCCTAAAGTGGAACAAGGTAGTGGGAGGAAAATCCAATAGGTAACAGGATTAGAAACTTAGGTGACAAGGCAAGTGCATTCTTCATCAGAAGAATGAGCCTCTGACTGTTGATCCCAGGGTCATGGGATTGAGTCCTGCATTGGGCCCAGAGCTGACAGTGTGCAGCCTGCTTGGGATTCTCCTTCTCTCTCTCTCTCTCTCTCTCTCTCTCTCTCTCTCCCTTTCTCTCCTACCAAGGAGCTATCTCTCTCTCTAAAAGAAAAACATCCCAATATCCAGTCCACACCCCATATCAATTAATTCAGAATATCTGGGATTGGGCTTCAGAACGTTTAAAAAACATCCTATGTGATTATAATCACAAGCTGGGGTTGAGAATGACTGCTGTAGTGTGACAAGCAAGCAGAACAAACATCCTGTGTCATCTCTGAAGGAAACCAAATTCCTAGGCTGTCAACCAATCAGCTGCCTTCGAACTGTGGACAAGAAGAGGGCTGATACAGCCAGGAGGTTCAACATCATGTTCAAAGTACCAGGGTCAGGCAGAGAAGGCCAGAGCTGTGGTGGAGGATCTGACCCAGAACAAGCAAAGCAAGACCGAAGCAAGGTCGGAGCAACCCTGGCCTACGCGCTCTCTGGAAACCAGCAACTAGAGCACAGCTGTGGGTCAGAACTAGGACAGAGGTTCATGTAGGGTCATGGGCATGCACCGGAGATTAAAAACAGGGCAATCGGTGGAGATATTACTTGAAAATGAGAATTATTGTGTGCTATGCATTTTCTGTGCCTCAATGACTTGTTGCTAAAAAATGTCTACAACCCGAAGATCTATTCGTTTCTATTGTTTTGGTTTAAAATAGACCTCGGTGTGGAGGGGTGGAAGGCTACAGTCACGGACACATCTAGAGGACAGAGCATATTAACAAAAGAAAAAAAAATCTCATTGTTGATGAAATATGGCTTTCATTTACTCTAGAGTCATATTTGGATAGTTTAAGGACTATTCAAGGAAACTTTTGAATTAGGAAAATGCAAAATAATTTAAATGATTATACGATCTAAAAAATTAAAACAAAAACATATCACTCACTTGTATTTATCATTCCTATTTTTAAAGAATTTATTTTAAAACATGGATGTGAGATTTACTTTAATATTTAAATATTTATAATTAATTTTGCTTTGGGTATTTTGCATCCTATTATATATGACTCACTCAGAATACAAAGCCTCTTTCAAAAAATACATGAATAAACAATTCCTCTTAAGTACAATAAGTATGCATAGCAGGTTATGAAAATTAAATGTTAACTTCCAGTCTTCCAAAATAGAACATGGCATTCCCCCATCAAAACTGCTATAAATTTACATATGGGCACTATCTTGGCATGGTCTGCCTACACCTCTTAATACTTTCTTGCATCTATTTAAATGATAGTATTTTGGGAATCTCTAGTTGAATATCATTTTGTTTCTTGTCAGGGAGAAAAATCAGCAGTATCTTTATTTAATACAAAAACAAAATCCAATAATAAAATTCCATTAAATTATAACACAATAAAAGAAATGATCTACAAGGACACACAATATGGATGAATTTCACAAACATAATACATGAGAGAAGTCAAACATAAAAGAAGGCATATTGTATGAGTCCATTTATCAGAAAAAAGAGGCACCACTTCTTTATGCTATTAAACATCAGGATAGTGTTTAGCCTTGAGAGTAGGAACAAGTGGGGAATTCAGGTGGTTCCTTGACCTGGGTCCTGATTATCCGGGTATGGTCATTTGTGAAAATTCACTATGGTACATACTTCTGATAGGTGGTATCTTTCTGTATGTATATTACACATCAAGAAAATGTAATTTTAAAAAATCCTCCTAGAAGTCCCCCACAGGCCTATTTTCACCATAATGAGTTAAACCAGAAGCAGTATGGAAGAGTGGCTAAGCATTTTGGATTTGGAATTCAGTGGCCTGTGTTGGAGCCCTACCTCTATCAGTTACCCGCTGTGTGGCCTTGGGAAGTGATCCAATCTCTCCAGATCCCAGGTGGCTCACTGGTAAATTGGGGGTTATAAAAGTCCCACATCAGAGAGTTATTGGGAAGCATAAATCAAATGATGATTGAAAAATAGTGCAGGTTGCAGCACATGGCTTGATAAATGTGAGCCACAGCTCATTTGTATATTTCTTGCACTTACAGGGAACCTTAAAACAGTTCCAAACATCTACTACAATTGTAATATTGCATATCTTTTCTTGGTTTCTATTCTGAACCTTCCTTCCCAACACTAAAATAAATTCAGTAAGGTCAGGGAGGATGCCTCATCATGGAAGGGGAGAGTTCAATGATTAAAGGCGTCAGGCAAGTAACACAAACGTATGAATCAGTAGTTGACAACAGTGAGTGAGTCCTAGGAGTCCTGGAGGAGGCCTGGAGTCCTAGGCCAAACGTATTCCAATTAAGTGGAAATACATTGTAAACAGTCTGACAACCAAACAGAATGCTTCTGCAAAGAAGGATTCATCCCCTAAGTTTCTGACTCCTACCATACTCTATCATGAGCATTGCAGTCAGGTAGCTCCCAATGATGTTGGAGATCTGCCTTTTCTAGCTGTTTCACCTTGGGCGAGTTATTCTAACCTTTTTAGCCTCATTTTATTCATTTGTAAAATGGAAATTATAATATCTTACATTCTGCATTATGAAGATTAAATGGAATTGCTCTGCCCATGCCTGGCATAGAGTTGTAGTAGCTAGGATATAATAGTATTCTTTTATATCTCCCAACTCTTGATTAATGAGCAGCACTAAGAGAGTCATAAAGATAAAATAATATTAAAAGCAAAAACAAACACACACAAAAAATAACCTTGTGATTTTACTGGTTGATTGATCAAGTGATAATGGAGCTCTACTCTATGTATTAGAAAAATGATATACAGTTTTTGCAAGTAAAATGCTAATGAAATTTGACTGATGACTATAGGTTGTACATTTGATTCATCTTTGGATACATGATTCTGATTTATTTGTCCAAGGTCTACGATTAAGTTTTGTTAATTTATTCAGAATAAATTAACCATTCCAGAATTCAGCTCTGATCTCGCCTATGATCACAAAACAGGATGGTTCTCAGTAGTCCATTACTTTGTCTTTATCAGGATCCATTAATTCAATTTGAACAATACTAAGCATCTAGCATAAGTATGCACACTGGTAGCCATGAAAGATGATATAAATGTTATTAATTTTCAGCTCCTTCTGCAAAGAGTCTTGGAGTGAAATAAAGGGAATAAGCTGTCTAGAACTACCAAAGGCAGACTTGACTTGATCAAATGCAATCTTTTTTTTAGAACAAAGGTCTTTGGAAGTGCAAAAAGGCAATAAAGATCCAGGTATGTGAATAGAGAGTAAAATACAGTTGACCCTTAAACAACATGGGTTTAGAACCCTTGTTTTCTTAATAAAATTTTATTTTCTCTAGATTACTTTATTGTAAGAATACAGTATATAATACATACAACATGTAAATGTGTGTTGAGTGTTCATATTATTAGTAAGGCTTCCAGTCAAGAGTAGGCTCTTAGTAGTTAAGTTTTTGGGGAGTCAAAAGTTATATGTGGATTTTTGACCACACGGGGGTTGGTGTCCCTAACTGCCACATGGTTCAAGGGTCAACTGTACATAGGAGAAAACTGAGAAAAAAATCTATATTTAGGGGATAGAAAAAGAAAGATGACCCAGAAAGAAGACATAAATAGAGTAAACTCAGAGATAGGAGAAATCACAAAAAGTACTTCGTTCTTTGAAAATCAATAGAAAAGAAAAATTTTAAGAAGAAAGTTGGACAGTGTCATCAAACCCCAGGGTGAATGGTGAGAATAGAGCACAGACCGCTAGATTTGGTAATGACTCATTCTTTGGGATTGCTAGTGACCTTTCTGAGAGCAGGCTTTGTGGAATGCGGAAGAAGAAAGGGAGGCAGGAAGGAGGAAGGAAGGAGGAAGGAGTGGGAATTGAGGTTAGTTAGGAAGTGGAACTTTTTCTTTTTTTTTTTTTTAATTTTTTTTTTCAACATTTATTTATTTTTGAGACAGAGAGAGACAGAGCATGAACGGGGGAGGGGCAGAGAGAGAGGGAGATACAGAATCGGAAACAGGCTTCAGGCTCTGAGCCATCAGCCCAGAGCCTGACGCGGGGCTCAAACTCACGGACCGCGAGATCGTGACCTGGCTGAAGTCGGACGCCTAACCGACTGCGCCACCCAGGCGCCCCTGGAACTTTTCTTTTAAGAAGTTATACTACCATAGGAGGAAGACGAAGGTGTAGAATCAACAAAGGAGGGTAGCTGGGGAGAGAGAGGCCATGGAGACCAATCATGTGAGAGTTTCACATGCATCCTAAGCCTTGAGAAGTAAAATGAGGTGCATGGAAGGGCAAGCTGATACACAGCCACATTGTGTTTGGGAAAATCCTCTTGGCCATACCAGAGAGAACATATTGGAATTTTGTTTGGTTTTGGTCTTTGGTTTGGTGTATTTATTAATTTTGAAAAACATCCTTCCAAAGGTTGTCAAGAGGAATCAGTGTGGTAAGAAAGTGATTGAGAGTAGAATAAAACAAAGAAGACAAGATAATCAAAGACAAATCACAGGAAATGACTTCTTTTTTTTAAGTTTATTTATTTATTTTGAGAGAAAGAGTGCATGTGTGTGTACAGGCAAGGGGCAGAGATACAGGGAGAGAGAATCCCAAGCAAACTCCAAGTTGTCAGCACAGAGCTTTGTGAGATCATGACCTGAGTTTTCATCAAGAGTCAGATGCTTAACTGACTGAGCCACCCAGGCACCCCATAGGAAACGACTTCTGCTGAGGTATGAGTCAACAGAGAGCAGCAAGTATCCAGGGATTTCTGTTGTTGTTTTTGTTCAGTGTTTGTTATCTTATTTTGTGTAGAACAAATAAATCAAGGAATTGGTGATCTTTATCCACCCATGAGGTAAAGCAGAAGGGATGTTTTCATAAACAGTGGAGTAGAACTATATCCTTTTTTTTAAGTTTATTTATTTTGAGAGGAAAAAGCTAGAGAGTGAGGGAGGGTCAGAGAGAGGGAGAGAGAAAATCCCAAGCAGGTGGTGCACTGTCAGCACAGAGCCCGATGCAAGGCTCCCATCTCATGAATGGTGAGATCATGACCTGAACCGAAATCAATAGTGGGACACTTAACTGAATGATCCACACAGGCACCCCTAGTAGAACTTAAGTGGATCCTTAAGGGGAGTGGGAAGGCTTGAGAAGAAAAGGATGTAAGAAAAGGATACTACAGAAAGACAGGAAGATGAACTGGCCAGCACTGAGAAGGGTGGCCTCAAGGCAAACACTGATTAGCAAGCAGAGAGCCACTGGGCACAATTAGCACTGGGCCTTCTTATAGGAATGTTCATGAGCCCTGCACTGGGAAAACAAATAGTGAGGGAGGGGTGCACGCAAGAGTGGGGTTATATGTGGGAGTCAGTCAAGTAGCTAAGTCCAACCAAGAGGGAAAATGTAATGTGGAAATAGGAGGCATCACCACAAGAACTATGAAAAGGCATGATTAGCAAACAGATGGAAGGATGTGGGTACAGAAGGGAATTTCCAAATTTCAGGATTTGACCTGGAGTAGTTTAAGGATAAGAAGGTACTCATCAAGTAGCAGGTAGAAGTGAGTCTTGTTTTTTCTTTTTTTTAGAAAAGTGAATCTGGGGTGCCTGGGTGGCTCAGTCATCAAGCATCTGACTCTTGATTTTAGCTCAGGTCATGGTCTCACAGTTCATGAGTTCAAGCCCCACATTGGACTCTGTGCTGATGGCACGGACCCTGCTTGCAATTCTCTGTCTCCCTCTTTCTCTCTGTCCCTTCCCTTCTCATGCTCTCTCTCTCCCTCAAAAGAAATAAATAAGCATTAAAAAAAAAGAAAAAAATTAAATCTTTCTAGAGGAGAACAGCTGAGGACAAACACTATACTGCAAAGAAAAATAAAGCAGCAAAAGAGAAATCAGGGTACCCTGAGGGTAGAGTGGGAGGGGGGCTGTTTTATATCTGTTGGTCATGAAGGCATCACTGATGAACTGACATTTGAAAAAAAATAGCAGAATAAATGTAAAGACATGAAGTTATCTGGAGGAAGAGTGTTCCAGGGAAAGGAAAGCAGCAAGTACAAAGGCCCTTAGCCAAGGCTGTGCTCTGGGTGTTCAAGATACAGCAAACAGACTAGTGTGGCTGGAACAGAATGGAGGAGGGGGAAAGTGGAAGGAAATGAGACCAGAGAAGTAGCAGGGACCTAAAGCATCTAAAGTCAGAACTTAGGCTTTTACTTTACAGAAACCCATTTGAGAGGGTTGCAGTATAGGAGTGACAGTATCTAACTTATGTTTTAAGAAGATCTCTCTGATTGAGGCGCCTCGGTGGCTCAGTCGGTTAATTGTCCCACTTCAGCTCAGGTCATGATCTCATGGTTTGTGAATTCGAGCCCCACATTGGGCTCTGTGTGGGCAGCTCGGAGCCTGGAGCCTTCTTCAAATTCTCTGTTTCCCTTTCTCTCTGCCCCTCGCCCACTCACATTCTGTCTCTCTCTCAAAAATAAATAAACATTCAAAAAATTAAAAAAAATAAAAATAAAATAAAAAGATCTCTCTGATCAAGTTGCTTATCACTATAGTATTTCAAATAAAGGTGAGATAATAGTCATTGGGGCATGGTATGGGGCTGTGGTTTTTAAACTCTGTATACTTTAATAAATAAATACATTCTTAGTTCCTAAACCCTAGAGATTCTGGCTCAGTAGTCTGGAGTGGGTCACAGGAACCTACCTTTTTCTTAGGCCCCTAAAGTGATTCTGATGAAATTGGTCTGTGGCCTGTAATTTGTGAACTCCCAGTACCATAAGACATCACATTAAATGACTCTGTCACCTTTATCACTACTATAACTTACCTGTACTTTGACAACTAACTTGTTTTACCAGTGTGGAAATACTAAGCTTTATAGATTTTGGAAAAAATCAAAAGAACTCTGTGTGTATGTTATTATTACCTGCAAATTGTGCTGTATACATCTTTGTATCAGTAATATTTATAAGTATTTCAAAAATACCTCTGGTCGCTTTGTGAAGATTAGCTGGTGTGTGTGTGTGTGTGTGTGTGTGTGTGTGTGTTGGGGTGAGGAGAGAAAGCGCAAAAGCAGGAAACCACTTATGAAGTTATTATAATAATTCAGATGATGGGTAGTAATAGTGAAAGTGGCCAGAGTGGTCAGATTGTCAATATGTTTTAAATATTTAGCTAAAAAGATTTATTGATGGAACATATGTGAGATGTGATAAAAAAAATAGTCAAGAAAAGCTCTAAGGCTTTAGGCCTGAACAACGAGAAGAATGGAATTGCTTTTTGCAAAAATGAGTACTGGAGGAGAAACAGGTTTCAAGAAGGGAGGTCTGGAATCAAGGATTTGGCTTTTACTATATACAGTTTGGGATTGCTCTTAGACATCCAAGTGTAGTTACTAATTATGTATGTCATAGAATGCCCAAACCTTAACTTCAGGGGAGATGTAAAATTAGAAGTCACTGGCATACAGATGCTATCCTCAGCCAGAGTGCTAGATGAGGCCAACTAGTGCAAGGGTAGGTGGTAAAGAAAAGAAATACACGAATGGAGCCACAGGGCACCACGGTATTGAGAGTTTGGGGGGATGAGAAGGAATCCACACTGGAGTCTATGAATAGAGGTAAGAGAGAAACTCAAAACGCAGTGTGTTGGAAAGAAAGTGAAGAAGATATTTTTAAGGAGGAGGAAGTGATCAACTCTGTCAAATGCTACTCATAATTCAATGGTGTGAATGGCTGAGAAGTGAACATTGAATTTAGCAATGCATAGGTCAGCAATGCCCTCAGCAAGAGCTAGTTCCAGGCAATTAAGAGATTTTACTGTTGTTTTCTTTAAGATGGGAGATACTGACAAATATATGAATAAACAAAAAATGAAAAAAATTGATTATTCAGAAAATAATTATGTCCTTGAAGAAAGCAAAGATAGGATCTTTTGCACAAGTTAGGGGCACTGGCCTTAAATAGGAGCAGGGAAGTTCTTTACTGGGAAGTAGGCAGAGTATATAGACTGATAGGTCAACAGTGCAGAATTTCTCTAAGTTTTCTTTTGTTGGCTTCTATTTTTCTTTGTGAAATAGTAAATAAAGGTAATGGCTAAGAATACAGAGTGGGGAAGAGAAGCTGGAGGGTTAAGGAGAGAGAAAATATTACTGGCACTACTGGTGTAGATGCTCTTAGCAAAATTCAAATGTTCAGACTTTTACAATAAGGCGCATCTAATTTTCTCACATTTTACAAAAAGGAGTTTCTGGTTTTGTTATGATATATTTATGTATTACGTTTTGTTTGTGACATCTGCATTTATAAAATGTGTATATTGGAGGATTAAAGCCAGTGGAAGAGGAGATGAAAATAATAGAAGAAGACTAATAAATTGATCCAGGGAGGCCCTCAGGGAATGAGAGGGTGTGGGCTTTAGAACACAAGTGCACAGACTAGTATTGGACAGGAGGGAAGGACATAAAGAGAGGAACAAGTGCATATGTGTGTCTAGGGAGGGATTTAAACTTGATAGAGTCACTTTTCTCCAGGGAGATACCTACGGCTGAGAATGATGAAAGCCATGTGGGCATAGTTGTCAAGCTAAAGAGAACAAGGTGGATGAGCAGCTGTGGGGAACAGGAGAGGATGCTGCACAAGCATGTGCTAAGGATCGCTAAATGTCACTCAGTACCCAACTGAGCTTGGATAGTGCATATCTTGGGATTCAAGAGACCACATGGTTGTGTGATTTTCTCCCTGAAGTTAAAGGATAAATATCTGCTTATATGGAAGTCACCCCTTCCTAAAAATGAAGCAACAGGAGAAGCAAATGTGGCTAATATAAATGTACTTCTTGTGGCATACTAGATACACATTCATTGATTTATTCATTCCACCAAAGTTTACTGAGCATCTTCCATATGCTAGGAGCAAAACTCGGGCCTGCAGTTGAATAGAAACAAGACATTAATCAAATTAGCTCACAAATACATGGAAAATGGCAATAGTGAGCCCACTGGGAAGGCAAGGGGCAAAGAGCTATAATAGCATATAATAGTGATATTTTTTCCCATGGCAGCATGGAAGCAAAGATTACACAAAGATCTGAAGACTGAGTAGGAGTCCCTTAGAGGAAAAGGGTGTGGAAAATGTACCCTGGGGAGAGAAAACAACATATGCCCAACCCCGGAGGCGAGGGGGACACAGTGAGTACCAGGGACTGGAAACCTGAACGCTGGCAAGAGCAAGGACAGAATGAGACAAAAATGAACAGAGCAGGCCTTGAGGACCATGTTAAGTATTTTCCCCTTACCCTTAGAGCAAGGGACGCCACTGAATTTGTTGGCAGGAGAGTCTAGTGATGGGATCTGCATTTCCCAAAAACCATCTTGGCTGTGAAGGTGGATGTCTGGAGGTTCTGCAGGAGCCCCTAGGAGAGGACAGGGCTGGAACTAGTAGGAGGATGGGCAGTGATGATGGAGGCAGAGAAGTGAGTGGATTCAAGAGATCACTGGGAGTTAACACTGTTAGCGCCTTGTGGTGGACTGGATAAAAAGGGTGAAGGAGAGGGAGGGGAAGAATACCCGATTTCTGGCTTGTTCAACAGGCTAGATGGGGCAGCTTTGAGAGGCGGGTAGGAAAAGGAGGGGTTCAGTTTTTGTCATATTCAAATAGACACAATCACAGTAGAAACCCTTATATAATTTGTTTGGCTTTAAAATAATCAGCATCAATAAATTTGTTGCTGATGCTAAATATAACCTACATTCTAGCATTTGGTTCTGATATTACATATGTCTGTTTTCAGATTTTGCCTGTTGAATGATAATCCTCTCATCTTGCAAACAGACTTCATGGCATCATAACATGTTTTCTATTAGGGAACTAAAAGTTAACACCATTTTTATTGGTTAAGAAGGGAAGTTGCAGATGAAGGAATACCAGGAGCATCTTAAATAAAAGGAACACTGTAATAGTAATCATCTTAGCAGTTAACAAAGTCTCAGACTCCAGGCTAATTAATTACTTAGCCCCTCCAAACCCAAACTTATTCATTTTTGAATGCAAGACACAAAAACAAGAATAAATTGGTTGAATCCAAAATGTCTCCTAGTTACAAAACTTAAAATTACTTAAACATAAAGTATACAGTAAATAGCTCGGGCTTATATTCTCTATTCTTAGATTTCTGAATTACTATATGAAGCCAGAGCTCTTCCACATCCTCCCCCCCAAAACAAACAAACAAAAAAGACACATGCTCTAAAGTGAATAAATGAAAAGCTTAAAACAAAGGCAACAAAGTCAAGAGAAGAAGAAACTGACAATTTATGTATTGTCAAAATAACACAATTGAAGAAATGAGTTATATATATTTTTAAATGCCAAAAAAAAGACCACCAAATAAATAGAGGGTAGAAGGATAGCAGCAGAAAGAAAAAACAGTGGAAGAATGGTAACAGTGAGGTATTGACATTGGCATAACCAAAAACACCTGCAATGTAATAGCTCCTGATATGCTGTATTAATAAGGCCAACCAGGTTTTTCTGAGTGTTGTTATTATAACTGAATAGTGTTTGTAACATTTATTATTTGTTCCTGATTATTCAAATAATGCATATGGTTTTTAAAATATTAAAATTAAATAGCATGTAAAGAAATAACACTCCTAATTCCACTCACTCCAGATGTTAAAATTTTATTATGTTTCCTTTTACTTTTTCAAAACTTTTTGAGGATCAATAATTTTTATAAATATAAGATTGGAATAATATATAACACATAAAATTCTGTGTACTGCTCTAAACACTTTTAAGCCTTTAGAGTAAACATTTCTGTTTCCTAAATATTTTTCAGAACATTTTTATGCAGAATTAACAAATAATGCATATATTGCATTATTTATTAAACTAATACCCTATGTTTGGGACTTCAGAGTTTCTTATTTCTCACTATTTTGAATACTATAATGAAAATCTTTAAATAAATATTTGTTTGCCTCTCTGATTATGTAAACCCATCCCACTACAAACATCAAATAACATAAGCTGCTTTAACATTTTTGCACATATATTGTATTTATTTTGTTTTTATTCAAATTTTATTGAGGAATAATTGACAAATGGATCCTCTTGTCCCTGGCACCACCATTCTATTTTATTTTCTATTACTAAGAAATCAGCTTTTTTTTTTTAAGATGCCACATGTAGGTGATAGCATAGAGTATTTGTCTTTCTCTGTCTGGTTTACTTCACTTAGAATAATGCCATCCAGATTCATCCATGTTGTCACAAATGGCAGAATTTCTTCCATTTTATAGCTGAATAATATTCCTGTGTGTGTGCATATGTGTGCCCGCGCACATGCGTGTGCACACATGAGCCAACATTTTTTATCCATTTATTTGTCAAAAGACATTTAGGTTGTTTCCATATGTTGGCTATTGGGAATAATGCTGCAATGAACATGGTAGTGCAGATATCTCTTTGAGATACTGATTTCATTTTCTTTGGAAATATACCCAAGAATGGGATGGCTGGATCATATGGTACCTCTAGTTTTAGTTTTTTGAGGAAACTCCATACTGTTTTCCGTTGTGGCTGCACCAATTTATGTTCCCACCAACAATGCACAAGGGTTCCCTTTTCTTTACATCCTCACCAACTTTTGTTAGCTCTTGTCTTTTGATAATAGCTTTCCTAATGGTATGAGGTAATATCTCATTGTGGTTTTTATTTCAATTTCCCTGATGGTTAGTGATGTTGAGCTGTACCTATTGGCCACTTTTATGTCTTCTTTCGAAAAATGTCTATTCAGGTCCTTTGTTTATTTTGCAATTGTATTATTTGCTTTTTTGCTAATGAGTTTTATGAGTTTTTTAAAAATATATTTTGGACATCAACCCTTTATCAGATATATGGTTTGGATATTTTCTCCCATCCTACAGGTTGCCTTTTCAATTAGTTGATTGTTTCCTTTGGTATGCAGAAACTCTATACTTTGAGGTAAACCCACTTCTTATTTTGGCCTTTGTTGCCTATGCTTCTGGTGTCTGATTCAATAAATCACTGCTAAGACTAAATGTCAAGCATCTTACCACCTATGCTATCTTCTAGGAGTTTTACAGTTTCAGGTCTTGTGTTGAACACATTTGTAGTTAATTTTTGTGAGTGGTATAAGATAGTGGTCCAGTTTCAGTCTTCTGTATGTGGATATCCAGTTTTATTGAAGAGACCATCTTTTCCCACTGTGTGTTCTTGGTGCCTTTGTCAAATATTAATTGACTGTGCGTGCATGGGTCTATTCTGTTCCACTGGTTTATGTGCTTGTTTTTATGCCAGCACTATGCTGTTTTTATTACCATAGCTTTGTAATAGAGTTTGAAATCAAGAAGTGTGATGCTCCAGTTTCGTTCTTCCTCAAGATTGCTTTGGCTACTCAGGATCTTTTGTGGTTGTATATGTACAAATTTTAGGATAGTTTTTTTTTTTTCTGTTTCTGGGGAAAAGACCATTGAATTTTTGATAGTGATTGCAGTATATATCCTTGGGTAGTATGGACATTTCAACAATATTATTTTTTGCAATCTAACAACATGAGCTATCTATTTACTTGTGTCTTCTTCAATTTCTTTCATCAATGCCTTAAAGTTTTCAGGTCTTTAACTTCCTTAATTAAGTGTATTCCTAAGCATTTTATTGTTTTTGACGCTATTGTAAATGGGATTACTTTCTTAATTTCTCTTTCAGACAGTTTATTGTTAGTGTATAGAAACACGACTGATTTGTGTATGTTGACTATGTATCCTGAAACTTTACTGAATTTGTTTATTGGTTGTAACACTGAAGCCTTTAGGGTTTTCTATATATAAGATCATGTCATCTGCAAATGGTTTTTGGTTTACTTCTTTCTTTCCAATTTGGATGTCTTTCATTTACTTTATTATTTTTTTCCCTAAGTTGTCTGGCTAGGACTTCTAGTAGAGGTAGAGGTAGAGATAGAGACAGAGAGAATGGGCATCTTTGTCTTTTTCCTGATATTAACTTTTTACCATTCAGTATGATGTTAGCTGTGTACTTGTCATATATGGCCTTGATTATCTTGAGGTATATTCCTTCAATACCTAATATGTTGAGAGTTTTTAAATTAAAGGGTATTGAATTTTATCAAATGATTTTTTCTACATCTATTAAAATGACTCATTTTTATCCTTCATTCTGTTAATGTGGTATATTACATTTATTTATTTGCATATGTTGAACCATCCTTGCATCCCAGGGATAAATCCCACTTGATCATGGTGTGTGATCCTTTTAAATGTGCTCTTGAATTTGGTTTGCTAGTATTTTTTGAGGATTTTTGCATCTATGTTCAACAGGGGTATTGGACTGTAATTTTCTTTTCTTATGGTTTCCATACCTAACTTCAGTAACAGGGATTTAATTTAATTATCTTCAGTTTTTTGGAACAGTTTGAGAAGGGTTGGTAGTAATTATTCTTTAAATGTTTGGTAGAATTAGCCAGTGAAGCTCTCTGGTCTTGTGCTTTTATTTACTGAGAGATTTTTGGTTACTGATTCAATCTCTTTGCTCATTAGAGGTCTGTTCAGATTTCCTATACATGATTAGTCTTGGTAAGTTGTATGTTTCTAGGACTTTATACATTTATGTTATCTAATTTGTTGGCATATAATTATTCATAGTGTCTCTTATGATTCTTTGTACTTCTGTGTTATCAGTTATAATTTTTCATTTATAATTTTGAATCATCTTTTTTCTTAGTCTAGCAAAAGTTTTGTCAATTTTAATTATCTTTTCAAAAAACAAGACTTAGTTTCATTGATCTTTCCTATTGTCTTTCTAGCTTATATTTATTTCTGCTCTAATATTTATTATTTCATTCCTTCTGCTAACTTTAGTCTTAGTCTGTTCTTTTCCTGGTTCCTTAATGTATAAGGCTGGGTTGTTTATTTGAGGTTCTTTTTTTTTTAACACATAAAGAGTTTTTGTTTTCTTGAACTATAATCCTCATGTAAATTCACATACAAACATTACAAAATTTCATATTCCATAAAATACCAAAAAATTCACCATTTTACAGTGTACATTGAAGTGAGTTTTAGTATATTCACCATGTTAAACAACAATCACCACTAATTGCAGAACGTTTCCATCTCCCCAAAAAGAAACTCTGTGATATTAGCAGTTAGTCTCAATTTTGCCCTCACTTCTCCCATCCCTCGGCAACAACTAATGTACTTTCTGTCTCTGTGGATTTTCCTATTCTGTATATTTCATATAAATGGAATAATACAATTTTGTGAACTTATGTGGCTTGCTTCTGTAATGTGGCATGTTTTCAAAGTTCACTCATGTTATAGCATGCATCAGTACTTATTCCTTTTTATGGCTGAATAACTTTCCATTGTAAGGATATATCGTATTTTACTTATGTGTCCATCAGACGATGTTCCTTTGGGTGATTTCCACTTTGGGGCTATTATGAATAATGCTAATTCTGTGCTTAATTTTTTGAGGAACTGTTTTCCACAGAAGCTGCTCCATTTTACATTCCCACTAGCAGAAGATTCTAATTTTTCCACATATCCTCCAACACTTGTTATTTTACATTTATTATTATTATTATTATTATTCATTATTATTATTATTATTAGCATCCTAATGGGTATATAGTGGTAACTTATGTGGCTTGCTTAGTTTTGGAATAGTGTTTTTTCTCTTCTTTTTTTTAATTTTATTTTTTTTAATTTACATCGAAATTAGTTAGCATATAGTGCACCAATGATTTCAGGAGTAGATTCCTTAATGCCCCTTACCCATTTAGCCCATCCCCCCTCCAACACCCCCTCCAGTAACCCTCTGTTCTCCATATTTAAGAGTCTCTTATGTTTTGTTCCCCTCCCCGTTTTTATACTATTTTTGTTTCCCTTCCATTATGTTCATCTATTTTGTCTCTTAAAGTCCTCATATGCGTGAAGTAATATGATATTTTTCTTTCTCTGAGTGACTAATTTCAATTAGCATAATACCCTCCAGTTCCATCCATGTAGTTGCAAATGGCAAGATTTCATTCTTTTTGATTGCCAAGTAATACTCCATTATGTGTATATATATATATATATATATATATATATATACCACATCTTCTTTATCCATTCATCCATTGGTGGACATTTGGGCTCTTTCCATACTTTGGCCATTGTTTATAGTGCTGCTATAAACATTGGGGTGCATGTGCCCCTTCAAAACAGCATACCTGTATCCCTTGGATAAATACCTAGTGGTGCAATTGCTGGGTCGTAGGGTAGTTCTATTTTTAGTTTTTTGAGGAACATCCACACTGTTTTCCAGAGTGGCTGCACCAGCTTCCATTCACACCAACAATGCAAAAGAGATCCTCTTTCTCCACATCCTTGCCAACATCTATTGTTGCCTGAGTTGTTAATGTTAGCCATTCTGACAGGTGTAAGGTGGGTCTCATTGTGGTTTTGATTTGTATTTCCCTGATGAGTGATGCTGAGCATTTTTGGCCTGTTGCCTGAATGTCTATTGGCCATCTGAATGTCTCCTTTGGAAAAGTGTCTATTCATGTCTTTTGCCCATTTCTTCACTGGATTATTTGTTTTTAGAGTTTTGAGTTTGATAAGTTCTTTATAGATTTTGGATACTAGCCCTTTATCTGATATATTGTTTGCAAATACCTTATCCCATTCTGTTGGTTGCCTTTTAGTTTTGCTGATTGTTTCCTTTGCTGTGCAGAAGTTTTTTATTTTGATGAGATCCCAGTAGTTCATTTTTGGTTTTGTTTTCATTGCCTCTGGAGACGTGTTTAGTAAGAAGTTGCATCAGTGAAAATCAAAGAGGTTTTTTCCTGCTTTCTCCTCAAGGATTTTGATGGCTTCCTGTCTTACATTTAGGTCTTTCATCCATTTTGAGTTTATTTTTGTGTATGCTGTAAGAAAGTGGTCCAGGTTCATTCTTCTGCATGTCGCTGTCCAGTTTTCCCAGCACCACTTGCTGAAGAGACTGTCTTTATTCCATTGGATATTCTTTCCTGCTTTGTCAAAGATTAGTTGGCCATACGTTTGTGAGTCCATTTCTGGGTTCTCTATTCTGTACCATTGATCTGAGTGTCTGTTCTTGTGCCAGTACCACACTGTCTTGATGATTACAGTTTTGTAGTATACCTTGAAGTCTGGCATTGTGATGCCTCCTGCTTTGGTTTTCTTTTTCAAGATTGCTTTGGCTATTCAGGGTCTTTTCTTGTTCCATACAAAATTTAGGATTATTTGTTCTATCTCTGTGAAGAATGCTGGTGTTACTTTGATAGGGATTGCATTGAATATGTAGATTGCTTTGGGTAGTATCGACATCTTAACAATATTGGTTCTTCCTATCCAGGAGGATGGAATCTTTTTCCATTTTTTTGGTGTCTTCTTCAATTTCTTTCATCAGCTTTCTATAGTTTTCAGTGTATAGATTTTTCACCTCTTTGCTTAGATTTATTCCTAGGTATTTTATGGTTTTTTGTGCAACTGTAAATGGGAACAATTCCTTGATTTCTCTCTCTGTTGCTTCATTGTTGGTGTATAGGAATGCAACCGATTTCTGTGCATTGATTTTATATCCTGCCACTTTGCTGAATTCATGAATCAATTTGGTGGAATCTTTTAGGTTTTCCATATATAGTATCATGTCATCTGCAAAGAGTGAAAGTTTGACCTCCTACTGACTGATTTGGATGCCTTTTATTTCTTTGTGTTGTCTGACTGCAGAGGCTAAGACTTCCAATACTATGTTGAATAACAGTGACAAGAGTGGACATACCTGTCTTGTTCCTGACTTTAGGGGGAAAGCTCTCAGTTTTTCCCGATTGAGGATGATATTAGCATTGGGTTGTTCATATATGGCTTTTATGATCTCGAGGTATGATCCTTCTATCCCTACTTTCTTGAGGGTTTTTGTCAAGAAAGGATGCTGTATTTTGTCAAATGCTTTCTCTGCATCTATTGAGAGGATCATGTGGTTCTTTTCCTTTTTTTATTGATGTGATGAATCACGTTAATTGTTTTGCAGATACTGAACCAGCCCTGAATCCCAGGTATAAATCCCACTTGGTCATGGTGAATAATTTTTTTACTGTATTGTTGGATCTGGTTGGCTAATATCTTGTTGAGGATTTTTGCCTCCATGTTCATCAGGGAAATTGGTCTATAGTTCTCCTTTTTAGTGGGGTCTCTGTCTGGTTTTGGAATCAAGGTAATGCTGGCTTCATAGAAAGAGTTTGGAAGTTTTCCTTCCATTTCTATTTTTTTGGAACAGCTTCAAGAGAATAGGTGTTCACTCTTCCTTAAATATTTAGTAGAATTCCCCTGGAAAGCCATCTCACTCTGGACTCTCGTTTTTTGGGAGATTTTTGATTACTAATTACATTTACTTACTGGTTATGGGTCTGTTCAAACTTTCTATTTCTTCCTGTTTCAGTTTTAGTAGTGTATATGTTTCTGGGAATTAGTTTCTTCCAGATTGCCCATTTTATTGGCATATAATTGCTCATAATATTCTCATTATTATTTTTATTTTGGCTGTGTTGGTTGTGATCTCTCCTCTTTCATTCTTGATTTTATTTATTTGGGTCCTTTCCTTTTTCTTTTTGATCAAGCTGGCTAGTGCTTTATCAATTTTGTTAATTCCTGCAAAGAACCAACTTCTGGTTTCATTGATCTGTTCTACTGTTTTTTTGGTTTTGATAGCATTAATTTCTGCTCTAAACTTTACTATTTCCCGTCTTCTGCTGTTTTTGGGTTTTATTTGCTGTTCTTTTTCCAGCTCCTTAAGGCATAAGGTTAGGCTGTGTATCTGAGATCTTTCTTCCTTCTTTAGGAAGGCCTGGATTGCTATATACTTTCCTCTTATGACTGCCTTTGCTGCATCCCAGAGGTTTTGGGTTGTGGTGTTATCATTTTCATTGACTTCCATACACTTTTTAATTTCCTCTTTAACTGCTTGGTTAGCCCATTCATTCTTTAGTAGGATGTTCTCCAGTCTCCAAGTATTTGTTACCTTTCCAAATTTTTCTTGTGGTTGATTTTGAGTTTCATAGTGTTGTGGTCTGAAAATATGCACAGTATGATCTCGATCTTTTTGTACTTACTTAGGGCTGATTTGTGTCCCAGTATATGGTCCATTCTGGAGAACATTCCATGTGCACTGGAGAAGAATGTATATTCTGCTGCTTTAGGATGAAATGTTCTGAATGTATCTGTTAAGTTCATCTGGTCCAATATGGTCTCCCAAAGCCATTGTTTCCTTGTTGATTTTTTGATTAGATGATCTGTCCATTTCTGTGAGTGGGGTGTTGAAGTCTCCTACTATTATGGTATTACTATCAATGAGTTTCTTTATGTTTGTGATTAATTGATTTATATATTTGGGTGCTTCCACATTTGACGCATAAGTGTTTACAACTGTTAGGTCTTCTGGTGGATAGACCCCTTGATTATGATATAATGCCCTTCTGCATCTCTTGATACAGTCTTTATTTCAAAGTCTAGATTGCCTGATATAAGTATGGCTACTCCGGCTTTCTTTTATTCACCATTAGCATGATGGTTCTTCATCCCCTTACTTTCAATCTGAAGGTGTCTTTAGGTCTAAAGTGGGTCTCTTATAAACAGCATATATATGGATCTTGTTTTCTTACCCATTCTGTTACCCTATATCTTTTGATTGGAGCATTGAGTCCATTGACGTTTAGAGTGAGTACGGAAAGATATGAATTTATTGCCATTATGTTGCTTGTAGAGTTGGAGTTTCTGGTGGTGTTCTCTGGTCCTAGTCTTTGTGGCTTTTGGTATGTATGTATGTATGTATTTATATTTTCATCTTTTCTCCTCTCAGAGAGTCCCCCTTAACATTTCTTGCAGGGCTGGTTTAGTGGTCACAAACTCCTTTAATATTTGTTTGGGAGACTTTTTATCTTTCCTTCCATTTTGAATGACAGCTTTGATGGATAAAGAATTCTTGGCTGCACATTTTTCTGATTCAGCACATTGAATATATCCTGCCTCTGCTTTCTGGCCTGCCAGGTTTCTGTGGATGGGTCTGCTGCAAACCTGATCTGTCTTCCCTTGTATGTTAAGAACTTTTTTTCCCTTAAGTCCCTTAAGGACTTCCTTTCCCTTTTCTCTCCTTGCCTGAGTATTTTGTGAAATTGACTATGATATGCCTTGTCGATGGTCAGTTTTTGTTGCATCTAATGGGAGTCCTCTGTGCCTCCTGGATTTTGATGTCTCTGTCTTTCCCCAGGTTAAGCAAGTTTTCCAGTATGATTTGCCCACATAACCCTTCTACCCCTTTTCCTCTCTTCCTGTTCTGGGACCCCTAGGATTCTGATGTTGTACCTTTTTTAATGAGTCACTGATTTCTCTAATTCTTAAATAATGCTCTTTTGCCTTAATCTTCATCTTTTATTCCACTTCATTAGTCTCCATAAGTTTGTCCTCTATATTGCTGATTCTCTGTTCTGCCTCATCCATCCTTGCCGCTGTTGCATCCATTCGAGATTGCAGCTCAGTTATAGCATTTTTTAAATTTCATTCTGACTAGTTTTTACTTCTTTTATCTCTGCAGAAAGGGATTCTAATCTATTTTCAACTCCAGCTAGTATTCTTATTATCGTGATTCTAAATTCTGGTTCAAACATCTTGCTTGTATCCGTGTTGGTTAAGTCCCTGGCTGTCGTTTCTTCCTGCTCTTTCTTTTGGGGTGAAATCCTTTGTTTCGTCATTTTGAAGGGAGAAAAGGAATTAATGAGGTAGAAAAAATTAAAATTAAAAAATTAAAATTAAAAAATATTAGAATTAGAAAGGTAAACACACACACACACACACACACACACAAAATCGAATAAATGATGCTAGTTCCTAGGTGTGTTTTGGTCTGGGTTTTCAAAGTGGCTTGATAGATTAGAGAAAAAAGGGCGAAAAAGGAAATTGTTTGAAAATTTGAAAAAATGATTACACTGAAGTAGACTAAAATGAAGTGATGGAAGTAAAATAGAATTTGAAAAAAAATTACACAAAAGTAAAGAATATGGTAGAAAAAACTAAAGAAAAATATTTTAATAAAAATTAAAAATAAAAATGAATTTTTTCTCTTTCTATATTCAAGAAAAAGAAATGAAAAAGAGAAAAAAGAAAAAAAATATTTTGAAAATTTGAAAAAATGAATACACTGAAGTAGACTAAAATAAAATGATGGAAGTAAAGTATAATTTGAAAAAATTTACACAAAAGTGAAAAAAATAGTAAAAAAATTAAAGAAAAATATTTTAAATAAAAATTGAAAATAAAAATGAATGTTTTCTCTTTCTGTATTCAAGAAAAAGAAATGAAAAAGAGAAAAAAAAGAAAATTGAATAGATGGACATGTTAACAGACTGAAATATGACTGAAATTATTTCATTTTCCCCTAGATGTCAGACTATGAAGGACTTTATAGTCCATAAACTAAGCAGGCGGTGAGACATCTGTTTTTGAAGAGCGTGGTTGGCCCAGTTGGGTGGGCCTTAGTGTAAAGTCTCCATTCTCCACTAGATGGCGCTGCTAGCCTGCTGGGGTGGATTGTTGTGGGGGTTGTAGGTACATATGCGCATGCACAGAAGCGGTGAAAATGGCGTCACCTGGCTACCCAGTCTCTAGTATCAGAACTCTGTTCTCCCTGATCAGCAATCATGAACCCGCCCTTTGTCTTCAGCTTTCCTCCACTCCCTGCTTTTACACTGTCTGTGACCAAGTCCCAGGTAGTACCTCTCTCCTGAGTTTTGTCTCAGATGCAGCTGTTTTCCCCAGCCCCTTACTTCTGAGGGACTGCGGCTTTGACTCATTCCACCCCTCTGCAGAGGGTCTTACTAAGCAATTGCTGAATGCCAGCAGCACCCAGGAACATTCACGGGACCGTGCTGCTGCCAATGCCCAGAGACTGCGGCCAGGTGCCAGCCCACCCCAGAAAAGTTTGTGAGATAGTGTAGCAGCAGTGTTTCAGAGATTATGGAAAATCACAACACACATCTGGCACCAGCCTTCACCCTTAATGACCTTCTTCCAGCACCAGCAAATGTGGCCATTCTCTGGGGTCTGCTGGGCCCAGGTGGCCTCACGGCCTCTACCAAATGTCCTTCCAGCAGTGGAACCACTTCTCCCCGTGTGGTCCAAGAACCTCCTGGAGCCCACTCTGCTCCTGGGAATTTACCCTTCCCACCAGAGCACCACCAGGTATTGAGCTGCAGAGTTGCAGACTCTGCGCTCCCTCTATTTACAGTCTTAATGGAATTTAAACCCTCTCCTTTCTCTTTTATCCTTTCTCCCTTGTTAGTTCAGTCCCTGTGGCTGTTTCCAATTTTCCACTTTCTCTCTCCAGCTGATTTTGGGGGGCTGTTTTCCCATATTTTCCCTCCATCTCCGTCCTCTCTCTGCCCGCAAAAGCAGCTCCCTGCCTTCTGCGGCTTCTCTCTCCCCAAGTTCACCTCTCTGCGCTGTGTACCTGTTGAATTTTGTGGTTCAGGTTGTGCAGATTGTTGTGTTAATCCTCAGATCAGCTTTCTAGGTGTGCAGGATGGTTTAGTGTTGGTCTGGCTGTATTTCTTGGACACGAGACACACAAAAAACTTCCATGCTGTTCTGCCATCTTGGCTTCCTCCTCTCTTCTTTTTTTAATGTAGGTACATTTTGCTATAAACTCCCCTCTTAGAACTGCTTTTGCTGCATTCCATTAGTTGTTTTTCATTTGTCTCAAGATTATTTTTATTTCTTCTTTGACCCATTAGTTGTTCAGTTGTTGTTCAGTTGAAACATGTTGTTCAATTTCCACATATTTATGAATTTTTCAGCTTTCCTCCAATATTGATTTCTAGTTTGTGGTCAGAAAAGACACTTGATATGATTTTAGTGTTCTTAAATTTGTTAAGACCTTTTATGAAAGCCTAACAAATGATCTCTCATAGAGAATGTTCCATGTATGCTTGAGAAAAATATGTATTCTGGTGCTTGTTGGGTAGAATATTTTGTATATGTCTGTTAGGTATATTTGGTCTAAAGTATAGTTTAAGTCCATTATTTATTTAAAAAAATTTTTTTTACATTTTATTTATTTTGAGAGAGATACAGACAGAGAACAAATGGGGGAGGGGCAGAGAGAGGGAGACACAGAATCAGAAGCAGGCTGCAGGCTCCAGTCTTCAAGCTGTCAGCACAGAGCCCGATATGGGGCTCTAACTCACAAACTGTTAGATCATGACCTGAACCTAAGTTGGACGCTCAACCAACTAAGCCACTCAGGTGCCACTCAAGTCCATTATTTCTTTATTGATTTTCTATCTGGATAATCTATCCACTGTTGAAATGGGGTATTGATGTCCCCCACTATTGTTGCATTGCTGTCTATTTCTGCCTTCAGATATGTTAATAATTGTTGAATATGTTTATGTGCTCTAATATTGGGTGCATATATATTTAAACTGTTATAGCCTCTTGATGAACTGACTCCTTTATCATTATACAATAACCTTGTTTGTCTCTTGTTAGAGGTTTTGACTTAAAGTCAATTTTATTTGATATAGGCATAGCTACCCTTGCTTTCTTTTGGTTTCCACTTGCATGGAATACCTTTTTCAATCCCTTCACTTTCAGTCTATATGTGTCCTTAAAGCTTATGTGAGTCTCTTGCAGGCAGAAAATAGTTGAATTTTTAAATGCATTCAGCCATTTATGTCTTTTTAGTTGAAGAATTTAAACCATTTACATTTAGAGTAATTATTGATAGGTAAAGACTTCCAGTTGAAAATTTGTTGTTTTCTGATTGTTTTATAGTTCTTTTGTTTCTTTCTTCCTCCCTTACTGTGTTTCTTTATGAATTGATTACTTTTGCAGTGTTAGCCTTAATTCTTTTGTCTTTATTTTTTGTATTTATTATAGGTTTTGCTTTGTGATTGCCATGAAACTTTCATAATACATCTAAGAGTTATAACAATATATATTAAGCTGATAATAATTTAACTTCAATTGCTTAACAAAATTCTACACATTTACTTTCCATAGATAAAGGTAGAGAGAGATGATGATGAGTTGATGAGGGGACAAGGGGAAGCCCTCTTACTCTACCTTTTGTGGGCTAGTCTTCTAGCCCACAATTTCTATTTTTCTCAGTTACTGCACTCAACATATGTTGTTACCCAGAAACACAAACACAATTGCAAATCCCAATGTAAGAAACTTGGATTTAAAAAAAAACTACTTTTATTTTCTTTACATTTAAAGACCCAGGGGATTTTTGTAGTGTGTCATGCAGACAGCTTTCCAAAAATCCACTTTAGATATTTGTCTATCTCTTTAAAAATTCTCACTTTAAGCATCTATAAAATTTCTCCTTTCACCCAGTCCCTTTACTGTCTTTATGCTTCCTTTTCAGCTCTGCCCCCTCCACTTTGCCACTCTGCTTGATATCTTACCTCCTATACTCAGCCCTGGCTGTGGAATCTTGTCTACCTTACCAAAGATCTTCCCTAATAGGAAACAGCCTTTTGAAATTCTGGAAAAAAATTTTTTACTTCATGAAACACATAACTATTAGTTTAGAATCTAACTTAACTGCTAGATTAGAAGCTCCATGTGAACTAGCATTTTGTTTACTCATTATTCTATATCCATCATTTAACATAGTATAGAGCACATAGTTAAATCCAATTAATATTTGTTAAATAATTGAATGTTTAGACTTTCCTAGTGTGCAATGGAAGAAGAGCTATGGAAGGATCATGGCCAGGATAGAATAGGAAAAAAGGGGCAAAGGCAAGGGGAAGGCAAGGGGCTGAGAATACAGTATTGGGAAACCTAAATAGTATCCTTTAGTCAAGCTGGAGAACCTCTATTTTCTGACCCATCCCCTTCTCATCTTCCTGGAGATCCATTCATCAATTGGACTGTGAACATAGCAAGAAAAAAAATCTTCCAGATTCTCAAACATAAGTAGCTTTTCCCTGCTAGGTTCCACTCAATCTTTCACTGATTACTACTGATGTTGTCTGTCAACATCTTCCTGTGGAAAAAAGTATTTACAGATCCTGATAGGGATTTTCCATCTGAAATCATAAGAATTAAATTTTTTTAATGTTTATTTTTGAGAGAGAGAGAGAGAGAATGAGCAGGGGAGGGGCAGAGGGAGAGGGAGACACAAAATCCAAAGCAGGCTCCAGGCTCTGAGCTGTCAGCACAGAACCCAACACAGGGCTCAAACTCATGAACCACAAGATCACGACTTGAGCTGAAGTCAGACACTTAACTTACTGAAACACCCAGGAGCCCCTGAAATCATAAGAATTAAAAGGGCTTTGCATATTTTCTTTTTTTCCCCAGATAAATGTTTGTTTTATTGAATAACTGATCTGTGTAACTGCTGAGACCACTATGTAGAGACAAAAGAGAATGAGTTTTATTTCTTGGTCTCTTCCTCCTTCGACAGAGTCTTGATGATTTCCTCCTCGGCCTGGAGCTGCTCCTCACTGTGCTTCCATGCTTCCTAGGTATTAGATAGGCAGGCCTCAGCCTGGTCAGCCAGAAGCTTCTTGTGAGCCTTGTCTGCCTTCAGCTTGTGGATGTGTTCCATGAGAATCTGCTTGTTTTTGAACACATTACCCTTCATTTTCAAGTACAGACTGTGATACACGTGACAATCAATCTTCTTAGATTCACAGTATCTTTCAAGCAGCTGGTGCAGAATTCTCATCCTCTTCATCAGGTTACCTTCTCAGGCATTGGAGCCTGGGCAGTACCTTTTCTCTAACCAATGCTCATATGCCTGCCTTTCTGGTGGGCCAAAGCATTTTTTCTGGCACCAAGCCCAGGGATGGGCAGTTACAGTCTTCCAGATGATCAGCCCATCTTGGATCAGTTTCTGGATCTGCTGACAGGAGTTGGCATTGGCGATTTCATTGGTTTCATTGGGGTCCAACCAGACCTCCATTTTGTCACAGCAGAAGACACTGAAGGCAAGCCTCTTTTGAAGTCTGAGCATGCTCGTGGCTGCAGCCACAGTGGCAAACAGAAAGCAAAAGGGCTTTGTATTTCAAGAGAACCCTTTATACAGAAAGAGGGCAGATGTTCAAGGCATTTGTGTGTCAAAACGAGTACTCATGGCTTTGTCCTTATTGAGGTCTTTTGAATCTAAGTGCATGGAGAAGAGATTCTGGGTTTTTCTTGCTGGAAAACATATATGGAAATAATTGGTGATATTCAATGTCATCCAAGTGTCAGAAAGAAAAAAAATGAAAAATATTCCATGTATGGAATTCTGTTTTCTAGAAGGCATGGTTTAGTTTTATTTTTTGTTTTTATCTGTTACAAGAAAAGAAGATACATTTTTCTGTGCTTTGACATTTAGTTTGACAAATACAATAATCAGAATTTAGTTTTCAGTCAATTCAGCTTAATTTGTATCTTAAAAGTCAAAATTGGCTTAGAAAAAGTCATCATTCTCAACATATCCTCAAATAATAAACACAAACATATGGGGAAGCCACCAATAATTTCTTTTTTTCAAAATCTTGCCCCTTCGTTACTACCAGTACCAGTAAGAAATAGAACAAATGACCTAACAGAGAACACAATTTTATGGAGTTGTATCCAGTTTGCGTGGTGAGAAAGGGTAGTTTCCCTGCATTCCCAACTATATACATTCCAGAATTAATTAGTAATAATAGAAGTATTCTCCTGAAACTAACACATATCTTTTAACCAACTTTTCTATGTGAGAAACATGTCTTTCTCTTTCACAATCAGAGCACAAAGTCTTAATACTCAAGCAGTGTCTATTATTATGCTCAAAATAAACCTCATTTAATTTAATGAATATTAAAAAACACTTCTACCTAAATGGGATTAATATGACATGATATAAGAGGAAGTAAAAGGGGAAAAACTATGGAATATAGGAAGAAATGTACAGCCTGTCAGTTTAACACGTACAGAGAAATAATGGGATATGTTTGAATCACTGAAGGAATTTGGCGGTTAAATATCTATAGAATATATTAACAGACTAGTCCATGTGATACCTGACCCCAATTCTTCTCAGACATCCTAATACCTCACACAAGCTCTCAGATATTCAAGCATATTCTCTAAATCTTAACTAGCCTCACATATTAGTGGAAGGAAGCACCTGCCTGACTATATGGGGAAAATATTAAGTTAGGGTATATGACATTGCATCATTGCCTACTCCCCCTCATACACGAGTTTGCATTAGGATCAGCCTGTTGTGACATGAAACACTTGGCTGTAATGCATAATAGTGAAAAGACTAAATGTTTCCCAAGTGAAGTTCACATAGCATGACTGTTATTACAAAGCCTAAGCAAATAACTTTGGTAAGTAATATGTCTATGGAATAAATAACTATTGGAAAAACATTTCTGGGTTTATTAACTGAGCTAATGGAGTAATATATTATGGCACCTCAGGAATCTAAATTTATTTTAAAACTATATACTGCAGATGGCTAAATGGTGGCCACAAAAAAAGATATGTCTATGTCCCAAACCCTAGAAGCTATGATATTAACTTTTTTGGAAAAAGGGTCTTTGCAAATGTAATTAATGATCTTGAGAAGATACTTTTAGATTATGCAGGCGGGTCTTAAATCCAATAACAAGTGTACTTATAAGAGACACAAAGAGAAGAAATAAATACATAGAGGAAAAGACAATCTGAAGACAGAATCAGTGATGCAGCCACAGTCTAAGAATGCAGACAGCCACCAGAATTTGGAAGAGGCAAAGAACAATTCTCTCCTAGACACCCAGAGAAAGCAGAGCCCTGACAGTGTTTGAACTTATGGTCTGAAGAACTGTAAGAGAATAAATTTCTGTTGTTTTAAACTACCCAGCTTGTGGTGATTTGCTATGGCAGCCCCAGGAAACTCATACAGCCATCTAGATTACTGTGTATTTTAAACTCGTATGGAGAGTGAATTCCATCTATGGAGAAAACCGCTGGACATGTCCTCAGGATATATGACTTCTTATAATTCAGGTTCCACCCAGAACTAAACGTGTGACCTTGAACAAGAACCTTAGCCTTCCTGTTACTCAATTTCTTTATGTGCAGTTGGTCTAGATGATCTTAAAGCTGCCTTCCAAATCTAAATTCTACATTTCTGTTAATAACTGACAGTAGAAAACTGAATAAGGAGAAACACAGGCAGCATTTTAACAGTCTCACACATACACACCAGATCTCAAATACACATACATATACACACACACATTCTTATAAACAAGCTTTTGAATTTGTGTTATAAGGAGAGAGGGAGAAAAAAACAGGATTAGCTATAATTGCTCTCATTTATATGCCAAATGTTGTTTTATGTAATCCTTATGATAAACTTGCTGTTGTAGCAGTCTGGGTCCAATCAGGAGATAGAAACAGCACAGTGGTTTAAACAGGGGAAGTTAATATAAAGGATAATTAAACTAAGATAAAAGAATAACTGTAAGATCTGAAGAAACTCTGTATAGTATTCCAAAGCTGAGGGAGAGTACCCAAGGAAGGACAAACTTGAAGGAGGATCAGACCTTATTGGAGAAGATGTGGTTTAGTCACAGGACAGCAGAACAGTTTGCTAATTTGGCCAGCTGGAGTAGGTCTGGAGTTGCCAGGCAAATAGCAGACCATCTTCCAGAGTGCTGGCAGAAAGCAGGCTCTCAGCAACTGGCCAGGGTGTGCAGTGGGAGTCTGGTGCCGGCTAGGGCAGAAGCCTTCAGGGTGTGAGGGATGCAGGAGATCTGAAGAAGGAACACTACCTATTATGTATTGCTCTGCCCTTGGTGGCTGCATACAGGCTGCATAAAGCTCTGGGTTCCATGTTGAGAGGCCTGCAGAAAGGATTTCATCATGCAGAGCTGCAAAATCAGAGAAATGGATTTCTGGGTCTGTGACTGGGGCAGGCTCCACCAGATGTCCTCACACCCACAATGCAGATCTGTCCAGCCCACACTAGAAATCCTAAGAAACCATCTTCCTCCTCGGTGTCCTTCTAGTACCCTCTATCAAGAAAATCTAACATTGGCCCCAATTTAATGCTAAAAAAAAAAAAGAATTCCTTTAGCACAGAGCATGTATTAAAGGATGCATATGGAACTGAGAAACAATAAATTGACAACTGACACACTCGAATAATATAATCACACATGGGGACACCAATGTTCAGAGAGGTGAATATAGTCACTAAATCACAGAGCTAGAAATTATATCCAGAGCCATAAATGGTTGATAATTCCTGAAACTAGGCTCTAACCACACCCCAAGATGAAAGTGTGGTGAAAATTTCCCACTTAAAGTATTTTATACTTAATTGTACTTCTTGTGATCATATGGTAAAACTTCATCTGATGAGAATTTTGCTGCACCCATTTTGTTAAGAAAAAGAAATCACAAGATCACTCACCCCTAGCCTATGCTTTCTACCCTTCCCTTCACCCTCAGGCTGGGATAAATGTCTCCTTCCTTTGTGAAATACCACCCTCTTCTTGGCAAAGACATCTTGGATTTCTTCATAACAAGCATCACACTCTAAATTATAATTATCTGCTACCTATGTGTCCCTTACCCTAAAGCTCCAACCTTCCCAATTGTGGAGACGGAGCCTTACTCATTCATCTTTGTAGCTAGGCCTGTGTCCTGGCTCATACAAGATTTTTAATGTAAGAGAATTGACCTGAATGAAAGAGAACAGATCCATATCAGGGATTCACTCAAATAAGTCATTTCTAGGATACAATTCAGGGTCAAAGACTGCTGATCAAGCGGCTGAAGGACACACACCAGTCATTCCCGTGGGACCCTTCATGGCATGGTATATAAGGTCTACCATGTGCAAAGGATCAGAGGTGAATTTCCAAAGCTATGACCTGGAAGGAGGCCCAACATACCTGAAAAGACTACTCCAAACAGGAACAGTAATCAAGGGCAACATGGCAAGCGACAAAAGAAATAAAACTGGGAGTATGTAGTTGAAAGACTTAAAGTCTGGAAACACAAGGAGAGCTAATACAGAAGAATGTTGTGAGCAGGTTAGAGGGAATAGCCCAGCATGACCCACCTCTGACACCTTTGCAATACCCTCTCAGGGTATGTTTCTGGAGTTGCACTGAATTGATTTAAAAGGTCTGGAATGACACATTCAGCACATCCTCCAATATTATAACAATCTGCTTGGCTCACTGCCTCTGAAGAGCTTCACATTGGTGTCTAAAGTCATTTACACGTTCAGATTTGAGCCTACTCAAAACTGAGCAGGTCAGCTCCACAGCCTTAGGCAAAGTTCTGGGTGAAATCCTCAGCCTTACAGTAAGTATCTCTTTACCCAAGTAGCTTCCTAATATTACTAGGAATTTTTACTCTTTTTTAAAATTGAGATATAATTAACATACAAGTTTCAGGTGTCTTGTAAGAGACAATAATATTGTTGGATTTTTTGGTGTATCTATTATTTGGTGTATTATTATTTGGTGTATCTATTATATTTGGTGTTTTATTTGGTGTATCTATATTTTGCTAAATGATCACCACAATGTTTAAGTCCATCACCATACATCATACACACAAATACCATACATACATCACCATACATACATCATTGCAATTTTTTTCTTGTGATGAGACCTTTTAAAATTTACTCTCAGCAACTTTTAAATATATAATACAGTACTCTTTTTTAAAAGTTTATTTGTTTATTTGAGGGGGGTGGTGAAGGGCAGAGAGAGAGAGAGAGAGAGAGAGAGAGAGAATCTCATGCAGGCTCTGCACTGTCAGTGCAGAGCTGAATGTGGGGCTCGAACCCATGAACCATGAGATCATGACCTGAGCTGAAGTCGGATGCTTAACCAACTGATCCACCCGGATGCCCCCAATATACTACAGTACTCTTAACTATAGTCACTGGGCTACACAGTATATCCTCAGGACTTATGTAGGTCATAACCAGAATTTTGTACCTTTGACCCCCCTTCATCCATTTCACACCCCATCCCCCATCTCTGGCAACCACCAAGCTGTTCTTTGTATCTATGAATTCAAGGGTTTTTTTTTGTTTGTTTCCACATACAAGTTAAATCATACAATTTTTGTCTTTCTCAAGGTGACTTGTTTCCCTTAGCACAATGCCTCTCAAGGTCCACCCACATTGTTGCAGATTGCAAGATTCCATTATTTATTTTAAAGCTGAATAATCTTCCATTATATATATATATATATATATATATGTGTGTGTGTGTGTGTACATATATATACACACACCATTTCTTCTTTGTGTACACACACACACACACACACACACACACACACACCTTTTCTTCTTTGACCATTCATTCACTGATAGACGCTTAGTTGCCATGTCTTGGCATTATAAATAATGCAGCAATAAACATGGGGGTACGTACATCTTTTTGAGTTAGAGTTTTTGTTTCCTTCAAGTAAATACCCAGAAATGAAATTACTAGATCTTATGGTAGTTATTTTTAATTTTTTTGAAGAACCTCCATATGTTTTCCATAGTGGCTGCACCAATTTACATTCCCACCAACAATGCATGAGGGTTCCCATTTTTCCACATCTTTTTGATAACAGCCATTCTGACAGGTGTGGGGTTTTGATTCACCCATTGTGGTTTTGATTCACATTCCCCTGATGTTGAGCACCTTTTCATATATCCATTGGCCAGGTGCATATCTTCTTTGGAAAAGTCTATCCAGACCCCATGGCCATTTTTTAATCGGATTTTTTTCTATTGAGTTGTAGGAGTTCTTTATATTTTTTGGATATTAACTCCTTGTTTTTTATCTAGGTGCCCTCCTCTCATTCTCCCAGTTCCTTGAAGAAAAAGGACCTTGCCTGTCCCTCTCTCCTCCATTTTCCTTAGAGACTAAAGTTCTAATTCCCACGTGTCTACCCATATGACTTACACCTATACCTTCCAAAGATTACACTCTTCCTGGATCTGGAATACTCCTCAATTTACTGCCAAATCTCTTCTTTACTTGCAAATCACCTATTGCATTCTGTTGGATTCCTGGTTGTCAAATCCCCACTAGCCAGGACCTTCCTGCTGGGACTTTCCCTTAACTATATGCCAGGCTTCATGCGAGAATATATTTGTGTTCAGTTTTCTAAAGGCTAAATATCTTTTATCCAATCAGTGTATTGACAATTGAGCTCTCGTTAAACTATACTGGCCACATCTTTGTAGAACAAAGTGATTACTGATGTTCAAGATACTACTGAAATACTGAACTACTACTAGAATCATAGATATATGAGAAATAGTATATTACACTGAATTTTCTTTATTTACCAGGTAAATAAGTAAAATACTAGGAAGATTTTCAACATAAGGCATAACACAAGATATATCAAATTAATATTAATTTAACCAAGAATCCAACTAATCGTAAGATCTATTATACTCAAATTTTTATTGTCAGTTATCAGTTATAACACCATTCAAAACAAAGTGTATACATGTTTGCATGTATATAAACATACATATCACCACTGTTTTGGTCCCAAATGCAGTTGATAGTTGTGTTTTGTGGGGCACCTGGGTGGCTCAGTTGGTTAAGTATCTGACTTCAGCTCAGGTCATGATCTCAAGTTCATGATTCCAATGTGTTGGGCTCTGTGCTGACAGCTCAGAGCCTGGAGCCTGCTTCCAATTCTGTGTCTTCCTCTCTCTCTCTGCCCCTCCCCCCACTGGGACTCTGTCTCTCTCTCTCTCTGTCTCTGTCTCTCTCTCAAAATTAAATAAACATTAAAAAAATTAAAAAAAGTAATTGTGTTTTATTTGTTTATTTGTTTTGTTTGGCTCATTCCTCCTTACGAAAATTTGATTTGTAGTACAACAGAATTTTGCGACATTGATTTTTGCGATGAAGTAACATAATGAGGATCTAGAAGACATCCACATTCTGCTCACAGGGCTTACAAAACATCTAAATGATCCCAGATTCACGTTTGAGCACAATGAAGTCTCTCATAATTTACTATAGGCTCCATAAATTTTCAAATTTTTATTTTATTTTTTGGCAGATCTAAAATCTGAATAACTGGACTTCTGTTTCCAACCAAGACAGGTAACCAGGGCCAGATTTACTCTCCATCCTTAGTCAACTAGAAGACCAGTCTAACTATATGGACCAACAGCTTTTAGACATTGAACAACAGATAGCACAAGAAAGTGATCTCTGAGAGATAGGAAAGGAATAAGGTGAGCCATGGGATTTCCCCAGCTCACTGCCAGCACAGCATGTCCAGGCCACAGTGCACGGAGTCTGAAAACCTTCCTGAGCTAGGAGACAGAGGTAAGAAATTGCAAAGACACAGTGGGTAGAGTTTGCACGGCAAAATACTGGACAGGAAAAAGTTGCACAAAGAGAGAAGCACTGCAGAGAGGGAGGGGAGAAGGAAAAGGGAAAGAGGGAGATGTGGGAGGGAAGGAGGGAGAGAGTAAGAGAGAGAGAGAGATGTGGAAATTGGCTAAGGGTTTCCCTTGACTTTTCAGCTGTGTGCTGATGAGCACTTATGTGTAAGGAGACCACATGAAGCAGAAAGAAAGCCACCAGAAAAGATCAGGGAGAACCATCTTCAGAGATCACACAGAGCTGAAAATAGTTCATATTCCCATCAGCCAGAATAGAAAAAAAAAACACCTCATAATGCAAAACGCATTATGTAGGGTATTCAGAAAAGTATTTCTTCAGCAGTGGGGAATATTCAGCCCTACGTTTAAAGGCTTCTCTGATCTCACTTAACTGAGCTTAAAAGGAACATCTTAAAAGATTAAACTCTTTCCAAGTAACTTAACTGCAACCCAAAGTAAAGCTCAAGAATATTTAAAAGAAAACAAAAATATCAGCCCTCAACAACATAAAATTCATGTCTGGCATCCTATCAAAATTAAAGATATTCAAAGAAGTGGGAAAATATGACCCATAATGAAGGAAAAAAATCAATCAGTAGAAACAGCCTCCGAAATGTCATAGATGAAAGAACTTGTAGAAAACAGACATTAAAGCAGTTATTTTAACTATGTTCCATATGGTCAAAATCTGAATAATAATTACTCTTGGCAATAACACTGCTCATTGAGTTTAAATTTGGCCATATATATACACCAAAAGCATGCTTATTTTATTGTTATTATTACAGAAAATTTCAGAGACTGTAGCACCTAAACAGAAGGAGTGTATATGTCATTTTCTTTTTTTAACAAGAATATGCTTTTCTGAATTGGGTTGACTAGGAAGTTAGTAAACTATTTCTGTCTACTGCACAGGAAAGAAAAATTATATTGCTGCTTGGACTAATTTATCTACTTATTTTATTGATTTACGGAACCACCAATGTTAAAGCACATTTGAATCTTTGAGAAAAATTAAAAGCATGAATCATTCAAAAAGACCATCAGTGTAGTGGGATTTCATTAAAAGCCAAGGTTTGAGTATTTAAGAAAAGAGAAAGTCAGATGTCAGAGCATACTGTCATACTTAGCAGATAAGAAACATGTTTGAGGTTATTGTATGTGTTCATAAAAAGATGGCATAGCTTGAATTATAGCCAGCTCAAATGAACCTTAAGGTGAGTATGATGCATGTTTAAGCAAAAATTACATCCACTCCAGATCGAGGGTATTATTCACTTGTTTTCCTGGTTTACAAAATAATCCCCTCCCAGCAGGCCAAATTACCCAAACCTCTTAAAGTGCCCACAAATGGGGCCCAGACTAGTTCCTTCAGCTAAACCAGAAAGAGCTTGAGGGGAAAATGGGTGGTGTTGGGGTGAGGGCAATCTATGCTATTCATCTTTTTACATATCCAAAAATGCAGGGACAGATAAGACAATGGTGGTTTTGTATTGTTGATTTGTCCTCACCTGCATCCCCTTCTCCCCATTGATTTCATGAGCTCATCCCAAATCACTCAGAGAACTATAATGAGCTCTGTCACCTTAAGGCAAGTCAGAATTCGTGTTTCTTCTAATTAAGACTCTGAAATATGTGTCCTGATTCTCTTACAGAAGTAGCCCAGACTCAGTAGACAATCTCTCTAGGTACCAAACCTGACTCCATTATTCACTGGCTGTGTGACCTTAGGCACTGAGCTTCAGCTTCCTCATCTGTAGAATGGAGATGAGAACAGTAGTACCTACATTTCACGGGTTTTTGATCAAGAATGAAATGAGATAACTTATGCAGGACACCTCGCATTGTAAGGACTTTATAAATGGTAGCATTTTTTACCCATTCAAATATATTTACCGGTATTTCATAACAGGAACACTCCCCCCACCAATAGGACTACTTCTTATTATAGCCTACTTTTCAACAACACACACACACACACACACACACACACTTCTCATTTCCATCTGCTTTTTCTCATACTTTTCCTTTTCTAAAATGTCTCATGTGTCATCACTTAGTTAACCTACACATTTGTTAAATCATTATGGGTCCCACCCGAATCATTAAATTTTAACTGCTCTCTCTCAATCCTTGTTATAATTGTTTTTCAAAATTCATGAATAATTTTATTCTCAAGTAAAACAAATTTTATCTGATTTTTAATGAAAAATATTTGATATTTTTTCATGCATTGTATCTTACTTCCCCAACTACTTTTTTTATAGATAATTATCTGTCCCATATAGTAGATGTTATACTGCAAGACTCAAGGCAACATTACTGACTTAATGATTAAAGTACTACGAAATTCAAATGACATAAAAAATATTCAATGAGCTCATATGGGAAGACAGTAACTTGAAAATGTTGATGAGATCAAAGCATTAATTTGTCCTAAGTGACGTACCAAAAAAGAAAGAATTAAGAAATGAAAATATAAGGCATACAGGGGTGGCCCCGGCTGGGAGGCGAGTGAAGGTGTTCTGCAGAGTACTTTCCCAACCTGCCCAGGCATGCCCAACTTTGTAAGGCAAAAACTTCAATGGGAGCCTTCCTCCCTAAAGCCTCATGGTGAAACAGCTGTTTGACACATTCAGAAGGAAGGATGTCAGCTCTACATAGGAACACGATGTGAATGGAAGAGACCTGTCATTATACAAACACTAAGGCACTCTGAACAGACACAAAAAACAACTCTCATCTCAAAAAACCCAACACTTGTGTCACAGTATTAGAAGTTAGATCCTGGCAAATGGCATTTGCTGAATGAAACCTTCAAGCCAGACAATGATCTCTTTGGACCTACTACCTTGCATTTGCAATCAGACTGGATCATCTCTCATTTGAGGCTCCCCAAGACTTCAAGCAATTTTTCAGTGCTCCTTTCAGAAAGGCACTCTCTCTAGAGAAATGCAGTATTTATATACAGTGCATTGGATCTCTAGGAAACACCAGAATTATCAGTGAAGAATATATTAAATGGCTCAAGGGCTACTGTGAAGCATCCTTCCATGGCTTGACAGTAAGACTCCTAGAACCAGTTCCTGTCTCTGTAAGGAGGAGCTCTTTTAGAGTCAATGATAACACACAGAACCTACAAATTCATGCAGGCCACATCCCAAAGTTCTTAAAAAAGAAAAAATCTGGAGATGTCTTCTGTATTGTGGGAATAACAATGATTGATCTTTACCCAAGAGATTCCTGGAATTTTGCCTTTGGGTAGGCCTCTTTGACAGATGGTATGGGGATATTCAGCTTTGCCAGGTATGGCAGTGATTTATATAACTCATGCTATGAAGACAAAGTGAACAAGCCACAGAAAATATCTTCAAGTGACTATTTAGTTTTTGATAACAGTTGTACTCCAGAAGTGACTAGTGTTTTGCTGCATCAGTCCCAGAAGACTTTCACCCGTGATATTGGACACGCATTTGGATTTTGACACTGTCAGTGGCTCGCATGCCTATTGCAAGGCTGCAACCATTTGGAAGGAGCTGACTGGTGCTCCCTCAACCTTTGCCTTTATCTCATTATGCAAGTTGCAGTGTACAAAGCACTGGGGAGGTGGATTGATGATGAACCTGCTGACAGCCCTGCAGTTAGTATGAAACACAGTCGCGAGGATAATAGGAACTTACCAAAACCTGTGGATGCCTTTGGGAATGGAAAGAGTGGACAACAAAATGCCTTGCTGTTGTCCAAAAATAATGACCTTCATATACGAGTAATTAAAATAAATACTTGCACATTAAAAAAAAAAATAAATGAAAATATAGTACATTCAGGTTTTTCTCTTCTGCTTCAGAAGTTTGGAAACGAGGAATAGTAACTTTCTTATAGTATTTTGATTTTTATCATTAATACTCTTTACTTACCCAGAGATGCATGTTTAAGCAGTTCTTTCATTGCCTGGCCCTAGAAGTACATGTAAAAGCTATAATTAGTAAGCAGTTAGCTACCAAACAAAACAAAACAAAACAAAAACAAAAAACTCTGATTTTAGATATGAGGTAAAGACAAAATTATCCCTTGAAACCTAACAAAAAAATCAACAGATGATGAATGATATCAACACTACAGTAGTAACTTACAATGGGACAGGTTTTATAATTTTTTCTTTGTCGAGAAACAAAGGAACCCCCTCCTCCCCATATCCAATTAAGAAGACCACAGTGTTTAGGGGCACCTGGGTGGCTCAGTCAGTTAAGCGGCTCAGGTCGGGGTTCAAGCCCCACATGGGGCTCTACGCTTATGACAGGGAGCCTGCTTCAGATCCTTTGTCTCCCTTCCTCTGCCCCACCTCCCCCTTCCCTCTCAAAAATTAATAAGTGTTAAAAAAAAAGAAGAAGAACACAGTGTTTCTTTAATACAACATAACATACATAATTTGAATCTGGTGTTAGGGAAAGCTGTTGCTAAGTCAATCAATGTATCTTATTGTATATTGTAATATCCTAGTCAGAGATAAGGGCATGTTAAAATAAGTCCATTATATTACACAATTCTAAAACTAGGAAACCATGAAGCAATAAATTATCAAATTTTATTCAGTTGTCTCCAGAAAGATACTTTTCTCATCCTCATGGGATGATATATGTCATTGAAGTAGAGATGTTTGCAGACTGAAAAAAAGTGGGTTCTCCACTAATCTAGATTGTTGGAAATGTTTCCCAATAATGTGTATGATCTTTGTACAGTTATGATGCTGGCCAGTCAGCATTCTGATCTCTAATCTGATTTCCTAAATGGATTTTCCCAACACAATGAGAACTGGAAGTAGTGTGACCATGTGGTAGGTTTGCTATTGTGTAAGATTTAGAGTTCTGTGTGTATTCATAATATGATATCTGCTTGAAAATCAGTGTCTTATGAATCTAGGTATTATGTATCAACCCTGTGACTCACTTCACCTCTCAGAGAAGTAATAAAATTGTGTCCTGAACTTCAGAGTTTGAGTCCAGTTCCAGAGCCTAGAATGACCCAACAGGATCTGGCCAACCTGCAGGACCCAGCCTCCACCCTAGCAACCACCGTCCCATTCTTGCTTATTAGCTCTTTAAAGACAACACTGCCCTATCTAAAGAGATCACCAGTAAAAGCTGCTAGCAAAGAAGGGTAATGTTCATCAAATTGCAGAGCCGCTTTCTTACCAAGCTCCAGCAGTGCTGAACATATGACTGACTTTGTTCCCTGAGCCACAATGCTGTTTCTCTCCCTCTGCCAGGAACACCCTTTTCTTCTAATGGCTTGATTGACTTACACTCACCAACTCCAGCAGGTTTTCTCTGACCTACTTTCCCAAGTCCTGCCCCATATTCACACACACACCTTGGTTAGAAACTTTTATCAGGTACTTCTTAGAAACAATCTTGCTACTGCATCTGCACACCGTTTTAAAATTATCCATTTACTCGTTTGCTAACTGTAATGTTCTTAAGTGAAATGCAGGTTTTATTCATCTTTAAATTCCTAGCACCTTGCATTGTGCTTAATATCCAGGAAGCCTTCAATACATTTTTGATGAAAAAATGCTTTGTTAATTTATTGTAGTAGGAGACGAGAAACTTTTCTACGCAAGTACTTTTATAGAAATTTGAATTACACTTCCCAATAGAGCTCAACCTTCATAATATTTGCATAAAATGACAGTTCCGAACAGGGGGTGATTCTTGGGTCAGCAGATAGTTATATTTCCCAGTAAATATATTTTAAAATGCATATTTTATATGATATTTATATAGTACTTTCTGGGCACCAGGAACTAGTCTAAGTGCTTTATAAATATTAACTTGAATTATCTTCATATCAAACCTATAAAAGAGGTGCTACCACCCCCACCCCCCCAACTTATAGCTGGGGAAATAGAGATACAGAGAAGTTATGTAACTTGGCCAAGATTGCTCAGCCAGTAAGGAGAGGAACCAGGATTTGAATCCAGGCAACCTGGCCCAGAGCCCAAAGCTTTCTCTGCAGGCCTAATAGATTTGCCAGTAAGTCTTCATCCACAAAATGAGTGGGCATGCTTGTATGTAGGGTCCTTGATGTTTAAGTCATTTCCTCCCTTTCCTCCTTGTCTAGCCTTCTTAAACAGATGTCTTCTAAACCTCACACTTTAGACAAGTATTTTATTGAATTACTTTCCTCTAAGGAGCTTAGTCTATTTTACAAAAAGGAAAAATGAAAAACAGAAACAAAAACAGGAGCTCAGTAATCCTCACAAAATCCATTGAGGAATGTACATGTTAAGAAAAGGAAATATTTTTAAATGGATATTTAGTTAGATTCTTACCCCCTTAGGATAAGACTGAATAATGATTTCATTCTGCCCTGAGATTGAAAAAAAAAAGTGCTCTTGTAAGTCTTGGAAAGGAAGCAAAAGGATATAAGGGCTCTCTGTGAAAACCTTCTATTTCCATTTTTTTGAAGTTCAAATCCTGTGATGATTAGCTGCAGCTGACCTTGACTCTCACACTGCTTAGGGAGGGATATGCTATCATAGAGATCAGAAATCAAATGAATTAGGCTCTCTCTTCAGCCTAACACTTTAAACTGCAGCTGGAAGAAACCATCTTTAGGCTAGTCATCCCAAAAAAACTTTGCATAGAGGCATCTTTGCCAGAAGGAATAGGGCTTCTGTGCCGACACTGCAGTAAAGTTATAAAGGAGAAAAGCAGAGAAAAGAAACCTGCCAGGACTAATTGAAAACTGTGCAATAAAATGAATGTTATCAATTAAATTGTTGTGTTCTTAAAAGGATCAATAGGGGTTAAAGAAAAGATGTTTTACCACTGTTTAGAAAATTGATCAAAAAAACTCCTCAAGAGATTAATTTAGAAAATTGTGTTTTTAGCAAGCAAATGTGTAAGGGCCAAATTGTGTGGCCAAATAAGTGCTTGCTCTGTCTCTTGGAAAATAAGGAACTCTTATTACAAAAGAAGATTGAGAGGGACTTATGCTTTGCAAAGTTGGGATTTTAAGGACAAAATTTACCCTCTAATCAGAAAAAGAGTGGAATATACACAATATTTTTCAAAAGACTAGACCGCAGGCAAGAAAATACAGTGACCATGAGAGATAGGAAATAAATGAGATTAACCTTATGACTGCCCCAGTTTACTGCCTTGAAAAATATTCCAGGTGATGCAGCAGGGAGGGGAAAACCAAATGGAGACAGGCAACTTTCTATTTTGGGGAGACCAAGGTAGTTTGTTCTCAGAAGACAGTATTAAAGAGTAGAGAGATACACAAAAAGAGATTTCTAGCTACTGGCAAATGATCCCCTAAAGTATTCAGTTGAGTGCTGTTCACTGCATGAATATGAGGAAATTACTCTAGCCTAGAGAAAGAATTACCCAAAAGGATTAAAGGGAACAGTACATGTGGCTCATAGCAGATCAAAAATTGTGTTTTCTCATAGCAGCCAGATTGGAAATTCTCATAATTGACAGGACACTGTATAGAGTACTGAAATAGGTCTTATTTCAGTAGTGGTAAATAACTAGACTTGGAATAAACATGCTCTTGTTCCACATAACAAATCTGAAAAGCAAGGCCTGAGAGGATCAAATGGCTCACAAGTAATTTACCTGTGTCACAGAATAAATCTAAATAATATTTGTAAGAATACAAAAGTATCTAGACAAGATAAATTTCAATGCTTGAGAACCAATAAAAAAATTACTAATCATGTAAAGAAGCAAGAAAATAGAAATCATCATGAGAAAAAAAAATTAATCAACCAAAACTGATCCAGAACTGATATCGATGTTAAAATTGTTAGACAAGAATATTAAAAGTTGTTATAACTACATTCCATATATTTAAAATTAAGAAGAAACATGGACAGTGTTTTTGTAAAAAGACCCAAATCAAACTTTTGGAGAAGAAAACTATAATGTGTGAGATGAATAATACACTGGATGGGATTAAGGGCAGATTAAACATTATAGAAAAAAGTCAGTGACCTTGAAGATGTGGCAATAAAAACTAACCAAAATGAACATAGAACAAGGAATTTTTTTTAAATGTTCAAGGTATCAGTGAGTGTGGGACAATTTCAGTCAAAATCCCTGAATGAAACAAAAGCAGAGGGAAAAGAAAAAGTATTTGAAAAATGTCTAAAATGTTCCCAAATTTGTTGCAAACTATAAATCCACATATCCAAGAAGCTCAATCAACTCTAAGTACAAGATATATGAAGCAAGCTACACTAAGGCTCACATCATAATCACATTGCTCAAAGCCTGTGATAAAAGCAAAATCTTAAAAGCAGCTAGAGAATAGACACATTACCTATAGAGTCACAAATGTAAAGATAATATCAACTTCTTATCAGAAACAATTAAAATAGAGCAACATCTTTAAAAAACTAAAATACAATAAAAAGTCCCTAATAACCCAGGATCCAATAGAAAGACAAAACGAAGTCCTCTTCAGAACTACAAAAGGTGAAAGAATTCGTTATTAGCTTCCATCTTAAGGAATACAAAGAGAATATCAAGTTAAATCCAACATAGGCAGAATAAAGGCAATAATAAATTTAGAGTGAAAAAACAAATGAAATAGAAAACAAAAACCAATAGAGAATATCAGTGAAACCAAAAGCTGGTCTTTGAGAAAATCAAAATTAGTAAAATTAATAAACCTTTAGCCTGACTGATGAAAAAAAGACAGTAGACATGATTATCAATATCAGGATCAATAAAGTATTACTAAGGATAGACTCTATAGATATTAAAATGATGATGTGTGAGCATTAATATTGAAATGACATAAACAACTTTATACCAATAAAATCTACAACTTAGATGAAACTGACAAATTCTTTGAATGAACAAACTATCAATGCTCAACCAAGAAGTGAAAAATAACACAAATAATCACATATCTTTTAAGGTAGTTGAATGTATAGTTTTGAACTTTCCCACAATGAAAACTTCAAGCCCAAATGGCATACCAGTGAATATTACCAATTATTAAAAAATAATAATATCAATTCTACATAAACTGTTTCAGGAAAATTGAAGAGGAGAGAGTACTTCCCAAACCATACTACATCCTGCTACCAAAACCAAAAAATTATAAGAAAAAATAACTATACTAACATCCTTTATAAACATAAATAAAAATTGCTATCAAAGTTTTAGCAAACTGAATCTGACAATATCTAAAAAGCATAGTATATTATGACCAACTAGTTTATGCTAAGAGTACAAAGTTGGTTTAATATCTCAAAATCAATCAATATAACTCACCATATTAACTAAAAAAATTATAAAAGTAAAGAAAAAAAGGAGTGCCTTGGGGCTCAGTCAGTTAAGAGTCCTGCTCTTGATTGTATCTCAGGTCATGATCTCACAGTTCGTGAGATTGAGCCCTGTGTTGGGCTCTGCACACAGCCTGCTTGGGATTCTCTCTCCCTCTCTCCGTGTCCCTCCCCCCATCATGTCTCTCTCTCTCTCCCTCTCTCTCTCTCAAAAATAAATACATAAACTTAAAAAAAAGAAAAACCTAAATGGCCATCTTAATAGATGCAGAAAAAGTGTCTGACACTTTTTCACAGTCATTCCTGATAAAAGCTCTCCGTAAAGTAGGGATAGAAGGGAACTCTCTTAATCTAATAAAGAACATCAAGGAAAAGTCTATGACTAATATATTAATGGTGAAAGACTAAGTGCTTTCCTCCTCAGATTAAAAACAAGACAAGGACATCTGATCTAACCATTTTTATTCAATATCTTACTGAAGGTTCTAGCCAGTGTAACAGTGTAATAAGGAAATACAATGAAATGTAAGGCATCCACACTGGAAAAGAATATTTAACATTTCTTTATTCAGACGTAATCATCTATGTAGAAAATCTGATGAAACCTCAAAAAACTACATTTACCTAAGTTAGGATTCAAAAGAATATATAAAAAACAATATTACTTACATATTTCAGCACAATACTATCAGAAATTAACACTTAAAAAATAATGTCACTTACAATAGTATCTAAAAATATGAACTCTTTAGGGATAAATTTGACAAAAGATATAAAAGACTGGTACACTGAAAGCTACAAAACAATGAGAAATTAAAGACCTAAATAAATGTATATCTTGTTCATTAATCAGAAAACTCAGTAATAAGAAGCCAGTTGTCCCCAAATTACTTTATAGATTCAACACAATCCTGATCAAAAATTCCAGAAAACTTGTTAGAAACTGACAAGTTAATATTAAAATTTGTATGGAAATGCAAAGGACATATCACAGAATTGCCAAAGCAAATATTTGCAATAGCAAAGCATAGAATTGCCAAAGAACAGCAGAAGAGGACTTCCATTATCCGATTTCAAAACTTCCTATACAGTTACAGTAATCAAGCAGTGTGGGGTTAGAATAAAGACAGACAAATAGATCAGTGAAACATGATAGACTGTCCAGGAATTGATTCAAATATTTACAGACAACAGACTTTTAACAAAGATACAAAAGCAATTGAATGGAGAAAGCATTTTTTCTTTCTTTGTTTTCTTTTTTTTTTCCAGACAAATGGTCTGGAAAAATTGGATTTCCATACATAAAGTAAAAACAAAAAAAAAAAAAAAAGAAAAAGAAAAAACCCACTTAAATCTTACCTTACATTACAGGCACAAATTAACTCAAAATAGATCACAGACTTATATGTAAAGCCAAAAATTATAAGATGTCTAAAAGAAAACACAAGAAATGATTGATATTCAAGTTTAGGTAAAGATTGATTAGAGACAACAAAAGCATAATTCCCCAGAATAAAAGTAATAAATTGGATTTCATCAGAATTAAAAACTTCTGCTCATCAAAAGGCCCTGTTAAGGAAATTAAAGGACAAGCCACAGCCTTGGAAAAGATATTCAAGTTATGTATTGGATAAAGAATTTGTATCCAGAATATATAAACATGTTATTCAGCTCAATAATAAAAACATAAATAGCCCAATTTAAAACTGGGCAAAATATTTGAATAAATATTTTTAAAAAATATACATATCGCTAATAAGTACTGAAAAGATGTTCAGTATCATGTTCAAATCATTAGGGAAATGGAAATTAAAACCACAATGAGATATAACTACATACCAACTAGAATTGCTATAATCAAAAAGACTGACAAAGCCAAGTGATGTGGAGATACCAGGATCCTCATGCATTGCTGATGGGAATGTAAAATGTATAGCCACTTTGGAATACAGGGCAGTTTCTTAAAGTATTAAACATAAACTCATCATACATTCCAGTAATTATATTGTTAGGTATCTACCTACCTACCTATAAGAAATGTCCAAAAAAGACTTGCAAATGAATGTTCATAGCACTGATATCCATAATAGTAAAAAACTGAAAGCAATGCAAATGTCTATCAAGTGATGAATGTATCAGCAAAATATGCATATCTATACCATGGAATATTATTCAACAATCAAAAGGAATGAAATATGAATGCATAGAACATAGGTGATCCTCTAGCCATACTCTTAAAACTAGATCATATGATTCCATTCATCTGAAACATCCAGTAAGAATAAATCTATGGAAACAGTAAGCAAATCAGTGGTTCTTTGGGCCTGGGATTTGGAATAAGGAATAACAGCAAATAGATTTGAGGGATGTTTTGGGTGATGGAAAGTTCTAAAATTAGATTTGGGGGGTGTGGGTGGCTCAGTCAGTTATGTGTCTGACTCCTGATTTCAGCTAAGGTCATGATTTCACGGTTTGTGAAATGGAGCCCTGAGTTGGGCTCTACCTTGACAGCACAGAGCCTGCTTGAGATTCTCTCTCTCTCTCTCTCTCTCTCTCTCTCTGTCCCTCCCCTGATCGTACTCTCTCTCTTTCTCAAAATAAATTAACTTAAAAAAATAAAATAAAATAAAATTAGATTTGGGTTATGAATGAACAATTCTATAAATTGGCTAACAATTATTTACTTGTCATAAAGGGGGATTTTATTGTATATAAATTATAATAGGCCATAATAAGGCTGTTTAAAAAGACTATATGAATATTTATTTTTATTTTTCCTCCAGATAACCTTAAATAAACTAATAACAAAAGTAAATTTAATGACTTTGTATTAATTTTTTTTTCAGTAGTAACAAGAAATTCTATCAAGAAATAGCCAATCTGGGCCTTTTTAGGTTTGCAGAAGTATATAAACTAATTGATTTTCTTCTTTTGTAAAAAACAAAACTGTAAGTAAGCAAAAAATTTGCAAGACCAATTACTCATTTTCAGCAATTTTACACCACTATATATTTGTCAAACTAGAGAGCCATCCTATAATGTAAATAGATAAAATATTTTAGTTTATTTCGAAAGGTAAAGAAACTTAAGGCAGCATTGAGTTAAATGATTTGTCAAGTCATAGGACCTCAGAATTGGAAGAAAACTTTGTCCCTAGAATAACTACTTACTATTTAATGCCCCTTTACAATCCTTCCTAAGAGCTCATCAAATCTTTGTTGCAACACCTTTCCTGGTAGAGAACTTGCTATCCTCAAGAGGGGAAGTTTCCATCTTTGCAAAGCACTAATAACTAGAAGGACCAAACATGGACCTTCTATAGCTTCTATCCATAATATGAAGTCAGTTGGTGGAAAGAGATTTATACCAATCTCCAGATATCCTGGCTTCCACTACTTCACACAAATGTACCACACAAGTATCGCGTATAAAAAAATGTGGATTGACACAATCCAAATCTCCATCATATATAAATTCCTTGAGATGTGGGACAGAGTTCATCATATATACCATTGTATCCATAGAATCCATCACTGCATCTGGCAATTTAGGTGCTCAATCAATGATTTTGAACTAAACTGATAATTTTATAATACAAAACAAGCATATGTAAATCGCCTGAGCAATTTTTCCACATCTGTATTCCATACACATTTATTTAGTGCTACTGTTTTGCAGAAATTAACATCCCTTCTTATTATATGTGACATACAAACAAAACGTAAGAAAGTGTTAGACTAGGTAAGTTAGGGACTAGGTGACAAAGTTAGTGATTTTACTGATGTGACCAAAAATGACCCTGCCACATGCCACATGATGTACAATGAACTTTGCTTTACAACCACTTTTATTATTAGAAAAGAATATTTTGACAGCCTACGTCACCTAATTTAGAATCCAAGTTATTAGAAGGCTTAATTCATGAGAGGTTTTATTTTGAATTGCACAGTGATTACATGAGTCATAGAAATAACCAACATAACCTGAATTATTAGGGTGAGAATAATACCTGTCATGTTACATATGGAAAGGCAACATGTTGCAGTGCAATAAGACACACATTTTAGAAGTCAAAAGACCTACATGCCTGGCTTCTATTAGCTGTAGGCAACTCATGCGATAACTTCACTTTGCTCATCTATGACAACAACAGCATTACAAATCCTGCTACATATGCATCAAAATATAATCATAAAGATCAAACAAGATGGTATGAAGGCAATTGGGAAACTGAAGTGCTAAACAAAAGTGACAGAGAAAGATTGCATTAAATTGCTGGAGATTTGCTTATCCATATTTATTAAATTACATAACATAATGCTTTGATAACCAAAATGTTCAATTCCCTGTGAAATAGCAAGTTTGTTCTATTTTTTCATGTCAGCAATTTTACAAATGGCTGTCATTATTCAATAGGAAATACTATGCCTTAAATACTAGAACAAGTACTTTATACCAAGAGAGTGCAGAGTAAAAAGATTCTTTCCTTGTAATAAGCACTTGATAAATATATTCATTTGAAGAGATGCTCTCCGACATCCTTAAATTATCATTTGGGAGAAAATTAATCCTATGGCAACTTTCAAAAATTATTTGTATCTTCACTGATTTTTTATTTAAAATTTAGCATAATTCTTAATTGGTTTTTTGAAACTTGAACACTGTTGGGAATCTGACAAAAGTTAGAAAATCTAGTAAAAAGCATATATGCACGCACATTTTAAATTCTGCTTACAGTATCAGTAGAGTCAGAGGCTCTGCAGCCTAAGAATTGAGGTACGGTCCACAGATGCCAGGTTCAGAACCTCTGTTTCAAATTTTCATGAACATTCTTAATTATACAATTAAAGGCTATAGAATAAGTGAAGCTCTCCCCACGGCCGTCCCCTTTCTTTGGTTCTTTAAACAACATTTCTTTACATTTGCAAATTTGCAGCTTTTATTCTTACCATAGTGGTGTATCCAGCAAACAAACAACACAAAGTCATTATTCAATATGAGACAGCACTTGTAAATAGTAATGAGGTGGAAAATTAATTAAATGTGGCTGAAAATTATAAATTATTTAACATTACTTCAAAATTCTGTCAGTAAATAAAGCTGCAGGATGGGGAGTCTTTCTGGAAGCACTTTACCTTTTGCAAAAGTATCTCTAGAATTCAAAATAGCAGCCACACAAATGTTTCAGGAACTTAGGTCAAAGCCTTTTTATTCCTCTCTTTGGAAATTAGCAATAGTGCTGGTTCCAAATACTTTGCACAGTTCCTATAAATCTTGTGATATGTTATAAATGAATCTGGTAAGTAAATTTATGAAGATATTGAAGGCCCCAGCCCTCTTTGCCAGGCCCTTAGAGGAATTTGACTCTCCAACAATACTGCTAATTAAAATCTTGCCTACAGACAACCAAATTCAGTGTGTTCAGGGATATTTTCCGTGAAAGTAACACCACAATTTTAACATTAAAAAAGTGTTTTAATTCTCAACCACTTTAATGCAAATACAATCACCAGCATAACTGAGATCTTTCCCTGGATTAATCAGGTAACTAAGCCACATATACAGAAAAAAAATGCTTTTGGTGATGGAAAAATGGAAAACATACCTGAATCAATCTCTTTTATAGTTCTCTTCAGCTAAAGTATTTCACAGTAAAACTACAATCAGATTTTTATTTTTCATCTGGAAAGAGCTTTTACACATGACACACTAGGAAAATCTGTTTTGAGCTTAAAATTGGTATCTGCTTACATTATAACAGATTGTGTAATCACTGGATCTAAAACACTCAGCAGCCTGCCTGTGCTTAGGAAACAAGGATTCATGTCTTACAGGCAGTCTGCTTGTCAGGTTTTTTCTAGGGAATTAGTTCTCATTTCCGTCCTTCCTGATCCTTAAAAAAACAGATTTTTTCCCCCCAGAAAGTAAACTTGTTGAAAGATTTTACTTTCTCAAACACCTATGGCCAAAATATATCCTGTTTACTGGCCAATAATGCAAAAATCTAATATTGTATGTTAGGAAGTACTCCGCTTTCTGTCTTTAGAAAAACCTTCAATTTAAGTGAAAATAAGGAGAAAGTTGAACGAAGAATTTGGCAACTAAGGATATTTGACATCTAAGTATTTTTTAAACATTTTAAATTTTGTAATAGAAATATATTCTTGATTCCAAATGCCTTTCCTTGATGTCAAATAAACAATTTAGATACTATTTTCAAAATCTTATGGACAGAAATATGTCTTTAAACAATTAGCAAGAAGTGCCCATCCCCAAGTAAAAGGGTATTTCTTTTCCTCATAAGATTTTCAAAATCTTATGGACAGAAATATGTCTTTAAACAATTAGCAAGAAGTGCCCATCCCCAAGTAAAAGGGTATTTCTTTTCCTCAGTAAGATTCCAAGCTTTGCATCTCAAAAGTGGATGACATATGTTTTGGTACAATAAGGAAATTTTAGGAAGGTGGCAGAAGGAAAAAGTGTCTCTCATGCCTGCTTGGAATTTAAGCAGCCGGTTATGAAAAGCCAGCTAGCTCTAGAGCAATGTCCAGAAAGGTGTTTTTTGTACCATGCTCTTGCCCTATCTGGTTGGTCTTGCCTTCTTCCCCTCTACAGGAAATTCCAGTACCATTTGGTTCTCTGTGCCCATGCCACTACAAAATCTGCACAATAAATGCCAATAAATGACCAGAATTATACATTTGAGGTCTGTAAAATGGGATGACCAGGTCTGCTCTGTTCTTCTCCATATCCCTGTAATCTAGTACCTAGCCTTACTCAGAACAGATGCTCAGTCCATACTGATGACAAAATGAATGAATGTTGACTGAAGACAGCTTGAAAGTATTTATCCTTTCAAGGGCTTATGTGATTTAACAAGTGTCAGAGTCTCAAGCTGAAGTGATAAAGATTAGAAGGTGAATTTCAATGATCAATCAGCCTGATGGCAGAAGCATTGGAGTCCCAGGAGACCATCAAAGGCTCAAGGATCACTCCATGTCACTTACAATTAGAGATGGTTCAGTCTCTATGGGTAAGTGTGCCCTGTGTGTCTTATAGTCCTTAGTTAGGGGCTAGAAAAAACACTAGGCCTACCTCCAATTAATCTCTCCCTCATGTCAGAGAACAAAATAGATTTTTAATGTTTATTTATTTATTTATTTTGAGAGAGAGAGACAGGGTGAGCAGGGGAGGGGCAAAGAGAGAGAGAGGGAGAGAGAGAATCCCAAGTAGGCTCCACCCTGTGAGCACAGAGCCAGATGCTGGGCTAAAACTCACAAACTGTGAGATCATGACCTGAGTCAAAATCAAGAGTGGGACGATTAACTGACTGAGCCACCCAGGAGCCCTAAGAATAAAATACTTTTATACTATAGTATTCATGTTTGTTGAAGCCCAATCCCCAATGTGACAGTACTTGGAGGTGGGGCCTTCAGGAGGTGATTAGGCCATGAGGGTAAAGCCCTCGTGAATGGGATTAATGCCCTTTATAAAAGAGGCCCCAGAAAGCTCCTTTGCTCCCTTCCACCATGTGAAGTTACAGTGAGAAGATAGCCACTTGTGAACTAGGAAGTGGCCCCCACCAGACACCAAATCTGGACTTCCCAGCCTCCAGAACTATGGAAAATAAATGTCTGTTGTTTAAACCAGTCAGCCTATGGTATTTTTGTCACAGCAGCTCAAATGAACTAAGACATATGACAAAGCCTGGGAGGTGGGCTGGAAGTAGATAGTAGACACTGAGGAGGAGAGAGCTTCCCAGAGAACTTGAAAGAAGTCTGTGTGATCCTTTCTTCATCACTAGGCACATTTTCTCTATTTTCCTTCTGACTTGTTCACTAATTTAGGGTCCAGATCTAAACACCTCTGGACAGACTACAGTAAGCTATCCTTTTTTTAATGCTTATTTATTTTTGAGAGAGATACATAGAGAGAGGGAGAAATCTTGAGTGGGGAAGAGGCAGAGAAAGAGAGAGAGAGATACAGAATCAGAAGCAGGCTCCAGGCTCTGAGCTGTCACCTGAGCAGGGCTCAAACTCATGAGCTGTGAGATCATGACCCAAGCTGAAGTTGGTTGCTCAACAAACTGAGCCACCCAGGCCCCCCAGTAAGCTAACATTTTTGAGCAATTACTATCTGCCCAGCCTTGTTCTAAGTGCTTGTCATACAATCTACACAATAATTCTAAAAACAGGTATTATGTAATCTCCCCTTCCCCACTCCATGAATGAACTATGCCCAAAGTAACGCAGCTTATAAGAAATAGAGCCAGAGAAACAAAATAAATAACAATTATTGATAGCTCATTATGTATTAGGGCTTTATATATACAGTATTTCATTATTTCTTACACAATCCTATGAAACACATACTTCTATTATTTCCATTTTACAAATGTACAAAATTGGACTTGAAATGGTTTTGTAACTTACCCATACCTACACAGCTAATAAGTGACAGGGCCAGCCTAGGGATGCAGGATTCCAAGTTCCTTCCATTTACCCAGTCCTCTGTCCTCATCACACACAGGTTCCAGGATCCTAAAAAGGCTAACATTTATGGAATCCCAATTACATGTCAGGTATGCTCCTAAATACCTATATTAACTCAGTTGATCCTCCATGAGCTGGGTATAATTACTGTTACTATTACTGATGCCATTTTGCATTTGAAGAAATTGAGGCAAACCAATTTTCTCAGACACATGATGAAAAAATGTCTACACTTAGGCTTGGACCCAACAGCTTATCTTCAGACTCCATGCTCTGAACTATTGTATCATTATGCTGCTTCTGAATGTTCATATAACTAAATTTAAATAGCACTTATTTAGAAATCATATTCATATACCCACTAGAAGTTAACCCTAAGTCCAAAGCATTTTATCATATTCCAGGTAAGTTTTATGCAAAAATAGCATAGCTTCCCCATTTCCTATATTTCCATGGTAAAGCTGGGGTGGAGAGGACTTCAAAAAATTTAAAGGGCCAGACACTTGTTTAGAGACAAGACAGGAGAAGCTGGAATATTGACACCTTTTGTCTACAGGAAGCTTGGGAAGACATTCCTGCTTCAGCACCCCTCCTGGCTGAGGACGAGGAAGGGTTGGAGAAGTGTGTCCAGCTGGAGAAGTGAGAGTGAGGCACTGAGCTGTGAAGAAACTGCTAGATGGAGTTAATCCTGGTAGAAAGTTCTTTGGAATCCCACCCCAAAGATGGAGCAGGTAGTGAGACATCTTCAGCTAACTTCCCTTTCAGGGAGATAGCAGGGAGCTGGAAACTCCGGGCCTTTCCTTCCAATATAGCACCCTGGACCTCAATCTTCTACTTGTGTCCTTTCATCTTTGGTCACACCTCACTTAGAACTTGCTCCCTGGCAGCAAAAGGCAGAAGTCATTATGTATTTGCACTGTGTATCATTATTATTATTTTGTTAATTAGCTGAATTGATAGAGCACTGAATTAAACCAAATTAGCAACTTTTTCCATGGGTATGCCCCCATCTGTAATAGTTACACTCTTTTAAAGTATTATCAACTAATCCCTAGAGAAACTGGGATGGAGGGAGGAGAATATTTATTTATCGGTTGATTTATTGATTGATTGATTTAATATTATTTATTTCATCTCCATTTAGAAAAGGTATGTGCTGTGTACTTTATTTCTAACTCTCAGCAGGTTTCACATGATCATGACTTACAGAAGTGATGAAAATATGTTAATTAACAAGGTTGTAACTCCCTAGCTGTGCTCTTAGTGTGATTCATGCTGTATATTAGTGGGAGGTGGGGGGGAGAAGGTTAAATTATATGCAATGTTTTACACTGCATAATAATTGTTACATTTTGACATGAAATCAAAATTACCAATACTAGAAAAGGAGTGCCCCAAATGCCCGCTCAAAGAGCCAGTGGTGTTTTTGAGGAATTTTAAGCTCCCTGGATTATAGGATGCCATGAATAAGAGGATGAGTGGTAGGTAGGTTGGCTGGGGAAGTTTGACCCCAAAATCTGGTGCAACATTCCACAAAAATAGGATAGTTATTAACGAGTGGCAACAGTGGGGAAATGATTACTGTGGGTTTGAAACAAAAAATTAGTAAATCATAACACTAAATGGAGAGGCCTGTGGCAGGTCTTGGAAGTGAGTTTAGAATTCTGCAGAACTGAGCTGTGGTTGCAAGTGAGAAACAGGCTGGTGGGCCCCCATGGCACTTGACTCTGCCTGGCCCTGTGTGCTTCAGGGAGAAGAAGCCTGCAGTACAGCCTAGAATCTTTCCTGCCAGTACAGTATACCAAGAGCCTTGCCCCCTTTCTTCTCTTGCCTTCAGAGCCACCTCTGCAGCAAACCCCAGGCTGAGAAGTGCTCTGGGGACCTGGGCTCCACCACTGGGTTGCACCAGCAAGGAGGGTGCAGCTTCCTTGGTGAACTCGGTTGAGGCAGGGGGAAAGAAGGGGCACCCTGGCTGTGTTTGAAGATGTGTGGTTCACAACATATACCACTTACTTGATTGTTTCCTGATACCTGAAAACAGTAAAGATCTACATGTTACGTGAAAATGTACCATATTGAAAAATAAAAACACAACCCACAAATTGCACAAAAATTCGTATAAGCATGATTGTTTTACAAAAGGAGGCAAGAACACATTAGAAACGGGGTGTTACATGATTGAAACAGTCTGCAACGCATAAATGTTTCTAACACTCTCCCAGAATTCCTGCCTGGTTTGTTTAGAATCCAGATGGTCCGCATTGTGTATTTTCATGTGACCAGCCATCCTAGCTGCTTGGGAATCCTGTGATGAAGGTCACTAAACCGACTGCTGGCTTCACAATAGACAAATGACAGAAAATTGGGCATGAAGAGATGACAGAATCTCCTTCCTTTCCATACTAAACGTCTTGAATGTGAAGACTTGCTATCAATTTTAAGAGGAAAGTTTTTTGTTGGAGGTGAGCACCAAAATAGCATTGATTTATGACAAACCTATACCAATTCCATTAAAATGAACACAGTAGTTTCAGGCACTAATAAGTTATTACAACACTAGGTAATAAGGCAGTTCCCTTCATGACTTGCTTTATAGCATGGATGCTGACTGGGCTCCTTCAGTTTTCCTGGCTACTGTTAAGATTATGCTCACAAAAACATACATAGATGATACTCTTTTTTATATAATACAGCATTTCAGATTAAAAAAAATTTTAACGTGTATTTATTATTGAGAAACAGAGAGACACAGAGCGTGAGCAGGGGAGGGGTAGAGAGGGGGAGACACGGAATCCGAAGCAGGCACAGAGCCCCACGCGGGGCTTGAACTCACAAACTGCGAGATCATGACTTGAGCCGAAGTTGGTTGATTAATCAATTGAGTCACCCAGGCGCCCCCAGATTTTTTTAATGTTAAGACTGAAATGAATGCAAAGAAAACAGGCCAGGGTATTCAGAGAGGAAAACTAAACTCAGTAGATGCCAATGTCACAGCTGTGAAGATGACCCTTGGGGGTTCTCCTGGGTGGTGAGGGAGAGGGAAGCCTATAAAATCTCAATCTGTTTTTGTATGAGCAAAGACATGCCTCATAAGTTGAAGCAGGGATTTAAATTAAAGTGCTGCTCAAGCTGAATTGTCTACATGTGGATAGGAATATCTCAAAATTGACTGTATAATCAAGTTCTAAATGTTATATTCTGGTGTAGGGGGCTACAGGAGTTTTAAAGCGAGTCAGTTCTCCACTAAGAACCATCACTATAACTCTGACCTACCTCCTTCTTGATGCTTCAGATTTCTCTCTTTGAAACTGGAGGAGAACAGAAGATTCCCTGGGTCTATCCATATCTAAAATTCTATCACTCCACAAGTATACACTGGAGCCATGGAAGCCTCACTAGGTGGTTGGGGGACCAGGTGGCAAACGGCAGCCAGACTCTGAAAAGAAGTGAAGGGTATAAAGTTTGATAAAGCCTGTTTTTAAGATGGGGAATAGATGCAGCCTAAGTCACAAATAAGATAAGTTTGAGAAAGCCAATAAGGAAACCATACTTTTATTGTATAGATTAAAAAATTTTATTAAGTACCTCCTCACCTTGCCAGGTACTTGGAACACAGAGGAGGTGAATTCCCTGCTTTTACCTTTCTTACAGTGTATTAGAGACATAGACAAGCAAATATGAAGCAAAATGAACAAAGGACGTGCAATGTAGATATTGCTAGGTGGTAAAGTCATGGGTGATGTTTATGATTTTATTGTTAATTCTGTTTTGTAAGTCATCCAAAATAAAATGCATTTTTGTAATGAAATATATTATTAATTTTTTTAAGTTTAGTTATTTTGAGAAAGACAGACACAGTGCAAGTTGGGGATGTGCAGAGAGAGAGAGGGAGAGAGAGAATCCTAAGCAGGCTTTGTACTGGCAGCTGACACAGGGCTTGAACTCTTGAAACAGAAAGATCATGACCTGAGCCAAAACCGAGAGTTGGACACTTAACCGACTAAGCCACCCAGGCACCCCAGTAATGAGAAAATACTTTTTAAAAATAAGAAAATATATTTTAGAAGGATACTTCACATAAACATTAGATTTTATGTTAGCAGGGTGGTATTATAAAATCCTTTGAGAGTTAACAGAAGAGCTACCTGAAGCTCAGGTTAAGTAGCTTATTAAGATCACAGAGCTATAGTGAAAAACCAGAACACTGGCATGCACATAAGTATATCTTACCAAAGTTTTGTTTGTTTGTTTGTTTTAAGCAGGAGAGCTAGGATTAAAGCTAAATCCTCTAAGTCTCCAAATCCCAGGCTCTTTCTACCACCTGACAGTGTCTACTAATAACAATATGCAATCTCGAGGATCAAGGTAAGAACTGCAATACATTCAGTCATAAAAAATGAAATGGGAGAAACCTGTGTAAAAAAAACTTCTTCAAAAATTTGAGTCTTACTGTCTTGCTTTTACTCTCCTGTATCACTCTTAATTTTTTTAAATTTCTTCCTTTCAATGTTTTCTTCTATCTCTATTAAAGACATAAATAATATTTGGGAAAGAAATAAAGGGAAAAAATAACATATTCCCACTATATTAAAATGACTATTGTTGATAATGTGGAATGTTTTTTTCCCTAGAGTTTTAGGGGTTTTAAAAATTATTATAATTATACTGATACCTAATTACAAGTCTTTGGTGGATTTCTGCTGTAATTACCCAAAGTTATCATTAAAAATTTAGTCAACAATAAGGGAATGGCCCCAAACTAAAAGATTAAGAAATATATCAAATAAACAATCTAAGATCAACACTTCCATAACACTATGCCATTAAACACTAGACACGTGAAAGGCTCATTCAGAAAAAGGTTTAGTGGTAAGAGAAATTTAGGGAACATTTCAGATTCTTATCCCATTTTTGGAGATTCACAGTGCACTTTGCAAAAATCTGAGAGAAGCAGTGTTTAAGGAAGAAAAAACTTCTTTAAATTTTAACTCAACATTTCCTAAATTTATTTGCGCATAAAATATTAAAAAATATTTTACACTCATTAGTGCCTTTTGGAATAGGAACAAACTTGAGGATACACTTTTCCAGTTCTTTCCAGTGCTAGATTTTAAATGACAACGTTATTAGACCTGACTACCCATGCCATACAGTACCCAATAGGAAAAGACAAGCAGCTTCCAAGATCAGTTGGGCCAGAAGCAAGAGGAAAGTGGGGACACTGTGGAACTCTGTGCACTTGGAAAATACATCTAGAAATGCAGCATTAAGCATTCCATCCTTCCAATCTTTAAAGTGTCTGTTTAACAAAATATTTCAAGATTCTAAATTTTCCCTGTCAGAGATGTCAGCCAATGAAAGAAGCCTGGAGAAATCACTAGCAGAAGGTGAAACATTGACATTATTTGATGATTCTTCCTTTATTCTTATACATTTCCTTCTTAACCTTGGAGCCTTAAAAGCATTCTTGTTTTGTTTCACCCTATTCCTATCTCTATATTCAAGTACAAAAGTCTGTTGATCCTACATGTAGCATATCTTTCATGTTCTTCCTTTCGTCTCTATCCCACCCTCTCGCTTATTTACTTAATAATTCTCCTTTGGGCACCTACTCCATTCTCCATTAGACATTTGCCAGAAATGTGGTATCTGCCCTGGAGAAGAACACACCTAGTTGGGGGAGACTCATTCAGGGTTATCATCTCTCACCAATACCACTGTATTAGATCTTTCTTGCCCTCAGGCCCTTGTACTCTAGTGTATCCTCTAAAATTCCCATACTTATCCATTCAAAACCCAAATATGATCATGTCACTCTCTGTCCTGAAGTCAAATAATGGCTGCCAAATGTTATCTATGTACATTTAGGTTGAACTACATAAAACTGTCAATATTCCTACTAAGATGACAATTTTGCGTGGTTCAACACAATAAAATGAAATTTCCATTTTTCCATTTGTTGGCTACCATTTTATATGAAAATCTTGAGAAGGATCTTTTCCAAATCTGAAAGGCATTTTAGGTATCATCAAAAATATAGACTGTGAGGCATAAATAAAATCTGTTTTGTGAGCCCCAAATCAAAAGCCATAGGGCACACTCTTCAATTACTGGCAGTGATTTAAAATCTAGATGCTTCTCACATGGACAACTCTGTGGTTTACTCTAGCACCAACTCCTGCTACTTGTACCCATAACCCAATAAACTTCCTGCATGTTCCAGTTTTTTTCTTCATGTTCTACTTCCTCCTTGGGTTATTATGAGGATTAAAAAATATACATAAAAGAATAATCTATGTAAAGTAAGTGACAGATTACATTTACTATTAGCAATAGGCCTAATTCTCACTTTTGTAAAAACAAACAAACAAACAAACAAACAAACAAACTTACAACCCCATTGGAAGTAATCTCTCTGCACTGGTCTCCTAGCATTTCCTTTGTATCTCTAATAAAGCACATATCAGGGTCCATCTTGACTTAGAATTATTTATGCATGTGTCTATTTTCTACCCTGGATTATGGACCCCTTCTAAGCAGGGATCATATTTTATTCATGCTCTCACCTACACTGGGCAGAGGGCCTTGCACTGTGGAAGCAGTTTGCCATGCAAAAAGCACTATCAATTTGATGATGATTTGCATCAAGCATATGCTGAATTGTATTGAATTCTTTGTTAGTGAGGGTCAATACCACTCCTCTCTGGGAATAATGGTCATAAAGTTAGAAGTTAGGAAATTATTCTTTCAATGAGAAGGACTGCCTGGATGGCAGATATCTGGAACCCAAATGCATTGTTCTCCCTAGTACAATTCTACTTTCCTAAAGGTGGAATTATCTTTTTGCCTTAATCATAGTGTAAGTAAATAGTCACCTTTCCTAATGCAACATTCATTTCCTCTCTTATGGTTTCTTAGACAAAGACATGAATGCATAAAATCCCAATTATCTAAGTAATTGGGACAGTGAAGAGTTAAGGAAGCATTCAAGAAAATGCATGGTCTATGACTTCTTTTTCAGTGTTTTGAGAATTCAAAGCTATTGAGAAGGGCAAACCATGGAGGGCTATTCCTGTGAATTAATTCTGCTCTTAGTCCAAGCCTTTCCTTCACACTTAAGGAGAATAACATCCATGGAAGTGAAGAAACATGCTCAAAAATATTGTGGTGAGAGGCAACATTTCTGTTGTGATGGATTTAGGCCAACCTATATGGAAAGCAAGGGGTCACTTTGAGATGGTTCCAGAATCTTTTAATTTTAGGCATCATATTTTTCTGATCCCAGGAGTTATGTTACCCTTGCTGTCAAAAAACTGACAGAAGGACAGTCCGGGATATACAGGAGAGTAAAATTGTAGCTTTAAATGCTGTTCTATGAGATGCTGCTCCTGGTGGTTTCCAGAAAGCCAGAAAGGCATTAAAACCAAAGACTGCTATGGAGAAAGTCACTTTGAAACTCAAGTTTTGAGAGCATCATATGGTATTTTAGACATTAGAGGAGACAATCTTTATTGTTCTATGGAACTTGCAGCTGATAGGACCAATTGCAAAATGCTAGGCAACCTTGACTCACCTGACATGGAACCAGAGGAGCCAGAGACATGAAAGCGTTCATTTTTATCTCCTTCCTCTTCATCACACTTGCTACTTGTTCACCATGTCAGCTATGTAGGAATCAAACCTCTTTAACCACATTCCCTTCCCCATTTAATTACCTCCCTATCACAATCTTCTGCCCTTTCTTCTGCTTTCCATGACCAGCCTTAGCATCCTTCCCTGCATAAATCTAGCCACATCCAGATTCATTTCAGCCATATCCCTTACCCCTTATCTGTTCCAAAATACGGAAAAGAAAGAAAAACTCCTTAATATTCTAAATCACAGATGGCAGGAAATCACATGTGTTAAAATTAAGTACAAATATACCTGACACCTCATCAGAGGCAGTAAAGTGCTATGGTTAAGAGGGAAAACTGATGCCAGACTCTGTGGTTCAAACCTTGGTTATACTACTCCATCATTTAACCTCTGCATACCTCAGTTTACCCAACATTAAATTAAGAATGGTGTTGATACCAATTGCATTAGTTAGGATAGTGAAAAAATAACAGCCCCCTAAATGAAAACAGAAGTTTACTTCTCTCTGATGGGGGACTGTGGGGCTGATGAGGTGGTTGTGTGATTATGGGATTAGGTTCCTCTGTCTTATTAAGAACCAACCACCCAACAAACCTTTCAGTATAAAAAGCTACATAATAGGAACAGTGTTGAGCAATAGAATTTTTCTGCTATTTTCAGAAAAGTCAATATGTATACATCAAAGTATTAACTAGGAAATTAGGAAATTGTGGAATTCAGAAAAATCAATGTTTGCTTTGGCATATATTTGAAAGGAACTGAATTTCTTAACAAAGAGAGATGACAATTATAGACCTATTTTCTTTACAAAAGATCAAGGGATTTAATTTGTTGGCCAAATTGTTCACTAACATTTATGGGTACTTCTAAGAGAACAAAGAGGTTCTTCTAACCAAAGTGTGGAAACCGAAGTAAAACAAGTAAAGGCAATCTTTTTAACCAACAAGTGGCAAAACTTTGGCCATATCAGATGTGTATAAAGTAGAGGCTTTTCTCATATAAGGACTCATTAGGTTCTTAAGGTTATCACTGGCCCTTTGGGACAGTACAGAAAGCTTATTTCTGTACCCAACAGATGAATGTCTACTATCATGGAGTTTTACTACAATATTGCAGACTTAGGTAGAACAGAGTACTGGTTTTGGAGTTAGATCATTTGAGTTTATATTCTAACCTTACTTATTGTCTGTATGACCTTGAGCAGGTTCTTAACCTCTGCATGTATTAGATTTGTCATCTGAAAATAGGAACAATAATCATACATGCCCCATAGAGTAATTATGATGATGCATTAAAAATAATATGCATAAAGTTTTTAGAGCAGAAGCATTGAGGAGTTGTTGGCTATTTAATTATTAACATTACCCAAGTCTTTTAAAGGTTTTACAGCATTACAGACATTAGCTTCTTACTTTTACACAGCTTTACCAGTCACAAAATTCTGTTGTATACACTATCTTATTTGATTGTCACGATTTTGTCACTACAGTTTTCAGGGACAATACTCCCATTTTAAAGGCAAGAAAACTAAAGCTTAAAAAGAGGAAATAACTTTCATAAGGTTGCCAACCCTCCAAACCAATGGGCTCGAGTCAATAACTTGGTATTCTTGCAAGTTAGCTTCCCTTGGCTGTACTCAGAGGAACAATGGTGGCGATGATACATGAGCCTTAGAGGATATGGTCCAGATAGCTCCTTCTATGGACAATGACACATAGCCATGCTTTCCTTGACACCCCTGACTGGGCCAGGGAGAGCACATGACTTTACGGCAGTGCAAAAGCTCTGCCCAAACAAAGATGACAGCCACTTTCTGTTTTCTCCTTTGGAAATTTGAGCATTTCTAGTTGTGACCATTGATGTTAGAAAGAGCTTCACCTCTACCTCATAATCTTTATCACTTTCACCTCAATTTCTTAAAACAGACAATTTTCTTAATAACGAAAACTCAACTTTAAGGACCCTCTTCAAACCTAATTGTTATCCCTAAGCCCCATCTGAACAGAAATTCTAGAGATGCCACTGAAAGGAGACTGAAAAGTATAGCGAGGGAGGCCAGGGGCACTCAGGGAAGGGCATGTTTTTCATGAAGACTGCTAATAGTGATAAAACTATTGCTGGGTAACATAGCAGAAGTTTCAAGAGCAGAGCAAGAAATCTAAATCTAAATTCTAAATCATGGTAAAGGCAAAGTTCAACAAAATTTTACTTTATATGGACAACAAGTTATCTTAGTTCTAGATTGTAACTCAGTGTTGAATCCTACTTATTTGGGAACCCATGACTCTTCCCTTAGGGCCCACAGGTCTCTTTTGCTATTACAGAAGTGTCTCAAAGTAACTCAATGATGTCTCTTACACAAGTGTCTGTAACTAACTCAATGGCATCTCTGTTTCTTGCAACCAAAGGCCGAGACAAAAAGAAATGTAAATTATTAATTAAGATCTCTGTTAGGGTTTTAAAACAAAAATACCCTATATTTTACATATGAAACCATACAAACAGAGATGCACAGAAAGCTGATCTGCCATGAGAGGCACAGAAAGAACCAGGAAAACATGCAGAGAGTCAGAATCTCTGAGTTCAGCTGCTCCTTCCCTTGAGTTTTCAGAGACATCCAATGGCCTTATAGCAAATTCTCTTTTTTTTCCCTAAGCTAGCTTAAGTTAGATTTCTGTAGTTTGCAACCCCAAATAGAGCTAATGTCTAGATTCCTCATCCCAGAATTCTTTGGGGGAATTCAACTAGATAAACTCTGGATATGTAATTCAAATATGAACACACACATATATGGGCCTGAACAAGCTATCTTAGAAATGTAGGAAAGCATTAGGTCACACTGAAAACCCAGAATTTAACCTTAACTGCCTGATTTTGAAAAGATAGTCATGCATACAAGTGATATCCAACTAGAAAATTAATTGTTAGTAGAAAAATGTTCCATAAATATTGTAATGTTTCTGAGTAAAGAGCACTGGCACCTGGGTTAAAGGATGACTGAATAGCAACCCTAAATATAGAGCCCTCCAGAGAGCTAGACAAATTTGTTTACATTCCAGGGTGGTGAAGGTAGTAAGGTAGAGACCTTCCCATGCTCCGAGAGTATTTGTTTACATTCCAGAGCAAAGATCTATGCACCACCCCCCTGCCCCAACCCTGTACTCTGTCCCTTTCTCTTCCCAGAGGAGAGGATGGGAAGACATGTCAGCTGCCCTATAGCCTATAAAAGCTGTGAGTTTCACAATGTGGTGTTCCTCTCATGGAGTACCTATGCAGGTCCACCTAGCTCTTTCAGAGCTGTCACATGGGGAAACTATGACACGGGGACCAGATACAAGATGCTCTGTGAGGAAATAAGAGGTATTTTTTTCTCTGATCCATATATGGCAGTATAACTTGCTAACTTGCAAGTAGGGTAATATCTCAAACTCTGTCCAGTTTCAGACTTAACACTATATCCTAGATTGCTCAAGGTAAGTTTACACCTCCTATATAGAATAATTAATAGACCTCATTTCATTCTTAAAACTGTCCCTGTTCAGAAGGTAAATAATATGTTCACCCAACATACAACTCACATAATCTCAAGAGGTATCCTTCAAGAAATGCAATATTACCTAATTTTCTGCAGGTTTGGGTATTTGGTGACTCATTCTTTTTATTTGCCAACTCCGATTGCCATTAAGTTACAATGCTAACTCAGGTTATATTGCCATTGAAATAGTAAAATTGTCCCTTGAGGCTTCTCCCTTTCAATTCCTCTAGAACTTGGTACCTGTGTTGAAGCACGCATCTTCTGCTTTGTCTTGCAGTATATTTATGTATGCTTCTCATTCCCTATACCTGTCTACAATATTTTTCTCCACTGACATCCATAGTCTGGACTTATGCAAATGAATAAAATACCTCTTGGATAAGGCAAATAATTATCCTCAGATTTAACTGCTTCAAGGTTCAATTTGTATTCAGGTTTACTAAGCATATGGTTTACCTGTGCCCAAGTTGTATGACAACTCTCGTGTGGCAATTTAAACAGGGCTGATATTGATTTTTCTCCACAAATGGGAGAGTGAGACACAATATTAAATCATTTATCCCAGGTTAATGGCAAAAGGGAAAACAAAACTACAAACTATAGCTACTGGAATTTCTGTTCAGCATTCTATCCTCAGTATGACTGTGTGTTTCTATTTTGCATGTTTACTCTGTGATGTATTTATTGTGTGATATATATAATGTATTTCATTCATTATAAAGCATGTTTCTGAAATATTGGTACTGCCTTCTAACACATTAATAATAATTCATTCATAAGAACTATTTTTTAATTTACAGTATTGATTTTATATATATTCATATATATATTTAATATTTTGGAAGTATATTGATAGGTTCAGAAATATAAGTTTTTTTTTTCAAATTTAGGATGCAAATGCATTTAACTATATTACAAAATTTTCTACCACTGGAAGACAGTATACTGCAGCCTCAAATTACAAAACTAATGTATATTAAAGCAAATTTAATTTAAATTACAAAATTTTCTACAACTGGAAAAAATCATAGTCTAGCCCCCTTAAATTACAAAAATAATGTTTTCCCTTTGCCATTCATTCCCAAACAAAATAATTTAAGTGTATCCCAGACAACCATAGAGGTCCTAGGATCCTTCTTATATTTATGAGAGAAACTACCTACTGGTAATGATTTATTTATATTCTATTTATTTTTGCGAGAGAGAGAAAGAGAGAGAAAGAAAGACAGAGTGCATGTGGGGGAGGGGCAGATAAAGGGGTAGACACAGAATCTGAAGCAGGCTCCATGCTCCAAAATGTCAGCACAGAGCCCAATGTGGGGCTCAAACTCACAAACCATGAGAACATGACCTGAGCCGAAGTCAGACATTTAAATACTGAGCTAACCAGGCACCCTGCTGAACTCCTACTTTTAATCCAATTCTTAACCACCACCACAACTTCCACCACCACCTACTCCTCAGTCCTTCCCACACTGGTTTCAATCCCTTGACATATATTTTCCTTGCAGTGAAGATCCTGTCCCTTGTCCTTCATTGGTCTTCCATTCTATAGGCTCTTGCCTGCTGCCATCTGCTAGACCCAATGTCTCCTCCAAAGATCTTTCATGCAACTCTTCATGTCCCTGTCTAGGCCTCCAACCAGTCATTTGGACCCCCTCAGAAAACTCAGCATCCTAATACTTTATCCTACAGAGTAATTTTCTCTTTCTTTCGGTCTTTACCTCTTCAACCCAAATTAGGCATGTAGTCTTTTTTTACCATTATTATTTTTATGTTAAAAGGAAACATGTTGTCTTCCCAAATAAAAAGAGCAATTGTGTTCAGGGTTAATATTCAAACTGTTTAGCAGAAAAAAAAAGACAAAGGTACCAAGCTACCAGAACTGACCATAGTGAGGCTGCAACTCTGTACATGTGCTGCCAAAACGAGAACAGCAAGGCTGCAATTTTGAGTGACAATCCAGTGGGAGAGGGATTCCTCTGACTTCTTCAAGCAGTGATTCTCAAACCTGGCTGCATGTTAGAATCACCTGGAAAGCTTTTCAAGCCCATCAATGATTGGACCCAAGCCCAGTCCAGTTGAATTGTAATCTCTAAGGAAGGGGTCCAGTATTGGTATGTCTCAGAACATTTGCAGCTGATTTTTTTTATTGCAAAATGATCACTACAATAAAGCTAGTTAATATCTGTCACTATACATAGTTGAAGAATCTTTTCCTTGTGATGAGAACTTCTAAGATCTACTCTCTTGGCAACTTTCAAATATGCACTATTGTACTATTAACTATAGTCACCAATTTTGCAGCTGATTTTAATGTGCAGACAGGTCCAACAATCACTGGGTTGGATGAATGAGATATGCAGCCATGACTATTACTGCTCAAACTGTTGCCAGTTCTTGACATAGCTTTTCTTCTGTTCTTCTGAGGCCCATAGGGGGAAGTGAATTGACCAAATTCAACACAAGAATCAGTGGCTAAATAGAAACTCTCTCTTGATTTTCTGATTCCCAGACCAGTCTTCTTTCCACTGCACCAGGACCCTACAGTATAAACTTAGCATGCTGCATATTACCACATTATATATGTATTTGTTACAGTCGCCACTTGTGATTAGTCACATGATTCTATGTATACTTAATGACCTACTTTCTCGAATGCTCACCAAAGGCAGTTGTTGAGGATGAACAGGCTTTCATCCTGATTGATCTGGCTATTTAAGATCCACCGTGCAATGTCTTGCAGTAAGTAGGTAGTAGCGTTATTGTCCTAATTGTCATTGCAGACTGAGGAAACCAAAGCATAAACAAAGAAGAGGTACAAAGCATAGGAGGAAATGCTCTGTAACTCTGATCTCATTGCAATATCCAAATGCCATCTTGTACCAAGAGGAATCTGTGGGAATGCAAGTGAGCAATATTTACAGCATCTGTGTAAGGGGATAGCTGAACCAGTAGTGCAGGTTCAGTAGGAGTAGAGAAAATTTATGTTCAGTTTGTTCCCTTATTTTAGAGATGAAGCCAAAGTCATGCAGTGGATTGGGATGCAGAACTACAAGTAGGAACTGGGTAGCCTGATTATCACTGGACTGCTATATCAACTCTACTGTGATGTAAGATGTAGTGCCCCCTAGAGCATTCCTTATAAAGGAAGGGAGAAGGGAGGGAGGAAGACAAAGAGAGAGATTATCTATATTCATTGTAATTAATCCATCAAACTTGTCTCATCCTAGTATCTGAATTTCATTTCAGGCCATCTGCGAAAAAATAAAATAAAGTAAAATAAAAACCAGACTTTTTAACTATCAAGCAAAATTACCTCCCCAATAGTATTTAATAATATTAAGAAGTAATCTATATATTAATTTCAATTTCCCAATTTCATGTAATATTATAATGTTAATTTGATATAAGGTATAACCATTGGCCTATCGGGGCTGGAAAATATAATCCTTCCAAGATAGTAGTTGACCCTTCAACAACACAGATTTGAACTGTGTGGGTCCACTCATACACAGATTTTTTTTTATAGTACAGTATGGTCAATATATTTTCTCTCCTCATGATTTTCGTAACAACATTTTCTTTCCCCTAGCTTACTGTATTGTAAAAATACAGTATGTAATACATATAACATACAAAATATGTGTTATCAACTGTTTCTATTATTGGTAAGGCCTCCGGCCAACAGTAGACAATTAGTAAAGTCAGGTTATACTCAGATTTTTGACTGTGCAAGGGGTCAGTGTCCCCAAACCCCTTGTGTTCAAAGGCCAACTGTATTTAGACCATTGAGGCTGTGGGGTAGGATTAGGGTAAAAGGAATCTCTGGTAAGTTTATTCCCCTTTTCCCAGAGGCATGGGGAGAATTACTCTGTGCAAAATGCCTTGGGCTCTTCGAACGAGAGCTGCCATAACAGTATAAATTTACAATTGTTTTGGACATGAATAGGAACAGGAACTCTAGTGACACTAGTAACTAACACAATTCTGAATTTTGAGGGTAAAATCCTGTACTCTAGTTCTTCCTAGGTCAGTTTTGAATGTTATAAATACAACCCCAATTATAAAATGTTTCATTATAGCAATATAGCAAGCTTGTTTGCCATATGCCTAGTGGTGTGAAGAGCTTTTCATTCCGTGAAAACAAAGATCTCAGAGCCAATAATAAGCAATGTGAACAGGGCCTTGCTGTCATATTTAATGTGTAGAGAAAAAAAGAAAGAAAGAAATTCCAAACTGCAGCCTTAGGCTGGCAGTCTGTAGCTCAGCCTCTCTGCATTTTAACCGGACTAAAATATTAAATATTTAGGCTCAAGGGATCTGTGATAGGTTAGATCCAGCTGTAATATTGGTTTAACAACCAGGAAAAATAACTTTCCACCTCAGAAGCAAAATTAAAGTAACAATCATTAAACTGGTATAATTGAGTGTTGTAACTTTGAACTATGATTCAAATACAGGTGTACATTTTCTCATTGTTTCAAACTGTCAATAATTAAAGACATCATTTGGGGCGCCTGGGTGGCTCAGTCGGTTAAGCATCCGACTTCAGCTCAGGTCATGATCTCGCAGTCCGTGAGTTTGAGACCCGCGTCAGGCTCTGTGCTGACAGCTCAGAGCCTGGAGCCTGTTTCAGATTCTGTGTCTCCCTCTCTCTCTGACCCTCCCCCGTCATGCTGTCTCTCCCTGTCTCAAAAATAAATAAACGTTAAAATAAATTTAAAAAAGACATCATTTAATGTAGTTTATGTAGCAACCATTAAATAACACAAGAATGGGAATGCCTAATAAACTGTATAAATGTATTTTACTGATGCACAGTTTTCTACAATAGCTCTATGTGTACATATAAATATACCTCATTAATCCAGACACCACTAGTTTATGGAGTGGATTAATACAGACACTGAGTATTTTTGAAACTGTTCAGACACAGAATCTATGTTTGGATTAAAGATGCAGCATTTAAATGAGTTGAGTGCTGAAAGGAAAAGAGAAGGAAGCTCATTGTCTTAAAGATTCTTTTAGGTTAGATTTTTATAACTGGATTACTATTTTGAAATTGAAGTGTTAATTGCAGAGTGTGTTGAAAGTCACTGAATGAAAAGTATCTGGGAGGCAGAACAGCATGGCTGTTAGAGTGAACCTACTAGGATTGAATCCTAGCTCTGCCACTCACCTAGCTAGGTAAGCTGTATTTAATGAAAAACGACTTTAATGAACAAAAGGGGGAAAGTACTTGCAATTCAGTCTGCTCAAAAAATCTTGATCACACGATTACCATGTCATTGGTCTCACCCAGACTCTGACTCAAGTAGACAATGATTCATTAAATAATAGAACCCCAAAGTATCCCTGATACTCAGGTATTGATTCCACAAATAAACCTCATCACTGGCTCAAAGCTATCCTAAAATAAGGCTGTCTGTGAGGTAGAAAGCCAGGACGTGGCCTACAAGGCCCCAAGAACAGGCCATTTTGGCAAATCATTGGACATCTCTGTGCTCCATGGTCCTTCATTAGTAAAACGGAGAGAATGCTAACTCTTAACATTTGTTGGAAGGATTCAATTAAATGAAATAATGCTTTGATAAATGGCAATTTTATTGATAGGAACATAATGACATCAACATAATTTTTAAAACAAACATTTGGTCTAAGAGAAAATGTTTTAATAGTAGTCATTTGAACATAACTAGGGTATTGAAATTCAGATAACCAACTTTTTTTTTAAGTGAAAGCAGCAGCATCTGTTGACCTATTCTAGAGTTATTTAGTGGTTGCTAAATAAACTACATTATTCATAGTCTTTGCTAGTAGTCCAAATTCAAAAAGTAAATAATTTGCACAAAACCACATAACTAGATAAAATCTTAAATGTATTGGTCAGGGTTCTCCAGAGAAACAGAACCAATAGGAGATATATACATGTATACATATATTATAGAGTATTGATTCAAGTGATTATGGATCCTGAAAACTCCCACAATCTGCCCTCTGCAAGCTGGAGACCCGGGAAGGCTGGTAATCTAGTTCAAAAGCCTGAAAGCCCAAGAGCCAGTGGTATAGATTCCAGTCTGAGTTTGAACACCTGAGGACCAGAAGTGCCAAGAGCAAGAGCAGATTAATATCCTAGCTCAAGCAATCAGGTAGAGAGTGAATTCAATTTTCCTCTGCCTTTTTGTTCTGTTCAGGCCCTCAACAACTGGATGATGCCCATCCACACTGGGGACCTGCAACAATCTGGTCATCCCTTGGCCCAGTCAAGTTGAAACATAAAACTAACCATCACACCAAGTGTCTTGCTTCCCAGTTCATTATCATTCTTTTATGATTGCGGATTTTATTCCTCCTCCTTTTGGTTCCCCTTATTTTTTCTATTTGCTGAATCATTTTTTCATGAAAGCTTACTTGAAATCCAGAAAAAGTTGGAAAGGATCTTTGGCCCCCCATCAACCCTCAGAGACCCTATGCCCTTGAGCCACCTTTTTGAGGGAACCCTCAGGCTCTGTGTAATACAGATGGAAAACCATTCTGTTCCACATTAATGTAGTTTCTACAGTCTATTTGAGAAAAGTAATTAAAGAATTGAATATTCTTATTCACACTTGAAAGTAATAAATCTATTTGAACATTATACTAAATTTAGCAAGGCTTCTTCTATTATTAATTATTGAAGGAATATCAGATACATGTATTAAACTTACTAAAAGCCTTTTTCTTCATGGAGCTTGTGTGATAAAATATGACAAAATGTGAGAAAAATCTAATTTAGAAGAGAACACATTTTCATGTGACTTTCTAGTATTTTAATGCCTTTCATGCCATATTTTATTTCTCTTGAAAAAAATAGTGGTTAGAATATGACTATATATATATATATGTAATTATATATCTTGCTCTTATATATGTAAGAGAGCAAGCAGGAACAAAATGACTACCTAGTACAGTTGGGCTAGCACCAAGCCTTTTACGTTTATTTTCTCGCTTGATTCTCATGTAATGGCCTCAACGATGCCTGAGTAAGAATGAGGCCACATTAGTATTAATATTCAATTTTATTTGTTCTGTTTTTCACCTGCTAAGCCCAGAATTCCTAGTCCCATTGATATTGAGCATTATTTTTTGTGCTTACTTGCAAAAAAAAATCCTTGTATCTTATTTGCTGAAATGTGTGTTCGAGCATTTTGCCAATTGTTTACTTGGTTATTTTCCTAATATTGAGTTTTGAAAGTTCTTTATAAAATCTGAATATAAGCCTTTTAGCGGACTTATAAATATTTTCTTTACATCTGTGGCTTTTTCTTTTGATCTCTCAGTGATGTCTTTGAAACAGCAGGAGTTTTTAATTTTGATGAAGTCTAATTTATCACTATTTTGTGTATTATCTAAGAAATCCATACAATAACCCTCATCATGGATCATTATTACATGCTTCTTTGCATGCATTGTAATTTATTGGATGCAAGACATTGTGATTTTTACCTTGTGGAGCAATGCTGAATATTTTTGTAGATATTCTTGGCTTTTGTTCTAGGATGCAGTAAAGTTGCTTGCAAGCAGTTTGACCCTTTAAAATCTAAGTTTTAAGGGTTTTTAGGCAGGACTGGAACAGTGCTCAGTCTAAGGCTAATTATTCCTAAAACTGAAGGAAGGCCTTTATGTACTCTACCCAATACCCTACTAATTATGAAATTTTCCAGTCTGGCAGGTAGACACTGGTGCTGTTTCTGGCCTTGTGTAAGTGCAGACACCATTACCTGAAATCCTTTCAGGAAGTTATTTTCTGGGCTCAGGTCATTTGCTCACTTGAATACACTGATCAGACTCTCCTAATTCCCAAGGGGCACCTTCAGAGTTCTTTCTCTGTAAGGACCTCTTCTGTTCAATATTCTGTCCAGAAAATTCTAATAAACTTTCCCTGGACTCTCAGCATTGTCCCCTCAACCCAAAATGTTCACTGGTTTCTGCCTGGAAGCATTCTCAAGGTGTAATATGGGTAATCATATGACTCAGCTTGTTCATTTGCTCTCTCTCAGGAGTTACTATGTTTTATTATCTAATGTCCAAAGACTTGAAAACTATTGTTTCAATATATTTTGTACATTTTTTGTTGTTGTAGTTTCGTGCCAGAGAGTATACCCAGTCCCTGTCACTATGTCTTGGTCAAAGTATAGAACCTCCTCCTGATTTTTAATTGGAAGCATGGTTACTTTAAATATGTTGGAATAAGAAGACTGACAAATACAAACACAAACCTCATTTTAAAGTGCCACTTTGGAGAATCCAAGGGCAATATGAAGACACAGGGATTAGGGGAGAAAAGGAAGAGCTGACACGTTATGAATGGTTCTGAATCAACAGAACACAAAGGTCTTTCCTTTCAAGCCATCGCATTGCACAGCACTAGCAGCATCACAGCACATGTTATATAAGGCTGACCTACCTTAAAATGCATGAATCAACCTTTATTTAGAATTAATTTTTGATCCTTTGACCTTTTATGAATTCTTAGCATCAAAATGTCAAAAGGCTTTGAAAGTTTAATCAAAATGATGTCATTCCTTCTCATGGTCAAATCTGCACTGTGCCTTTTGATAGTGCCTATGAATATTACAACTATTTTAACTCTCATTAACTCTCTTATATTTCTTATAAAGGATAAGGTGAGGAGACTAAAAAGTGATGTATACATTGATTAAATGACCACAATGTCAAATCTAAACAAATATTGACCTGCAACACCTAAACCATCAATCAAATGATTTTGGAATTGATCTCAGAAAAAAATATATGGGCCTGCAAGAAAATCTGTCCGATTTTTTGCCCTTTCTTTTCTGCCTATACTCTTGGCTTCTATTCAGTTTTGTGCTTCTAAACTTTGCCTTGCAAAGCTTGAGCAAAAAAAAGAACCCAAGGAAGGGGCATCTGCTGCTTACTACTAAGAGTTGTGCCAGGCAGGTTGCAGAGGCAATAGGGTCTCAGTGAACTGGGGCAATGAAGCCAATCAAGAATTAAGATGACTCAGGGGAGCCTGGGTGGCTCAGTTCGTTAAACATCCATTTTAGGCTCAGGTCGTGATCTCACAGTTCATGCATTCAAGCCCCAAGTCGGGCACTGTGCTGACAGCTCAGAGCCTGAAATCTGCTTTGGATTCTGTGTCCCCCTCTCTCTCTGACCCTCTCCTGCTCACACTCTGTCTCTGTCTCTCTATCTCAAAAATAAACATTAAAAATATTAAAAGAATTAAGATGAGTCAAAATAATTTGTGCTCTAGTTGCCTAATGCAGTGACATCAGTTGGCGACACAGGAATAAATTCCTAAGCTACTGAACCTGAGTGGCAGAAAGTAAAGGAATTACCATATGCTGTAGAAATTACCAAACCTAGAGAACTTCAGAATGGATATCAGAGGTCTTACTCAGACTCTGCAAGGTGAACAACCACAGTCAAGTTTTAAATGAATTATACTGAAGACAAAAAAATAGGAGTTATTAGTGGCTTATCAAGTATCTGCCACTGTGTTCACACCTTGAGACATATTTCAGTCAATCCTCACACCAATCATGGAAGGGTTGTACTACTGTCCACATTTCACAGAGGAGAAAACTAAGGCAGTAATTAACTAATTAACTGAGACACTATTTGAATCTAGGCCTAATTCCAAAGACTTCTTTATTTTTTTAATGTATTCATGTTTGAATACATAATAGATGCACATGGTACAGAATTAAAAAGGGTAAAAATGTCATAAAAGTAAGTTTTCTTCCAATCTATTCCCAGATGCACAGTTCCCCTCCCAAGTGACAACTTAATTTCTGTATACTTCTACAGATGTTTTACCAACTATAATGGTAGACACGTCCATTTTTCCTTACAGTTGCATTAGTATTTGCTTCATGTATTTTGATGGTCTGTTAGGTTCATAGTAGTTTAAAACTGTTACATCTTCTTAGAGAATGGACTCATATTATAATTTTGTGATGCTCCTCAGTATCACTAATGATCTTCCTTGTTCTGAAATCTACTTTGTATGATATTAATGTAGCTCTTCCATCTCTCTTTTGATGAGTACTAGCTTGTTTTACCTTCTTCCTTCTCTTTCCTTTTATCTTAGTCTTTATGTTTAAAATAGATTACTTGTTCTGCCATTGCAATTTTATGATGGATCCAAGAAAGGCATTAATTTTCATCTGTCCAACCTTTTAAGGTCATGCACAATAACTTCCAAACTGTTTACAGGTCAAAGCTGAAACCAGAAGTTTTCTCAGCCTAATTATTTTTAAAGATAATTTCTCAGAGACAATGAACATAAATTTTAATACAGACAAAGTCTTATCTTTCTCTTGACTACAGAAGTAGAATATGCATTGAACACTTAAGAGTTATATACATTGCTTTAAAATATGATTAAAAAAGAGTTACTAGGATTCAGCTGTATATATCATTTAAGGTTGGATTTACACTTGTTGTAAGACTGTTCTTCCTAACTATACATTTGGTACTAACTCTGAGAAAGCATTAAAATCCAAGGAACCTAAGTTAAACAAAGACCTATATTTTTTGAAAAGAAAACATATATAATTTATTTGAAAAACACTGCAAACTGTCTTAAAGTGATCTTAATTGTTCCTTGGCCATAATTTTCTTTGGATCTGCATCCTGCTATTGGTTTGGGACATTACATAAATGCAATTCCATAATTTATTAAAGAGAAGCCATCCGTGGGTGCCTGGGTGGCTTAGTCGGTTAAGTGTCTGACTCTTGGTTTTGGCTCAGGTCATGATCTCACGGTACATGGGATGGAGCTCCACATCAGGCTCCTTGCTGACACAAAGCCTGCTTGGGATTCTCTCTCTCTCTCTTTCTCTCTCTTTCTCTATCTTTCTCTCTCTTTCTCCTTCTCTCCATCTCCTCTGTCTCTATCTCTCTCAAAACAAATAAAATTAAAAAAAAGAGAGAGAGAAACCATTCGTACATTTTATAGAAGTGTTTATTAATCTAACCAGCCTTTTTTTAAAAAAGCTTATTTATTTATTTTGAGAGAGTGAGGTAGAGCATGAGTGGGGGAAGGGCAGAGAGAGAGAGAATCTCAAGGAGATTCCATGCTGTCAGCACAGAGCCTGATGTGGGGCCTTGATCTCACAAACCACGAGATCATGACCTGAGCTGAAATCAAAAGTCAGTGCTTAACCAACTGAGCCACCCAGGAGCCCCTGAGCAGTCTTGATTGTTACCCTTGGACCCCACTGTCAGGGATCATACTAGTGATTTTATTGGCAGGGACAAAAAAAATCTAAACAAGGTAACAGTCAAGCATTTTCTAGGAGTTTTTCTTATTCCATAATAAGTGATAACTAAGATTTCTTAGAGTAGACAGAGTAACTAGCTATGGAAAGGCAAGATCTCTGAAATCTACAGAACTGACATAGTTCATGAAAATTTTGTACAATTATCAAATTTCAGTCATGAAAATAGATTTGTGATACCTTTTGCTTAAGATATAGTTGGAAAAGATATCATTCCTGATAAGTTATGACAATTTCTTCCATTAAGAGAATTTTTTGAGTGAGCTTTTTTTCACTGCATATTGTTTCAGTTATATATTGCTGATTAACCACCCTAAAACTTAGTGACTTAAACCACAACAGTTAATTTTTCTTAAGATTCTACAAGTTGATTGATTCTTCTTCTGGTCTGTTCTGACATTACTTATGTGGTTGCATTCATCTGGTGAGGAACCTGAGGATGGGCTCAGCTGTGGCAGATGGGATTGCTGAAACAATCTTTCCCCGAGTCTCCACCTGGGCTCCATCAGCAAAGCATCACAGGAGGGCAAGTTTCAGTGGAGAAGCTCTCCTAGGGCTTCTGCTTGGCATCATGTTTGCTGATACCTCATTGGCCAGAAGCCATACAGTCAATCTCAGAATCAACTGGGAGGAAAATGGAAGTGGATGCTGGGAAGTTTGATTCATTGGGAAACATTGTTGTAAAAATCTCTTCTAGTCCTTCTTTTGGTTCCACGTATTCACATCTTTCCCACATGCAAGATGTACTTAGTCCCTTCCAAGAACCCCCAAAGTATCATCCAATTACTGTGTAAGGCTCAAAGTCCAGGATCTATGAGGTTTTGAGGCAAATGAGGCTTCACAGGTGAAATTTCTCAAGTGCCCCTCTTTGGGAGCAATTCCTCTTAAACAAAGGATTCGGGAACTAAACGGTTGTTATTTTCGCCCACACATGCAACATACATTGGTGTGATAGGGAAAGGATAACTTCAACCAGATACTTGGATTCCAAAAAGAGAGGAACAGAGGCACATAGTCCATAATAATTATGCAGTCCTGCCCAGGATATGCTCTCAGGCCCACAACTCTAAGAACCGTGAGTGTTCCTTAATAGAAACCAGTTCTGTTTATCTGTGGTTCCCTAATCCTTTATTCTTCTCAACTCTGTCTTTAATGTTTAGCCATTTTAATATAACATGAATTTGTCTGAATTTGGTAGTGCTTCCTTTGGAGAATTCACTGTTGTTGTATCTGTAGATATTCCTTCTGCCTCATCCTCTCTCTTCCCCCTTTCTGAAATTTAAATCATGCAAATGTTAGCTCTTCTCACTGAGTCTCACACATCTCTTGCATTTTCATTTCTTTTTTTAGGACTTGTGATTTCCACATGAACCAGGTTAACAATAACAGAGCTGGAGTAAGCACATTCAAGTGAATTGAGATGGACTGGAACTCCTTCACTTGTTTAAAGTGAGTTTGTAGTCTTTTTGGACTGTTTGGTCTTGGAATAAAAGGCTGGATTTACTCTTGGGGAGCAGCTGATAATATTCTGTGGCTGGAGAAATTAGGTGGATATCAAAATGGAAGACCCTTTACTGAAAAAAAGAACCTGGTTAAAAAAAGTATTAGTACTTCTCCTATTTTCAATCCAGCACCCTTAGTTCAGACAATTTTTTTTAGACATTCCAGTTCAGCACAGTATCTTTTCATCCAGTTCTTATCACTATCCAGTAGGAGAAGAAAGAAGAAAAGATTAATAAAGAAATAATGCATATGTGGCACATATTCTCTCTAACCCATTTTATCAGTCTTAAATAATTTAGGGCAGGAAAACTTTCATAGGATTTTCTAATTCACAAATGCTCTAATACACACACCTCAAGAATGTGCTAGATTTGCTGTGCAGTCTCTTGCCCCTATGATGTATAATTTAAATGAGGACTGTACTTGGTAAGGGAATAGAGTGAATGCGCTATAAGCCAGCTATTGATACTTCCCAAATAGCCACTCTCTGCTTATTAAAAGATGATGAGGCAAACCAGTATCTTATAGGAGCCAGATCTGGTGGGAAAGTAAATTGATTCTCTTCCTTCACTTGGATGGAAGCAAAGGAGTTCTCTTGCATTCATCCGAGAAATAAGACTTTCTTAATACAAAGAGGATATTCTAATTCAAAACTTTAAAACAAATAAGATAGACAAATGAGCATTGAACAAATAAAACAACCCTTGAAATCTGGTGTAGCCCAAATGGCACTGCACTTAGGCCCCAAAATCTATCCCAGATATGTCACTTACTAGTTTTGAGTCCTTTGGCAATGTAATCACGTTAAGCCTCAAACTGTACAATCCTAACACAGAATGGGAGGTGCATCCAAACTCTACCTCCATTACTATTTTGTTAGGAGGATAAAATGAGATAATGCACATGAAATCACTTTGTAAAGCCTTGAGCACTGTGCTGATGTAAGACATTATTTTTGTACTGATACCTATTATGACAAAAATAAAAGATTAATTCAAGATTATGCTGCATGGTTATGAAAAACTGTGTACTTTACAATATCCAGTTATTTTTAAGGATCCCCATTGCCATAGGCATGAACATTTAATCAGTCACTAGAAGAAAAAAAAACCACCCCCAAAGAGCTTTGCCTAAGAAAAGCTGATAAAACGGAGTCATGCCATGTTTCCATCTTAATCTTCCTTCAGCATCCTCCCACCCTTCCTGGCTGCATACTTTGCATACTTAGAATTTTAGGCCGTTGATTATGTGTGCAAATATATATATATTTGAATGGCAATGGTGCAACAGAAATAGATGCCATTATCATGGTGGGTAAAAATCTAGTTTCAGGGGCAGTATCTGCAGTCAAATGTGCAGCTAACCCAGTAAAGCTTGGTTGCTCTGTTATAGAAAAGGCATGCTGAATCTGCATGTGAGTAAAGAACATTCTCTCCCTTAGGACGTTATAACTTCTGCTGATACACCTCACTGGTTTTATCATTCAGATAAAATCTTTAAAACAGGAGAATATAGGAAATCATTGGTAGAAAGATAGATAACATGGAGTTACCATAAAAGAGGCTTAATTTTGTAGCTATTTCACATTATTGCTAATGTAGGCATGAAACAGAGACACAGATTTTTCTGCTTACTTAGCAATGTCCTATTTTTCTTGGCTATTCTTAAAGACTGAATAAGGACACCTTTTTACATCATTCTTCCAGATTCTAAAAATAGAAGGGAAAAGTAATGTGATAGTGATAATATAAAAATAGCTACCATTTAATGAGTGTCTACTCTGGACGAGGCAGTTCATACATATTGTCTTATTATATTATTAGCCTTTGGGATTATTACAGGTAGATATCATAATTTTCACTTACATATAAGGAAACTAAGTCTCAGAAAGGTTATATATTTGTTCACATAATACAACTAGTAAGTAGCAAAGTGGCAAACAGATTTTATGGAATGACTCTCCATTTGCTAGTAAAATCTGTTAACTAGGTTGTAGGGCATTTGCGAAATGGGAACACTGCTTTCATCAGAGAGGGTGGCCACCTATACCTCCAATAATATATCCTCCTTATAAGTAGCATTCCAGGGAAAAGGCCACACCCCTATTTCCAAATGGATGCTATCTTCACTAGAATTATATACCCACAATTGGACCCATCTCTGTGTCTAGGAGAAAATACTCTAATGAGCTCATGTCATCCGTCTACCACATGTGGGAAAAGAAGGACAACATGGTTGACATCCTCATGCTCTTGTCCAAAAGAAGGAATATAGGGCAGGAAAAAAGAAGTGTCAAATATTTTACAGCAATTACCTAAATATTTGTCACTATTTCCTAATAGCTTTTCTGACATTTGCCTCTCTGATCCCCAAAGCAGACTGTAGAAAAAATAAAAACATAATTGAGGAATAACTTCTGCTAGCTATGTTGAGATTACTTGAACTTCCGACTGCTCCTTCTTGTAGTTTCCTAGAGCAAATCAGTTGGATCTTCAGTGCTTTTAACATGGAGGAGAAAAATCCTCTTCTTCCCTTGTCCCTGCCTCTTTGCTTGAATGAGCCACTGGCTGATTAGAGAAGACAACCACTTTCTTATAGCTTAAAGCAGTAAGTAGTTTTAGTAGTTTTCTCATCTCTTCAAAATGTGCAAAGAAAAGAAATGACCCTAGAAACAAAGCAGTCATCAATACGCATAATAGCTATATTTACGATACTGAAAACCTAGACAAAAGTTTTGACAAAGAAATGTAATGCTATTTCTCAGTGTCAGCAAACTTTAGCTTGAGTACAATATTGGGAATTTGGTACATTTCAATGATTTATGGGCACTAAGATATTGGTAGTTTATAGGATACCATGAAATGCATTCCTCTCCTTAAAAACTGGGATTCTAAAATCACTCTCAACAGAAAACAGAGATATACAAAATCACCTTAATACTAACTCCTGGTATGCCAGCACTGGCCGTTACATATTAAAAGATTTTTCTCTATATAAAGGAAAAATATGTCAGAAAGGAAACGATCAGCTATGGAAGCAAAACTAGGAAGGAAAACTTTAGCATTATATATTTAAGAGGTTTCTGGGTAATGGGTATCCTTGAATAGATAATCTGACCTATTGCATTTTCAATTGTTGAGATGATGTTCACACAGTGGAAGGATCATGGGCTTCACAGTCAGATAAACCATTCATTATACAAATATTTACTTAGTACCTCCTGTGTCCCCAGTAGTTCTAGACACTTATGGTATGTCAATGAACAAGACAACAAAGATCCCTGCACAATGTCACAGACAGGGCAATAGTCATTAAACACAGTAAATAAGTAAATTGTATAGTGTTGTTAGGAACCAAATAACTGCTATGAAAAAGAAAACATAAAACAAGATATAAGGAATTGAGGGGGCTCTGGAGGAAGGATAGGGTGTGATATTAATTTGCTGGTCAGGGAATCCTCACTGAGAAGGGATATTTGAGCAATGAATTGAAGGTGATGAGGGATTTTCCAAGTGGATATCTGGGCGTGGGGGTGGAGGGTGGTTGGGGAAACATGCCATGCAAAGGGAACAGTGAGAGCAATTGCCTGAAGATAGAAACATTCCTGGCACATCTAAGGAATTCCAAGGAGGCCAGTATAGCAGGAATTAAGTGAAGACAAGGGGAAGTAAAAAGAGAGAAAGTCAAAAGGAGATCACTGTAGGCCACTGTAAAGATAACTGGAACACTTCAAGTGTGAGATGATGGTGGCAGGGTCTGGGGTTGGTAGCAATGAAGGTGGTAATAAATCATACTTTGGATATATTTTGAAGGTGGAACAAATAAGATTCATTGAAAGACTGGGTGTGGAGTGTGAGAAGGATAGCTGTCAAGAACACTGCAAGGCCTTTGGCCTGAACAACTGAATGCAAACCCTGGCACCATCCCCTACTGGTCATGTCTCCTTTGGTAATTTACTTTATTTCTCAGTATCCTCTTTCATAAAATGGGGCTCAAATGGTATCTTCTAAGCAGGATGGTTATGAAACTATTAAGTGAGATACCGTTTGCAAAGCATCTTGTACATGGTACACATCAAACAAGTGGCCATTACAAGCCATTTCCTTTCTTTCTTTCTTTCTTTCTTTCTTTCTTTCTTTCTTTTCTTTTTTTTCTTTTCTTTTCTTTTCTTTTCTTTTCTTTTCTTTTCTTTTCTTTTCTTTTCTTTCTCTTAATTCCAATGTAGGTAACATACAGTGTTATATTTGTTTGGGTGTACAACAGTCATTTAACAATTCCATATATTACTCAAGGCTCATGAAGATAAGCGTACTCTTAATCCCCTTCACCCATGTTTTACCATTCCCCCACTGACCTTCTCTCTGGTAACCATCTGTTCTCTACACTTAAGAGTCTGTTTTTTGGTTTGTCTTCCCCCCCCCTTTGTTCATTTGTTTTGTTTCTTAAATTCCACATATGAGTGAAATCATATGGTATTTGTCTTTCTCTGACTGGCTTATTTCACTTAGCATTATACTCTCTAGATTCATTCATATTGTTGCAAATGGCAGGATTTGATTCTTTTTTATGGCTAAGTAATATTCCTGTGTGTGTGTGTGTGTTTGCATGTACACACACACACACATATACATATATTATACAGACACACACATATATACATATGTATACTGCTTCTTTATCCATTCATCTATTGATGAACACTTAGGTTGTTTCCATGATTTGGTTATTGTAAATAATATTGCAATAAACATAGGGGTACATGCATCCTTTCAAATTACTGTTTTTGTATTCTTTGGGTAAATAACTTATTTGGGATTGAAGACTATTTCTAATTTTTTGAGGAGCTCTCCATATTGTCTTCCATAGTGGCTGCAGCAGTTTGCATTCCTACCAACTGTGGATGAAGGTTCCTATTCTTTGCATGTAGCTGCCCAGTTTTCCCAGCAACATTTGTTGAAGAGACTTTTCCCATTGCATATTCTTACCATCTTTGTTGAGATTAATTGACCGTATAATCATGAATTTATTTCTGGGTTTTATATTCTGTTCTATTGATCTATAGATCTATTTTTATTGCCAGTACCATACCATTTTGATTACTACAGCTCTGTAATATAACTTAAAGTCTGAAAAAAATAAGTTAAAGTCTAGAATTGTGATGCCTCCAGTTTTGTTTTTCTTCTTCAAAATTGCTTTGGCTATTTGGGGTCTTTTGTGGTTCCATACAAATTTTAGGGTTGTTTACTCTAGATCTTTGAAAAATGCTGTTGGGGGCACATGGGTGGCTCAGTCAGTTAAACGTCCAACTTTGGCTCAGGTCATGACCTCACGGTTTGTGAGTTCCAGCCCCGCGTCGTCCTCTGTGCTCACAACTCGGAGCCTGGAGCCTGCTTTGGATTCTGTGTCTCCCTCTTTCTCTCTCTCTGCCCCTCCCCTGCTCATGCTCTTTCTCTATATCTCAAGAAAATAAATAAACATTAAAAAAATTGAAAAATGCTGCTGGTATTTTGATAGGAATTGCATTAAATCTGTAGATTGCTATGGGTAGTATAACATTTTAACAATATTTTTGTTCCAACCCATGAGCATGGAATGTCTTTCAATTTCTTTGTGTCATTTTCAATTTCTCTCATCAGAGTTTTCTGGTTTTCAGAATACAGGTTGTTCACCTCTTTGCATAAATTTCTTATGTATTTTATTATTTTTGGTGCAATTATAAATGGGACTGTTTTCTTAATTTCTTTTTCTGCTTCTTCATCATTAGTGTATAGAAATGCAATGAAAATCTGTTTGTTGATTTTGTATCCTGCTATCCTACTGAATTAATGTATCAGTCCTAGTAATTTTTTGGTGGAATCTTTCAGGTTTTCTGTATATACTATTTTGTCATCTGTACACAGTGAAAGTTTTGCTTCTTTCTTACAAATTTGGATGCCTTTTATTTCTTTTTGTTGTCTGATTGCTGTGGCTAGGAGTTCTAGTACTATGTTGAATAAAGGTGTTGGGAGTTGACATCTTTGTCTTGTTCTTGACCTTATGGGAAAAGCTCTCAATTGTTCACCATTGAGTATGATGTTAGCTATGAGTTTTGCATATCTAGCCTTTATTATGTTGAGGTATGTTCCCTCTAAACAAATTGGTTGAGGGTTTTTTATCATGAATGGATGTTGTACTTTGTCAAGTGCTTTTTCTGCATCTATTGAAATGATCATGTTTTTTATCTTTCCTCCTATTGATGTTATGTATCACATTGATTTGTGAATATTGAACCACCCTTGCGTCCTGGGAATAAATCCCACTGAAACATGGTAAATGATTTTTTAAATGTGTTGTTGGGTTCAGTTTGCCAATATTTTGCTGAGGATTTTTGCATCTATGTTCATTAGAGATACTGACCTGTAGTTCTCTTTTTCTGTGGTATCTTTATCTGATGTTGATATCAGGGTAACGCTGGCCTCATAGATTGAATTTGGAAGCTCTCCTTCCTCCTTTGTTTTTTGGAATAGTTTGAAAAGAATAAGTATTAACTCTTCTTTCAGCATGTGTTAGAATTCCCTTGTAAAGCCATCTAGTCCTGGACTTTTGTTTTTTGAGTTTTTTGATTACTGATTAAATTTCATTGCTGGTAATTACTCTCTTCAAGTTTTCTTTTTCTTCCTGATTCAGTTTTGGAGGCTGTATATTTCTAGGAATTTATCCATTTCTTCTTCAACTTGTTGGCATATACTTTTTCTTATGATATTCTCTTACAATTGTTCATATTTCTGTGGTGCCAGTTGTTATTTCTCCTCTTTCATTCGTTATTGTGTTTATTTTGAGTCCTTTCTTTCTTTGTTTTTAAAAGTCTGTATAGAGGTTTATGGGGACAGGAAAAAAAAGAGGGAAGCAAACCATAAGAGTCTTTTAACTATAGAGAACTGAGGGTTGATGGAGGGAGGTGGGCAGAGGATGGGCTAAATGGGTGATAGGTATTAAGGGGGGCACTTGTGATGAGCACTGGGTGTTACATGTAAGTGATGAATCACTAAATTCTACACCTGAATGAATTTTACCATATATATTAACTAACCAGAATTTAAATTAAAAATGAAGTGGAAAAGAAAAGAAAGAGTCGGGTAGAGGTTTATCAACTTTGTTGATCTTTTCAAAGAACCAGCTTCTGGTTTCATTGATATTCTATTATTTTTTTAGTTTCTATATCATTTATTTCTGCCCAAATCTTTATGGTTTCCAAAGTTCTGCTGGTTTGGGGTTCTGTTTGTTCTTTTTTTTAACTCCTTTAGGAGTCTAAGGTTAGGTTGTTTACTTGAGATTTTTCTTGCTTCTTGAATGAGACCTATATTGCTATAAACTCTCTTAGAATCACTTTTGCCCCGTTACATACATTTTGGACCATTGTGTTTTCATTTTCATTTTTCTGTATGTATTTTTTATTTCCTCTTTGATTTTTTGGTTGACCTATTCATTGCTTAGTAGCATGTTATTTAACCTCCATGTATTTTTGATCTTTCCAGATTTTTTCTTGTAATTGACTCCTAGTTTCATAGTGTGTGGTCAAAAAATGCATGGTATGACTTGATCTTTCTGAATTTGTGAGACTTGTTTTGCGGCCTAATGTGTAATCTATTCTGGAAAATGTTCTATGTGCAGTTGAACAGAATATGTATTCCTCTATTTTAGGATGGAATGTTCTGAATGTATCTGTTAGATCCATCTGGTCCAGTGCATCTCTCAAAGCCACTGTTTCCTTGTTCATTTTCTGTTTGGATGATCTGTCCATTGATGTGAGTGGGGTGTTAAAGTCTCCTATTAATATTGTTTTACTATCAATTACTTCCTTTATGTTTGTGATTAGCTGCTTTATATATTTGGGTGCTTTCATGTTGGGTGCCTAAATGTTTACAACTGTTATATCTTTTTGTTGGGTGTTGTCTCCTTTATTATTATATAGTGTCCTTGTTGTCTCTTGTTACAGTCTTGTTTTAAAGTATACTTTGTCCTGGGATGCCTGGGTGGCTCAGTTGGTTAAACATCCAACTTTGGCTCAGGTCATGATCTCATGGTTTGTGGTTTTGAGCCCTGCATCGGGCTCTGTGCTGACAGTTCAGAGCCTGGAGCCTGCTTTGGATTCTGCATCCCTCCCAAGCTCACCCTCTGTCTCTTTCTGTCTCTCAAAAATAAATAAAAATGTTTAAAAAAAAAATTTTAAGTATATTTTGTCCAAAATAAATATTGCTACTTCAGCTTTTTTTTTTGACATCTGTTTGCATGATAAATTTTTCTCCATCCTCTCATTTTCAATCTTCATGTGTCTTTAGGTCTGATATAGGTCTCTTGTAGGCAGTATATAGATGGGTCTTATTTTTTTATCCATTCTCTCACCCTATGTCTTTTGATTGGAACATTTAATTCATTTATATTCAGAGTAATTATTGATAGCTATGCATTTATTGCCATTTTGTTACTTGTGATTGTATTTGTAGTTTTTCTCCAATCCTTTCTTCTCTTGCTCTCTTTCACCATTTGCTGACTTTCTTTTGTGATATACTTAGATTCCTTTCTCTTTATTCTTTGCATATGTTGCAAAGAATATTGCATATCCTTTGTTGGTGATTATCATTAGGTTTATATATAACAGATTATACATGTAGCCGTCTATATTAAATCAATGGTCACTTAAGTTTGAACCCATTCTTTACTCTTCCCTTCCCCATATTTTAGGTACATGGTGTCACCATCTACATCCTTTTATTTTGTGAATCCATTGACAGATTTTTATAGATATATTTATTTTTACTGTTTTTATGTTTCCTATTTTTCATACTCTTACTTTTGATCTTTCCTTTTCACTCAAAGAGTTGCCTTTAACATTTCTTGTAGCACTGGTTTAGTGGTCATGAATTCCTTTAACTTTTGTTTGTCTGAGAAACTCTTTATCTCTCCTTCTATTCTGAATTATAGCCTTGCTGGACAGAGTATTCTTGGCTGCAGATTTTTTCCTTTCTGCACTTTGAATATATCATGCTACCACCTTTTGGCCTGCAAATTTTCTAATGAAAAATCAGCTGACAGTTTTATGGGGTTTCCCCTGTATGTAACTGTCTTTCTCTTACTACTTTAAAAATTATCTCTTTATCACTACTTTTTGCCATTTTAATTACTATGTGTTTTGGTGTGGAGCCCCTTGTGTTGATTTTGTTGAAAGCTTTCTGTACCTTCTGGATTGGGTTATCTGCTTCTTTCCCCAGATTTGGGAAGCTTTCAGCTTTTATTACTTCAAATAAGTTTTCTGCACTCTTTTCTTTCTCTTCCACTTCTGGGATCCCTATAATCCAAATGTTGTTATGCTTGATGGAGTTGTTGAGTTTCCTAAATCTATTCTGATTATGCATACTTTTTTTTCTCTCACCTGCTCAGCTTGATCATTTTCCATTACTCTGTCTTCCAGGTTGCTAATTTGTTCCTCTGCCTCCTCTACCCTGTTACATATTCCATCTAGTGTATTTTTACATTCAATTATTGTGCTCTTTATCCCTGATTGGCTCTTTATTATTTCTTTTTAAAGGATCTCACTGATGTCCTCCATTATTTTCTCAAGTCCAGTGAATACCTTTATGACCATTAATTTATTTTTTAAGTGTTTATTAATTTATTTTGAGAGAGAAAGAGAGAGAGAGACAGAGAGAGAGAGAACATGCAAATGGCAGGGGGCAGAGACAGAGGCAGAGAAAGAATCCCAAGCAGACTCTGCACTGTTAGCGCAGAGGCTAATGTAGGGCTCCATCTGATTAACCATGAGATTGTGACCTGAGCCGAAATCAAGAGTTGGATGCTTAACTGACTGAGCCAGTAAGCACCCCAACTTTAAATTCTCTATCAGCCACATTATTTATATCCAAGATACTTAGATCTCTTTTTGTGGTTCCTGTTCTTTCATTTGGGACATATTCCTCTCTTTCCTCATTTTGTCTAACTTTTTAAAAAATCTATTTCTGTGTATTAGGAAAGTCAGCCACATCTCCTGCTCTTGAAAGTAATGGCTTTATGAAGAAGAGGTCTTGTAGTGCCCTGCTGTGCAGTGTCCCCTGATCCCCAGAACCTGGTGTTTCAGGGGACGTCTGCTATGTGTGTTGTATGTGCCAGCATCTTTTTCCTTCAGTCTGGTTGTCTGCAGAGATTCTCTTTGCCTGTTGTGGGCAGTGTTTGGTCTCCAGCCACAGTGGGGCACATGGTTTTAACAAGGTGCCCACTGGTCTGCTTCTGAAATGAGACTGCCACTGCCACTGCCTCCAGGACCATGGCCATGTGGGGCATGCAATTTTAACAAAGTGTGCCTCAGGCTTCTGCAGTGCCTGGCACCACTGCTGCCTCCAGGACCAAGGCCCCACAAAACGTGTGTGTGGGTAGATGCCATGTTGGCAAGGTTTATGCAGGTCTTCTGAGGAGGGGATCCACAGTGCAGGGACTGAGGCAAGCATGACTGGAAATGGCACATCTGTCAATGCTGGGTGTGTAGAGGGATGAGGCTTGGTATAAGCAAGTTCAATAGTGAACGCCTGCACTGTGCTGGTTCCCACAGGTGGCTGTGTGTTTATGCTGGGGGTCAGGAGGGAAATGGTGCCTGCCAGCTCCTTAGAGGAATCTCTCTCTGAGCATGCTGGGAGTGAGTAAATGGCTCTCCCTCGAATATGCTGGAGGCATTTTTTCAAACCCCTGCTTCTATAGTTTATCTCTGTAGGCTGTTTGCTGTGCTCTGGAAGGGCAGGACTCAGCTTCCTATTACCCTCTGGGCTTTACCAGAGTTAAGCCTGCAGATTCCAGGCTACATGTCCCTCTGGTTATAAGAATTCACAGTATTTGACCCCTCATCTCTTCAAAGCCAAATGTTATGGGGATTCATCTTCCTCATGGAGCTCCCCAGTGTGATAATATGTTTCTTGCCCTTCTCCAGGCCTGTAGCTCCCTCCCACTCCCTACCTACCCTTCCTACCCTCTTCCATGTGACATCTTCTCTACCTGTAGTTGTGGAATTTGTTCTACAAGTCTTTGGGTCCTTTTCTGATTGCTTATGCTGACATGAATGCTATCTATTTGTATCCATGGAACGAGGTTAATTTAGGGTCCTCTTACTCTGCCATCTTCCTAGCCTATCTAGGTATGCATTTATATTTTGTATAAGTAGGAAGTGAGTGAGCCAAATAGACATGGGAAATTCAGGCACAGGACCAAGAATTTCTAGTGCTGGTGAGTATACTGAACAACCAGGTAGAATGGAGTTTTGCATGTATCAGAAGGGGGGGTCGTCATGTAACTACCCAAGAATAAACCTTGGTGGTATTAAGGTAATGGATTAACTAACAAGACATATATAAATCAATAATAGGAAAAACTCTATGCCTTATATTGTGGAAGATGAGACCTCAATGATGTCTCTAATAATATGACATGATATATATGTGATTTTCTGATAATGCTAACAGACCAGGTCTATACAGCACGATGAGATAAATTATAATGAGATGAGTTGCATTGATCATGCAAGAATTCAAAATACATAGAAAGGAGTTAAGATGCCAGGTTACAAAAAAATGTAGGTGAAAGCATTAACTTAAAAAGTCTTAGTAACCTAGGGCGCCTGGGTGGCTCAATCGGTCAGGCGTCTAACTTCAGCTTCAGTCATGATCTTGCAGTTCGTGAGTTCCAGCCTGGCGTTGGGCTCTGTGTTGACAGCACAGATCCTAGAGCCTGTTTCAGATTCTGTGTCTCCCTCTCTAGGCCCCTCCCCCTGCTCTCTCTCTCAGTCTCTCCCTCTCAAAAGTAAATAAACATGAAAAAATATATTTTTTTAAAGTCTTAGTCACCTAGAGAGAGAAGAAAGATGGTGGCAGAGAAGGATGCTGGGCTCACCACGTCCTGCTGACCACTTAGATTCCACCCACATCTGCCTAAATAACCGAGAAAAACACCAGAAGACTAGCAAAATGGATTTTCTGGAGCCAAGCATAGACGAGAAGCCCACAGAAGAGGGTAGGAAGGGCGGAGAGGCAGTGCGTGCTACACAGACTGGTGGGAGGGAGCCGGGGCAATGGAGGGATAGCCAGCCCACCCGGCAAGGCAGAGCCCCTGAGTCTGGCTTGCAAAGGCGGAGGGGTCTGACAGAGTGTGTTCTGACAGCCAGCGGGACTTAACAACTGGAATGTTATAAATCAATAGCTCTTCTCCGAGAGAAGGAGGGCTAGAGGACAACGGGAGGGAGAGTTGTTGAGGCCCAGAGGACAGAGCTGTTTGGCAGGGAACAAAAGCACTCATCAGCACAATGTCCCTCGCCCATTCTCCAGCCGAAATCCCAAAGGGAACCAGTTCCCATCACGGAACTTGCTTGCACCATGCAAACACCCAACGATGTGCTTCTGTGGATCCATTCCTCTGACAGGTCTGCCTCCCTCCCAGTGCCACAGGGCCCCTCCAGAAGCGGACCACTAAAGGCAAAGCAAGCTGAGTCTGCCCCTCCCACCCCCATCCACCTTGCAGATCCAACCCGGCTAATATGCCAGATCCCATCAAAGCAGCACCACAAGCCTGGCAGTGTGCAAGGAGCCCACACAGAGGCCACACCACTCCACAGTGAGTCCTGCTCCTGGGAGAGGGGAAGATAAGGTACACACCAGTCTGACTGTGGCCCCAGTGGTCTGACTGTGGCCCCAGACATCAGGTCTGACTGCGGCCCCACCCACCAATGCAAGTTACCCCAGACAGCACAGAGGAAGAGCCCTGCAATTCCACGCCCCTCCACGGACTATCCAAAATGACTAAACGGAAGAATTCTCCTCACAAAAACTCCAGGAAGTAGTGACAGTTAACAAACTGATCAAAAACGATTTAAGCAATGTAACATAAAATGAATTAAAATAATAGTCATAAAATTAATCACTGGGCTTGAAAAAAGTATAGAGGACAGCAGAGAATCTATTACTACAGCAATCAAGACAAAGAAACAGTCAGGAGGAGCTAAAAAATGCTATAAATGAGCTGCAAAATAAAATGGAGGTGACCACAGCTCGGATTGAAGAGGCAGAAGAGAGAATAGGTGAATTAGAAGATAGAATTATGGAAAAAGAGGAAGCTGAGAAAAAGAGAGGTAAAAAAATCCAGGAGCATGAGGGGAGAATTAGAGAACTAAGTGACACAATTAAACACAATAATATACGCATAATTGGGATTACAGAGGAGGAAGAGAGATGGAAAGGTGCTGAAGGTGTACTTGAAGAAATCATAGCTGAGAACTTCCCTGATCTGGGGAAGGAAAAAGGCATTGAAATCCAAGAGGCACAGGGAACTCCCTTCAGATAACTTGAATCGATCTTCTGCACGACATACCATAGTCAAACTGGCAAAATACAAGGATAAAGAGAAAATTCTGAAAGCAGCTAGGGATGAACATGCTCTAACATATAAAGGGAGACCAATAAGACTAGTGACGATCTATCTACCGACACTTGGCAGGCCAGAAAGGAATGGCAGCAAATCTTCAATGTGATGAACAGAAAAAATATGCAGCCGAGAATCCTTTATCCAGCAAGTCTGTCATTTAGAATAGAAGAAGAGATAAAGGTCTTCCCAAACAAACAAAAACTGAAGGAATTCATCACCACTAAACCATCCCTACAAGAGATCCTAAGGAGGATCATCTGAGACAAAGTACCAGAGACATCACTACAAGCATGAAACCTATAGACATCACAATGACTCTAAACCCGTATCTTTCTATAATAACACTGATTGTAAATGGACTAAATGCTCCAACCGAAAGACATAGGGTACCAGAATGGATAAAAAAAAAAAAAGACCCATCTATTTGCTGTCTACAAGAGACTCATTTTTGACCTGAGGACACCTTCAGATTGAAAGTGAGGGGATGGAGAACTATCAATCATGCTACTGGAAGTCAAAAGAAAGCCGGAATAGCCATACTTATATCAGACAAACTAGACTTCAAATTAAAGGCTGTAACAAGAGATGAAGAAGGGCATTATAACATAATTACAGGGTCTATATATCAGGAAGACCTAACAATTATAAATGTCTATGCACCAAACACGGAAGCTCTCAAATATATAAAACAATTCATCACAAACATAAGCAACCTTATTGATAAGAATGTGGTAACTGCAGGGGACTTTAATACTCCACTTACAACAATGGATAGACCATCTAGACACATGGTCAATAAAGAAACAAGGGCCCGGAATGATACATTGGATCAGATGGACTTGACAGATATATTTAGAACTCTGCATCCCAAAGCAACAGAATATCCTTTCTTCTCGAGTGCACATGGAACATTCTCCAAGACAGATCACATACTGGGTCACAAAAGAGCCCTTAATAAGTATACAAGAATTGAGATCATACCATGCACACTTTCAGACCACAATGCTATGAAGCTTGAAATCAACCACAGGAAAAAGTCTGGAAAACCTCCAAAAGCATGGAGGTTAAAGAACACCCTGCTAAAGAATGAATGGGTCAACCAGGCAATTAGAGAAGAAATTAAAAATTATATGGAAACAAATGAAAATGAAAATACAACAATCCAAATGCTCTGGGATGCAGCGAAGGCAGTCCTGAGAAGAAAATACATTGCCATCCAGGCCTATCTCAAGAAACAAGAAAAATCCCCAGTACAAAATCTAACAGCACACCTAAAAGAAATAGAAGTAGAATAGCAAAGACACCCCAAACCTAGCAGAAGAAGAGAAATAATAAAGATGAGAGCAGAAATAAACAATATAGAATCTAAAAAAACTGTAGAGCAGATCAATGTAACCAAGAGTTGGTTTTTTGAAAAAATAAACAAAATTGATAAACCTCTAGCCAGGCTTCTCAACATGAAAAAGGAGATGACCCAAAGAGATAAAATCATGAATGAAAATGGAATTATTACAACCAATCCCTCAGAGATACAAACAATTATCAGGGAATACTATGAAAAATTATATGCCAACAAACTGGACAATCTGGAAGAAATGGACAAATTCCTAAACACCCACACACTTCCAAAACTCAAACAGGAAGAAATATAAAGCTTGAACAGACCCATAACCAGCAAATAAATTGAATCAGTTATCAAAAATCTCCCAACAAATAAGAGTCCAGGACCAGATGGTTTCCTAGGGGAATTCTACCCGACATTTAAAGCAGAAATAATACCTATCCTTCTCAAGCTATTCCAAAAAATAGAAAGGGAAGGAAAACTTCCACACTCATTCTATGAAACCAGCATTACTTTGATTCCTAAACCAGACAGAGACCCAGTAAAAAAAGAGAACTACAGGCCAATATCCCTGATGAATATGGATGCAAAAATTCTCAATAAGATACTAGCAAATTGAATTCAACAGCATATAAAAAGAATTATTCACCATGATCAAGTGGAATTCATTCCTGAGCTGCAGGGCTGTTTCAACATTCGCAAATCAATCAATGTGATACATCACATTAATAAAAGAAAAGATAAGAACCATGTTATACTGTCAACCGATGCAGAAAAAGCATTTGACAAAATTCAGCATCCTTTCTTAATAAAAACCCTCGAGAAAGTCGGGATAGAAGGAACATACTTAAGCATCATAAAAGTCATTTATGAAAAGCCCACAGCTAATATCACCCTCAATGGGGAAAAACTGAGAGCTTTTTCCCTGAGATCAGGAACGCGAGGGATGTCCACTCCCACCGCTGTTGTTTAACATAGTGTTGGAAGTGCTAGCATCAGCAATCAGACAACAAAAGGAAATCAAAGGCATCAAAATTGGCAAAGATGAAGTTAAGCTTTCACTGTTTGCAGATGACATGATATTATACATGGAAAATCCGAATGACTCCACCAAAAGTCTGCTAGAATTGATACATGAATTCAGCAAAGTTGCAGGATACAAAATCAATGTACAGAAATCAGTTGCATTCTTATACACTAACAATGAAGCAACAGAAAAACAAATAAAGAAACTGATCCCATTCACAATTGCACCAAGAATCATAAAATACCTAGGAATAAATCTAACCAAAGATGTAAAAGATCTGTATGCTAAAAACTATAGAAAGCTTATGAAGGAAATTAAAGAAGATATAAAGAAATGGAAATACATTCCGTGCTCATGGATTGGAAGAATAAATATTGTTAAAATGTCAATACTACCCAAAGCTATCTACACATTCAATGCAATCCCAATCAAAATTGCACCAGCATTCTTCTCAAAGCTAGAACAAGCAACCCTAACATTTGTATGGAACCACAAAAGGTCCGAATAGTCAAAGTAATTTTGAAGAAGACCAAAGCAGGAGGCATCACAATCCCAGACTTCAGCCTCTACTACAAAGCTGTAATCATCAAGACAGCATGGTATTGGCACAAAAACAGACACATAGACCAATGGAATAGAATAGAAACATCAGAACTAGACCCACAAACGTATGGCCAACTAATCTTTGACAAAGCAGGAAAGAATATCCAATGGAAAAAAGACAGCCTCTTTAACAAATGGTGCTGGGAGAAACGGACAGCAACATGCAGAAGGATGAAACTAGACCACTTTCTTACACCATTCACAAAAACAAACTCAAAATGGATAAAGGACCTGAATGTGAGACAGGAAACCATCAAAACCCTAGGGGAGAAAGCAGGAAAAAAATCTCTCTGCCCTCAGCCGCACCAATTTCTTACTTGACACACCTCCAAAGGCAAGGGAATTAAAAGCAAAAATGAACTATTGGGACCTCATGAAGATAAAAAGCTCTACACAGCAAAGGAAACAATCAACAAAACTAAAAGGCAACCAACGGAATGGGAAAAGATATTTGCAAATGACGTAGCAGACAAAGGGCTAGTATCGAAAATCTATAAAGAGCTCACCAAACTCCACACCTGAAAACCAAATAATCCAGTGAAGAAATGGGCAGAAAGCATGAATAGACACTTCTCTAAAGAAGACATCCAGATGGCCAACAGACATATGAAAAGATGCTCAACGTCGCTCCTCATCAGGGAAATACAAATCAAAACCACACTCAGATATCACCTCACACCAGTCAGAGTGGCTAAAATGAACAAATCAGGAGACTATAGATGCTGGAGAGGATGTGGGGAAACGGGAACCCTCTTGCACTGTTGGTGGGAATGCAAACTGGTACAGCCACTCTGGAAAACAGTGTGGACCTTCCTCAAAAAATAAAGATAGACCTACCCAATGACCCAGCAATAGCACTGCTAGGAATTTCTCAAGGGATACAGGAGTTCTGATGCATAGGGGCACTTGTACCCCAATGTTTATAGTAGCACTCTCAACAATAGCCAAATTATGGAAAGAGCCTAAATGTCCATCAACTGACGAATGGATAAAGAAATTGTGGTTTATATACACAATGGAATACTACGTGGCAATGAGAAAGAATGAAATATGGCCTTCTGTATCAACATGAATGGAACTGGAGAGTGTGATGCTAAGTGAAATAAGCCATACAGAGAAAGACAGATACCATATGTTTTCACTCTTATGTGGATCCTGAGAAACTTAACAGAAGCCCGTGGGAGAGGGGAAGAAAAAAAAAAGAGGTTAGAGAGGGAGGGAGCCAAAACATAAGAGACTCTTAAAAACTGAGAACAAACTGAGGGTTGATGGGGGATGGGAGGGAGGGGAGGATGGGTGATGGGTACTGAGGAGGGCACATTTTGGGATGAGCACTGGGTGTTGTATGGAAACCAATTTGACAATAAATTTCATATTAAAAAAATAATAAAAAAATAAAGTCTTAGTCACCTAAAAAATCAAGTTTAAGTATAAAAACAAGCAAAACAAGAAAAAAGCTCAGACAGATGACTACTAGTTCACATGCAACTCACTCTGGAGAGGCAGATTCTTCAACCTCCACCACAAATTATTTGGCTGGTTACCCAAGTCCTGGAATCTCAACTAATCTGAGGCATTAATTGAAGGAAGGGAAAGTAGGTTAGGTTTCAAAAATATGTAATAAAAGAAGGTATATAAATAATAATGAGAAAAATATAAAATTATGGAGAAATACTGAGAAATAATAAACCCAGGGTCTTAATTCTTACAAAATCAGTGGTAAGTATAAAAGTAAATTTTACACTCATTGGATTTGTGCACATTTTGTTGTTTTGGAGTGTAAAAATTTCAAAAGAATTAATCATAGTAAATTTATAATTATGTTCACATCATTTGAGAGACTTTAATTAAGACTTTAATCAATGTTTAACTGTTTAACAAAATTTAATTTTCATAGTTTTGGTAATTGGGTATAAGTTTAATATGTTGGACATTAAATAAAAATGATGGTGAGTATTCCTTTCAAAGCACAAAAAAAATCCTCTTAGATAATAACTATATTAATCATTAAGTTAAATTAATGAAACCATTCACTCAATAATTTAATTGCAACACTGGGAATGAAGATTATCAGGAGCAAAGTTGGGTTTGTGGTCATCAGTCACCACCTGGTGTTCACAGCAATGTCTCAGATCTGGGGTAGAATTATGGGGTGGGACCTCAGCCCACTGTTGTAATTTCTAACATTGTTGGTCGGGGTTGGTGAGAAGTGGTGTAAGATGGCGGCTTCCTTTGTAAAAAAATCATTTCAAGCTCTTCCTGAAGATGTGCAACAACGAGGCGAGGCTCACCACCCTTTCATGTTTTCATTTATTTCTTGGTTCTTACATTTCTGAACATGGAAACGTGGTTCTTATGGCAATACATATAGTTTGGACTGGGGTGAGAGGTGAAGAGGCAAAGGCTAGCGCTCAGGCAAGGCCCTGTCACTGTGCCGCAGGACCAGTCTGCATGACAGAATTTCAAGGTTCATTTCTGAGGCTGCCCTGTATTCTACACAAGCAGCTTTTCAATTCAAATTCTAAATTTAATGCTTGATCTGTCATCCTGACAAACACAGCATCATTACTCACTTTTCTGCCTTGGATTGCAAAGATTTTCAGCAGCTTGAATAGAGTAATGAGAAAATTCTTTCTGTTTCTTCACTATTTTAATAAACTTATTTTCATGAGAAAACCTTCAACTTCTCTATCTTGAACCCTCTGAGAAGGGAGACAAATGACTTTCTTGTTCCTAATCTCCATTGCCTTATTCCCAAAATTCGCCCCTTAGAACTAATCTCAGTATCAAAGTTATTTTCCAATAAAATGGCTATCTGGTCAAAGAGTTTTGGAAACTACTATATTAAACACAATTGGAAATATTATCTTTACTGTAAGACTTTATTTTGTCAAGGAGCCATTTTGTCAAGACTTTATTTGGTCAAGGAGCCATTTTTAGGGTGCCTACTTATAAGCCCAGTGCTGTGCAGAGCATATGTTGAGAATTGCTATTTCCAGTGTCCTTCCCACTCCCAGTGCCTGGAAGTCCAGTTGAGGGCAAAGAGTAGATCAATAAACAACACAAGTGATCAAATAAAAAGTTACAAGAAAACAAGATCCATCATCACATAATAGTGAAAAAGAGTCAAAGCAAAGCAAGACTAAATGAAACAACCTCTCCTCCACCAAAAAAGCAACCAAATGGAAACAGCAACAAAAATGTGGACTAAGGCAGTGGGAAAACCTGTCTTCACGAGTGTTTCACTGCTTATGAACCATGTGCAGGCACTGGGGTGTAGACCCTCCATGATCCTAGGTTCTTTGTCTGCCCAGCTAAAGTAATAGTGCTTTGAAGGATGGTATTGATGGCTAAGTTAGACTACTCAATGCAAAATGTCTAATTCAGTGCCTGTTACATTGTAAGTTTTCTTTTTGTTTTTTAATGTATGAAATTTATTGTCAGATTGGTTTCCATACAACACCCAGTGCTCATCCCAAAAGATGCCCTCTTCAATACCCATCACCCACCATCCCCTCCCTCCCACCCCCATCAGCCCTCAGTTTGTTCTCAGTTTTTAAGAGTCTGTTATACTTTGGCTCTCTCCCACTACACTGTAAGTTTTCAATAAGTAGTAGATTTTCTTAGGATTTTAATACAATTACAATCCATGTTCTTTTTGATACAATAAATGTCTTTGAAAAAATCCACCTTTCTCAGATTTTCACACTGTAGAGCACAATAAATGTCTCTAAATCTAGTTTACTGGAATTAAAGCAATGTAGTTGCTAAACTCCCCAAAATGCTTAGGTGAGTCCTAATTTTAAATGTGTATGTAATTTGATTAAAGAAAAATACTTGGTAAAGTCAGGATATACCCAGAAGTGACTAATTGTCCATGCAGAGGGCTTCATAAGTGGCAGGCTTTGGGGAGATACTCTGCTATACAAGTGTATACCACTAAGAATTTACAGATCTCTCTAGGTTGTACTGACAGTAGGATGGCTCTAAAAGACTCAAGCATGAAACTGGAATAACAGCACATTTATCATAAAAAAACTGTGACTACCAAGTAGGCCAGACTACTAGATTCTTGGAAGTTTTTGGCTGAGGCAGTCTTCTGGAAGTAAACATGATAGCAGACTAAATCATATTCTGAAGTTGGCTTGATGAGCAGGGAATCATAAAAGAGAAGTGGCTCAATTAATCTTTGACAAATGAGGCAGGAATATGCAATGAGAAAGAGTCTCTTCAACAAATGGTGTTGGGAAAACTGGACAGCTACATGCAAAAGAATGAAACTGGGCAGGGGCACTTGGGTGACTCATCAATTGAGTGTCCGACTTTGGCCCAGGTCATGATCTTGTAGTTCGTGAGTTGGAGCCTCACATCGGATTCACTGCTGTGCTATCAGCCTGTCAGCACAGAGCCATTTCGGATCCTCTGTTCCCCCTTTCTGTCCTTCCCCAGCTTGCACTTTCCCAAGAATAAATAAATATTAAAAAAATGAAGCTGTACCACTTTCTTACATCATACACAAAAATAAACTCAAAATGGATTAAGGACCTAAATGTAAGACCTGAAACCATAAAACTCCTAGAAGAGAGCATAGGCAGTAATTTCTCTGACATTGGCTGTAACAAATTATTTCTAGATAGGTCTCCTGAGGCAAGAGAACAAAAGCAAAGATAAACTATTAGTACTATATCAAAATAAAAAGCTTCTGTACAGCTAAGGAAACAACCAACAAAACTAAAAGACATCCTACTGAATGGGAGAAGATATTTACAAATGGCATATCTGATAAGATATTACAAATAGCAAAATATAAAAAGAACTTACACAATTCAATACCCCAAAAAATCCCAAATAATATAATTAAAAATGGGCAGAAGACATGAACAGACATTTTTCCAAAGAAGACGTACAGATGCCCAACAGACACATGAAAAGATGCTCAATATCACTTATCATCAGGGAAATGAAAATCAAAACCACAATGAGATGTCACCTCATACCTGTCAGAATAGCTAAAATCAAAAACACAAGAAACAACAAATATTGGCAAGAATGTGGAAAAATAGGAACCCTCAACCACAGCTGGTAGGAATGCAAACTGGTGCAGCCACTGTGGAAGACACTATGGAGAGTTCCTCAAAATTTAAAAATAGAACTAGCCTAGTAGTAATCATACTACTGGGTATTTACCCAAAGAATACAAAAACACTAATTTGAAAGGATATATACATTCCTACATTTATTGCAGCATTATTTACAATAGCCAAATTATGGAAGCAGCACAAGTGTCCTTTTGTTGATGAATGAATAAAGAAGACACACACACACACACACACACACACACACACACCACACTTGGATATCACTCAGTCATAAAAAAGAACGAAATCTTGCCATTTGCAACAACATGGATGAATCTAGAGAATATAATGCTATGTGAAATAAGCCAGTCAGAGAAAGGCAAATACCATAAGATTTCACTCATATGTGGAATTTAAGAAACATGACAAATGAACAAGGAGGAAAAAGAGAGAGACAGAGAGACAGAGAGAGAGAGAGAGAGAGAGAGAGAGAAACAAAAACAGATTCTTAACTATAGAGAATACACAGATAGTTACCAGAGGGGAGGTGGTGAGGGGATAGGTGAAATAGGTGAAGGGGATTAAGAGTACACTTACCACAATGAACAGTGAGTAATGTATAGAATTGTTGAATCACTATATTGTACACCTGAAATGAATATAACACTGTACGTGTTATAATACAGTATGTTCACTCTACTGGAATTAAAATAAAATTAAAAAAATGTTTTTACTATGAAGAAGTGTGTATCCATACTATTATAAAGAAATTTAATAGCACACCTAGATACTCATAATAAGTGTTCCTTCCCTTATTAAAATCAATAAACACACACCACTATATTTTCCTTTCCTTTCTATTAGAGTTATCATGGCTTTTATATCAACTTTTCTTGAATTTTGAAGGATATCTAAAAAAACACTGACTTCTTTAATTCTGACCAAACTGTTACAACTTGGCTAAAAGGAGTTTCATGAAGTTGCCCCTTATTCTTTAGCACTACCCCCATCATCCTTGAAAACGTTCCTTGCTTTACAGCAATAATAAGATGTTGTTTGCTCATTTTGAATTTTGCATTGCTTATGACGGAATCAGCTACCCTTCCAGGAACCCCAGTGTTTTTCTGTGGAGACCAGATCTAAGCACAGGAGTGTGTCACAGTATGCGAATGCACTGGTGCCCCTTTCAGCCACTTTTCACACAGTGCCAGAAAAAAAAAAAATTTTAAGACCTAAGTTTACTTTAGTTTTTCCAATAAAACACCATAAACTGTCAGTCCCTTGCACTTCTTAGAAAACTACTTCAAACCAAGTAGAGATACTCCATATTCTTAAGCCCCTGAGAAATTATTTTCCATCAGCCTATATTCCACCATGGTAAGGGCCCTTCTACCTGGGCCAGGCTTCCATGTCTTCCTTCCTCGCTGGAGTTGCTGACATCCCACAGTGCCAAGACCCTACTCTAATTGTCACTTAGTCCTTTGTCATCTAATTGCTTGCTATCCATAGCACCACATCTGTTCATAAATTAAGTCTGAAGTTTCCTAATTATTGAATGGCTTCTTCTACCTGCTGAGCAATGAAAATGTCCTCATGGAAAAGTCAAGAACTTTTAGACATTTTGCTTTTAGAATTATATTTCTGGCAGATAATTACATTTGCATGTCTCTTTTTCCTCTGTAAATAAAATGTCCTGCTATTATCAGTGAAATGCCCTCTTAAGAATTGGAGCATTTCTCGGGGCGCCTGGGTGGCACAGTCGGTTAAGCGTCCGACTTCAGCCAGGTCACGATCTCGCGGTCCAGGAGTTCGAGCCCCGCATCAGGCTCTGGGCTGATGGCTCAGAGCCTGGAGCCTGTTTCCGATTCTGTGTCTCCCTCTCTCTCTGCCCCTCCCCCGTTCATGCTCTGTCTCTCTCTGTCCCAAAAATAAATAAACGTTGAAAAAAAAATTTAAAAAAAAGAATTGGAGCATTTCTCAAGTTACAAGGCTTTAGAGAAGTACAGTGGAAAGGACTCTTGTCCACTCCTTCCAGTTTTTTGAGCAACATTTCTGAAGGATCCCTACTAGTAAATAAGAACAGGAATGTGAGCTCACAGGCAAGCCATTTAGTTGATATAGGTCCTGGAGGGCAACAACTATTCTCCTCTTAGTATTTTCCCCAGGGGGCTTCATTCCCTGAATGGAACACTTTTTCCTGTCATACTAAGAGGCACTTAGTCCTTTGGCAAATTTTAGCCATTTGCTGTTTCCTTGCCTAAGTAACTAGGATAAACCTATCTCCTTCTCTGAGATGTCCTCTGCTGTTCAATGTCATCCAAGTATTTCCTGGAACAAATAGAGTTATTATTGTCATTAGCTTATTAAGCATATATCACAAATTGAGCGCTAAGGTTGCATATCATCTCAGTTAATCCTAACAACAACCTCTTCCACCACTATTGCTTTCATTCTATTTTCCAGATGAGAAAACACAGCACTGAGTTGAAGTAACCCAGCTTGGAAGTGACAGTACTAGGATTAGAACTCACAGTTCCACCTGAGTCTGTATGCATTCTTGCTCATAGCCCAATTACACATTTAGAGAATGTGCCCCCCAAATGGGTATTATATTCCATTAGCCTAATCACCAATTCAATTTAGATACCATCCTAGCAACAGCTACCATTCTTTATTTTTAAATTGTAATTGACAGTAACCTAGAAACAACACACTGTTTCCAAACTATGCCCATTAAGTTTATATAACATCAAACATTCAACTTTTCCTATTGTTCACCTCCAGCTTCCCTTCTGGCCTCTTATCAGTGAAATCAATTACAGCTTCATGTTCTTGCCTTTCACATGTTGTCAAATCCATTCTCACACTACACGCTTAGGCTAATTGTGTGAATTCCATTCCCTGGAGTTACTGGCTTTGAAAGGTTACCGAGCGCTTTCACCACCTGGCCGCCAGCACACGCACAGTCTTCCTAAGATGATACCTTGGCCTCATCTTGATTAACTCTTTTGGGGAAATTTCTGGGGGAATTTCTTTTCTCTCAGTTCCAATTTTCTTTTTACCCAGTAACTTCATATTTGGCACCAATGCTGATTTGTCCAGAATATGTGAACAGATAATTAGTGAAGTTGAAACTTGAAAAAATATTAATGAATCAATGTCTTGGAATACAGATATTTGTTATACACAAAAGGTAGGAGAGAAAAGCAGAGGTACAGCAGAAACCAATATATATATAGTATATAACTTGCATTCTCTTGGACTGAGTCGCTCAACATTGTGGAGATGTCTCCATTGCATTGACATTCAATAGACTTTCAAAATGGATAGCATTAAGAGTCTTTTTGTATTGAGGTGCCTGGGTGGCTCAGTGGGTTAAGCACCAATTCTTGATTTTGGCTCAGGTCATGATCTCCCGGTTTGTGACTTTGAGCCCCACGTTGGGCTCCACACTGGGTGTTGAATCTGCTTGAGGTTCTCTCTGAACCTCCCCTGCACATGTGCATACATACTCTTTCTCTCTCAAAAAAATAGTCTTTCGTATCTTATCTCTGTTTCTCTCCATTTTATTCCCTAATGTATGCCTTAAATTCTCATAAAATAACATCAGTATTGACTGCCAAAATTATGAATATCAAAAACAATGAAATATCAAAGAATGCCTTCTAAGTAGCATAATGGAATTTGAATGGTACTCTTAAAACATTCCCAGCATGTATAAGAGAATTCTAAATTGGGAAGAGACATAAAAGTCATATAAAACAATCCCTTCAAATTCAGGTGTTTGCTTATAGGAAATAATGGAAATAGCTATTAGTTAACAAGAATAGATTCAATCAACAGTAGTAGTTCTGAAGTCCCTGATCAAATTCGAAAGCAAATTTTAACTCCTAGATTGAGAAACAGTGGGGAAAAATGAAAATGTCAGGATCCACTCCATTTCTGAAACAATACTGGCTCCATCTGGTGGTCAAAGTAATAACTTCCAGTTAACAGTAACTGTTTATGATTAATGAACTATACTTTCTTGAATTGGAAATACCCAATTGCATCCAAGGATTTGCAGAATTTAGAACATAAATGTAGCCTCAATAATGTTACTATTTCTACCTGTGATTAGCCCCTTCCAAAGAATATCATGATTAATACATTGTTGTTTAAAGTGGAATTGAAAGAGAGGAAAAAATCCCATATAGAAAACTTAAGGTATTTCTTCACACACCTTCCAAGAGAATTTTGTGTTCAACTAAAAATATATTGATACCTTTATTGTTTAAAAACATCCATTTTTTAATCGGGAAATATAATTAATACCAGTTTATTATTTAATATACATTGTCAGTTAAAATGTAAAACACATAAATTATGTAGTGATTCTAAAAAGCCATGGGAGATTTGTACTTTACTGTATTTTTTCCCTGTTCTTTGGACTAATAAACTAAAGTGTAATGGGTAGATTATTCTATTCCAATAGGAAGGGAAAAACTCATTTTGTGTTTTCTGTAGGGGATCTTGCCTAGGGTTATGTAAAAACTAAGCAATGTCAAGCTAAACTCTTCGTGTTTGTGCACGTTCAAGAAGAGACCTCAACTTACTTTAGATTCTCAGAGGAATTTCTGGCACCTTAACTATTTATGAAGTCCTGAGAATGAGTGACACAAGTGGGTTCAATTTATAAAAATTCATCAAGTTGTGCACTTAAGCTTATAAGTTATACTTAAAAACTTTTTTTAGATGTTTATGAATCATTGTTTTGATGTCCCCAAGCTTAAATATATAATAATAAACCTTCACCATGTGCTGAGGTAAACATATGGCAACAGTTATTAACCTTTTGAGAATCAATTTTTCTAATGGCAAAGATGAATAACTTCCCTTGGGTGATTGAGAAAACTACTTTATAAAACAAAAATTGGCTGGAAACTCGATCTCTGTCTCTGAAATCCACCCATGCTACTCTCACTAATTTTTCCTTCCCAGCTAGTCAAGGGATGTTTGGAATCATTGATGCACTGCCTGAGGAGTGGGATTAAATGTTGTCACTATCCCACAAGAAAAGAAACTTGGAAAATAAAGAAAATTTAAGATGTGCACACTTGAGATAATATTATAGCACCAAAGTAAAAATGTGGCTTTGCATTGCCTCTCTGCTGGTTATCTATTTCTTGCCTCTTAGCCTCAGATTCACCTCGTTTTCCTGCCCTATGAAAATGAATGTGGGCCCTTTAAATGATTTCCTCTGACAGCTGACCCTGAAGCTTTATGAGGGGGTTCTTGAGAGACATTTCAGGAGAAAAAGTTTTACTTCCCGCTTCCAGAAGGCTCACTCAGCAGGTTCCTGCTGCATTCGTGGCTTCTTCAGCCCGAGGCTTAGGCAGTGCTCATAGCATCTTCAGTGCCCAGCTTTATAGGCCACGATAGTCTGCAGCACTTACCAGCCAGCAGCTTCCTCCAGCAACCCTCCCCTCCCAGCCAGGGACTTTGTAGCAGAGTGCCTCAACTCCTGTGGCACTTGTGACATCTCTGTTGCCCAGCTACTGCAGTGCCTGGTGGACAGTGACATCCAGCAGCCTCCTTCCTGCCCCAGTATCCCCGCTGTAAGACAGCTCTTCTGATGAAGAGGGAAACACAGGAAAGCAGAACCAAAAGATACAAAAAAAGAAGTTGCTGATAACAGCATCTGCCGACATGGATCTGGTCTCTGGCTGCCAATATCTGAGGTCTTCAGAACCATGAGAGAGTAAACGCTCTAGGTCAGTTCGAGTTTGCTTCTGTCACTTGTCAGTATGGTCATAACTGCTGCGGTTATTGCAGGTGATTTGTCTAACTGAGGCCCTTAGGTCACCGACAGGCAATTCACAGCTTCCTAGGTCAAAGTCCAGGAATGTTCAGTTGGGTATATATTAAGTGCTGACTGTGTACACAGCACTCTATGCTAAATATGCAGATAGGTTTCTCCCATGCACTGGCAAAAATAGTGACCAGCAGATCCGGGCTTTACATCCAACAGTCCAGCAAAGCCAGAAGAAGGAGATCCCCTATTTCTAAAAAATTCCAGAGAAGTTCTGAGGCTCATATTCATCAGATGGATTAGTGTCTTTATGCTAGAGAAGGAGCATTAGAACAATCAAATCTGAAAAGTGTTTCAGTGATGGTTGATGTCATTTCCAGAGCAGACACTTCTACCCTTTGATGTTCAGTGACAAAGTCATACTGCTCTGGGTCAGACAATCTTTCTTAGCATATTTGGAAAAACACTTGGCAAAATGGACAAACACGCTTTTTTGTGCTGTAGGTTTTTTTGAAATGCTTTACCTGGTGTTTCTCACTCTTTTTCCAGTTAACGATGGTGGAAATATTGAGATAGAAGTAAACTGTAAAAATTCAGCTCTGACTTCAGACAGGTCAAAAACGTGAAAGTGTAGCTGATTAAAGGTTGGAGTCTTCAGCTCCTCTGTCTCCCTAACAGCAACATTAGCATGCTGCCCACACTGACACGTCTCACATCACCTAATATGATTGATTAAAGGATACATTTTAGAATTTCCCCACTGCCTTTGTTTTTATTTTTTTATTTTCTAGACTGCTTGTCACAGGCCCCAGATCTGTGAGAGGTTTGTATAAAATATAAAAGCAAATCTAAAAGAAATACAATGTGTGACACAGTGACAAAAGCCAGAAAATTGTGCGTTCTGACGGACATGCCACTCTTCCTTCACGTCTCTGCTTTGTTTTTTTCAGCTGGGAGAGTGACAAGCTAGATGGCCTGGTGTTTGTCAGTGTGTGTCACAACCATGATATTTAAACATAGGCCTCTTTGTAATTATTTTCTCCCACCCAAAGTCTTTCTGGAAATGTGCCAAATATACATTTACTCAAATAAATACAAAAGGTCAAGTTTTCTCCTCTGCTTTCTCATTTAAAGCAAAATATTTTTTTCTCTATTTATTGATGGAGGTGTTAAGTTCATTATTGTTGTGCCGTACTATGTTGCTGAGTAACAATCCATTACTAATGACAGTTTTTATAGTCCAATCTGTTTTCAGGTGTTGAATTTTTCTCCTAGATGTCTATTTCTGTTTGTCAAACTTAATTTTTTTCTTTTTGTTCTTAAAATTCAAACTTCAGTGCCCATCTTTTAAAAAATTCTATACTTTTTTTTTGGTTTTGCTATGAATATTTTTGGAAAGAGAAATGTGTTTAGAGTAATGGTTACATAGCAATTGGTTTAAATTAAAGCTATCCATTACATAATCGTATTTTTTAAATGTACCATTTAAAATAAATCTACCAAAAGACAGATTCACATAAAATTATTCTATAATACTACTAATTTGTGTTACAGTATACTGCATGTTAGCAGCAAATTGTCAGTTATGAGAATTTATAGTTTCTAACCGATCTAATAATAACATGTTTTGATTGTTGCTTGTTAGCACTTTGTCCTAAAAGTTAACATTTACTCTTTTTTCTTGAAATGAACATTAAACGTTACAAAACTAGAACCTGTTTTCAAACATTCTAAAATAAAATAATATTACCCCGAAGTGAACAGATCTAACTTGTTCCCCTTCTCTTCTCTTATCAAAATGTCACTTTGTTGACTGACCAAGTGTAGCATTTTTGTAAAAAACATTAGGCTTTCTGTAATTTCTAAGGATATGCAATTGATTCAGTGAGTACCTCCCTCTAAAAGGCTATAAAATAATTTAAGCAATAGTGGTGACGGGTGCTCAGTCGGTTCAACATTGGCTGGGGTCATGATCTCACAGTTTGTGAATTCAGACCCCCACATCGGCTCTGTGCTGACAGCTCAGAGCCTGGAGCCTGCTTCAGATTCTGTGCCTCCCCCCTCTCTGTCCCTCCCCTGCTCACACTCTGTCTCCCTCTCTCTCTCAAAAATAAATAAACATTAAAAAAAATATTTTAAGCAATAGTTTCACCTGCTGAAATTTAAATGTGTGCAAATAGTTAAAAATGTAAATATATAACAAAATTGAGTTATGGTTGTTGTATAGTTACACATCATTATTCAGATCATGTTAATTTTTATCCAGATGTTTTGCCAAAAGGAATTGAAGGTGTTTGCAATTTATATACATATATATGCTATTATAATTATCAGGATAAAATATTATAATCTAATAAAGGAGATATTGAGATAGCTATAGCAGGGGAAAAAAAGGGCAAAGAGCAGCTAGTACAGATTTTGCCGGCAAGGCAAAAAACAAAGCGTAATATATTACATAATGATCATCCAACAAGAGGAAGTATAACCATTCAAAAGAGACAAACATTTCCAAGCACTAATCTCTAAAGATTGTTTAAAAGTTTATGGAAAGAAAACTTAAATATATTATCATCTCTAAAAGTTTTTTAAAAATACCAAAAGTCTATCACATGACCAGCTTTCACTTATTAACTATTGGTGATAGCCAAGGAATAAATGTTAAGCTTTCCTCTTGTGAAAACATGTTTATGAAGCACTAAAGTACATTTTTTGGGTAAATGATTTCCACTGATATGTAGGTCATACATAGAAAAGATAAAGGATAAAATGGCTTGTAGTTCAGCGGTTTCAAAGTGTTCTGGGCCAAACCCTAGAAATTCTGTGCTGGCACTTCCAGGCTGAGCTGGTTGTACTCCTAGAATTTCCCATTTTCACCCCACCCCCACCCCATTTCAACAAAGCAGCTCCACTTTTATGCATTTTAGGCTTCTGCATGAGATTGAATGTAAGGCATAGTTTCCAAACTAAATAGAGATTATCAAAAGAACCATTTTGATATTGTATTCAGATTGTATTGTATTCAGATTTGACTCCAGGTGGCTTTTACTCAGTGTGCTTTTTCAACATTACTTAGTAATTCTTAGAACAACCCTGAAAAGAAGTCATTATTATACCTATTTTACTGATAAGAGAAAACTAAGACTTAGAAAAAGGTATTTTATTAATGAAGAGGTCAGTTTTCTGAAAGGCCATGGAGTTGGGATTTTGAAATTAGCAAGGAGTATAAGAGGAGTATGTTCTGGAAAAGGGCAGTGATTCAGAAGCTAAGGTCTTTTACAAAAGGAGGAGCATGACCCAGAGGTTGGTCAATGACTGCAGGAGTGGAAAGTAGAACATGATGGGAAATTCAGTACCAAAATTTCTAGGAAAGAGAGAAGATCAAGGGTCAGGAAGTAGCAATAAGGAGCAAGAAGGATATCTATTCTCCCTCCCAGACCTGGAGCATGAGGACTATGAAAGAAAACATGCCCTCAGGGGAGAACCAGGTGTCAGAACAAGAATAAGAGAACATTCAGAAAATAGGTTGGGGACATAGATTTATAGTGATTACCAACCAAGAGTTCTATAGGGCATGGAGGAAGGGTTTTAGATATTGAGAGGAGGTAGGACATGGAGTTAGAAAGGGAGGTACAGAGCCATAAGGAGCTTCTGGTGGTGGTTGACATGAACAGTGGAATATTGGCCAAGATAATAAGATTTTTCCTGATGGTCCCATCAAAGCTGTGAGTCTTTTTTTTTAATTTTATTTTTTTAATGTTTATTTACTTTTGAAGGAGAGAGCTAGAACGTGAGTGGGAGAGGGACAGAGATACAGGGAGACACAGAATCCGAAGCAGGCTCCAGGCCCTGAGCTTTAGCACAGAGCCTAATGTGGGGCTCAAACTCACGATCTGTGAGATCATGACCTGAGTGAAGTTGGTTGCCCAACAGACTGAGCCACCCAGGTGTCCCAAAGCTGTGAGTCTTTATGAGAGGAAAGGAAGGATCTGAAAGGACAATCCAGATTATTAGGTCTTCCACTTGACCACTGCTGATAGAGGCATAGACTATAGAGGGAGATGTCTGCAATGAGTACCTGTGTTTACCCCTAAATTCTGTAAATGGGGCCCAAAGCCCATGAAAGGGCCGTCTCATTCTGAACCTGAACCCATTCCAATATGTAGGTTTTACCCATACTACCAAGCAATTCTCCAGTACCAGCAGGGTGTCCTACAATTCAACTCAATCTGACACTATCTACCTGGAGACAGCATCAGATCCCACAGATTACCCATAGATTAAAGGGTTCAGTTCCACAACACTGCCCCTCACACCCCACTTCAGACACCAGTTGTAACCCCAGATTATCACCTGTGCTTCTGACTCACCACCTATGGATTGGAGGTTCCGATGACTCCCCTCCTTGAGTTCAACTAATTTAGCAGAGTGGCTCATAAAACTCAGAAACATTTCACTCACTAGATTAGCAGTTTTATAAAAGGATATAACTCAGGAACAGATCTTCCATGCCCTATCCAGGTGTAACACTCTCCCCAAATCTCCACATGTTCACCAACTCAGAAGTTCTCTGAATCCTCTCCTTTTGGGTTTTTATAGAGGGGTCACTACATAGGCATAAATCAGTAAATCAATGGCCATTCGCCATGATTTAACCTCTAGCTCCCTCCCTTCCTGGGAAGGCAGGGAATGGGGCTGAAGCTCCAAACTTCCAAACACAAGGTTGGTTTCCCTGGCAACCAGCCACCATCTTTATGTGCTTCTCAAAAGTCACCTCATTAACATAATTCCAGGTATGATTAAAAAGGGTTTGTTATGATTATCAAGATACTTTTATTGCTCTCATCACTCAAGGAATTCCAAGTTTTGTATGCTCTGTGCCAGAAATAAGTATGAAAAATAAACATATATTTCATATTATAGATCACAATATTACACACCCCAAGTGTATGGGACCTCCTATTTGGCCCTTTCTGCAGAGGTATGGAGGTCTGGAGGTTCTGTAGAGGTATGGGTGTTTCCTCTTACCATCTGCCAGTACAAACAGTTTTGAGCTTACAAGTTATAGATCCAGTTGGCAAGAGAGAGCATCTCAATCATATTTTACTATTCCCTGGGAAAGGATTCTGATCAGTTTGAATCTGATTCTAATTGTCTGTGACCAGGGCCTGTATGATTATGTCATATAAAATGGGCCAACAAGAGTCCATCAGTGTGATGGAGGGAAGCAGACAAGGAAGTCCTTATGTGCTAGGCAGACACCCCAACAGGTGTCCACCAGGAGTTTAATAAAAAATAGAGCTTAAAAAGACTCTTAGATTATAGGACCAGACTCTGTCAACAGCAGGTGACAGAAATAAGTAATGTTAAATGGCAAGATTTACATATATGTGTTCCCATCTTTTCCCCCACTCCTCCTTGATTAAGAGATTTCTAGCAGTGAATGTTCAGGCTCTCTCTCTTCCACATTCTCCAGGGAGGGATATTTTATTGTTAAAGAGTAATTTAGACTTTTGTGATGCAGAAGTATGAGAGGAGAGATTAGTGTGTGACCTAGAGCCTGATGAAGGACTTTTTGGGGAAAGAAATATTTGGGAGTAACTGCACAGAGTTGAGGCAAAGTAGATGAGAGGAGGGAAAAAACAGGATTTTCAAAATCATTTATGTGCAATGGTACATATTTCATTATGTTTAATGACCAAAAGAAAATTATTCCAACCATTAGGAAATACTTTTGACCAATGAAATGTGTTTCTTGACTCATAACACAACACTCATGCTAGACTACTGGATCATGGCTTCAGTGAATCTCAGTGAGTTGGGAGGGAAACTGGGGCTCTCATAATATGTGAAGGCATTGTGCAGTAACTAGACACCTAAGCAGAGACATTTTGAACACCTGAAGATATGGAATTAGAGTTCAAATGAGAGGTCAGTGCTGTAATAACACATTTGGAATTTATATAAATGAGTTAAAAGCGAACCCTTGAGACTGAAGTAGTTATGCACAGAGGGAAAAATAGTCGCTTCATAAAAAAAAACTTATAATTGCAAAGCACAGGAAAAAAGAAGACATAATATAGAAACATTAAGAACTATGTAGCTTATAATAAGAGAAGCCAGAGGAAAATATTATAGGAACAAGGAAGAAGTCATATAAGAGTTTTAAAGAACACAAGAATTTACCTAGTTCAGGCTCCTACACTAAAAAGCATCCATTTAAGTGTCTTTGGCTGATGTCCTTCTGGCATCTGAATGAACATTTCCTGTTACGAGAAGTTCATCTCAAAGATATCCACTCCATTGCTGAACCATCCAAGATACAAGGTTATATCTTGCACACTCTGTTAGGGGAGAGAAGAATGATTATTAAGGGGGAGCCTCCAAAATCTTACTATTCTTGTATAAATATATGTACATAAACATATATGTCTGTGGTATTAAAATTTCATTGTTGGGAGGTGTGGGCAGTGACTAGGAAAAAATGTCTTCAAAGTCTCATTGATGAAAAACAGTTGAGAAATATGGTTTATATTAATTTTCAGTTAACAAATCCCAGTGGCTTAAAAGAACAGTATGTATATTGCTACAAGTCCTTCATGGAGAGCAAGGGATGTGGTGCTAGTGGTTTCTGAGGTGTCTGCTTGCACAGTTATTCTTTGCATACAGAGTGACAAGGCTGCAGGGTTTTGTGGCTGGTACCATTATGGATCATTTCTTTAATGGGGTGGAGAGAAACTGGAGAATCAAGGGCATTTACTGTCACACACTGGAAGTCAATCTCTTCTGCTCGCATTTCATTGGTCAGAATAAGATACAAGCACTGTCTACATTTAAAAGGACCAGAAAATATAGGGGAGGAACTGAATGTTTGGCAAACATCACAATGTCTGCCATAGAGCGGCCATACTGAGCTAAAATCTACCTCTCTATAAAGACCCCACAGGGGTCCTTGTTTGTATCTTTGAACAGCATTTGCCACCTTATTCCCTCTTCTACAAAAGAGAAAATTAATTCTTTCTAAATTCCTTTCACCATTTCTGTGATGAGAATATTACCAACACATTTATCAAACTGTCTTTTTCCTCAATACTCTATAATTTGTCAATTACCATTTTTAAAGCACCCAGTAGGATCATAGTCCTTAGTGGGGTACATGAGGCCATTGCCCCATATCTTAAGTATGAATTCCTCAGTGCAATCTAATGTTTTTTATTTGCCACATCATTCTGTACACCAATACTAAGCTTGTGGTCAGTCACAATCTTGGGCAATTTTTTTATTTAAAAATTTTTGAAATGTTTATTTATTTTTAGGACAGAGAGAGAGAGAACACGAGCAGGGGAAGGGCAGAGAGAGAGGGAGACACAGAATCCGAAGCAGATTCCAGGCTCCAAACTGTCAGCAAAGAGTCCAATGTGGGACTCAAACTCACTAACTGAGATCATGACCTGAACCGAAGTTGGACGCTCAACCGGCTGAGCCACCCAGGTGCCCCATGGGCTATTTTTTATACAGCGTTCAGCAAACAAGAAATTCTATGTGTTTTACCAAGGATTAGAAATTGGTAGATAAAATTTATAAATGTATTATCTAAATAATGTAATTCTAATAATATACTTATTTATTTGCTTGGTCTTTCGTGTAACAGAAGTTGAAAATAATACTAGCAAAAGTGATGGCTATTTAAAAGAAGTTATAATTTATGATCCTTAAAAATATCAGTTACATAAACATTGACCCGGGTTTTTGGTGTTTGTTTCGTTATGTTTTGGTTTAAATGAAAATTCCTTCATGGAGCTACTGAGATTTGCTCCAACCACAATGGCTAATTAAGTAGGTAAAAATCAAGTGGCTGGGGTTTTCAGCACTTTTTATTCCCAAGATAGTGTCTCAAGTTCTTCTTGATTTTAGTGACAACTATGATTGTATCTCCTGTCCCTTTTAATCCCTTTTTCTCACATCAAAATTTGCCTTCTGATTTTCTAGATCACAAAATACTTATGTGCAAGGCACTTTGTAACTACAAAGAATAGACTTTATGAATAAAATTTTCATTAATATTTCTTATCTCCTTTGTGGCTTTCAAGGACCTTACATATTGAGCAAGAGAGAGAGAGAGAGAAAGAGAGAGACAGAATATGAATAACCAAGACAAGCATCAGAAGATCTGCAGAAGTAATGAATAGAACTAGAATTTACATAGACTAAAATCACAGCAAAGAATCTGTGGAAGAAGAGAGTCTTCAACTTTATCTAAAAGGAAAAATATTATTTGGAAAAATATGCAAATTGGGGCCAGGCATCCCACATTTTCCCACAGTGGGGATACGGTATGAACAAAGATGAAGTAGTAGTGAGAAGAAGTTGCATAACTCAGGGGACAGTGAGTAGAGAAACTTCACCTGAAATCTAGAATCTGTGCTAAGAGCAGTGATGAATTTAAAAGATATTGAGTTTTGAGTTTGAGTCATATTATGCTGGCAAGACTTTGGACTTGGACTTGGTGTCGAAGAGGCATTAAATACTTCTGTGGAGAGCAACGTGACATGATCAAAGCCAATCTTTATGACAAAACTTATGACAGCAGTATCTAAGAAGGTTTGGAGTTAGAGACACAATGGCAAAAGAGAGTGGAATTAATAGCTGAATGCACTGATCCAGTGTGATATGGCAAGAGCCCGGACTGGGGGCTATAGGAGAGTAGTGGGAACAAAAATTAATATTAGATATAAAAAAAGGTTATAAAAGGATGAATGTCACTTCATTAATTAACATCAATAGAGGAAAGAATAGAAAAGAGACTTCAAGTTATATATGGATGCATAAGATGCTGAGTGAAATACCCACTAAGAAATAACCCACAACTATAAAATTAAATCTGTAAACGAACTGAACTAAAAGGTCAGACTGGTAATAGGGAGGTGAATCTGAAATCTTAACAAAATAATTGGATGGGGGCACCTGGGTGGCTCAGTTGGTTGAGTGCCCGACTTCCGCTCAGGTCATGATCTCACGGTCTGTGAGTTCGAGCCCGCGTTGGGCTCTGTGCTGGCAGCTCAGACCCTGGAGCCTGCTTCGAGTTCTGTGTCTCCCTCTCTCTCTCTGACCCTCCATGCCCCTGCTCACACTCTGCTTTCTCTCTCTCTCAAAAATAAATAAACATTAAAAAATTTTTTTAAAGAATTGGCTGGACACTAGCTAGCACTTGTCCTAGCAAGGTCACTGGGAGCTGGCACTGAATTTGTGACATGCAGCCTAGAATCAGAAAGGGCTGCCCTGTAGGTGAAACAGATATGAGAAAAGCTACACCCACCAGGCCCTAGGAAAGTGCCAGACGGGAAAAGTGCTAGACTTGGAAAGCAGGGAGACAGCTTGCCAACTTCCCAGATCCATGGGTAGAAAATATTTATCTGTGAGAAATAGAGAAAGCAGGCCTGAGACACACACATGTGTAGTCTGAATTAAATCAAACCATGTAACACAGAAACCCTTTTCTGAGAAATTGGCTTAAAAACTATCTGGTACCAGTGAAAACCCTTAGTGTATTTGCATACAACATTTGCATACACAAATCACTCTCTAAGTTTTGTCATATAACCCTAGCAGAAACTGCAATGCACACAGTAAAATGGATCACTATGGGAAAACAGCAGATGGGGAAAAACAGAAACAATGAGAATTTATACTTGTGAAACAGAAGATAATTTTTTCAAAAGCCAGAGTCAACAATGATGAGACAATCAAACTTAAACACCTAGAAAAATGACCAAAACTCCTATAGAGATACTTCCCATTTCTCTTACACCAGGAGAAGAGGCCTCAAAGCAAAAGAGAGCAAGAAGGAAAGTAAGAAAAGGGAGAGCCAGAGAGGCACAATCCAAAATTCCATGTTTAAGTTCAGCTCAAGTCTGGCTAATCTCTGAACCACACATTATGGAACAAACAGAAAGCAGCTTACAATTAAGACTGAAGTGATATCTGAACTGTCAACCACTGTAGACATGGAAGTGTGTAATTTGAGTTTAACCAAGTCAGTTGCCTACTAAAACAAAAACTTTGATATACTTGAATTAGTATAACAGAATCTAGAATCCACATAATATAATATTCACAATACAAAATTATTCACCATACAAGAAAGTATGACCCCTTGCCAAGGAAAAAGACAATCAAGAAATGTCAACTCTGAAAAGGAAAAAACAAATGTCAACTCTGAGATGACCGAGACGTTGGAATTATCAGGCAAGAAATGCAAAACAGCTATTACAGTTTTGCTCAGTGGGGTAAAGGAACATATTCTCATAAGTGAAAAGATAGGAAAATTAAGAAGAAATCAGAAATGGTTAAAAGATCTAAATGGAAAATTTTAAACCTGAAAAACACGATATTTGAAATTTAAAAATTTCTCAAAGAACCTAATAGCAGAATGTGAAAAACAGAGGAAAGAGTCAGTGAGCTTGAAGAAAGATCAATAAGAATCATTCAATCAAGAAAAAGAAGGAGGAGAAGGAGAAGGAGTAGAAAGGGAGGAGGAGAAGGAAGGGGAGGGTGGTGGAGGAGGAGGAAAAGAAGAAAGAGGAAGAGAAGGAGAAAAGAGAGAGAGGAAAAATACAGAGAAATTACACTAAGTAAGAACAGAGTTTTAGAGATCTGTGAGACCATTCCAAACATAACCATATAGGTAGTTAGAGTCCAAGAAGGAGAAGGGATAGAGAATGGAGCTGGGGAAAAAAATTGTAGAAATAGTACCTGCAAAAATTGGTGAAATCCATAAATTTACATATCCATGCAGTTCAGAAAACTCCAAACAGGATTAGTTAGAAAAAGACCATGGCTAAGTATGTCAGGGTCAGACTACTAAAAACCAAAGATAAAAGAAAATATTGAAAATGGTCAGAGAAAAATGACACATTATATGCGGATTCAAATGGCCACACAGTTCTCATCAGAAATCATGGTGCCTGGAAAACAATAAAATAATATCCTTAGTGCACAGAAAGAAAATAAACTAGTGATCCAGAATTCTATATCCAGCAAAAAATATTCATCAATAATTAAGGTAAAATAAAGACATTTTCAGATTTTAAAACAAACAAGCAAAACTCTAAGGGAACTGATCGCCTCTAGATCTGTACTACAAGAAATACTAAAGGAAATCCATTAGGCTAAAGAGAAATAACACCAGAGAGAAATTCAAAAGTAGACTTCAAGACAAGCAGTGTTATTAAATATAAAGAGAAACATTTTATAATAATAAAATATTCCATTCATTAGGAAAACACAGCAATCATAAAGGTGTATTGCCTAATAACAGAGCCTCAAAAATATATGAAGCCAAAATTGATAGAATTAGAGTAATAACGGAGAATTTTATACCCTTATCTGAATAACTTATAGAAAAACTAGTCTAAAAAAGCAGCAAAGACACAGATCTTATAAAACACTACTACATTGATCTAATTGATATGTATACATTATTATATTCAGAAAATTCTCTTCATGAATGACACAGAACAGTATATACTCTATGATTCCATTTATATACAATGCAAATAAATCTGTAGTGACAAAAAAACAAAGCAATAGTTGCTTGGGGGTAGAGACAGAGAGAGGAATGGAATGCAAAGGAGCATAAGAAATCTTTTAGAGTTGATAAATTGCTGTATCAATTTTTGATGGTTTCATGAATGTACACAACTATGAAAACTCATTGAGCCACGTGTTGACTGAAGGTAGTTTATGGTACACGAAATATTCTTCAATAAAAGTGATAAGAAAAATATAAAATTGAATACCTGTAATTTAAAAAAGCATAAATAGTATGATCCCATTTTTCTAACATTTTAAAATTTGTCTTTCTATTGTTTTATGCATGGAGAGAGTTCCTGAGTAATACTCCTCAAATGTTTATAATGGTGAATTGAGGGAGCCAGAAGGTTGGGAGTATGATTTTTTTTTCTTTTTATATTGCTTCAATTTCTTTTTATAATGACCATATGTCATTTTTGCAAAACCCATAAATTAATTTTTAAAAGTGAATTGTTAATGAAGAAATGAAAACACCATGATAGTACACTTATTTTAAAACAAAGAGCAATAGAAGCAAAAAAAAATTATAGCATGATTGTGGGACACATCAGAAAAGGGGAAGAGTTTTCATGAAAGGGAAGAATCTGTAAATATGTAACACAGAGAGGTGGAGGAACCCTGTGCTTTTCCCCTTACAGTTCCCTGAGCTTTATTTTCCTGATTAGAAGTTAATCAACCTGTGAAATAAATTCATGCCAACATGCAAATAGGCATTAAGATTTTCAATTAGCCAATGTCAAATTTTCCCTTAGCTGAAGCCAAGGAGATACCATGCCTCATTCCAAAAAAAGGGTAGTAATGTTGCAAAATAGATAATATGAGGCTACAAAATATGGTCACATAGGTACTCAAAAGATATAATTTTAGTAAACAAATGAATAGATGAATGAAGACAGGATCGCTGTCCAGTATAATGTATACTCCATCAGGGGTTGCATGTTCTACCACAGCATATGTCTAGCCACCTTTCAAGTCCTTTAAGTCTGTGGTGATGCAAGATCACTTTCTCAAATGATAGGTTCATATATACAGCACCTCATTATACTGCAGGTGAGATTTTATACTTCAGTGCATATCATGACACCTGTCTATAGTAAGGGACATACAACTTTATAACCATCAAGTTGGAAATCCTGGATAAGATTCTAGTCTCTCAGCAGTTCCTGAAACTGAATTATAATAACCAACAGTAGTAACTAGGCTTCCAAGAAATACATTATCCACCAGGAATAGTTTGCCTTTTGAAGTTTCCTAATCATCCCCTCTTCAGGTTTTGTTTTATATATGAACAAAAATATGAATCAATGATAGAAAATTTAAAGCCTCACGTCCATGAAATGATAAAAAGTTCAATGAAAAATCTGAGTATTATGTTTATAAATAATTTCATAAATATCCAGATGTTTAAGTAATTGGTGGTTTTTAACTGCATTTTTTTTTTTGCAGTTTTACCCAGGAATTGGTAATTCTTAAAAGCCCCTGTGGGTATATATTTTTGTGTTTTTTCAAAATAATCTATTTTTATGACATTATTTTTGGACTAAACTTGAAACAGTTGGTGCTGTTGCTATTAGCAACAAAAAGAAGACATAACTCAAGCAGTATCCATAAGACCAATCTAACAGAATGATGGGTCACACTCATGACTCAGGAATCCTCATTTAAGGTTCAAAGCTTTGAGGACCATACTATTTTAAGCCATACCATGGATGCTATAGGGATCTAATAGTAAAGCCTCATAGTAAGTATCTATCTTTAAAAGGAAAGAAAAAAAGTATGGTTTTTAGTTGTCGTAACATAGAGATCTTTGGTTGCATAACTAAGAAGTTTAAAAAAAAAACAAAACCTTGGGTCCCACTCCTAGAAATTCTTATTTACTTGTTATGAGATGTGCCTGGGCATTAGGATTTCTAAAGATTTTAATATGATTTTAATATGCAGCCAAGTATGAGAACTTCTGAACTGGAGTATCTTGAAATCTTCCCATTCAACAGCTGAGTGACTTTTCTGGCATGAACAAAAAGGAAATGTTTTTTCCTAACAATTACGTGTAACTTTAACTTTATCCTGAGGTATTGTTATTCAACTGGCAAGAAAGAAATAGTGACTCAAGTTTGGTGACAAACTGCAAAATTCTATAAGGGCTGTAGAGTAAGTCATTGAAATGTTTAAGAAATTATACGTTTTCCTTAAAAAGATCACAAAGCAAAGACTTGCCATGTCCACCATTCGTATTTGACTTAAAAATATTTAAACTTCAATATTCTATATTGCAATAAAAAATATGTTCCTGAAGTCAAAGTATGCATATATGTATAAAGAATGATAAATATGTATGTATCAATCACTCACATGTCCTATCCTCAAGAAATAACACTTAGAATTCATTCTCAGCTTTTCAGAAATAAATGTTTATCCTCAAGTTTAGTTTTACATATACATATATATACACATATATTACTGTATGTAATATATAAATATATATATTTAATATGACAGTAATGTGCACACATGAAATAAAAGTTTTGAAATGGCCTAGAACCATTACAATACATTCTTTTATCATTATCACATTTTTCAAACATTCATTGATGTCTAAAGAATAATTTAAAATACAACCACCACCTAGAGTTAACATATTTTTAATTAAGAAGCTTTAATTTTTAGAGCAGTTTTAAGTTCACAGCAAAACTGAGCAGAAAATACAGAGTTCTCATACACTCCCTGCCACCTCACATGCACAACCCACCCCCACTTCCAACATCTTGCACTAGCATGGGACACTTGTTATAATCAATGAACCTACAACAATGCATCATGATCACCCAGAGTCTGCAGTTTACATTAGAGTTCATTCCTGGTGGTGTACATTCTTAACCTATTATTCTACCATATTTGCTTAGCGTTTTTTTAGTTTTAAGAAATAAAATATTACCTATCCAATTAAAGCCCTTTTGTGTCTTCCTAGACCTCTCTTTTATTTTTGCACATAGATGTGCACTTCTGTGCTCACACACACACACACACACACACACACACACACACAGCTACCTATTTCCTTCACAATCTTTGTAGAGAAAGGTAAACAACATCTTAAGTTTTATGGGTGTCCTATCACCCCATATTTTAAAAAATAACTTTACTAGGTATGTATCGTATAGTATACCATTTTGATTTCTTAAACTTTTAGTTGACTTTCTCAATTAAATGTGTTCAAAGTTGACATAAAAGAAATCACACTGTATACATAATTTTGCAACCTACTTTTTTTACCTGACATATTTTCATGATAAATTCATGCAGATAAATGTAAATCTAGTTTATTTAAACTTCTATACAAATGTGTATTCTGATTTATCAGAATCTATTGATTTTTCTGCTGATGGATATTTACATTTTTGCTTTATTTGCATTTATAACAATACCACATACACACATATGCACATTTCTAGTGCATTTATTTGTTCAAGTGCCAGAATTTCACTAGATTATAAACAACTGGGGGTAGAATTCTAAGATTTTAATATATACCTACCTTTGGTTTCTTTAGGTGTTGCCATATTGTTCTCTAATGTGGTTATACCAATTTATGCTGTTACCAACAGCTGGCATTGTTAAAATTTTAATTTTGGTCTTTCTGATAGCTTGAAGAGTAAATCTTATTGTAACTTGCATATCTTTATGATTCAAGCTGAACATCTTTTCAAATGACTGTTAGCCATTCAAGTGTCTTCTTTTAAAAACTGCCCTATCCAACTTTGCTCATTTTTCAGTTGGGTTTTAAATATTTTTCTCATTAATTATAGGAGTGTAGGAGTTCCTCATGATTTTCTCTCATGTGTTTCAAGTATCTTTCCTGGTCAATGGCTTTTTAACTTTGCCTATGGTTTCTTACACCACACAAATTATTTATTTTATAATCTTTCTTTAAAAATGTTTGTTTATTTTTGAGAGAGAGAGAGCACACATGTGCAAGTGGGGGAGGAGTACAGAGAGAGGGAGTAAGAATCCTAAGCAGGTTCTGCACCGTCAGCACAGAGCTCAATGTGGGGTTCTAACTCACAAACCATGAGATCATAACCTGAGCCAAAATCAAGAGTCAGAGGCTTAACTGACTGAGCTACTGAGGAGCTCCAAATTTTTAACTTTAATATATAACATTTATCAATCTTTTGCTTTATGGTTTATGATGTTTGTGTCTGCATTTAGGTTTACTCCTACAATATAGAAATGTAATTATCTGGTAAAAATGCTTAAACACATTTTGAAGGTCTTAATAAAAAATGGCCATATTATTTTCCAAAATTGTTGAAGAGTTAATACACCTGCCATCATTGTGTAAGAGCAACTGATTTACTATGTTCTTGTGATAGTTAATTTTATGTCAACTTGGCTAGGCCATGGCACTCAAATATCTGGTCAAACATATTTGGAAGTTACTGTGAGGGTATTTTTTACATGACATTAACATTTAAATCAGTAGCTTTCAGTAAATAGATTACTATTCACAATATTGGTGGTCCTCATTGAATGGATTAAAAGTCTTAAGAAAAAAACTGATCTTTCCCCAGGAAGAGGAAATTCTTCCAGCAGATTGCCTTCAGACTCAAACTGCAACATCAACTCTTCCTTGGGTCTCTAGTCCACCAGCCTAACCTGCAGATTTTGGCTTGCCAGTCTCTACAATCACGTTGAACCAATTGCTAAAATAAGTCTTTCTCTATACACATGCTGGTTCCCGTTCTCTAGAGAACTCTGACTAATCCTGTTATACAAGTCTTATTTTCCATGTAAGTTAGATATATACGTGGCCCAGTGTCACTCACAGTTAATATGAGATTTCAGGCTTTCTGATTTGTTTGCTATCAGGAACACTTTTTATTTCAGGTTTAGTTGTCTCTTCCTTCTGTTCTTTTTATCACCATATTTGTCTTTGCCTTAACTTGGTTGACATTTCCTTTGGATGGACTTTTTATGAAATGTCCCCATTCATAAAGATTTTGTACTATCACTACCAAATCTCCTTATATTACTCTGAATTATAAAATCATTGGCATATGCAATCAAATTGCTGGAACACATTTTATGTTTTCTAATTTTCCAGTAATCTAATGATAGTGTTTATTTAAAATAGTACCTTATGAATGAAAAAACAATTTCTAATTATTTAACCTACCATGTCTGTGGGAATGTGGTTCAAGGGAGAATTTTGACATTAGTAAGACAGCAATATATTTTTTAAAGGTATCAAATATATCAAAAAAAAGTATTTAACAAACAGCTTCTGTAACATTTGTATATAGCTATATCTCTGGGAATGTGTAGAACAAAATCATTCCCTGATCTATATAAACTACTTCCAATTTCAATTTGATGCTTTCTTTAAAATATAGTTTAAAAAGCATAATGAACTTGCAATAAATGATCTCATGGACTGAAAATGGGAAACTTGCTATTGTTCCAACTTCCACAGTAACCAAACCAGCCTTATTCACATTCTACATCAAGAGCCAAATGCCATTCATGAGACAAAATAATTGCTGATAGCAACAGAAATATTTTTAAACTACCCTCTTTTTTTATTCACATCTGTTCCGTGTTTGAATGAATTTTTGTTTTGTTTTAGAAAATGTGCATAACTGTATATTAAGTAGCTAAGATCTACGTGTGTGAATGAGTGAGAACAGCTGACACAGAGTATATCACAGGACTGTAACATAATATGACTGCTGTGACCCATGATGGTCTTTCCCTGTGGGATAAAGTGTAATAGAACTCTTTATTGGTTTCCCAAACATAAACAGTACACAGACTTGTGTGCCTTTTCATTTTCAAATCATGACGTGTTATTCTTAGAAGCAAATGCTGGCATTAAAAATAGATACTTAATTCCCAAGTACAAGATTTTATAGTACAACAGTGAAAACTGCCTTTTGATTTTAATATTTACAAGAACCAAATTTCCTATGTGGAAAGAATGTAACAATTGAGAAATAAGCTTTTTATTGTTATCTTCATGAAGCAATAACTGTAACTTAGGTTCAGAAAACTCTTAAAAGTCTTCATAAAACACAATAATTAAGAGAAAGGAGCCTTTCTATAATTGTAATCCTAAACACATTTCTTTCTCTGAAGAAAAGAAATTTGTTTCTCTGAAGATTACTTTCTCCTTTAAGAAATAAGGCTTAATGCTGGACTCAGACTCTACTAGTCTACTGCCGCTAGGGATGATGTACTTGCATAGAGCAATTAATAAGGCTTTTTTTTTTTTTTCCATCAGGGACTCCTTCTGAATCACGAGTTCTTCCCATCAGCCAGGTTTGTGCCAACATTTGCTGCCTTTCTCAAGAAGAAATGCTCTTATGAACTTGAGTGAGGTCATTAGTAGTAAGAATGTCTTGAAGCTGTAAAATGCTGAACACTTTTAAAAGGAATTTCCCACACAGTGTTTCATTTCAAAAGGATAGATTCAATTATTGTCTTTCCTCCCTCCCTCCGTCCCTCCCTCCCTCCCTCCCTCCCTCCGTCCCTCCCTTCCTTCCTTCCTTCCTTCCTTCTAAAAAAAAATTAAGCCAAGGGTGGTTTCCCAACCACAAGCCTCACAGCTCAAGCTGCCTTTGATTCCACTTTCCCTCACATTCTAAACCCAACCCATAAGCAAGTCTTGTCAGCCCTATCTTCTAAATATATCCCAAATCCAGCTAGTTCTTCCACTTCCACCACTGCCATCCTAATGTATGAGGTGATTTATTCCTCTTCAACAAAACTGCAATTGTGCCTCTAATTGCTATTGCCTCTAATTGGTATTCCTGAGTGCATTCTCACTCACAACTATCCAGTTGCTGTCCACACAGCAATTGGAGATCTTTCTATGGTGTGAATCAGAACATGGTTCTCTTCTCTATATATCCTCAATGGCTTCCCATGACCTTCAAGGCTTCTGGTGATTTGGTCCTGCCTATATCTCTTGCTTCATCTTCCTCAATTTTCTCCCTAATTGACTACACTTTAACCAAATTGACTTTCTTTCAGTCCTTCAAACATGCCAAACTTTTTCCTGACTTGAGGCCTTTGCACCTATTGCTGCCTCTTTTGGAGTTTCTATCCTCCCAGATCTCCATGGCTGACTCTTTATAAACAATGATGCCTCAACTCAAATATTACTTCCTCAAAGAGGCCTTCCCTTCCCACCCTTAGCTAAGCAGCCCCTCCACCATCCTTCTATCATATTGCCCCATTTTATCGTCTCTGATCTTCGAAATTGTTTTATTACTTTATGTGTTTATTTTATCACGCCTTCTAATACTAGTTACCAATTTCTGCATGATAAATTACACAAAACTTAGCAACTTAAAACAACAAACATTTACTATCTCATACAGATTTTATGAGTTAGGAATTTGGGAATGGCCTAGCTAGTATTCTGGCTCAGGGTCTCACATGAAGTTGCTGTTAAATGTCAGCCAGGGCTGCAGTCATCTAAAAGTTTGACTAGAGTTGGAAAATCTGATTTCAAGATGCTGACACACATAATTGGCAGATTTTTGCTGGTTATCAGGCAGAAGTCTCAATTCCTATAATGGGATTGCCATAAGGCTGCTGGAGTGTCCATACAAAATGGTAACTGGATTCTCCAAAAGCAAGTAATCCAAAAGAGAACAGAAACCACACTGTACTTTATGACCGAGGTTTAGAGGTAACACACAGCTATCCAGCAATATCCTATTGATTACATACATAATCCATATTCAATGTGAGAAGGGACTGGACAAGGGCATAAATAACAGAAGGCAAAAAAATCATTAACAATCCCTCTTGAAGGCTACTGCACCCTGGATATCACACATTTTCCCTGTTTAGCAATATCCTCTGTTACCAGGGAAGTACCTAACACTCAACGAATGTTTGATTAATAGTAAGTAGACTAACTGATTAGTGACAGAATTGTAATATGTCTGTTTCTGAGTTTGTGTTTGTGCACGAGTGTGTGTAAAAAAATCCTAACTGGAAGTCAAGGAACTGGGCTCCTTCCTAGCTTTGGCCCAACTTCATCATATAATCTTGGAAAAATCACTTCATCTCCATGATCTTTAATAGTGTTATCTATAAAATAGAAATAATACCTATCCTGACTTATTTGCATATTTGTTGTAAACTTTATGTAACAGAAAATTAATTCAACTGGAGTTTAGAAAACCAAGATCTAGATTCAAATCATTGGGATTTTAAATTATGTTACATTAGCCCCAGCCCTCCATTTCTTCTTTGCTAGAACAAATAGGTTAAATTACATAACCTATAATGCTCTTCCAATTCTCAGATTCCTCAGTTTTTATGGCTAAAGAAGAAAATACATTATGTTAACTTCAAGGCACTTTAAGAAACAGTATTGTGTGGGAACACCTTTTTTTTTTGCCAAAAGAGTCAAAATACAAGTCAACTTGTCACTGAAGCAGCTGGAAGGTGTTTTGATTAGGGAGATGAGGCAGGCCAGCATGGTAATGCCATCCTTTGTTAGAAAGGGCCCATGGGACAGTTGGAGGTGAGATTGGCCATCACTTGAAACCTCACTTGAGTGAATTATGCAGCTGCTATCACTTCTCAGGCTCCATTTCAGCCTAAATTTGCCATTGGCCTTTGAGGTTTCTGACTTGAGGACCCAAAGAATTCAAGAAAGTATGAGGAAAAGTTTTTTCACCAAGTCCCAAGAGGGCACCCTTGCTCCTTTCTAGAAATGAAGGGGAAAATGGCCCAACTACAGGTCAGCCTTAATATATAGTATTGTGCACACTATAAATACCCACTTTTATTTTGGAATTCTAGTCAGCCACCCTCAGTCCCTGCATGTACTCACAGATCTCAGCCAGGAACAATTTGCTCCCTCAAAATTGTAAGAAATCTCCTAGAAGCCACCAAATCACTAAATGTTAAGACTTCTAGCTCACAGGATTTCATTTAAAGTCCTCAATTACTTTTGTTTTAAAACTTGTTTATTATATGTCAGTAGGAATTGAGGATAACAGCTACCCATATTTGTACTTCAGCCATGTTTGTTTCTTCAACACCATTTTGAAAACTAAGATTTGTATGTAGGTTTTATAAAAACAATTTGTTGGTTTGGCATAGAGACAGTTTAACTTTTTAATCTCTCATTTATTGCTTTTCTTACTAAAAACTGCTTTAATTTTGGGCAGTCATAACCCACTTGATCCTCACAGTAAACAATACAATTAGCAGCCTGGGGGTGGGGGATGAGGGTTTGGTTTTTGGTTTATATTGTGACAGAAATGGAAATGCCTGAAGGAATTTTAATGTTTGTATCTTATAAGAATACCACATTTCCCATGCTTCTAAGAACTCAGAAATGTCTCTCATTTGTGTTTAGAATAAAAGCTGGGGTGTAACATTCTGAATGATGATGTAACTGATATATTTGAACAAACATCTGTAGGCAAGACAAACTGCCATTGATTTGTTTGTGGAACTGGACCATTTAAAATTAAGTATGAAGATCTTAGCTGCTTATTTGTCAGCATTCTTACAAGTTAGTCAGTTTACAATAAGCCCAATACATCCAAGCATATTAGCACAGCTCTGGGCCTAGAACCCTACAAAAACATTAAGATTCAAAGCAATACAGAACAATGCTACCAATTGCATTGCATTACCCATCTTGAATTTTTGATGCTTAATCCCTCAAAGCCACCTTGAACCATGTGCTGCAGCCACCAAGGGTGTTGAATGAAAAAAACCTGAAAGGATTAAGGAGTCATTTCCACTAGAGAGAAACACATTTTCTCAGCTGTTCTGGTTTCAATGAGGAGGGATTTTCCCTAAACCCTCCTGTCCTCTTCCCTCCTCTTCACTCCCTTCTCCCTGAGGGAAGTAGAGTAATTTATTAGGTGGGAATTTAATAATAAATTTGGCATGTTCAGTTCAGTTCTACCCTTTATCATCTTTGGGGGAGAGGCCCTCTGTAGCTCAATCCATAAACCCTACCTGGCAGGCCCCCATAGCTAGGCAGACCCAGCTGGCTTTAGCATTGCATTTACGGTGGGTAAATCTCTCTGATGATGTTAGTAAGACTATCTCTCATAAAGTACAGCCTTCAACTTTGGTAATATGTTGGGTTTCTACTTGTCGATCTTTATCTTCTCAAGACTCCAGAAGTTTCCAACAAACCAATTAATTACCTAATTAACAGAAATGTCCTGGTAAATTTCCATACACCTGCATAGCCCCTATACCAAGTCCATACTTGCAGCAATACACCAGGTTTGAAAAAATATACATGCTAAGCAAGTAGTTAAGGTTAAGACAGGAAAATGCCTTTGATACCATATTAAGTGAAACAAGTAATGTAAAATTTCTGTATTTTAAACACTGCATTAAGTGTTCACGTTAAGTCAATTTTTGTGCATATTTGTGAATATTTTTATTGACTTTTATAAAAGATTTCTTTCATGTTTTAATTAGTTCTCTCACTACTGAAATATGCTATATCACCAATAAATGTCCTAAGCAAAGACCTCTTGTTTAGCATAAAACTACAGCAATTTTTCTATAAAATATATGGCTTCTCTTTTTATAATTACTTGAATTTAGATTATTAAATGGACACTTAGAAGTGAGGTGAAAATTTTACATTGCCCAGGAGCCAATTTAGAAAAACAAAGTACTTGAGACAGCAAAATAGTTGTTATGTAATATGGGAATACATTACCTACAGCTATGCATTTATTTATCTTGTCCAGTAACCTTGAAGGGAATGAACCTGCTGCTAGTCTTTCTTGCTTTTCTGTGTATCTTTCACTTCTTCACCCTACACTTCATCCTATGCTTTGAAATCATGGTCAAAATTTCCACTTCCCTAGTAACAGCCACTGTCAGGGACTCCAACTTGCATTGGACAGCAGTGGACTGGGATTGCACAAATCACTGAGGACTTCCTCAATTCAGGTCCATGAGAATATTTTTGCTTTATATTCTTGTAGTTAGATTGGCATCTAGATCATGAAGCTAGGAGAATCACGTGTATTGCATTAAGGGTGGACTGCTCATGGTATTACATTGAAATGAACAGAAAGCTCTTATTTTCTGAAGTAAATTTTATGTTACTAGGTTTTTAAGTGTTTCTACTAAGGTCTAAATTTATTAATAATTTTACATTTTTAGCCTGTCCATATGCTAGTTATAAATGTTCAATCTCTTTTAGTATCTATCTATCTATATATATCTTGAATCCCTGTGTGTAGTGGGGTGTGTGTGTGTAAGTGTAAGGAACAGGTATGAATTTGGGATATTCTAATTCACACTTACCTGAAATGCCTATATCAGAGCCTTTTCAGCTTCACCCCAAATCCACCTGGGCATCTAAATTTACTTTTCAGGCTTTGCTTAAGAATCATGAGATACTCATCATTTGCTTTCATAGCACCCCTGTCTTTTGAGTTTCTCAGATAACCAGCCTGATTCATGCCTTAAAAGCCACTGCAGCTCTCCTCCTCCTCTTCACTTCAGGATATAACAAGGAAGCATGATAGATCTTCACCTCTGTTTAATTGTCTTCCTCTGAAACTACTTAAGGATTTTGAAATTACAACAGAGACCAGGAAGAAATCTTTAACATGATTTGTTTCAAGGGGAAATGAACAGGATGTGGCAGGACCTAGCATGAAATGGAATGAAAGGGGAAATGAACAAATGGAAGATGTCCTCTGGATTAAGCAGTGAAAATAAAAATGAGGTGATGAAGATGTTTCTTCAGAGAGTTAAATGATTTTTAATTTCCTTGGACTCTAAGAGAAAACACAAAGCCGTTATCCATTTGGTTCGCTGTGCCAAGATTTGCATTTATTTCCTTCAGTGATTATTATTTCTTATGAAAGAATTATTAAAACAACATTAAAGGAATTCCTAAACATGAAAAACACTGTTTTCCATTATCCTAACACTCTGCACTTTTTTGTCACTATCATTAGCCATCATCTTCCACCCTCAGACCAGATCAAGTGCCTGTTTAAAGCTCCCTGTATTTGTTTTTCACGAATTTAGGCCAGCAGAGCTTAGATATTTTCCTCTCAATTTCATTCCCAGCATTTACCATAGTGTGTAACACATTGTACATGTTTAATACATTTTTGAATAAAAATGAATAAATATTCCTCTTAATTATTCATCCTTGAAACTCATACATCTTCAGCTTTCCCCAACAAACTGATTTTCCTTAGTGCCAAGACCTCACCTGCTCATGCAGGAGTTCCTGGTTCCTAAATACTTAGATTCCCAATTCTCCCTGGTCTCTGCTGCTCCAAGGGGCAATTCTCAGCCAATCATACCAACCCCAGGACTCTAAATGCCACCTGGAGGGAGAAAAACGGATCCTCCTTCTCTCTCTCCCCTACCCCTCCTTGCTCCACAGCAAGACCACTCGGGCTCCAAAATGCTACAAAGCTTAACAGGTACATGGTCCACCTCTACCCCATGGTAAACATGTGTTGGCAGATATGAGTTAATTAATGAGCCCCTTATGAGTCAATCAGTGCAAATTCCAGCAGGAGAATGGTGTCTTCTAGCCTCACTTCCAGCTTTTACACCTATGTGTTTACGAAACCAGTTCACTCAACAAGTCTGGTCCTATCTGATAGGGACATACATAACATGCCGGTTTTTTTTTTTTCAACGTTTATTTATTTTTGGGACAGAGAGAGACAGAGCATGAACGGGGGAGGGGCAGAGAGAGAGGGAGACACAGAATCGGAAGCAGGCTCCAGGCTCTGAGCCATCAGCCCAGAGCCTGACGCGGGGCTTGAACTCACGGACCGCGAGATCGTGACCTGGCTGAAGTCGGACGCTTAGCCGACTGCGCCACCCAGGCGCCCCAACATGCCGGTTTTGAGGGGAGGTGTTTTTATTTTGTTTTGTTTCTTTCCTATTATTGTATCTAACCATAATCTATACAATTTCCTTTTTAAGCCCTTGTATCTCTAGAAAATCCTTGTAGCTTTCTGGTCCCTTTCAGATATTAAAAGAGCATCATTCAGTTCTTCTCACTTAAAATTCTACTCTTATATTTTCCCTTCCCCACAGGTCAGGTTCAGTCTTTGGCCTGTGGGATCTGTAGTTCTTAAGAGGCATGGTCTGCTCTTTTACTCCTCGCAACTATTTTCCTATGAACTGTCATATGGGAAGAAGAAATAGAGAAAAATGGCTGGGGTTCAGCATAGTTGGTTGCTTGTTAATGGGAGAAGGTAACCCTCAAATCTACTCTTTGAAGTCTCTATCAACATGATGGCTTCTGAAGAGATGCTGTGCATGATTTCTTAGGGGTACTCTTCATCTTCAGCTTGATATCTTCCTTTACTGAGGAAACTTCCAGAAAGGGTCAACCATATCCCCCTTTTGGCTACACCAGCAATCTTTGTCTTCAGATTTCTATCTGAGTGGGGAATCCTCTTGCCTGGCCAGCAGCTGCCTTAGCAGCTCCATGTCCCTGACTCTTCTCCAATCTCTATGTACCTTCTTACAGAGCCAAAGGAACTCCTGAGGTGGCCGCATGGGCCTTCTGATGGATTAAGAGCATTTCCCCATTTTCTTCCCATGTATCCAAGGATGCCACACACTTCATGATTCAGTTGCATCAGTGAGGTTTCTGCCTGATGAAATCACCAGGTGAGAAAAAGACAACAGTCTTCACATTCACATTTAGCCCCCTAACTGTGGTGTATATATATATCAAGATCTCCCAATTTCTCCCTCATCTTCTGTCTCAGGGGTTCCACCAGCATGGCTCTGCCAGCTCTGCAGCTCAATAAGCATTTAATCAAAATTGAAATGCCTGCTGTCTCCTTCCAATTCAGTTTCCTCTTCAAAACTTTCTCCCTCTTGCCTACTTGAGAAAAAGAGCTACCAATCTATGAAAATGTATTGTCCTCTCTTTCAGAGTGAACATGTGTCCCTGGGAGACCTGGACCCAGACAAAGACTATGTTTCCCAGCCCCACTGACATGTAGGTGAGTCTATATATGACTTGGTTTACCAACAGAGTGAGAATAGAGGTCACAGATCACCTCCAGGCCCAAGATTTTAGGAAACTAGTGACTTCTTGCTTTCTCTTCCTCATTCTGTCAGTTAGCTGCGATGAACTTTGATGCCTTGCAAGATGGTCAAGATACAGCATACAAGGAGCTTTGGTTCGTAAATGACCACAGAGGGAAGCCACCCTCTGACGATGTAACACACACATAGAAAAAAAAACCCACTATTGTGTTAATAAGCCTATTCTGCATCCTATCACAGTATCCAGAATAATCCTAACCATATCCTAATATGTCTGTGAGAGAAGATGAAGAGTTTTGAGATGGTCGCCCGAGCTTGCAAGGCCAGTTCTGCCACCAGTTCTGCCACCTCTAAATGAGCTCTAGAGATGCTTACTCTGCCTACTCCCATCCCTTTCCCAAACTTTTATCAGTGTCTCTGAAGAAAGCTTAGGTACCATGGCTCTCATCATGTCTATTTGGTGAACTTCCCAATGGCAACATGCCACCCCTGTTCCATGCCCTCTTCATCCTCCCTTGTCTATATTTATTGTGAGTCTCAGTGACTTGGACCAATGATAAACATATTCAACCCTGCCACCCTAGGAAAGGTATTCAAATTCTCATGGAAATAGAATCCTCAACAGCACCGCCCCCTTTGTCAGTTCATCCCCCAAAATGAATAATATTCACCGATCAACCTGAATTCAAAATAGCTACACAGCTAACCTTACTCTGGAGTATGGTTGGGATTTGTAACGTCAAAGTAAACACTGTGCTCTGCTCTCTTTTTTTGCCATTTTTTCATGCTAATCTTCCACGTGTCAACCTTGGATTTCTATTTTTTATTTTAATAGTTGTATGAGATTACGTTACACAAATAAAAATAACTTATTTAACTATTCTTTTCTTGATGAACATTTATAATTTTCTTTTGTACAACTTCAGTTTATTTTCACTAAGAAAAAAACTGCTACTATGGTATCTTCAAAAAGACAAATCATTAAAATATAATGAATCCTGGCCTCTAGGAAAAAATTTACCTCTATGAAGTAGTAATTTCCTATGGGACCTCAGAGTTTCAGCTAGTGGCTTCCAGACCATGAACTGTAACCAAACTGTAAAACTATGTATGGCATGTTAAAAGTTACCTATTTGTTAATAATAAACTTATGAACAAGAATCTTTCAAACTGGTCACTTGGGAGTTCAGGACCCATGAAAAGTCCAATAGTTGTGAAAATTGCTCAGTAATCTAAGTACTCCTAGAATTTTCAAAGTGTAATATGATGTTGGTTTTTAACCTTAACTTTGGAAAAGAGGTAATGATGATGGTTTTTGTACTCTGTTATCATTACCACCTAAGAGGACTGACTCTCTCCCCAAAAGGTTGAATGACTGAGGAGCCTAAATAAACACAGCAGGAGATTCAGCAATGAGAGGTTTCACTGAATGCAGACACAGAACCTTTTAGTCCAAGGCTGAGGTGTGGAGGCTTCATGCAACAGAGGAGAAAAAAGAAAAAGATGAATCGTCCATGAATCACATTTTGAAAACAGTGCTCTAGGAATCCAGAAGTTATAGCTGGAAAAGCAATGCTGAGGACAAAGTCCAGTGTGAAAGGTGAGGGTGAAGATGGAAGAACATTTAATGGGGTCAGAATTCCAAAGGATGGGCAATTAACCAGGACATAATGTTCAGAACAAGTATAAGAAGTAAATTTAAAGTTGGTGCAGCCACTTAAAAGGGTCATGGCCTGGCACTCTATCAACAAAGATAATTACAGATCAATGACAACCGATTCACATAATAACAACCTGAAGGTGATATAAGACCTGAAAATGCTTTCAAATGATCAAAAATATTTCATCCAATCTAAGATGTTATCTTGTGTAAGATACATTTGAATGTTTTAAATGAAATCTTAATATGAAGAAAATGTAAAAACTATAAAAATAAAAATGGAAGAATATGTAGAAGAATATTTGTATAATTTTGGTCAAGGGAGAGATCTTAAGATCGATAAGAAATCTAGAAAGAAAATACAATTATATTTACATTAGAATATACTACATTAGAATACACAGAATACACATATAAATTTTTTTCTATAATCCCTAAAACCATGATATGTATTGTTTTAGTTAGACAAGGCTAGACCACAATAACCACAAACTGACTCTCAAATCAAAGTAGTGTAATCCACTAAAGATTTCTTTTTTGCTCACATCTCAGTCTGAACCCCATCAGGAAGCATCCTCCCACTTGGAGCAGCCCACCTGGAGCACCAGGCCTCCCAGGCCACTGCAGTGGGGAAGAGATGGAGGAGGCCAACTGAGGCAGTTAGTAGCTTTGGCCTGAAGCCATACCAGTCTCTTCTGTCCAAAGTCCATTGACAAAGCAGTCATCTAGGCCAATTGAACTGCAAGGGAAGCTGGGGGTGTGGGGAATGACAATGGATACTTTTGGACACCATCTCTAACATAGCTAATCAAAAGGCTTTATTTGGATAGAAATCCTTCCAAACACCGTATGTTTTCATTAGAAGCAAACAACTGAAGAATTCAACGGACCGTATAATAGACACCTACAGTTCAATGTAGCCCAAGGAGACATATCTTCTGAAAAATAAGTAACACCTTCTTCTACCTTAATATTTTATAAATGGCATACTCCTCTGTAAAATATCAAATATGATTAATTTAAAATAAACTCATTGGACATAATTGTTTTTAAAGTACTGTGGACAAAATATTTAGAACTCTGTTGTAACTGCGATATAGAAGTTCCCCTTTAGACCAGAAGCTTTAAAGATTTAGACATAAAGCCCACCAAATAAGGGTAAGCTATTTACCAAATAAGGGTAAGACTGCTGCATCCCACAGGCCCTGGGAGTGTCATTTGTGAGCCGAGTGTGTATGGTGTGGTGTGGGGTTATTCAAAAAGACAAAGGAAAACAACCCCTGGAATTATGCAACACAGCAGCCCTGAGCGGAAATGTGGGAAAATACTCATTTTAATATTTATTGGAAAACATTATCTGCCTTAGGAACTGTTATTAAGGACCTCAAGAAGAGAGTTACAGCCAAATAAAATTAGAGAGCATTTTTGTCTAAAATCTTCTGAAATCAGGTAAAACTGAACTAATAAAAGAATTTAGGTGATGGCCTGAAAATGTGAGTAAGCATAGAAATAAATGAAAAACAAGAAACACTACACCAGTATTTTGGAACAAGGCCAGGAAAATTGAGATTTAACCAAGCAGAGAACCATTAGAACTACTGAGGCTTCACCATAAGACCAGCAGGAGGGCTGGAAGCTTTCTCACTCCCACCTACATTACTTCAACTATTTTTCATTACTCTGCCTTGAGTCTGGTTATAAAGTAATATCACTCATTTTTATAAACATGCCGGAATTTATCCATCCAAATAACTGTTGTTTCAGTTAAAGTAGTCACCTTTAGAGGCTGTGAGCTTATTTGATTGACATTTTCATTGTCCAAATATTTTTGGAAACTCCTCTTTTGGAATTACCTTCAAAGTCAGCATCGAGTTCTTTTCAATGACGACAAATCAATGTCCTAAAATGGGGCACTGATTTGAAGTCACCAAATGTCAGTTGAAGCTAACTGCATAAGGCATATTATCAAGCTAGTTAATATCACTTCAAATTTTAAAATACATATAAGGACACATAACTTTAATAGTGAATATAATTCTACTTTACCCCACACACAGTTGTGAGAGACAGTCTGCTAAAATGATTTGAGCAAAGGCAGCTAGCATTGTTACCCATAGACATTGTTCAACAGAAATCTCTGTGAAGTCTGCTATATTTACTTTAGCAATGTGCACTCCAGCTGCTATATGGAAGGCCTACTTCACTAGCACATGATGATGTTTCCGTGTGTGTGTGTGTATGTGTGTGTATGTATGTGCATGTGTATATATGTGTATATATGATGGGTGAAAAGTTTTATCTACTTTTTGAGTACTTTGCATTTTCCTGTTTAACTAGTAAAGAAGAAAATGATTGCTGTCCATTTTCTTTATTTATAACTTGCTGTTTTTTTAGTAGACATTGGTATATCAGGAATAGTAATGTATTATCTATCTAGGATGTTATTTTTTTTTTCAACGTTTATTTATTTTTGGGACAGAGAGAGACAGAGCATGAACCGGGGAGGGGCAGAGAGAGAGGGAGACACAGAATCGGAAACAGGCTCCAGGCTCTGAGCCATCAGCCCAGAGCCTGACGCGGGGCTGGAACTCACGGACCGCGAGATCGTGACCTGGCTGAAGTCGGACGCTTAACCGACTGCGCCACCCAGGCGCCCCTAGGATGTTATTTTATTTGCGCATTCTTTGCCCTGATTCATTGCTTTGTATAAGGTATGTATTAAATATGTATGCACACACATATGGGCACACACACACATATGTAAATATCTGCCATATACATGTGCTATATAGCTAGGTTAAATATAACTGTGTTTTCTTTCTAAATTTCCTACCTACTACTTAAAGTTTCCCTTGTCCAAAATTGTACAAATACCTTCCTGTATATTCTTCTACTTTCAATTTTATATTTAGTTTTCACATTATGTTCATATTGAAGTTTCATTTAAAAACAGGCTTAAGGAGGAACCTCTAGAAGCCAGTCACCCTTTCAAGTTCTAGTAGTTTCTACCACATCTTTACATCCTCCTTTCACATAGGTCATTTCTTTCTAATCAAAATATATCTACTATTTCCACAAATATATTTTGAAATAACAAACCATTTTTCTTGTATAATAGTGTATGCATATTTTTCTTGACTTTCCTCCAATTAATTAAAATAAATTTAATTCAACAAACACTTCCTGTCTGTTGTTGTCTACTTATATCAAATACTGGGGGAAACATTGCCTGGGATCCAAATAGCGGTATATGTGACATGGTAATTTCCCACAGGGCACTTCCAAACTTCTTAGATGACATGTTACTTTACTCCTGAAAAAAATCCACACAGCTTACAGGTTAAACTTCATATTAACGGACTGATGTTTTATACACTAATCATCACTTAAAATTTGATAGTGGGAAGGGAAATGGCAAAGAACTTGTTGTATGTTAAGATGGCAGGTTGTCTTTTTGTCCTCTTCTGAGAAAAAATAAAATAAAATCTAATTTTCACTTCCTTTTCTTTTCAGTTTGTATGTGATTTAGAGGAAGGAAGTGTTCAGGAAAGAAATCAGTTTCCTAAAGTTTTTAGAACCAAAGACTTGGGAGATTGGATTTTTCTTTTGCTAAAACAACAACTGCAAACGGATATTTATATAAAGAGCTAGGTCAAACCTAACAACTTAAGAATTTATTTTTAGATTTCTGCTTGGCCAAAGGGGAAATATGGTAAATGAGCCTTATGTTCTTAAATGGGCATGTAGTTGAACTCAAAATATTTCAGAAATCTGACAGAAGGCAATGAAGAACATCAGCTTTCCTAGGCATCATTAGAAATCCCAAAACAATGACAATATTACAACTGTTTTCTTCCTTTTTTAAAAAAATTTACTTTCAGTTTTAGTACTCAAGATCTCTACATTTTTTAAGATGCCAAGACAAAAACAAATAATGATTATATAAACAGAGAGATATAAACAGAAAATCCAGTCACTTTAGCTGAATGTGTAGCAGAGTTGTGCTCTATGTGGAAGCCACCAGTCACATGTGGCTATTGAGCACTTAAAAGGTAACTAGTCCTAATTGAGATGAACAGATGAGTTAAATACACACTGGATTTCAAATATTAAGTATGAAAAAATGTATAAAATATCTCAATCAAAATTTTATATTCATTACAATTGAAATGGTAATATTTTAGACATCATTGGTGAATTTTAAAGTATATTATTAAAATTAAATATACCTGTTTCTTTTTCCTTTTTTAAAACATGACTGCAAGAAAATTTAAAATTTCATATGTGACTCACAAAATCTTTCTATTGTATACCACTGTAGTAGAGCAGTGGAATTAAGAGCTAGGCTCTGGGAATGCCTGGGTGGCTCAATTGGTTAAGCTCTGGACTCTTGATTTTGGCTCAGATCATGACATCATGGTTGTGAGACTGAGCCCATGTTGGGCTCTACACTGGGTGCGGAGCTTGTTTAAGATTCTCTCTCTCCCTCTCCCTCTGCCCCTCATCTGCTTGTGCACACACTCATTCTCTCTCTGTCTCTAAAAAAAAAAAAAAAGAAAGAAACAAAAGAAAAATAAAAAAAAGAGAAAAGAAAAGAGAAAAGAAAAGAAAAGAAAAGAAAAGAAAAGAAAAGAAAAGAAAAAGAGCTAGGCTCTGAAGTAACCCATCTGCATTTAAACCAGACTATTGGGGTGCCTGGGTGGCACAGTCGGTTAAGCGTCCGACTTCAGCCAGGCCATGATCTCACGGTCCGTGAGTTCGAGCCCCGCATCAGGCTCTGGGCAGATGGCTCGGAGCCTGGATCCTGTTTCCGATTCTGTGTCTCCCTCTCTCTCTGCCCCTCCCCCATTCATGCTCTGTCTCTCTCTGTCCCAAAAATAAATAAACTTAAAAAATAAATAAATAAACCAGACTACTGATGGGCCAGCCATATGACCTTAGGCAAGTTATATAGGCAATCTGTGCTTCAAGTTTCCTTACATATAAATTGTGAACGATAAAATATTCTCTATCTCATAGGGCTGTGTAAGGATTAAGTGTGAAGAGCCTGGTGCAGAGTAACAGGTCACTCAGGGTTGGTTCTATATTCTTACTTCAGAATCCAGAAAAGTGAGTCAAGCCTTTTTTCTGCATGAGGAAGATCTCAAAAGGAAGGGAAAAAAGTTAAAATTAGGAATCTGCTGAAGGGAGGGTTTGCCTACCACCTTTTCCCAACCTACTGCAGCCAATTTACTGCATTGAGAAGAAATCAAACCATCCTTCTAAAATAGAACATTTCCAAGATTTGTAGAGTCCTTATAGTTATTTTTTTTTACTCTCGGTAGCTGGGCACAACATTCTGAGGGGGCCAATGAAATCACACAAAACTGCAGATGTTTCCTCTGTATTAGTATATCTCATAGAGAATAAATAGGGTGTGATATATGGATCTGACTTAAGAACAAAATTAAAAGCATGTATCTGATGCTGCTGAAGTCAAGGGAGCTAGCCTGAAAGTAATAATAATAGTTAATTCTGTTGAGCTTTTGCTACTTATTAAGCATTATCCCTGAGGGCCTTATGCTTCTCATTTAAATTTACATAACAACTTGTTGAAGTAGGTATTATTATTTTCTCCATTTTATGGTGCAACAGTGTCTCAAAAATGTTAAGTAATTTCCCGTAGTCACATAGTGGCAAGCAAGGATTGATCCAAACTTATCTGAGGACACAGAACACTAGGGAGTCTTAATTCTCAAACAACAAACAATTCTCAAACAAACAAATCAATAGGTTTGCATAGCACAGATCACAGGCCTAAGAAGAAAAAGGAATGCTCTTATTTTATAGCAAGGATATCATACTAGTGAAAAAAAACAGTTATTAGGATCATCACATTGTTTCTAGCTGAGCATAACTTCAGAAATTAAGTTGTTTTCGTAATTTCTTGTTGTTCCTTCAATGTGATGTTTTTGAGGTAAATGAAAAGTCCACATTTCAGTTAGCTCTGTTGTCACATAACACAACACTGAGCACATAGTTAGTGTTGATTTAATGATTGTTGAATGAATAAGTGTGTGAGCAACTGTGCTACTAGACTTTTTCAATCAGGGTTTGTCATCTGAAACACAGAACACAAAACATTCTGAGTGATTATTTAGTCAATTATCTCAAGTGTGTACACGGTAAATACCATCCTGGTTTCACAGAAAAGAAGTTGATTGATTACCTACAATGAATGCCCTAGGACATTAGGGCCTAATTCCCTCTGGGAATCCCATAGAGAACCATACTTAGATCAATCTGTGCTCTTCAAGGACTACCTTGACTGTGGTCGGGGTGACAAACTGTAGCCTGGGATAAATGTGACTCATGGCTTGTTTTTGTAAGGCCTCTCAGCTAAGAATATGTTTGCATTTTTAAAGGTTTATAAAAAATACAAAAAAGAATATGCAACAGACCCAAAATGGCCTACAATGTCTGAATTATTTACTATCTGACTCTTTGCAGAAAAATTTTGACCTCTGCTTTAAGTAAAAGTGGTTGCTATCCAAGTGGAGCAGGATTAAATTATCTGACAATATTTGAGGAGCTCTCTAGCATCCCAAACTCTCCCTACCAGTCTATCTTCAGGTATAAAATTTCTATCCGTTTTCATTTGTACATGGGCACCAAAACATCAGCCTACCACCTTCACCCTGCACCAAAGGCCCTTATATAAATGCACATGCCTTCCAGCAGCATGGCATAAAAGGTGACGCCTTGAACTTAGAGTGACATGAATTCCAATCTCAGCTCTTATTAAGTATTGCTTATAAGGTGAAAAAGCTGAGCATGTTGGAGTTAATTTCCTCATTCACTAGTCGTACAACAGATCCCTATCAAGAATGCTTTTCATATATAACATAGGTACTGGTTATCTATTGCTGTGTAACAAATGACCCCAAAATATAGTAGTTAAACAACAACAACAACATTTATTATCTCTCAATTTTGTGGCTTAGGACTCCAGGCATAATTTAGCTGAGTTCTCCAGCTCAGTATCACTCACAGTACATAATCAAGGTGTCAGCTGAATCTATAGTCTCTCAAGATGTCAGCTGAGTCTCCAGTTCAAGAGGGATGTAATCTGATTCCAAGCTCACTCACTGGTTGTTGGCAGGATTCAGGTTTTTGGTAACTGTTGGCTGAAGATTGCTATCAATTCTCTACCACAGGGCCTTTCAATGGAGCAGCTCACAATATGGCAGCTGCTTTCATCAAAATGAACAAGCAAGAGACAGCAAGAGAATGCCAACAAGACAGAAGTCACAGATGCTTGTCAACCAATTTCAGAAGTGACATACCATCACCTTTGTTATATTCTATTCATTAGAAGCAAGTCATTAAGTCCAGCACACACTCAAGAGGAAGAGATTTTAGAAGGGCATGATTATCAGGAGGAAGGGATCTTTGGAAGTTATTTTGGAAATCTGCCTAATACACCACAATTGTCATGGGGCAGGAAGTACATAAAGTAGAATCAGATTGGCATGGCTGGACTAGCAAAGAGGCAAAACCTAGTGGAGCATATCAGTATCTCAAGGAGGGCTTGTACTGAGCATCACAGCTCTGGAAAAACACAGAAGTGAACAAGTTACTTGAAGTCTCTGAGACTGTTTCTTCAACTGTAAAATGGAAATGATAATACCTACCTTGCAGAGAAGATATGAAGATTAAATTAGGTAACATCTAGAGAGCCAACACAGTTTTTGGAATATGGTATATATTCAATGACAATAGCTATCATTATTTTCCCTCTTACCTACACATTAGTCTATCAAATTTTCAGTCAATGCGTTTTTTAAAAAAAACAAGAAACTAATTTTTAAAGTTTATTTATTTATTTTGAGAGGGAGAGAGACAGCATGTGTGGGGGAGGGACAGAGAGAGAGGTGGAGAGAGAGAGAGAATCTCAGCATGGACCCCGATGAAGGGCTCAAACTCACCAACTGCGAGATCATGACCTGAGCTGAAATCAGGAGTTGGACGCTTAACCAACTAAGCCACCTAGGTGCCCCTTCAGTCAATACTTTCAAATCACAAAGCTCCTTACAAAGAAAATTACATCCAGGAATTATGTATTTGAGTAAAGGCGTTGCAATAAAATAATATCTTATATTAGTTTAGCACTTTGCACTTAACAAAGTGTTTTTACATGCTTTATTTCACTTAATTCTCACAAGCCCTGTGAGGGCAGTCTTTGGCTTATCTAGACTCTTATTTGTAAACTGGGAAAACTTAAAACTAAAAACCAAAACAAAACCCCAGAAAGAGAAAGGTTAAATGATTTATCCAGAACTGCATAATAACTCAGTATATCAGTGAATGATCTCTGAAAAGATGGGGAAAGATTCAGGGGTGTCTGGTGGTGTCAGGACCAACAACCCGCTGAAACCAAAAGTACCACTGAGACAGGGAGCCACGTGGTCTGGAATCCAGAGGGTCCCCCACTCCAAAGGATGGAGCAAACCAGTGAATCAGCAGCCAGGAAACAATTTCAGTCACAGCTTGCCTGACCAGAGCTCAGAACAAACATGTAATAGAAAAAAATGCAGTCAGGAAATAACTGTGTCTCAAATGCAAAAGAGCAAGGCAAGGGAAGGCCAGGTGGGGTGGGAGGTGGGGTGGCAGGTGGGGTGGGGGGTGGGGTGGGAGGTGGGGTGGGGAGGGGGGAGCTAAAGGAAGAAACAACAAAGGGGACTTCTCAGAAGAGGAATCATTCAAGGAGCTCTGAGAGCCAAACAACGGTTATGAGGGAGCCAGAACAGAGCACTTAGCTCACATGGTGTGGCGCTAGTGTATGCAAAGGGGCATTCCTAGATTGAGTGATTTAGAGACGTTACGATGATGTTAACCTGGAGGAGCTAAAAAGAGCGACCCTTTCCCAATGGTGACCTAGTTCTGAAGTAGACTACTTTTAAGTCGGGGAAGGACATGATCAGATTTGTAGTTTAGAAAAATCACTTGTAGTCAGTGAAAAGGGTAGAATATTGGGGAAAGATTTAAAAAAAAAATTATTCCCAGAGAAGGGTCTGAGAAAACTGTACCTAATCAAAACAATCTAATTTTATGCACATTTTCCCACAGTATGCTATATACCTGATTCCATTTTTAACCCCTTGTTAGTAATTCCCATTACAGACACATCTATTTTAGACTGGAAATTACTTTAATTGGTACCTTCTTCACAATGTGAGATATTGTGATTAACTTCACTTATTCACTAACTTCCTAGAGACACACATGCTGGGATTTGATGGCCACGATGTTTTTTCTGGGTTTTTTTTTTTTTGGTCATTTATATTTGGGTTTATACTCTATTTCAGAAATGATAACTAAAAAATAGTTTGTTTTTATGGAAATAATGAGCCATAGAAGAATTTTTCTTACCATTTTTTAGTGGCATCTGCCAGTCTGCTTGGCAGTGCATTACAATAAATATCTTTCTTGCTTTATAGAAATGATAAATTTAAATATGACTTCATTTCAAAATGCATTTGGAAGGGAACAAGATACATATCATACATATCACAGGCACAATAAAGCATAAGATAGTTGTACCTTACTCTTTTTACATTATCTTCAGGCTTCTTTAGTGGTAAAAGAAAAGTTATGGAAATTACCAAATGACACATAATAGCCATCTGATATTCACAGAGTTGAATATGTAATTCTATGGCATTAGGGGATGGGATGGTTGCTTTTGTGTGTATGGAGGGAGAAACAGTACCGCTGTGTTTAGAAAATAAAAATACTATCACAGGGGCGCCTGGGTGGCTCAGTGGGTTAAGCATCCAACTCTTGATTTTGGCTCAGGTCATGGTCTCATGATCTCACGGTTCGTGAGATCCAGTCCTGTGTCAGGCTCTGAGCTGATAGCACACAGCCTGCTTGGGATTCTCACTCACCCTCTCTCCCTCTCTGCTCCTTGTCTCTCTCTCTCTCTCTCTCTCTCTCTCTCTCTCAAAATAAATAAATAAACATTGTTTTTAAAAAACTAAAAAATAAAAAGCATAATATCATGGACCCACAATTTATGCCACAGATTATCTTAAATCTTTGTTTTTTCCTATATTCCTACTTTCCAGAGCTACCAAATATTGAGGTTTCACCCTGTGCAGCAACCATTAGTACTGTTCACCACAACTTTCTGATTATCTTCTCAAGGCCATAGTAGAGCAACAGATCTCTGTCCCCTTGGAGTTAAAAGAACCTATATGACTCACTTTGGTCAATAAACTGTAAAAAAAAAAAAAAAGTAACATGTGTCATATATGAAAAGAGGTTTTAAGAGGCAATGGTTCTTGCACCCCTCTGGCACCGTAAGTGGGCATATCCAAGGTGGTGGCTGCTCCAACCGTCTGGGTCACCAAGTGACTACCAGGAGCCCATTGTAGAATTGGTGGGCATGTGGCATATGCAAGAAATAAATATGTGTATTTACTGCAGCAAACCTAGCCTATCTTGAATAGTACCAAAATTAGTACTCAAGCATAGGTTGCTACCATAGCAAACAAGCCTACAATATATAGCAGTGGCTAAGGGCTGGATAGTGGACAGCAAATGAACTACCACTGGAGCCTGGAACAATGTAATATGGATGTTTTACCAAAACATTTGGTAAAACTGTTGCCTGTGATAACCTGGAAGGCAGAAAAGTGTAGCTCTAAAGAAAACTATTAGAAAATAGTGTTAATAGCATGTATTATCAATTGGCTGTATTTCATATGCACCATTGAAAAAGAAACAATCAAGTGGCTTGAAAACACCAATAAAATAGGAAGTGTCCAGAAATTTGGGAATCTTCAGGGTTGGAAGAGGCAACTTCCTCTCTCTGATAAGTAAAAGGTAAATTAAGGGCTTTGATGTACAAAGACCAATTGGAATTCTGTCTTGTGACATGGGTCATGTAAAAAAAAAGTTATAGGTTAAAATGTGTCTCCCCAAAATTCATATGTTGAAGTCCCAACCCCCAGTACTTCAGAATGTAGCCTTATTTTGATATAGGCCCTTTAAAGTGGTGATTAGGTTAAAATGAAGCCATTAGAGTGGGACCCTAATCCAATACAGTTGGTGTATTTATAAGGAGAGACACAGAAAGAGACACCAAGGACGCCTCCACACAGAGAGAAAAATCATGTGAGGACACAGTAAGATGGCCACCTGCAAGCCAAGGAGAACTGCTTCAGTAGAAACCAAACCTGCTAACACCTTGATCTTGGGCTTCCAGCCTCCAAAACTGTGAGCAAATAAAGTTCTGTTGTTTAAGCCACTCAGTCTGTGGTACTTTGTTGCGGCAGACCCAGCAAACTAACACAAAGGGAATGGTCATCACACTGCTGAATGAAATGTGTTTTAGCCAAAAAACAGTAAATGTTTTCAATCGGAATAGGTTATCACTGAGCTCAAAGTTCTTAAAATTAAGAGAAAGAGAGAAGCAAGGGAGTAAGAAAGGAAAGAAATATAGCAAATCTAAGAAATATGTCAAGGAAAGAACTACGGGTGGCTATAGACATACATCAGTGTTTGGATTCCAATAGTTAAGAAACTATATAGGCAGGAAGTAGATGACATACACAAAATACAACTGACCCTTTAACAATGCAGGTGGTAGGGATACTGGCCCCTGTAGTCGAAAATCCACTTTTGACTCCTCTAAAACTTAACTACTAATAGTGTACTGTTGACTGAAAGCCTTACTCATTAACATAAAGAGTTGATTAACACATATTTTGTATGGTTTATGTAGTATTTACTGTATTCTTACAACAAAGTAAGCAAGAGAAAATGAAATATTATTAAGAAAATTAGGGCACCTTGGGGTGCCTTGATGGCTCAGTCAGCTGAGAGTCTGACTTCAGTTCAGGTTATGATCTCAGGGTTTGTGGGTTCAAGCCCCACGTTGAGCTTTGCACTGACAGCACAGAGCCTGCTTCGAATTCTCTGTCTCCCTCTCTCTCTGCCTCTCCCAAACTCGTGTTCTCTCTCTCTCTCTTTTTCTCTCTGTCTCTCCCTCCCTCCCTCAAAAACAAATAAACATTAAAAAAAAGAAAAAAGAAAATTTCAGTGACTCAGTCAGTTAAGTGTCTGACTCTTGATTGCGGCTTGGGTCATGATCTTGTGGTTCGTGAGTTTAAGCCAAGTCTGGCTCTGTGCTGACAGCTCGGATCCTGCCTGAGATTCTCTCCCTCTCTCTCTGCTCTCTCTCTCTCTGTCTCTCACTAAAAAGAAGTAAATAAACTTAAAAAAATCAAGAAAATCAAAAAAAAGGAAATGTTATTAAGAAAATCAAGAAAATGAAGTGAGAGATACATTTACAGTACCATACTGTATTTATCAAAACATTTGCATATAAATGGACCCATTCAGTTCAAACCTATGTTGTTCAGAGATTGACTATATTTACTGAAAGGAATTTAATAGAGACAGTTTATAGAAGCATGTCAGAGTTAAGGTATCAATTAAAGATGAGGAGATACTCCCCCAAAATTCGTATGTTGAAATCCTAATCCACAAAGGTGGTGGTATAGTAGATGGGGACTTTGAGAAGGGCTTAAGTCATGAGAGTGGAACCCTCAGGAATAGGATTAGTGCCTTATAAAAGAAACCCCACAGAGCTCCCTAACCCTTTCCACCCTGTAAGGATACAAGGCGGAAATCTGCAGTCTAGAAGAGGGTTTTCACCTGACCATGTTGGTACCCCAATCTTGGACTTCCAATCTCCAAACTATGAGAAATAAATTTCTGTGTTTATATGCTACCCTGTCTGTGGCATTTTGTTACAGCAGCCTGAACAGACTAAGACACTGTGCTTCATATTCACCAATTCAAAACGCCAGAGGGTAGGGGAGTTTGGATAATGCAGTCAATAGAAGTCAGTTCCTGGAGCACAAAACAAAGCAAAAAAAAGGGAATACATTTTGATGAGGAAAACAGAGAATAAGCAACACAGAAACTTAGTAAATCTTTAAGACAGATGTACTGCCAAAGAGAAAACAGCCTTGCATGAAAAAGTGAATGTCTGAGACTAAAAATGATTCTGCCCCCAATCTTCTATTGGCCAGAAGTAGGAAAACTGCTCATCATTTCCTCGTTGAAGAATTGGGGTCCAATCAAGCAGTATTTCTCACCACTCAAGGGCCATCACTTCTGCCCAGAAAGTTCTTATAGTTTCTATGTATCAGTGATCACCTTGTATCTCCCTATCTTCTCCTTTTGATGGCCAATGGTAGACATTAGTACTATTCTGTTTCTCTTTGTACTTATCCATCCAATTAAATTTTGAAGGTGACATGACTTACTCTGATGAATAAAATGTGAGTAAAGTGATATGTGTCACTTCTGGGTAGAATCCTTAAAAAGCTAATATGTAATTCATTATGCTATGTCTTTTACTTCCCTTCCAGCAGAGCCATTAGCAAGTTCAAGATGGTGGCTCCTCTATCTGATTGGGTCACTGAGGGCTTACAAATAAGCAAAAGTGATGAGTGTATATCATGATTAAGATATAAATTTCACTCATCTTAAGTCAATGAGAGATTTGGGAGTAGTTTGTTTTTATTCCACCTTAACCCAGACAATCCTGACTGATAGGTATAGACAGTGAATTAACAGCTGCAATTCAGACTAGTGGTAAGTGCTAAGGTAGAAGCAAAAACTTTAGAATCATTAATATAAATATCCCCATTGTCATTGTTTAAGGCCACATTAATTATGAAACAGATTTTGATTCAATTATATCCATCCCCCATCACCCCTGTATCCATGAAAAACTTCACTGCTCTGTGCTTCCTCAGATCTTCAGCTCAGTAGTTGGCTATAATCTGAATTGAACTCAATAATAATGGTTAATAACAAGGGTTGGTTTCTCTTTCACCAGCGTTCAGTGAGCTTCTCCACAGTGTCAACACATTTCTAGGCCTCAGGTATCATATAGTGAACAAGACAGATAAGGCCTTTGCTTTCATGAAACCTACCTTCTAGGAGGAGGAAACCAGCAATGATGTGAGTGACTCAGCCACCTCAGTGGGGAGGATGGAGAGGTCATCTCTGAAAAGGTAATATTCAAAGTATTATCTAAAGAATGAGGGGTGATACTAACCCTTTATCTGATATGTTATTTGCAAATACCTTCTCCCTTTCTGTCAGTTGCCTTTTAGTTTTGTTGATTGTTTCCTTCACCATGCAGAAGCTTTTTATTTTTATGAGGTCCCAGTAGTTCATTTGCAAATGACATATCAGATAAAGGGTTAGTATCCAAAATCTATAAAGAACTTATCCAACTCAACACCCAAAAAACAAATAATCCAGTGAAGAAATGGGCAAAAGACATGAATAGACACTTCTCCAAAGACGACATCCAGATGGCCAACTGACACATGAAAAAATGCTCAACATCACTCATCATCAGGGAAATACAAATCAAAACCATAATGTCAGAATGGCTAATATTAACAACTCAGGCAACAACAGATGTTGGCGAGTATGTGGCGAAAGAGGATCTCTTTTGCATTGTTGGTGGAAATGCAAGCTGGTGCAGGCACTCTGGAAAACAGTATGGAGGTTCCTCAAAAAAATAAAAATTAGAACTGCCCTACGACCCAGCAATTGCACTACTAGGCATTTATCCAAGGGATCCATGTGCTTTTTCGAAGGGACACATGCACCCCCATGTTTATAGCAGCACTATCAACAATAGCCAAAGTATGGAGAGAACCCAAATTTCCATCTATGGGTGAATGGACAAAGAAGATGTGGTATATATATACAATGGAGTATTACTCGGCAATCAAAAAGAATGAAATCTTGCCATTTGCAACTACGTGGATGGAACTGGAGGGTATTATGCTAAGTGAAATTAGTCAGTCAGAGAAAATATCATATGACTTCACTCATATGAGGACTTTAAGAGACAAAATAGATGAACATAAGGGAATGGAAACAAAAATAATATAAAAACAGGGAGGAGGACAAAACAGAAGAGACTCATAAATATGGAGAACAAACTGAGGGTTACTGGAGGGGTTGTGGGAGGGGGGATGGGCTAAATGGGTAAGGGGCACTAAGGAATATACTCCTGAAATAATTGTTGCACTATATACTAACCAATTTGGGTGTAAATTTAAAAAACTAAAAAATAAAATAAAAAATAAAAAATAAAAAAAAATAAAGGATGAGGAGTGAGCCATGTGAAGACAAGGAGGAAGAAAATTCTAGAAAGGGAAAACAACTTGTACCAAGGCCCTAGGGCAGGAATGAGCTTGGCATATTCAGAGAACAGTCAAAATGCCTCAGTTACAGCTGGAGTATGGTGGTTGAAGGGACAATAATGGAGAAGCCTTTCAAGGAATAGGCAGATCCAGACCATATATGGCTTCATACATCAGGGTAGGAGCTTGGGACCTATTCTAAACACAAGGAGACGTCACCAGAGGATTTTAAGATGAGGAGTGATGTACTCTCATTAAATTGCAAAAAGTTCACCCTGACTGATATGTGGAGAACAAATTAAAAAGAGACAAGTATGGAAGAAGCTGGGCAAATTACAAGGGTGCCACAGCAGCCCAGATGACAGGTGGTGCTGATGGAGAGAAGAGGGAAAATTCAGGATGTTTTTATATGATTGGACACCTATGAATGCTAAATTAAATGAAGGGATAGAAGAATCAAGAATAGCTAGGATTTGGGCTTCAGCAACTGGGTGGGGATTGCTGCCATTTAACTAGCTAGGTAGAACGTCAGTGAAGGTGCTTTGGTATCATTTGCATTTAATTGTGGCCTTTAATGCCTTAACCCAGGACAGTGAGAATTTGAAGAATTGCAGAACTAGTTGGAGAAATATTTTGAGATGTTGTGGAGAGAATGCCTCCAGAAAGAAAAAGAAAAGAAAAGAAAAGAAAAGAAAAGAGAGAAAGAAAGAAAAAAAGAAAGAAAAGAAAGAGAGAGAAAGAAAGAGGAAGAAGAAAAGAAGGCAGGAAAACAGGCTGAATTTTCTAACTTTGGCAATCAAAGAAGGATCTCTTCATGGCCTAAGGTGATCTGATATTGATGCTTCAATCTTCCCACTAGATTCACCCCTTCCCTTGGTGAAATCTTAACCTTTGGTTCAAAGAGTAAGGAGGTATGGAGAGTTCCAATTTCCCTTTAATGTTAGATCCTAACTGTTAAGACATGACTAAAGGAGATAACTTGGGTGATACAAACTTTAACACTTCACGCACCATTCTCCTTTTGGAGAATTGCAAAATGGGGAAGATGGCAGGAAGCTTTTATAGTATAAAGAATAAAGAACAAACCAGAGAAAAATAAAACACAGTCAACCTTGTTTGGGGTGAGAAGGCCCAGAGATGGCTAGGCATTTGGGAATTAGCTGACTGGATAGATTTCATTTCTGGTCAAGGGACGATTTACAGGAACAAGAAAGTTAACTAAGTTTTGGTTTGCTGATATGGCACCCTGTACAAAACCAGCTCCATCTTGGGCCTAGAAATTTATTTTGACAAAACATAGCCTCATGATCCTTCCCTTAGTATCCTTGGAGCATCTCTTTGACAGAATGAACATTTAAATGTGACTTTACTAAAGGAAGTAGATGAAGGGCACAAGATGAAACTTGATTTTCCAGTTTAACAAGACATAACTTATCTTCCTCATCTTTTTGTCTACTACAGGGCTCTCTGTTACATTCCTAGTCTGTCCCCAGGAGGCCAGCAAGGATGGTGGGGTAGGGAGAGTCACTGTTACCTTAGCACATCTACTACCCAGACACCCACACCAAGACCTTCTCTCTCACCCAAGTGTTCCCCCCAAGTGTTCCCTCTTTTTCTCACTTAAGACCTTCTTTTTCCTGGATGACTGGTGCTGGGGATGACCCCCTCCCTATCCAGAGGACTTTGGTATCTGCCTATACACACACACACACACACACACACACACACACACACATACACACACACACACACACACACACACACATATACATGGCTTGCTGGGACAGGAAGAGGGGATCCTTTGCTTACTTCAGCCTAATGGCATCTCAATTCATGTCAAAGGCTTTCTCTATATAAACACCTACTACAGTGGTTAAGAGTTCAGACTCTGGGGAGAGGCTACTAGTTTTCAAATCTTAGCCCTGTAGCTTACTAAATGAGTGAACTTAAGCAATTATTTAACTTCCTTGAGTCTCAGTTTTTCATGTGAAGATCAGAGATAAAAATTGTATCAACCTCACAGGGTTGTTGTAAGGATGAAATGACATAATATAGGTAAACTATTACCCCAGTGACTAGCACTTATTAAATTCTCAATATACATTAACTATTTCTATTCCTGTCATTATTATCATCATCATCATCATCCCAGTTCTTTTTGAAACCAAAGCATATTATAATGTTTACAAATTTTTTTCATAGTGTATATCCAAAAATAGAGTGCTTACAGCAAGTTCTGGCAAGTGTGCACCAATGATCATCAATAAATAAGTAAATAAACATCTTTCTGTATTTTCTCTGTCACTCAAAATATTTAGCTTTCTCAAACACTAAAGATAAAAATCAAATCCATGAGTTCTAAAGCAATGCATTTTAAATGCTTAATGTACCCATTTGATATTAACTCTACTGTTTTGTGGACATAAAATGTCTCAAATGCTCAGCTAATGCTATGACTCTAGCTTTATTATAACTAAGAATTTCCTCTTTCATAGTTGCCGCCATGTATTAACAAACGAGCACTCCTCTGTTGTAAGTTCAGTATAGAGTAGTTGTTTGTAGATTGCTCTTAATAACAGTGCAATTTTTTCCTGAACCTATGATTCATGAACAAGGTTGAGAACTAAAAGGTGGAGGATGAACAATAAATCTTGTTGCTGAAAGAATCAGGATAGTTAAACAGATGGACCCCAGACATGTCAGATTTGTGACCTTCTGGGTACTAATCATTATTCCCAGCAACAGGGAGAAATAAAAATAGTTGTATTTCTACAGTGGATAAAGAGGCAGTTTACACAAGATCTTTCTATTTGGGTTAAAAATAGAAAAATAAATAAAAGCAAAGAAACCACCAAATAGTTAAGATCCACTTGAGCAAAAATAGCTACTTCTGAGTTGAGCTGTATTAGCAATCAGGCCCATTGATGACCCCAGTCATTCTAAAATATCCCTTCATTTTATTCTTTTTTTCTTCTTAAAAGACAAAAAGCAAACCAAAACAAAACAAACAAAAAAGGAGACAAGTTATATAATCTACACACTGGAAGGAAGACTAACCATTTTTATTTCTTACTGCAATTTGAATTGGAAAGGAACACTCAGTCCTAGAACATGGTAATTCATCTCCTGTTTCTTTGTCCGCAACTACAAGTAGGAGATAGTTCAGAGCCATTGCCAATCAGAAAATACAACAGAGCTGTATTAGCTTCTCATTTGTTTATTGGCAGATCACAGGCCACTTCCCTAGCATCTCAGACATCCTGTTAGCTCTTAGAGACTCCATCCAGGCATACCTAGAGTACTTCAGAATAGAAAGGGCATCTCAGAATGCTCCTCTTTTTGTCTGTGAACATGTCATAGTTGAGTTTTTAAAATATTCTCCACCCTTGTTTGTTTCTTAATGCAGTACCAAGATGTAATTTGTATGGAAGCCAAAACTGAAGACATGCTGAATATGTGAATACTGAGGAAGTGGTTTCCTTAGCAATAACAGGCATGTGAAAGTCAAAACTTCCTTTCCTTCTCATGTGACCTTTTTTTCAAAGCAATTCAGATAGAGGACAATGGAATTGAATTCCAAGCACCCACAGTGTTCATGAATTGCTAAGCAATGATTCACCAAGCACCCAAATTACTCTAGACTGCTTGAGCATTTTATTAGAGAAATTGCTTTGTATTTAAATTTTCCTTCCTCACTTTGTGCATCAGTTTTGCTCATTCCTACAGGGCACTTTTCCAACACTCTGAGCAAATGTAGATACACAGAACAGTCCTAAATAGTGATTAATATAAGGACTTTAGAATGTTAGAAGTAGTACATTACATACAATATTCATAACTATTTGTTCCTATTGGATACTTATAAAAAGGTGTTTGATAATTGAAGTCTATTATTTACTCAGAAAAAGTAATATAACTTAATTTTTTGGCAACTCCTTAAACAATATTTTAGAAACACTAACACTTTCATTCATTTCCATTACTGATTTATTTTTACCCACTCATCCTAAAAATAGTGTTACATTTGGCTTACAAATTACATATTCCAGTTAGTCCTCAAAGGTTAAATGGTGGTAACTTATTTAATACACTAGCAAGCTGGGACCTTAAGGTGTCATGTTCTTTTGCCTTTAATTAAATCGCAGGGTTCTTGAGGAACACATACAAGGCCATCTTAGGAACTCTTTATATCTCTTCATAGCCTCTGAATCGTAAAGCTCAAAATCATTAACATTACTCAACCTCCATCATAATTCTATGAAATGACTTTGAAATGAGTGTCACCAGACAGACCCAGGACCTGGAGAGCTGGGTCACCTTGCCCCTGTGATCTTTATGTGTCTTAGGGATAATAGTGACTTTCATATTGGGTTATTACACTCATAAAATAAGCAAAGAGAGGACCTAGAAGAGTAAGTGTTACACAGTAGTCACTCAATAAATATTAGTTTTGCTTCTTGTTCTACATGTCCTCTCCATCCTGATATTTTACGTTCCATTTATGCTGACTTGCTCCTAGTTTAATGTCTCTTCTGGACATAGAAGTGGTCCAACATAGGACCTTCATCAACAAGTGAGCCCCAAACACTGTCTTTCTTGATAGTAAATAAGGGATGAAAACTAATGAAAGTGTAAGCATTTCCAGTGAATTCACTCTGGCCACTTTCTATAGTATCTGTAAGACTGTTTCACAAAGAGAATCTGAGTTTCCCAAGCAAGCAGGGTAGTTTTCCATACCTTCAGACAAAATCAGTGGAGATATACATTCTGTAATGTTCTCATTTGCCTAGCACACATTGCACTTTGGCAGTGAGAGAGATCAGCCTTTGGAGAGGTTATTTCTCAACCTGGATATGTATCCCAGAAAGTGAGTGCGCTAATTACCTTTAGTGAAAACTGGTTCTCATTTTTAGTGCTGTCAGTGCTATCAGCATCCCCTCCTTTTCTAATCAAGGCTGCTTCTGGAAGGTGGGTTGATTTGACTAGTCCTGCTGCCACCAGAACCAAAATCACTAGGAAAGTACTTGCCTGTCTTTTGGAGTAGAATGGAAGAGTAGGAGAAAACAAAGGAAAAAATATGTAACAGAGGGATAAGTAATTGTTTGCCAAGATATTTTTAGTGTTTATTTGTGGTTCACTCAGTTGGTCAGGGAAAGGGACTCCAGAAGTTAGTAGTGACATTGGCTAAGTCACTTTATCTCTCTAGGCTTTGGAACCTTGGATTAAATTTCAAACTATGTTCTGTGGAGCCTTAGAGTTCTGCTATGTTGGGGGCTGGGGAGAGTTAATAAAAGAGACAACTTAGCTGGTAAGATTATATGTGTGTGTCTGGACTCAGAGAAGCTCTGCTTTTATTTGTTTTTATACACTGATTTAGCTTGTTAAAAGGGTACTTTGGCAAAAAAGAAAAGTTAAAGATATAGGCTAAATATTTTCTAATTTCCTTTGAGCCATGACACTCTAGAGCTGTACAAATACAGATTTATAGATTATAATTCATGTAAGAACCACTCAGCAAATACAAAACAACGACAAAAACATGAACCAAAAACTCTGTTTTCAAGACCAAACTCTATTCTAATCTTAGAATCTTATAAATGTCTCTTTTTGTCCACGAGGTATTGAGAATGATGTCATAGATAATTCACAGTAAATCTATGGTGACAGTAGAGGGAAACAACAGAAAATGCAGGGCAAGCCTGAGGTTAACATGCTTATAAATCACTATGGTTCTCCCTATTACTTGGTAGAAAAGAAGTCCCTAATACCAGCTATGCATTTTGGGCTATCTCACACTAACCAATTTTACTAATTCTTTTGACCTTTGAAAATGGCATAGCCACCACTGGGTGTTCAAAGTGAGGGTCTCACTGGGGAAAGAAAAGGGGGAAAAAGTTACAAACAGAGAGGGAGGGAGACAAACCATGAGACTCTTAAATACAGAGAACAAACTGAGGGTTGATGGGGGTGGGGGAGAGGGGAAAGTGGGTGATGGGCATGGAGAAGGGCACTTGTTGGGATGAGCACTGGGTGTTGTATGTAAGCCAATTTGGCAATAAATTATATATTTTTTTAAAAAGTGAGGCCCCTAAAAGTAGATATTCCGCCCACATCATCAGGCAACATTAGGAAGAATCAGCCACAAAGGGGTGGAGGGCACCCTCTTTTTGGTCACATAGTGGTTCTCTTAGTAACAGACTTGCACAGCCTACTTTTAAGAGGTGAATTGCCTGATACCTGTTCCCTATTGTCCAGTGTCTTCAGAAAAGGCTGGAAGTAAAGCAGCCAGTCTTTTTGGCATGGTTTTACCCCTATTAAAAAGGCTATTGTTGAACTGTTCAAATTGGGATGCTTTGATTGTTAGCACGTTCAGCAGGCTGTGATTACAGTAATTACAGACCTGTGAAGGTCAAATTGACAAAACTGAATATAAACTGGAACTGAATATAAACTGGGACAACCCACTGCACTAGTTCTTTCTGCACTCTTTGGGATTTTTTTGTTGCTGTTGTTGTTGTAACAGTTTGCCAAGTGGTAAATCTATAATAAAAAATAAAAGTGAAAGTCATTGGTTTGACAATTTGGCTTTGACTACTTAGACTCACAATTCAAGGTACTGAAGTGAATGCTACATTGTACTTTCAGGTCCAGGTATATTTTTGGCTCTATGACCTTCCTCCCTAGTCATGGTCTTGAGTTTCTATGATATATCTAAGTACTTTCTAAAGCACATCATGAGTCTTCAATGTTTTTCCCCCTTATTAAGAGTGTGATGCTGAAAACAAAATGGACAGATATATTTCTTAAGTGTTCATATGTTATATTGTAGAATATTTAGCAGAAACAGCTCTCAAGGAAAGAAAACCCACAAAACTGTATGAAAATAAATGAAAAAAAAATCTTGTAATTACCTACTGAAAAGCCAGAATAAAATTACTTCTCAGGTACACTAAATATAAATGTCTTTCTTTTCCTTTGTCCTTATTGATGGCTTCAAGCAATAGTTTAAGTAACAATTAAGTAAAAATAGAGTCTATTGTCATGTGTACTATGTGGAGGAGTGGAGAGGGGTAGAAAAAAATAAACCCTTTCTATACAACAGATAGGGTGTCTGTGGAGTGCTAGGAAAAGGTATGGGGTCAGAAGAAAGGCACTGTCTGAATAAAGCCAAAATGGTAGAAATGGATGGAAATGAATCAATTCTCAAAAATCCAGATGTTTCATCTACTCAGAGCCAAGTATCTCAATTTTGGCTGCCTGAAATTTTCATGTTTCCTCCAGATGTTCGCTTTCATGTAGACACAGCCATAATCTCACATGCCTGAATTCATTATAATTTACCATATTGTTCAAAATTTAGTGGCTTATGACCAGAAGAAGGAGAGGACAGTACAAGCCATTTTTTATGTTTTCATAGAAATGACATTACTGAAGGGTAATTTTTTAAGGATAAAATTATGCCTTTCATATAAATATAAAATGAATGTGTATCACAGATCTTATTTAACTCATCAATTAATGACAAAAACAGTGAAATGTTACAACTGGTGCAAAGGAGAATTCTAAGAAATTTGCGTGTGTGTGTGTGTGTGTGTGTGTCTAAAGGAATTTTGAAGTGAAATTATAAAGAGATGCAAAGTGGGTCTATCCAAAGGGCAACAATCAATTGCATTTTACCAGGTACAATTATTTTTTATTTTTGTGGTCAAAAGTCATTTGCATTATTATCAGTTTTCTGCAACTTACAATTGTAAAACAGCTCAAAGACAATAGAAGGCAGAAATAACCCAGAATGGTGCCCTAAATAGGACATGTGCTAGTCATTTGTATTCTACGTCTTTATTATAATTTTTCATAAAAGCCTTTGTTTATTAAACTAATTATGCAAATATTTCTGAACTCCCACAGTACTTTTACTTAATCCTCATTTACCACCTGCTTAGACATTCTCAATTATATTACTGATGCTTGTATATGTCTTGCCTCGTAGCATCTCTTTGTTTTAATTTCCTCCTATTCACCTTATAGGTGAGGGAGGGATCCCTGCCCCAGGGTTATGAGGATGACCAAACACACCTGACACTGGACAGATGCATGCCACGGGGTTTCCTAGTCACATACATTCACAGTCCAGGAGAAGAGGACACCATGCCACACAAGGCCACACCATGGCTGCACTCAGGAAAGAGTAAACAGCCAGGACTATGGGAGGCAGGCACCGTCGTATCAAAAAGATCAGGTGACCACTGGTGCCCAGTATTTGGTCACACAGTAGTGGAAAAGAAAAATAAAGAATCACTGTCTTACCTTCTACAGAGAGTCAATAAACAAAAAAGTAAAGTACTCAGTAAAGCAGAGAGGGAAAAGGGCAATGAAGAAATTGTAAGCAGGAGATGGAAAAAGAAAGTGCAGAGTGATAGAGATGGGAGCACTTTGTTGAAATTTTAAATGTAATGGGGAGGCCTCACTAAGAAGATGATGACATTGAGACATGAACTAAAGGAGTGAGCAGTGAGGACTTCTGGTGAAAGAGCTTACAGATGGAGACAGCAGCCAGTACCATAGATGTGCAGTGGAAGAATGCCTCGTGTTCAAGAAAAGCAAAGGATCAAGTATGGCTAGACTGGACTGAGCCAGGGGAGAAGTGGAAAGAGATAGGGTCTCACTGAAATACTGAGCTTGGAGCATGAACCGTACAGGGCTGTCCAGTCTTTGATTTTTACTGAAAGGGTTGGGAGCACACTGAAGGGATTTGGACAAACAGCCCATCATTTCACTAATTTTTCTCTTAGTCCCTTCCTCTATTGTTTTCCACAGTTTTCCACTATGATAACAATTAGATGTTAATGCCTTCTCACCTAAAGCACACTTTCACTACAGAGAAAGGGGCACTCAAAAAATTCAACTTACACACAGTTGAGTTTTTGAGGCAATATCTATTTCTTCCCTGTTCACATCCCTTAAAAGATCTGGGTCTCCCTGACATAGAAAACATGGCAGGGATAGGAAAAACTCACATGCTTATAGGCAGTGGGGGATATAGTCTTTCCCTGCACATGCAAATTCTAGAATTTCCTGCATCCCTCTATCACAGGACAAGGCACATCTGAACTTTAATATATTAAACATATTTCAACTAGTTTTTATTCCTCATGAATTTAGTTTACACAATGGAAATATATTTCAAGCTATACAACAGTTATAAATGTAGACTGGAATGGACTCTTAAAATTTTTCCTTATATGAACAAGTTCAAATATAAAAAAAAGTACATGTTATAAATTCTGAGATCAGCAACTTGTCTATACTTTGTGCAGTTTGACAGACAGGACTCATAATTTAGTCCAGTCACGCCTTTACTGAGTAAATATAGATCTATCACTGACATGATTACGCTGTCTTCATTTTCCCCCCACCTTGGTCATGGATTTGATGTTTTTACCATTAGCATTTAGAGATAGTGGAACGTATAATACATTAAAGATTTGGTGATGGAGAAAAAGGTGGAGGAATCACTTCATCTGCTTCAGGAATGTGTCATTCTGAACCCCAAAGCTGATCCTGTTTGGTTTTAATGGGGTATCATCTCCTATATTTTATATTATTTTGAAAATACTAACAGCTGTGATGGAAAAGAGTTCCAAAAACGTGGTGAGGAGAGGAAGTTGTCTGACACAAGTAGAGAAGGGCTCTCATGCATCCTTTTTCACACTCTTCACTTTAGACAAATTCAAAAATCCACCACCATCACTCCCAACTTTGTCCACCTGGAACACAACACTCATCATCAAGATTCAACTCAAGCATGACCTACTCAATGAAGAACTTTCTTCCTCTGCTCCTCCCCTCATCCCTCTCACAAGTGACCATGCACTCATTATATCCTACATGCATTTTTATTACTGTGTAAAAGACACTATGTGCTTTATAACTTTGTTTCTCCTTTTAGACTGGAAGCGATGTAAAGGCAGGGACCACAGTTTAATCATGTTTTTATCCAAGTTCAATTCCTAACACATATAGGACTTAAAAAATATTGTTAACAGTTCAATCTTGTCATACTCACTAGGCACAACATTATACCATGCAAGAACAAAGCCTATGATTTGGGAAAGGCCATTCTTCTTTCTTAGAGGTAGCATCATTACCTAACAGGGCCATCACTAGCGGCAGCATAGTTTGGTATATAAAGAGAAATGGGATCATTGGCATTTAAATACTTCTCAATTTCAGCACTATGTTGCAAAGTATTTATTTAATAGAGATTTTTCTCAGATTGTCCCTGGTGCACCATCACTGAACAACCTACTTTCAAACTGTTGCTTTGTGTGAGAGAAACCACTTTGCTGACCCTTGTTTAGTCATGGGCATGGAATGGATGTACCTCACCTCTGTTGTCAGCGAAGCCCTGACTTCTGAAACATCCAAATGCCTATAGTTTGGAACAGGATTTATGTATACTATATTCTATTTTTTTAAAAATATTATCAGTTGCCTTCTTAGAGGGTAGCATGACACTGCTGGAATAAAACATTCAATAATGGTTTTTGCTTCCTCTTACAGGCCCAGAGATAGGGATTGGAGCTCTCTGTTCTATGAGGAGAGGGCCTAAGAAAGGAACTATGGACCAGGGCACCATATGTGGCAATTGTGGTCAGAGGCAAGAAGGGGGAGAAACCAAAGGGATCCTCTGAAAGGCAGTACATAGACTGATAGTGATTGTTTAAAAGCATTTTCCCACTCTGTATTTTAAATCCCCTCTTGTTCCCTACAAGTGTTCATTAATCCTGTCAAGTGCAATAGCTTTGGGTTTGGGAAATAGAGGGATAGTAGCAGCAGCCTAGAAAAGAATAATGAGATAGTTGGTGGAGTGTGGTGTAGGAGCAGTGTCCTGGGTAAGAAGTGACAAGCAGAAGCCATAATAGCTTTATGTAGCAGTGAGACATTCACTAGGGATGCTCAGAAATATTCAAGGACTTGCTTCAGTCTGGCAGGCTGGGAGCTCAGCTCAGTTTGAGTCTCCAAAGAAAGAAGGAGCCTTGGAAAACTGGCAGGACTAGGGGCCCCGGGATTACAAACAAATGGCTTTTCTCAAAGTATAAGGTAAGACTAAAATAGGTATATGTTATAATATGTCTCCCCTGAGGAGCAAAGGGTTTTCAGTGAAAATTCCATAACCTTTCTTTCTTTACTCCTACGCCTAATAAAAGGTCTCCTAGACTGAAAAAGCTTCAAAGACCCACAGGTGCCTCAGGGAAGCCGCAGGTCTAGGCAGAAGAGAAGGCAAATAAGGAAGGAGGGGGACATAGGGACACAGAAGGAAGAAGAAGGAACAGAGGGAGAAACGGAAGAGTTCCCCTGGGGGTGACAGAATTCTTCCAGGAACTCTCAGCAGCTTGGATTAAGAACAGAGGTGATAGTTGGAAAGAACAGGAAGCATGGCACCAGCACTGACCAAGCGGGACAAAGAACCAATCAAACAGACCAAGTGGCAAGCAGGGGAGCCGTCAGGAAGGCCTCGCCATGCTTGCTGGCTGACTGTCAGAAGTGAGTCCTACAGTCACCAGTGGTCTCCAGTCATTCCTGCATGTTGGCCCAGATGCCAACACCCTAATCAGAGGGACTGCCTGGCAATAAAAGAGCATCTTATCTGTGGCAAAGAATTTTGTTTAATGTTTTTATTTATTTTGAGAGGGGGGGGGGAGAGAAAGCAAGCCAGCAGGGGAAGGACAGAGAAAGACGGAGAGAGAGAGAATCCCAAGCAGGCTCTGCGCTGGGGCTTGAACCCACCAACCGTGACCTGAGCCAAAATCAAGAGTGGATGCTTAACCGACTGAGCCACCCAGGCGTCCCTGCGGTGAAGAATTTTTCTGAAGGTGGGTTTGTGCATGGTTGGTAAGGAATGCTCCTATTTGATCAGTCTCCTTCCCCCATGTGCCCTTTTTTCCCTCCCCACTACTTTGCTGGGCTCAAGTATGAGCTATTTTTCCTCTCCTCCTACTTTGTCAGTGTGTTCTGCAGCGTGCACTCAGCTCTTTGGAATTCTGTGGGTGGCAGGGGTTTTCTCCGCCATTTCTTGTGCTCAGTGATGTGGAAAGGGAAGAAGTATGAACTCTGACACTTTCTTTTTGTGAACGTTTTGATGACAGGACAAGTGATAGTCAGAAATCTTAAGGTGAGTGGCAGAGATCTGGAAGACACCTTATTTATTGCCGGCAGCAGGTCCTTTCTCAGATCATCCTAAAACGCTGGCAGGTTCCCAACAGCCCAATTTGGAGACGAGCTGTTTTATTCAAGCCCCAAATAGAATAAGCTATGCAATGGTTCACTGCATAAATGCTCATTCTCTCCCGTCTCTAAGCCTTAGGTCTGTCTCTCCTGCACCCTAGTCATCTTTGCTATTTCTCTTTCATTAAATTCCTTTGAAGTGGTGGATTATTTTTTCTGTCTTTGAAAATTCCTTCTGGCTAGTGGATTTCAGAAGTCCAAGTGCTTTAAACTTTTCCCTCCTCTTTTGAATTAATACTGTACTCCCAATTTTTTTCTTTCACTTTTGGGGACCGACTACTGTGTTGTTTTATATTACATTTTCATTTTACAACTGTTTGAAAATGGAACTCATGCCATGCACGTGAATATTTTGCCTCCTCTTAGCTGATTTAATCAGCATGGATACCATTATTCATGCAATTGCATGAATAATTTATTTCACTGTTGTAAAAGTTTAATAAAAGTTTTCTTGTCTTTATCAAATACCATGTTACCCTTTGTTCATTTTATAGCAGCAAGATAATCAGAATACAAAGCAGCTCGCATCAAAAAGCAGTGAATGGCATGGACTACATTAAAACTCTCGTGTATATACTTTTTGCCATTTCACCTAAGATTAAATAAGAATTTATATATGGAGAAAATGTGGTAGCTATATAAATTTAAGCATGACCAACACTAACCTATCAGTGCCACTTACAGATCAGAAAAAAATTGCAGTTACATTATTACAACTGAGATGCATTTGTACTATTTAGCAGAACACATGATTCTTACCCATGTGCATGTGTGTGATCTTCTACCCACTCTATAACACTCTATTAATGATGAATTCCTAATCCAGGATGATCGTTACATCTTTTGTAGAGGCACTAGAAACAATTACTTGTTCACAGTTAATTTTTTTGTTAAACTCCCAGATTGGCTGCTTTCACCCAGTGAAATTACTCTATAGATTTAAAGTATATCAATATTTACATATCTTCCTTTAATGGTACCATGGCAGGCTTTATGAACAAGAGCCATCAACATTTATATCTACATGTTAGTAATATCACATTATTACCAAATTGTGGATACAGAAATTTCAATTATGCTCTTTTTATGTAGTTTAGGTATAAAATTCTTAAAAGTTATAAATTAATTCAAGATCACTCTGAAAAATCCAAAAAGCTATTTATCTGATAAAGGATGAAAGTATGTATGATATAACTACAGAAAAAAAAAAAAAGGTTGGTCACAGTCCAGAAAATGCTGATTTGCTGACACAAGTCCACAATCTCTTATCTTAAATTCTTGGAGCCAGGATGTGTTTTAGAAATCGGAATTGGAGGGAGTTTAGAAAGGTAAGATAATACATATACACTATATCACGTAACATCACCTGGTGGCGGGGAGCCTAGAGCAGCACCCAACAATAAAATGGTTAGTATTTCCTAAGCCAAACTCATAAATTATCATTCCATGTAGGTTAATTAATGACTATAAACACTTTTGTGTTAGTTCACATAATGTTGTCAGATGAGTTCAGATCAGGTCAGGTTTTGCTACAAATTAGCCACTTCAGCCTTTTCAGATTGTGGATTTGTACATACATATTAATAAACATTTAGGAGCATCAGCATGGTATGGGTACTGTGCTAGATGCTGTACCTAAAATCAAATATGACAAAGTCACTTCCCCTAAAAAGTATACAATCTAATTCATGAGACACTTAAGATGTTTGCATTGGATGCTAAGGAAAAAGAAAAAAAGAGCATCTAGATGACACTGAGGAATCAACGGAAGTTCTTAAAGAAGTTTCTATCTCTAATCCTGTAAGAAATATTCTTCAGGAATAAATACATGTCAGTATTTTAAACATTTCCAGAAGAACTGTACTTCTATACTTGCTTTAGGAACCAAGCCATAAACATAGTATCCAATTCATACACCCCAAAATTCCCTATTGGCAAACTTTTACCAGATTATGCCACAGGAAGAAATAGCTTCTAGATTTTTATGGTTTACAACAAAAATTGTTTATTTTCAGGGCACCTGGGTGGCTCAGCTGGTTAAGTTTCCGACTTCGGCTTAGTTCATGATCTCGCGGTCCGTGAGTGCCAGCCCCACGTTGGACTCTGTCCTAACAGCTCAGAGCCTGGAGCCTGCTTCAGATTCTGGATCTCCCTCTTTATCTGCCCTTCCCCAGCTCATGTTCAGTCTCTGTCTCTGTCTCTGTCTCTGTCTCTGTCTCTCTCAAAAATTAATAATTAAAAAAATTTTTAATTGTTTATTTCTTGTTCATGTTACATATAATTTGTTCCATGTGTTTTCTTTTTTTCTGAGATATAGGCTGAAGGATTAGTACTTGGGATACTTGGGACATTGCTACTCTTAGAGGAGGGGGAAGAGAATAATGGCACTACCATGCAACGGTTCTCAGTACATCTGCCCAGAACTGGCACATGACATTGTTATCGTATTTCCCTGGCCAAAGGAAGTTAAACATGGTAAAACCTGATATCAGGGGAGCATAATCTGCCCACATGGATGGCTCATAGTAGTACCCTATAAGGAGCAGGTATAAAATTTTGACATTAATACAACCTACCACACTTAGCTTCTTCATTCTATGGTCCATGTCCTTTGACCAGGTTCCTGTCTCTTTGAGTCAGTAGCAAGGTCTCTCTCTATATTGAACAAGTGGTAAATCAACTTCTCAACTAGTGAGAAGACCAACCCTATCAAATGAGAAATGTGTCTCATGTAGAGAGAATGGAGAGTCTGGCATGATAGAGACTGATGAATAGATTAAAGAGTGTAAAAATTAGGAACTTCAGAAAGTATATTGCTAAACAATAAATAATTGGGCTCTTGGCAATGGGCAAAAAGGTCTATCATCTTTAGGTAATAGGTCAACAACAACAACAACAACAAAAACAAAACAAGGAAAGAGACCAAACATTTTTGAAACAATTTCAATAATTTAACTAAAAACTAAAATACTTCTGCACACAGCTATTTCAAATATCTTCTTTAGAAAATGAAACGCACTGTGATCATTTAGAAAAATTAAATCTAGGAAATTCATGCACATATTTGATAACCTAGAAACATTTGTTTCTAATCATGTGTCAACTGAATAAAGAGCATAAAATAAAATACAAAGATGTAATACAGAAGATTAATCATCTATTTGAAAGATCAACACATGATAATTTAATGATATTTTGTTTGTGGAATATGCAATGATCCTTGAAAGAAATAGGAACAGTTTTACAAAAGATAATAAAACTAGTAAATACATTGCTCTCATTTATGTAAACATAGTATCTCATTTTAGTATTGTTATGATCATAGAATTACAAGACATTGTAGAGGTCCCAGAACAGAAGCAGAAAAAAAATGATTAAACATCAAAATGTCTGTGTATTTAAAATATTATATATATATATACGTGTGTGTGTGTACATATATATATATATATATATATATATATATATATATATAAAATCATGAGACCACTTCTTTCATTTTAATAAAGAGAACAAGAAGACAAATTATAAAATTATGGTTTTGGTTTTTTTTTTATTAGAGAGTTGAAGATAAAAAGAAATACAAATGGATTAAATTCCCAAAATGGAAGAACCCTTCCTAGGAGAGAAGAAACCCAAATCCATGGGCACAGGAGGTGGAGCAAACCCACTGTAGACAGAGGTAAGGAGAAACTAGCCAAAATTTTAACAACTTTTTTTATAGCCAAGGTGGCTGTCATGAAGGAGGTCCTGTGAGAGTGTGCTCAATCACCAAATTTATCCTAATTTTATCAGAGCTTTCCCTGAACACATGTATAGCCAGCTGAAGGATGGAAGCTGAGTGGAAAGCAGGGAAAGATTGCTGTAACTCAAAGCCTTACAGAATGCACACGGTAGTGCTCTAAAGCCTGCGGACAAGGAAAGAAGGTAAGAGAGATTTCTTGAAAAGATGGATCTAGTACACAGCAACTAAAACCTGGGTGTGCATGACAGCAGAGCTGAGAAACATCATCTCCTGAGTCACTCACAGCCCTTACTTGAGTGCAAGGCATTGGCGTGCCAAAAGCTAAGACCACAGCAGCAATGTAGAAATAGTCTGTGAAGCTCAGAAAGTCAGGAGAGAGCCAAAAGACCACCATAGGAACCAAAAAGAAAATTGGAATGGCATGGAAAGATGGCTATTGAGCTGTAAAACATAAAGACTTACACTGGTGCTCAGATAAACTAGTCCCAGTTCCTCTCCTAAAACATTTGAAACCTGTGGTGAACTACAGATGTTACAAAAGCTACTCAGAGCTAGCTCAACTCCAGCTTAGACTGCTTCAGCTTCATCACTTGCAGCCTGCCACAGGCATGGGATTTCTTTTTTTTCTTTAATGGTTTTTTTTGTTTATATATTTGAGAGAGAGAGAGAGAGAGAGGGAGAGAGAGAGAGAGAAAGAGAGACAGAGCGCAAGCAGGGGAGGGGCAGAGAGACAGAGACAGAATCTGATGCAGGCTCCAGGCACCTAGCTATCAGCACAGAGCCTGATGCAGGGCTCGAACTCATGAGCAGTGAAATCATGACCTGAGCCAAAGTTGGACGCCCAACCAACTGAGCCACCCAGGTGCCCCATGGGATTTCTTTTTCTTCAGTAAATAATATTTACAGTACTTTTATATACAATTTCTGGCATAAAATTAAAAAAATATATGTGGTATGCAAACATGCAGGGCAATGTCATCCATCAATACAATAAATAGTCAATACAAGTTAACCCACATGTGACCAAAATATTGGAATTAGCATATAAAAATTTAATATGCATACATTTTCAAAACGAATGGAAAAGGTGGTAGACAATATAGATGCAGATGGGGAACTTCATTTTAGTAGAATACTAGAAACTTATTTTTAAAAAGAGGAAATTCTAGGATTTAAAAATACAGTGTCATAAATGTAGAATTCGTTCAATTTATTTTACAGTAGCCTAAAAAAAGCAGAAGAAAGAATAAGTGAATCAGGAGTCAAATTAATAGAAATTATCCAAGTTAAAATAAAAGGAGAAAAAAAATTAAAGAACTGAGAAAAGCATCCAAAACCTGTGTTCAAATGTACATGTATTTGATTCTAAGAAGTAGAATAGGAAGAAAATAGAGCCAATATTTGAGATGATAGTCAAGAAATGTCCAAAATTGATGAAAGATATCAACCCACAGATCCTAGACAAAAAATGAAGTGGATCTCAAATAGGATAAATACAAAGTCAAACATCTGAAAAACAGAGAAGAGAAAATCTTAAAATCAGATACTCCTAGGAGGCCTGGATGGCTCAGTCAGTTAAGTATCCTACTTTGGCTCAGGTCACGATCTCACGGTTGGTGAGTTTGGACCCCGCGTTGGGCTCTGTGCCGACAGCTCAGAGCCAGAGCCTGGAGCCTGCTTTGGATTCTGTGCCTCATGGGGGTATAGCTCAGGGGTACAGCATTTGACTGGATTCTGTGCCTCCCTCTCTTTCCCTCTCCTGCTTGCACTCTGTCTCTCTCTCTCTCTCAAAAATAAATAAATGTTAAAAAAAAAAAGGAGACACACGTACTCTCATCCCTACTCCCACACACAAATGCATGCTACATTCAGGGGAAAAATCCAGTAATATGTATGGCAGACTTTTCATCAAAATCAAGGAAAGGTATAATGACAATGGCGTGACATCTTTAAAATGCTGAAGGAAAAAGAAAACTGTCAATTTAGAATTCTGTAACTTATGAAAATATCCTTCAAAAATTACAGTGACATAGATTTGTTCAGACATATAAAACTTGTTTGGCTCTAGCAGAAGGGCACTAAAAGAAATGTTGAAAGTTCTTTGTCTAGATGGATCAGAAAACACCCAGTGAAAAACGGGTCACAACTCAGGTAACATGGTCATCTGTTCAGATATTCAGTATCTACGAAGATTCAGTAGCAAGCCCAGGGCTATTTTTTAATAATGCATGATGAAGAGGATGCAAGTTTTCTTCAGCCTTTCTGTTGTGATTTTTCTACTCGACCTTAATACTAGTTCCATATCTCATCCTAACCTGCCATAAACACTTCAAGCATCATTGGATCTACTGGCTATAAGAGTTAAATGGTAGAGCTACTTGTAATAAAACCTGACCTAGCTGAAGACTTTTTTTTCCTCTGGAACATATTTCTTGCAAATATATCATGAAAGTTGTAGTTGAAGCAAATAAAATACATATGATGAGTTATAACATACTATGAATTAATATAGGCTCAAAGACATTGAGTGACTATTTCTGCTTATCCTGTGAAGTCAGAATCTGAACTTAAGTTTCCCAATACCAAATCTATATTTGTTACAATTCTGCATTATAATATGAGAACGATTTTTACTTCACCCTATGTACTAGGAACCGCAAATCTGCTTATTTTTATGGATTAATGGACTTGTCAAACAATCCCAGAATCATGCCAATCAACATGTGTCAAGAATGCCTCAATCTATCTATTAAAATCATGGAAGGGTCTGAAGACACCCTTGCCAGAAACCATCCTGCCTTGTTTTGTATGCTTTGGGTATAGCTGTTCAATTTATTCAATACATCAAATCTTCCCTTTTTGGAAGATGCATCACAAATGCTGTCTCTACTGATAAATCTCCTCGAATTGCTTCAGTGAGGGGTTCTGTATCCCTTCTCAGGATTAAGTCCCTGCATCACTTACTGCCTATAACTCTTGGCATTTATAACATAGTATTCCATATTATGTATTTGAATAGATCTTACCTCAAAAATTTAAGATACTGGAGGGCAGACACTGTGAGACAGTCTGTCATATTCTTTTTGCATTGCCTAGAGGGCCCAGCATGGTGGTTTATACATGGCAATGGCTCAATATTTATCTGTTAGAAGAAACAGATAAGCAATTTCAAAAGACTGTAGTCCAAATTATTTACATAAGTGTCAAAACTTTAATTTATTGGTTCTAAAACAGTCTTTTTCAAGCTTCACTGGGAAAGTCCTATTATTGGTTTTCTAAGATTTAACATACCTTGCAGCCTACCCATCCCAATGATAATTTTCAAAATCCTATAGACTACTCAAATCTCATTTCAATTGTTAAGATTAAGGTTAAAGTAATTAAGTAAGCATCCATTCAATAGAAACAAACCAAAGAGATACCACCCAAATAAACAAAATGTATATTTAATCTGCTTCAGTAAAAAATAGAACTCCATTACCTATGTACAGCTTGTTTTCAGTTTTAAAAGCTCGTAAGGTGGTTATATGAAAATAACTTCCATGACTATAAGGCAATTTTTTCTGCTCTCCTCTGACATACATGAATTACAGTGATAGACAATCATATATCATTAAACTAAAATCACATTTTTTTTTTTTTGCTGGAAGAATAGGTGTGAGATGGCAGCTCACCTTCCGGCACTGTACTAGTTTAGATAACACCTGCTACAGTAACAGACAAACCACCAAATCTTACTGGTGCAACACTTATTTCTCACTCACCCAAGAGTACACATAAACCTTTCTAGTCTGACAGTGACCCAGAAACTCAGCCTCCTTCCATCTTGTGCTTCTTCAACATATGGCTTTCAGGGCTCATCTGGAAATGAAGAAGAGAACAAAAATGATTATATAAGGCAATCCAAACCCAATCTAAAGAAAAACGGGTTATCACTTCTTTTGTTTCTTCAGCCATTAGGAAATAAATTACTAGTGGACATTAATCACTAGCGTTCTAAAATTAGATATTTTGGATAAACTGAAAAACAATTCATGAATGCTAGCGTAATTAATGTTGTTTTACTCTTTGTCCATATACTTGTCTCTGCTGCTTTGCCTTGATGAAAAACATACAGCTCTACTAAATAACTGATTTTATTTTTCTTTTGCCATTTTCAAATGCGGAAATAAGATTCTCTATTGAAATTAATTTTTATGGTGTTCTGTGAAAATAATTCCTTTCTGCTGAATTTAAAGGTCTTCTTTACTTTAATAATTCCACTTAAAATTTATAGTTCAAAATGTGATGTATCCCATGACAAATGTAACTTAAATTTACTTCATCTTATAATGGCTCCATTACAATAACTCAGTAAAATCTGGGTAGAAGATTAAAATATTATATACATTCTAGAATTTGTTAAGAAAATATGTAATATTTAAATATGTAACATATTGGAGAATAATAATTAAAATAATAAAAATATATTTTATAGCTTCCAGCCCAGCAGAGGGGGATAAAAGTTATAGAGTCATTGGACAATACACAAACACCCTATTCTATCTAGACACATGATAGCACTGCATTTCCCTGCCCATTTGAATCCAGGATGTCCAAGTAACTTCTTTTGACCAATGGCATAGGAGTGGGAGTGGCTTGTGTCACCTGTAGATGGCAGCTTTACGAGCCAAGTAGGTGTTTGGCATATTGTTTTCTCTGCTTCTCTTAGGAAGCATGTGTTGAGATGGAGCCTGCATCAGCTTAGATTTCTGAATGACTCAATAAGTCAACCCTCAACGACCATGTAGAATGAATGAGAAATAACCTTGACTTGAAACCACCAAAAGTTTAGGCTTTGTTATTCCAATATCCCAAGATTTTCCTGACCAGCAGTCAAATTGAAACCATGGAAAGGGAAAATTAAAGATAAAGAAAAAAGGCTGGCAAACAGAAAACAATGCAACAGTAGGACTAAATATGTTATAAATCACAATAAAGGTAGGTAGATGAAACCTGCCTATTAAAAGATCTGTTGATTAAAAATTATATGCTTTTTTAAAACACACTTTGTAAGCACATGCATACACAGTGCATTAGTTCAGGTTTTCCAAGAAGCTAAGACATGATTAAATGTATAGGAAATTTATTGGAGAAAATTCTTGTGAGGACAAAAGGGAAAGGTGGGAAATGAATGGGACCCTTCTGACTGATGTAGGTCTGAACCCTGTGAAGAATAGGGGGAAGAAAGTATAGGATAGGAAGATCTTGTACCGCAGTGCAGTTGCAATAAGTTTTTGACACTCTAATCTGGAGTCCTTTAATCAAAGTCACCTGGTGGATGAGTCTACATGTCCCAGAAACGGGCCTGTATTAGGTCTCTTGATATGCTCAGCCTTACACTAGGAAAAGTGTGTCCTCATCATGAATACGGGGTTGAATCCAGAATAGCAAAAGCTGGAGAAACTGTTCAATTATGCTTTCCAATCAGGAGATCTGAGGCATGCATTTTTATGGCTACTATAAACAGACAATCATATACAAAGAGATGGGAAATTTCTAATAAGCTAAACCAAAGACAAAAGAAAGCATCATAAGAATAGTGCTATCAGAGAAAATAGTTACCAGCTAAAAGCATTTAAAGGAATAAAGAAAGTAATAATAAAAGAAATCTGTGATGGCTTTGCACTTGTCAATCCAGCTACATCTGGAACTTCCCAGAATTCCCTTCCCTGTATATTTCCAGTTTAGGGTTGGCCTCAATAGAAATTTGTATAACATTTGGAAGGAGGAAATTAAGTAATAGCTACTTTTGTACTCTGCAGCTCAGTTGTAGTGCCCAGGAAAGCCCCTGTGCCAAGAGCTCCTCTGACTCCTGCTGGGTCCGGTCCTGAAGCTTCTTCAACTTCTGCATCATTATACACAGTTCTGTCCTTATACACAGTTCTGTAGCAAAAGGGCATTAGCTTCTTCTATAGGTCACCTGCGTCATCAAAGGTCAAGGCTTGAAGGCAGTGAAATACAAACACAGATTCCGGTTTGTCCACCTAGTTTCTAGCTTATCCTCTCTGGTTCCATTTGTTTCTTGCTCTTAACAATTTCACATCCATTTTCCTTCTCGGGAGATCTCAGAGTTCTAGGAAAGATGGTGGAATACCATGGATACAACTACATAACACCCACATCAGTGTAAATAACCCAGAAATGACCTGAAGACTGGAAGAACAGACTCCTCACAGCTAAATTTAGGGAAGAGGCCACATCAAAGAGGGTAGGAAGGGCAGAGACACTGTCAGGAGCTAAAGAGACCCACAAGGATTCTCTGCAGGAGGGAAGGATGCTGTGGATCCTGAGAGGGGAAAGAAACAGACCTCACACCAGGCACCCCAGCCATGGGGAACCCACATGGGGAAGATGAATCCCCATAACATTTGGCTCTGAAAAACAGAGGGGCAAAATTTGTGAGTTCTTACAGTTAGTGGGGCTTGACACATGGAACTTTAAAAATCAGTAGACTTGATTCTGGGAGAGCCTGGAGGGCAAGAGGAAACTTAGTCTCTGCCTTTAAAGAGAGAGCACAACAAATAGCCTTGCTGAGATACAGCACAGAAACAGCACTTTGAAAAACACCTGGCCAATACAGGAAGGAGATTTATTTACTAACCTCAAAACATGTGCTACAGGGGCAGGGATAGTGGGGAAACTTCTCTAGGAACAAAGAAGCTGGCAGGCATCATTTCTCCCCAACCCCCCCCCCTCGCCCCGCCAACCCCTGCCTTCAACACAAGAATACCTGCAGGAACCAGCACAGTGCCAACACTCAAACTAACTTGCTAACACCCTGCACCCCACATCCACATTCTCCTACAGACTTGCCCCCTCTAATATGCCTCTGGCGGGAGCCCATCCAAACCATTGCCACAAGCCTGGAAGTGTGCAAGCAGCCCCAACAGGTATCAGTACCACTCCAAACTGACTCCTGCCTTGAGGAGATGGGATGATAACCACACACACCAGTCCAACTGTAGCCCCAGCAGTGTACTGGGTGCAAACACCTGTCCTGACCATAGGTCCTGCCCACCAAAAATGCTTCTCAGAGCACAAGATGGAGAAAGTGCCCTGTATTTCAGTGCTACTTCATCTCTGGTAATGCCTGCATTGACTCTACTCAAGCACAAGGCAGGACCATCCTGGCCCACTAACAACACAGGGACCAAATTCTGCCCACAACAGGCAAAGAGCCACTGCAGATGAGTGGACTAAAGGCAAAAGGTGCACACAACACACATAGGAGACAGCCCTGAAGTGCCAGGTTCTGGTGAATAGGGGACACTGCAATGCAGGGCACTATAGGACTTCTTCTTCATAAGGCCACTACTTTCAAAAAGCAAGTGATGTAACTGACTTTCTTAACACATAGAAATATACAAAGACAGACAAAATGAGAAGACACAGGAATATGTCTCAAATGAAAGAACAGGAAAAAAATCCCAGGAAAAGATCTAAATAAAACAGAGATAAGTAATATACCTGATACAGAATTTAAAGTAATGGTCATAAAGATACTACTCATTGGACTTGAGAAAAAAGTGGAGGACTTTAGTGAGACCCTTAACAATGAGACAGAACACATTTTAAAAAATCAGAGATGAAGAACTCAATTAACTGAAATTAAAATAAAACAAATGGAGGGGCACTTGGGTGGCTCAGTTGGTTAAGTATCTGACTTCAGCTCATATCATCATCTCATGGTTCATGAGTTTGAGCCCCACATCAGGCTCTGTGCTGACAGCTCAGAGCTTGGAGCCTGCTCTGGATTCTGTGTCTCCCTCTCTGTCTCTCTGACCCTCCCCCACTCATGAGCTCTCTCTCTCTCTCTCTCTCTCTCTCTCTCTCTCTCTCTCAAAAATAAATACACATTAAAAAATATGAAAATAAAATAAACCAAATGCAATAAATAGTAGAATAGAGGAGGCAGAAGAATGGATCAGTGACCTGAAGGACAGAGTAATGGAAGCAATCAAGATCCAGAGAACAGAGAAAAAAAATAATTAAAAAATAAATTAGATTTAGGCAACTCAGCAACACCATCAAGTACAATAACATTCACATTATAGGAATCCCAGAGCAAGACACAGAAAAAGAGACACAAAGACAGAAAGAGAGACAGAAAAAGTATTTTAAGAACTAATAGCTTGAAACTTCCCATGTGGTGTTGGAGACAGGAATCCAGATCAAGGGTGCACAGGGATCCCCCAACAAAATCAATCCAAGGAGGTGAAACCCAAGACACATAGTAATTAAAATGGCAAGAAGTAGTAATAAGGAGAGAATTTTAAAAGCAGCAAGAGAAAACAGTTACATACGAGGGAAATTCCATAAGGCAATTAGCTGATTTTTCAGCAGAAAGTTTGCATGCTGTATTCAAATGCTGAAAAGAATAAATATGCAGCCAAGAATACTCTATCCAGTAAGGCTATCATTCAGAATAGAAGACACAAAGAGTTTCCCAGACAACCAAAAGTTAAAGAAATTCATCACCATTAAACCAGTCTTACAAAAAATGTTGAAGAGGACTCTGAGTGGAAAGAAAAGACCGAAAGTAGCAGTAAGAAAAGTAGGAAGCACAAAACCAGTAAAAATAAGTATACCCATAAAATCAGACAAGGTATTCCCCAAAATGGATGTAAAGTATGACACCATATACTTAAAATGTGGGCAGGAGAAGAGGAGTAAAGAATGGGTTCAAATTGAAGCTACCATCAACTTAACATAGACTTCTATGTGCGTAAGATATTATATTCAAACCTAATGGTAACCACAAATAAAAAAAAAACAGTAATAGATACGCAAAAAAAGAGAGAAAGGAATCTGAGTATATCACTAAAGAAAGGCAGCAACCATGAGAAAAGGGAGAAAGAAACGAAAGGAACAGAGAAGAACTATAAAAACAATCATAAAACAAGTAACAAATGGCAATAAGTACATACCTATCAATAGTTAATTTGAATGCAAATGGAATGTAAATGTTAATCAAAACAGAGGGTTAATGAAATGGATAAAAAAGCAAGACCCATCTATATGCTGCCTACAAGAGACTCATTTCATACTTAAAGACACATGCAGATTGAAAGTGAAGGTATGGAAAAGAATTTATCATGCAAATGTAAGTGAAAAGAAAGCCAGGGTAGAAATACTTATATCAGACAAAATATACTTTAAAACAAAGACTTTGACAAGAAATGAAAAAAGACACTATATAATCATAATGGGAACAATCCATCAAGAAGATAATATAGAATACAGAAGACATTCAGATTGTCAATAGACACATGAAAAGAAACTCATCATCAACAACACTCATCATCAGGGAAATACAAATCAAAACCATAATGAGATACCACCTCACACCTGTTAGAATGGCTAAAATCAACAACATAAGAAACAACAAGTCTTGGGAAGGATGTGGAGAAAGGAAAACCCTCTTGCACTATTGGTGGGAAGGCAAATAGATGCAGCCACTCTGGAAAACAGCATGGAGGTGCCTCAAAAAGTTAAAAATAGATCTACCTATGATGCAGCAATTGCACTACTAGGTATTTACACAAAGGATACAAAAATACTAATTCAAAGGAATACATGCACCCTGATGCTTATAGCAGCATTATTTACAATAGCCAAATTATGGAAACAGCCCAAGTGTCCATCAACTGATGAATGGATAAGGAAGATGTGGTATATATATGCAATGAAATATTATTCAGGCATAAAAAAGAATGAAATCTTGCCATTTACAACGATATGGATGGAGCTAGAGGGTATAATGCTAAGTGAGATAAGTCAGTCAGATAAACACAAATACCACAGGATTTCACTCATATGTGGAACTTAAGCAAAACAAATGAGCAAATGAAAAAAGAGACACACCAAGAAACAGACTCTTAACTATAGAGAACAAATTGGTGGATACCAGAGGGGAAGTGGATGGAGGGATGGGTGAAACAGGTGAAGGGGATTAAGAGCACACTTATCATGATGAACACCGAGTAATGTGCAGAATTGTTAAATCACTATATTGTACACTTGAAACTAATATAACACTGTATAATAACTATAATAAAAAAAAAGACTAGCAGGGAGATACAAAATCACAATCACAGTATAAGAGTTTAACACATTTTTATTAGAAACAAAAAATAGTAAATATATAAAATATTTGAACAATATTGGTCTCATACATATAACACTAAAAAATTTATTTTATATATGTATTATATATGTATATGCCTAGAAAATAGAAAAAGAGACTTTAAGTATACAAGGAGGAATACTGTCCACAAGTAAGCTTCAATAAGCTATAAAGAAATTATATCATATATATTTTCAGATAATTAAGGTATAAATTACCAATAAAATATAGTGAAACATTTATATGTGAATAGAAACTAAAAACTCCTGCATAATCTTTGAAGCAAAGAGGAAACAGCAATGGAAATTACAATATATTTAGAGTGACTTTTCTACATAGCACATATAAAAATGTGTGTGTTAGTGCTGAAGTATATTACAGTATGTTTGTGGACTTAAGTGGATATGATGAAAACAAAATAAAGAAGAATTTTTAAGTACACACCATGTGTTCAACTTAAAAAACAAAAAAGAACAGTAAAGTCATCCTAAAGAAAACAGAACAAAGGAAATAATAAAAATAAGGGAAATTAATAAAATGGAAAGCTGAGAAACAATAGTGTTGATGAAGAAAACAAGCTATAATCTCCAGAAATACTATTCAAGAAGCAAAGAATGAGAGATGATATAAAAAACAACATGAGATCATTTAAAAGAGGACTAACAACAGATACTGGAAAGATTCTAAAAAGTAATAGGATATATTAGGAAAAAAATTTTAGCAAATAAAATTTACAACTTTGATGAAATGGATAACACTTAGAAAAATATAAATCGCTTAAACTCAAAGATGAAATGGAAAACCATTTCCATTTGCCAATAAGGCAATGAAGTTTACAGAAATTAGATTATTAATAGTTACAATATTGTTAGATTCTGCAAAGGACCAGAGGCCCAGATGACTTTCAAGGTAATCTTAACTCCAAGGAAAAAAACTCCTTATTGTTTTATATAAACTATTGCAAAGAACCACAAGAACAGTAACTACAAAGCAACAATAAATACCACCAAGAGACATACAAGAAAAGTATAGACTATTCTCACTTATAGATGCAAAAATGCTAAATAAAACACAAATGAGTATAATTAACCTATTAAAAAAATATATACCAGGAACAAGAAAAGTTTATCAAGGTGGTGCAACATCAGAAAATCTGTTACACACTATAGTAACAAGTAAGGAGAACAATTATACAATCATCTAAATAAATGACAAAAAATATAAATAACATGTTAAAAATTACATTTATAGTAAAATATTTTAGTAAACTCAGAAGACAAGACCATTTCCTTACCTTGATAAAGAATACCTGTGAAAAAGCTAAAGCAAGTTATTATCCTTAACTGTGAAACTTCAGAGCATTATTTTAAACCAGAAACAAGATAAAGGTGACTACTACCACCATTTTATTTAAAATTTTATTGGAAGTTCTAGTCACTGTGATAATTAAAAGAAGTAAACTATACTAAAGTATTAGACAGAAATACATGTATGTCCATCTTTATTTGCAGATGACCTAATTGCATGGAAAATCCATAGAAATGTACAAATTATTTAAAATACTGGCAAGTCAAGAAAGTTTTCTGGTTGTGAGATCAGCATTCAAAATACATTGCAGTTGAATACCTTAACAATAACCACTAAAAAATTATAAAAGAAAACAAGATTCTATTCAAAATAGCATCAAAACCTGTAAATGTTAGGGTTCTACCTAACAAAATATGGATGAGGAGACTCAAGTGTATGAGTTTCAATTTCCCCAAAATTCATCCATAAGTTCAATATGATTACAGCCAAAGCTCCAGACATTTTTAAGGAGTTTGACATAGTTCTAAAATTTATTTAGAAAATTAAAGAGCCAAGAATAGCTAGAACAATTCTGAAAATGAGAATTAAACAGAGGCTTGTCCTATGAGATAGAATTTTCTATATTTAATGTGGTTAAAACAGTGATGTGGACCAGGATAAGCAAATTGACAGAGTACAGAATACAAAGATCAGAAATAGACCCAGACACATATCAAAATGTAATGGGTAACATAAATATCATTACAAAGTAGTAACAATGAATCATCCAATAAATGGTACAACGATGATTGGCTTTCCTTATCAGAGAAAAATCAGGTATCTACTCCTACCATATATAAAAATAAATTTTATATTTAATAAATACCTAAAAGTGAAAACTAAAATTTTTAGAAGAAAAACATGTAAAAAAAATCCTTATGAGTTTGAAATAGAGGATAATTTCTTAAATGACACTCAATGAACAAAATCCCTAAAAGAAAAGATTGATGGGGCACCTGGGTGACTCAGTCTGTTAAGTGTCTGAATCTTGATTTCCACTCAGATCAGGATCTCACGGTTGGTGAGATCAAGCCCACATCAGGCTCTGTGCTGACAGTGTAGAGCCTATTTGGGATTCCTCTCTCTCCCTCTCTGTCTACCCCTCCCCCAATCATACTCACTCTCTCTCGCTCTCTCTCTCAAAATAAATAAACATTAAAAAAAGAAAAGATTGATAAATGTGATGATATTAAAATTAAAAATAAAAACATTATTTATGTTCAAAGACACCATGAACACAATGAAAAGCAAAGCACAGACTGGAATATAAAATTTGCAGATGCTCTGAGTTGTGCTTTTTAGTTTACATGAAATCAACTCATATCAAATCTGATCTTTTTTTATTTAAACGAATAGCTGTATTTGACCAGCGGACATGACATTTCTATGTGATTAATTTCCCGATTTTTCTAGTATCTAACAAACTTTTATCTCATACGTACTTTTTAAAAAAAACCCTTAAAACCTTATTAGTTTTATGTCAAAGATATTTGCTGTCATTCTTACACTGTTGAAAACATTTTTATAGTGTTACCCAGAATAGCAACTGTCACTCCTTAAGTATTCAGTAAATGTAAATCCAATAAAATATAATGCTATAGGCTTAGCCCTTATGCTGACAACGAGTATTGTATCAGTGACAACCTGGGAGCTCTTTGTTCCATGCCAGAATTAAGTCAAACAAAGAAAATTTTCAGGAGTTCAGAGTGTGTTCTGTGATCTACCATCTTCAACGTTTATTTTATTTTTGGGACAGAGAGAGACAGAGCATGAATGGGGGAGGGGCAGAGAGAGAAGGAGACACAGAATCGGAAACAGGCTCCAGGCTCCGAGCCATCAGCCCAGAGCCTGACGCGGGGCTCGAACTCACGGACCGCGAGATCGTGACCTGGCTGAAGTTGGACACTTAACCGACTGAGCCACCCAGGCGCCCCTGTGATCTACCATCTTGAGCTGATGTGTCCACATGCCCAGGCCCACTTCATCAGAAATGCACCTTTCAGTTACATTTTCTCTCCTAGTCCTGCTCCTTATTTATTTGGCAGAGACAACTTTTCCAAGCTAGTAGTAAGGATTTTTTTTTTAATTAGCTAGGGAATGGGGTAGTGTTAGGAGCACGGGGAGTCTAAATTACTAGCACTGTTGCATTCCCATTTCTAGTACCATATGGTTAAAATATGCTGAAGGGAAAAGCAACATATGGTTTATCTCTTTCCCCAGAAATTTCGATTTAGTAGTGACATACTTGGTAACAGTTTGAAACAAGAGAGAGCATTTGAAGAAGCCTGAGAGAAATTGTTCTATTAAATTCCATTGGCATACCAGTGCAAAAGGGGTCTCATCAAGTGCCCCCTACTGTCATCATAGGAAGAAATACAGTGTCAGAGAAACTGGGGCATGGAGACAAGGGAATCTTTCAGAGTGAACTGATTTCTAGCACCCAGTGACATTTACAAAGGAAGAGGTAAGTGAGAGGAACCATCAACCATAACGTTTCTAAACTTCCACTGTGCTTCAATTACAACCAGAGTCACTGGAGTGACTACACTCAGTAAATGATTATATGAATAAACTAAGTTCCATCCAATTCAGAATATTCTTTTGTTGCATTTTCTGATTGCCTATATAATTATTATAGCACCTGTATGCTTTTTTATGCTAATATATAGTTTTAAATAAGGATAGAAGGAAATAAATGTCTATGTGTGTGTGCGTGTGTGTGTGTGTGTGTGTTGTGTGTGTGTGTGTGTGTGTGTGTGTGTGTGTGTGTGTTTGCGTGTGTGTGTTCATTCATCTGACATTTATCTGGCTGTCGGGATCAGACAGTAGAGACCAAGCAAATTTTGAAACCAGACAGACTTAGGTTAAATCCTGCTTCTTTCATTTATGTATGATGACCTAGACAAGTTACTTAGTGAATCTCAAGTTTGCTCATCTGTAAAACAGAATTTATAATACCTGCCAGCAGTAGTAAAAAGAATTAAGGCGTGCTTAAATGTGTGAAGTATAAATAAACAATATAATAATAATGTAACATAATAAATAGTTGTCTTCTCTACTAGCAAGACAAACTGAATATTCATGGATTGTCAATTTTTCTGTATTCTTATATGTCTTTTAAATTTTTTGGAAATGCCATTATCTGAAAGAACTAAAATATCTCTACAATTATATATGTAATCTATTGAAAGAAAATTCCTTAAAATATGATGAACTATTCTGTTCTCATTACACTTAAAATTTGTGCTCATTATTAAAATGTATTGAAACTATAAAATTGGTTTAAGTGCTGTTTATATGAATTTTAACCTAGATGTATTCACATATATCAACAAGAGCATTTTATTACATGTCATAAGGATCATATGAGTCTTGTAAAATATTGAGCATATTCTTGACTGAAAATCTAGAATCCAGAAAATCATGGGTTCTGAGTTTAACTCTCTGATAATTTAACCAAAGATCCACACACAATGGATTAGAATATAAGGTCTTCATCAACAGATTCAAAGAGAACTCATCCTTCATTCATTCCATTAAAAACACTTATCAAAAGCCAATCAGATTTTAAATACTCCTCTATTTGGTCACTAAAGAAACAGGTAGCTCACAAGCCGGGGGTCTTCCATCTTCATATCCTTCTGTCACCCAACTGCCTTCCTCCATATAAGCCTCTTCTGAATTACCAGTTCCTCCATGAAGTCAAAATTCTATACAAAAGTAGTAAACACTTCTTGCCACCATTTTATCTCATCACACAACACTTTGGAATCCTTGAAGTCATTCTTAAATAGACACACACTTTCTTGAACATATTAGTAAATTGTCTAATTACTAGAATGATTCACCAACTAATTCAATATTTGCTGGTTATCTAGGTTATTTGCATTTATATCAATGGTATTTTTTAAAAGAAAGAAAAAGACTACATATTAACTTGCTCATTATAAGATAAACAGTGATGAGACATTAAAGTTACTTAGTTGCTTTTGTGTTAATAAGCAATAACTCCATAGCTATATTACTTTTTCTGTTAAAGGCAATACTAATTATAAGAATGTAGAAAAGCTCTTGACCGGATATAGGGATTGCTGTGCAAAAAGGTTCCCAAGACAGCAAGATCAGTCAGAGAAGGCAATTTCAGGAGAGGAGAAAGACTTAACTTGTGAGCACTGGGAGACGGGGTATGAAAGTGCTGAGTGGGGATAATGGAATAAAGTAGAAGAAAGTTGTGACACGATTACACCTTCTCCATTGCTGTTTTATCACTACAACTTAAGTCAAATTAAAATATTCAAAGGAAGTAAAAGTGATACAAATTTAGGATGGCCACAAAGACTGAAAGAAAATTCACCTATAGGGTCCCCTATAGATTTTGTTATAATTCACCAGCCAAAGCCTTGAAAACCCTTCTTTGGTTGGTTCTGACCACTACTAGAAGGTCTCCACCTACATACTCCAAAGATTTTACTGATTACCTTCCTAGTTGATGCATGAATCTACGATCATTTGCTAATTCATTGTTACAACAGGGTCCACTTTTATTTCACTATCACAATCGTTTCATTTTAGAAACTTTTTATTGAAGTGCAATATTCATACAAAAGGCATATATATTCATAAACATGCTATTTGGTGAATTTTCACAAAATAACCACACCTGTGTAACTAGCACCCCAGCACTAAGAAACAGAACATTACCAACACCCCAGAAGTCCTCCTGTACATGAGAGTATCAATTACACTTTGAACAGCACAGATTAGCTTTGCCAATTTTTATACTTTATATAAATGCACTCATACAGAATGCATTCTTTTGTGTGTCTGGCTTTTTTCATTTAATATTAAGTTCGTGAGATTCATTTATACCGCGGCAATTAACAGGTCTTTTGTATTCACTGCTGAATAAGTACGCTATTGTGTGAATATACCACAACTTACCTTTCTATTCTAATGTGGGGGGCATTTGAGCAGTTGTCATTTGGGGGCTACTATGATAGTATTACTATGAACATCCGAGTGCCTATACAATTGCAATGAACTACTGCATAAAACAATGTTCCTTGGAAAATAATATGCTCACATTTTCGATTTAATAAATGATTATATGTTATTTTCTATGCACTAGGCTATATTTAATTATTTTATTGATTGATTGATTGATTGATTGATTGATTGTGTAAATTTAGAGAATCCAAGCAGGCTCCACGCTCAGCACAGAGCCTGATGTGGGGTTCTATCTCATAACCCTGGGATCATGCCTGGAGCCAAAATCAAAAGTCTGATGTTCAACTGACTGAGGTTCCCAGGCACCCCACTATTTACTTATTTTAAAACCCTCCTGACCATCTTATGAGATAGATACTATTATTAATCTAATTTAATGAGGAAATGGAAGCACAAGACAACATAACTAGTGAATGGCAGAAGCAGAATTTGAATCCAGGTAGCCTAGCACTACACTCTGAGATTGACTTTTCATTATTTTTTTTTAATTTTTTTTTTTACATGTATTTATTTTTGAGAAACAGAATGAGACAAAGCGTGAGCGGGGGAGGGGCAGAGAGAGAAGGAGACACAGAATCTGAAGCAGGTTCCAGGCTCTGAGCAAGCGGTCAGCACAGAGCCTGATGCGGGGCTCAAACCCACAAACTGTGAGATCATGACCTGAGCCGAAGTCGGACGCTCAACCGACTGAGCCACCCAGGTGCCCCTGAGATTGACTTTTTAAAATACTTCTAATATGCACTAGTAGATACTGAATAGTTATTAGTTGCCTTCATTTCTTGGCACTTGGGCAATGGTGTTCGCTGTCATGGGAGGTTAGAGCTATGGTGCCCAGGGTGTCCTTGGTGAGTGAAACTCTTAGATATTTCTCAGTCATCAGAACCCTATGTTTTTCTTACCTTGGATCCATTATACTGGCCTAACTTTTTCCCTTTCCACAGAAACTATCTGAGCTTCTGAGAAGATTCTTTCTGCTCCCTGTCCACTAAGAAACACCACACAGTTTCACAATTTCTCCCTGCATTTCCATAGGCTTTGGAAATTCTGTGCCAACACAATTGGGAGATACACACATGCTTCCTTCTCAGGCTAGCCCAGCCACAATTGTTTTCCCTTCTCAGGACAAGATAAGAAACACAGAGGTATATTCTCCCAGTATTTTTCATTCTTTTATTCATATGAAAAATTTATTTAGCACATACTATGGAACCAGAAAGTACTAGGTATTGTGGCAAATATAAAATGGAGTAAAAAAACAACCAATGATCTTAAGAAGTATACAGTCTAGCTCAAGAAATGAATAAGATCTTATTCTTTAAAGTACTATACGAAATACATGTGGAAGGGTGATATTTAAAAGCTTTAGTACCTATCAAGACATAAATATTGGCCAATCACAATGCATGTCATGTGCAGACAATGGCATGGCTGTGTGTAACTTTGGAATAGCAGCCTGGCATGTGCAAGGGACAGAACCGGATAGAAGGCTGTAGCCAGAACACGGAACACTTCAAATGCCAAGTGACGTGCCTTGACTTCATTCTCTAAGCCCCACAGAGCCACAGTGCAGTTCTGAGCATGGTTATGATACAAAAGTCTATGTTTAGGGACTTATTTCTCAGTCCTTGAGCCTACTGGAGACCCAAGGCCACAGAATAAAGATTGTTCTTTCCTATTCTTGTGGCTTTACTTCTAAACAACCCATGACCCATCAAGCACTGGTTTATAATTTTTTCACTTACTATAGCTTTCTGAAAGAGCACAAAGACCAGATCTGGTTAGTTGTGTTTGGACATTTGGAATATTGCAGAGTTGTCATCCGTCAAGAAGCAGACAGCCAGCTGAGCTTTTGACTTGTGTGTGCCAAAGAACAACTGAAATAAAAAGCTCACAAGGGGATGTACAATATGACTGGAATTTCCCTCTGCCAGCTGGCTGCTCTGACACTTGTGCTTCTTTTCATAACGTTTCCCACTTTTCAGACTACTAAGTAAGGAAGCAAAGGTTAAGCAGGGGGGGCTGGGCAAATCCCAGTGGAGTAACATAAATGAAGGAATGTGGAAAGATGTCTCAGAGAGACACTGCTTTTGAATTAAAACTCCATAAGAAGGTTCCCCTTAGCACTTTCTCTCAAATTTGTCCTTTTGGGACATGGTTTGCTAATTTCTCTCTTATGAACTGTGAGCCCTGTTTCATCCACCAAGGATGCGTTGGCTAAACTTATCAGCTTGGCTTATAAAACAGGGTTGGAAAATCTCTGGGTGCACTGTCTGCAGGGAGGATGGCATGGTGTGAAAAGGTTGAGCACTGGTCTGAGACTGCCTGGGTGTGATCTGGCTGGTCAGTATGCTGTAAGGTCTTGGAAGCGTTTCTTATTGTTATTTTCCTCATCTGTAAGATGAATATGATAACAGTAACTACCTCATATGTGGTAGTGAAGATTAAATTACTTTCAACATACGTAGAAAAGAACCTGACATGTAGCAAGGAAGCACGCGCGCGCGCACACACACACACACACACACACACACACACACACACACAGGTTGAGTTGTTTCACCTGTGTCTCTTTCCATTCTTTAATACCCTTTTGTTAATGAAGCCCAAGTATCTATAAGCCACAAACTACTGAAGATTCATGTATTTCTCAAAGCACAAATCACTAAAACAAACAAAAACACCTAAAAATATAGAAATATAACAGAAACTCAGATTCGTGCATATTTTTTTCCTGTAAGATGACAGGTCTCCATTAAGACCTCTTTCTAATTTTCTGGACAAGCCAGGCTGCTCTGAATACAAACTACTAATAATTCTCTAATTAAAGATATGTTAAGATCACTAAAATATCTGCTAGCTTATTGAATGAACTTAATATTATTGATTACTCCTAAAGCAGTAAATGTGAGATGTCACATTGAGCTGGACAAGTAACCCCTTCTTTCTCAATACTCTTCAAAGTCTACTTGCAAAGGTGTGTTTTGCAGAGAAAACCACCTTCGCAGAGGGGACAGCACTGGCCAGTGAGGTACTTCACAAATCATTATATATACCCATTATAAAAGGGAAGGTCACTCAGATGCTAAGGAATGGAAAACCCATCTATCTGGAAATCTTGTGATTTGGATCATACTACTGATTTTTAGAGTGACTTTCTTTTGATTATAGCACAATTTCCTTGCTTTTTGCCTCACGCTGGTCATCTGTAAGATGGGAATGATTTAAATGATTTTTCCTTACAGTGACCCTGAGGTATTTTTAAAGATTAAAATCACAATAAAACTGTGAAGTGCTTTGAGTTCCACAAAGTAATCAAGGACTGGTACTAGAGAGCACATCATGCACATCAACAGATGGCACTCTTTGTTAGTGTCAGTAAGATCTGGACGACCAGCTAATTGTGTTATTTTATAAGGAAGTAGGTCAACAGAAAGCACCAAGCAGGAAAAGAAAAAAAAAAACTAGCATGTGTGTGATGATCAATTCTTTGAATTATTCATTCTCATCATTGATTGCTTAATTGAGTAATACAGATACAAATTCCAAAGTGCCCTCCAGAACTCAAGACATTAAGACAACAGCAAGATTCTCTGGCTTGGAAGCATCTGTCTAAGATGTATAAAGGGTTCTGTTTTAAAAGAGAAGCTGGCTAGGAGTCCCTGATGAAGATTTTCCTAACTAACTTCTCACCCAAATTTGTTTGAAATTTAAAAAAAATATATGAAAATACAATGCAAGGAGACCCAAACTTTCAGGCAAACCTGTGCCAGAATCTGGGAGGCAACTTCAGGGATGTCAAACAACTGGGCAAAGAGAGGAACAGCCCTGAAAGCAGGGAACACTGAGAAATTTGTCTTATTTTACTTATTTTTTATTTTTTATTTGAGAGAGCGAGAATACATACACGCACACATACACAAATGGGAGAAAGGGGCAGAATGAGAGAATCTTCAGCAGGCTCCATGCTCAGCACACAGCCCAACGTGGGGCTAAAATCCCACAACCCTGGGATCATGACCTGAGAGAAATTAAGAACTAGACGCTCAACGAACTGAGTCACCCAGGACCCTGACCCACTGGGAATTTCAGTTTCTCATGCTGTGAGATGTGTAGATCATGATGTGAGATGTGAGATGTGTACAACTTCAGATGTGTAGAAAATCAGAAATTGAGATTTAGGAAGAAGTCTCCTTCATAAGCCAATAGAATTGTCAACTACAACATATGGTAAGAATTGTGCTAAGAGGGGCACCTGGGTGGCTCGGTTGGGTGTCCAACTTCGGCTCAGGTCAGGATCTCACAGTTCGTGGGTTCAAGCCCCACATCAGGCTCGTGCTGACAGCTCAGAGCCTGGAGCCTACTTCAGATTCTGTGTCTCCCTCTCTGCCTCTCCCCACTCACACTCTGTCTCTCTCTCAAAAATAAATAAACATTAAAAAAAAAAAGAATTGTGCTAAAAGCTGGCATATTAGCCTAACAATGGAAAAATGGTAGTGCTAAAATCTACTGACAAACCACTTGCATAGAAAAATAAGATTATCTATTTAATTGTCTATCTATTTAAAGGCACAGACAAAAAACCCAAAGCCCACAATAAATTGAAAATGGGGTAATTGAAGGAAAAGGGAAAAGGAACATAATTCTCAACTCCTATATTAAGAAGTATACCTTCCAAAGTTACTTTACCCACTTTAGAAAGATTTGTCATCCTTTGTAAGATGAAAGAAAACATTTACTCTATGAAACAGAAGCTGAAAGTTATACGGAGAATGAAAAAAAAGTATAAGATTATAAGAGGCGTGACTGATATGCAAAAGAATGAAAACAACTAAAAATGCAACTGTAACTCAGAAAATTCACTCACAGATTATGTACCTAAATCTAAAGAAATTCTTTTACCTCCTATGTCTGTACCAGGAGTTATAAAACAAACTACTGAAGTAGTTGTGAACATAAAAGAATACCATCACTGAAAGACTTGAGTATTAAAATCAGAAGTGTTCACTATATTCAAGGCAAAAATTCATTAAACTGGAAAATGAAATAGAATCACATTGACTTACATTCTGGAAAAAAAACTTTAAATTCAATAATTAAGAAAGTTTATTTTAAGCATTCAGGAAGGAAAATAATTAATGACTTCTAATAAAATTGAACCACATGCTATTTATAAGACTTTATTTTCCACAAACAAAATTATGTAAGCCCATGCAGCAACATCTCTTAAGGGAAAAATTGTGAGGGTAAAAGTTGCAAGAATTATGTTTCCAGAGAATTTGACCTTCAGATATGAAGGAAACAGGTATCCACAGGTTTGCAAGAGCTCAAAAAATGAACTATCCATGTGTGGTTCTCGAAAAGGTTAAAGTTATACTCCTACTGACCAAGAGATGAATCCTAATGAAGACCTCAAGCAGAGGAAGTCATAATATACATCAAGCCAGCTCAACAGAAAGGTAATCACAAGAACTATTGCTAATATTGTTATAAAACAAAGAGCAAACACATCAAGTAAAATATGAATTTAATGATAATTATATGGATTGAAGCTTGTAGATTTTGGTAAGAGAAACAGATGTGAGGAAAAGACAAAGCAGAAAAGGAAACTGAACAAAATTCTTCACTTTGTATGAAGGAAGTCAAAATCTTCCTTTTCTTTTATAATCCTGATCATTAAAAATACGAATTAATAAGTATAATTCTGAAAAATCCAAAATAATTCTTTACACAATTAAAAGACAAATATTAGAGAGTGTAAAAACTTATGACATAAGCAATGTTACCAAAAAATTGAGGAAAATCACAAAAAGAATCACAAAAGAAATGTGAATAAACATTTTAGTCATAATAGTAATTTGAATGATTGAAAATTCCTTAATGGCAGACAAAAAATTTCAAATCCAGTTTAAAATCATTGAATTTCATGATATTTATAAGAAATACTCTAAAACAAAGTGATATAGACAAGTGGAAAATAAAGAATGGGCAAGTATGCATCAGGCACTCACAAAAGAAAACAGGAAATACTAATTTCAAAAAGGGCAAAAGATATTAATGGTGGCCCAAGGGTCATTACATATTTATAAAGATATGTATCACAAGGAAAAAAATAGTCATTCAACTTTACAAGCAGAGTAAGATCATGTCAATACCTATAAAGCAAGGGCGTTAGAAATATTAGAAATGAGAAAAGGAAAGCATTTTGTTATGGGAGACTTTAACACATCCTTCTTAGCCCCTGATAAACATATACTGGGTAAATATATATAATTAGTAAGTTTGGATCTATTTATATGTTGACTTTTCTATCCTAAAAACAGGAAAACATATATATACATGGACACTATTTTTAAAATTAATATAACTTTTCATAAAAATTCAAATATCGTCACAAAGAAAATGTTCAAAAGTGATCTAAATCAGAAATTACAGAGCCTACATTCTCAGACCACAGTGCAATAAAACATTTTTTTTAAGTTTAAATAAAAATTCAAACACCTAGGGGGTGGCTGCATGGCTCAATCAGTTAAGGGTCTGACTCTTGGTTTCAGGTCAGGTCATGATCTCAGAGTTCTTGAGTTTGAGCTCCACATTGGGCTCAGTGTTGACAGTGTGGAGCCTGCTTGGGATTCTCTCTCTCTCCCTCACTCTCTCTGTCTGTCCCCAATTCACTCTCTCTTTCTCTCAAAATAAATAAATAAATTTAAAAAAATAAAAGATCAACACTCAAACACTTTGGAAGTTATAAATGCCTTCCTAAATTATGATCTAGAAAAAATAAAAAGAAAAGTAAAATCACAAACTTGTTTTAAAATAATGAAAACAGGAATGTGACTTAGCAAACTTTATAGAATGTGTGCAAGTGTACATATGTGGCCTGAACTATTTTTTGCTCCAATTAAAAACATAGTTTAAAAAATAAAACTGAATGTAACTTCAAGAAGTTCAAACAGAACAAAGACTCTAAACAAAACAAAAAAATATTAAAAATAAATATATACATTAACGCTCAAGAAAAGAGAAAAACAGTAAAATTGGTAAATAAACTATAATACTGAATTCACAAAGAAGAACAGAGGAGTGATATCACCAAGATGGTAACACAGATTGTTTCTGATTTTGCTCCTTCTCACAAGAATAACTAACAACTATTCAAGAACAAGATACTATCAAGGGAATCCTAGAACATGAGAGTAAAGCAGACATACTCTCTGCATCACAGAGACCTAGACAGATTTCATTAGAAGGGTAAAAGTAGAGGCTACACATTGACCACATTGCCCCAACCCCAGGCCAGCATAGCACCATGCAGACAGGTCTCCCCTGAGCCTCCAGTTCCTCCAGAAGGAAAAGAGACCCCAGGGGGGAATCAACCAGTCTCCCCCAGCATTTTGGGTTGATTTGTGAGAACTCCTACTCTGATCTTGCACCACGAGGACTGCAGGGGAACCTGCATGGCTCAGCCACTGGGAATCTGACCATGATGGAGAACAGGGGAGAGCTCACAATAACCAGCACCTGGATCTTGACCGACTGAGTTTTTTCCTGCAGTGACAAGTAGTAATCCCAACCAGCACTTTTGCTCATCTTCAGGTCAAGTTAAGGGGCACACTTTGACCAGGGAACTTGATGGGGTACAGATCTGCTTGATTCAGGTCCTCAAATGAGTCTTGCCAGCCCTAGAGACTGGTTTGGCCCTGCCCAGGCAAGGAGCTGAATCCCAGCCCCACCCACTGTGGAATGTATCTTCTGGCTCCATCTGACCAGAATGGCTGGAGACAATTCTTGGAAGCTGTGTGGTCAGTGACATTCAAGCTGAGAGGCAGGCAGGCAGATCTGAGTTTGCAAAACAAAACCAGTGGCCCTGTTCAGTCAGGGAACCTGGGATGCAGGTCAGCTTGGGTTAAGACAATAAATAAAAAGTTTTACCAGCTTTAGAGATGCTTCTTCCACTGAGCCTGGACAGGGAATCTAATTTGTAACATCACTTATCACTGAATATAGCCTTCAGCTTCTCTGACCAGGGAACATAGCCAGAACACATGGAAAGCTGCATATACCATTCAACATATAATGGCACTTGAATAGGAACCACAGCCCAAGCCTTCCCCTGTCTGCAGAGAAAAACTGGTGGCCTCACCTGGCCAGGTAATTTAGTATACACTCTGAACTGATTCAGGTCCCCAAACAATAAAGAATATAGACCCTGCATCCCATCCTGTTGCTCTGCCAGGGCAAAAAAGCTAATTCATAGCGCCATCTACTACTGAATATAGTACTCAGTCCTAAACATCTAGCAAGCCTGACCAGAGAATCTAGGCAAACACAGATCCTACCCTGCAACCTCATTTGGGTAGGGAAACAAGCCAACAGTTCTACGCAGCTGTTTTCAGCTAGTGGCAACCTTCCCTATCCCTGTCCTCAGAGTTTGAACAATTGCCTCACCCCAAAGTAGTCTGTAATAGCAGGCCCTGCCTACCCAAGGACATCACCAGCAGATACACCCAGAAATCCAAATTAAACTGACTGGCAAAGAACTTTCTGCCCAAAGCAAACCTGTAAAGTCCAGAATAGGAGCTTAATTACTCAAATGCACAGACACTAACATAAGGAATCAAAGATCACAAAAAATCAGATAACTATGACAACACAAAAAAAATTAATAAAGCTCCAAAAACTTACCATAAAGAAATGGATATCTATGAAACATAAAAAAAGAATTCAGAATAATCCTCTTAAGGACATTTAGTGAACTTCAAGAAAATATATACAGACAACTAAACAAGATTAGGAAAATAGGGCATGAACAAAATGAGAAGTTCAACAAAGAAATGGAAAGCATCAAAAACAAAACAAAACAAAATAAAAATCCACTCCAAATAGGAATAGAAGTCTTAAAGCTGAAAAATACACTAGCCAAACTGAGAAGCTCAACAGAGAGTTTCAAAAGTAGAATCAACCATGTAGAAGAAAGAATCAGCAACCTGCAGGATAGGACATTGGGAATTACCCAAAGAAGAAAAAAGAATGAAAAAAGAGTAAAGAAGGCTACAGGAATTATGAGACACATGAGAAGAAATAATTATGGGAATTCCACAAGAACAAAAGAGGAAAGGACAAAAGTACATTTTAGAGCAAAAATTGCTGAAAACTTCCCCAACCTGGGGAGAAAAATGGACATCCAGATCCATGAGGCCCAAAGGATCCCAAAAAGTTGAACCTAAATAGGGCTACACCAAGACAGATTACAATTAAATTATCTAAATTCAAAGACAAAGAAGCAGTAAGAGAAAATAGAGGAGTTGTATACAAGGGAACCCCCATAAAGCTGGGTGAATTTCTCAACAGAAACTTTTCAGGGCAGGAGAGAATGGGATGGCATATTCAAAATATTGAAAGAAAATAACTGCCAGCCAAGAATTCTATAACCATTGAAACTGTCCGTCAGAAACAAAGGAGGAATAGGATCACCTGAGTGGCTCAGTCGGTTAAGCATCAGACTTTGGTTCAGGTCATGATCTCACAGCGTGTGTTTGGGCCCTGTGTTGGACTCTGTGCTGACAGCTCAGAGCCTGGAGCCTGCTTTGGGTTCTGTGTCTCCCTCTCTCTCTGCCCCTCCCCTGCTTGCACGGTCTCTCTCTCTCTCAGGAAATGAATAAATATTTTTAAAAAATTAAAAAGGAAACAAAGAAGGAATAAAGACTTCCCTAAACAAAACCTGAGAGTTCATTACCACCAGATCTGCCTTAAAAGAAATGCTAAAGGTCATTCTTTGAGTGGAAGTAAAATAATACTAATTAACATCATAAAAACATAAAAGGTAGTGAAATCTCACTGGTAATAGTAAATACACTGTCATAGTTAGATTCTACAATATGGTATAGTGGTGCATAATCCACTTATGACACTAGTTTAAAAGTCAAAAGAAAAACTAACATAATAGAAATTACCATAACTACAATAATCTGTTATTACACAATCTAAAACACCTGTAAACGATTACATCCATAACCTACAATGTGAGGAAGAGGAGAAGTAAAACTAGAGTTTATGAATTCCACCAAAATTCTATCTTTGAGAGAAAAAAGAACAAATTTCTGAGGAAAAACAAATTTTCTTTTCTAAGGAAAGAAAGAATAAAATTATACCTTTAGAGAAGGAAAAACAAAGCAGGAGTCTGAACACTTTCTCAATCAATACTATAAAGCTATAGTCATCAGAATAGTATGGTACTGGCATAAAAACAGACAAACAGACCAATATAGAACAGAATCAAGAGCACAGAAATAAACCCAAGCATATATGGTCAAATAATATATGACAAAAGAGCCAAGAATACTCAAGAGTGAAAAATCGTTTCAATAAATGGTACTGGGATAATTGGATATTCGCATGTAAAAGAATGAAACTGGACCCTTATCTTACACCATTCACAAAAATTAACTCAAAATGGATTAAAGACTTACCTGTAAGACCTGAAACCATAGAACTCCTAGAAGAAAATATAGGAATAAAGCTCCTTGGCATGGGTCTCAGTAATGATATTTTAAATGTGCCAATTAAAGCACAAACAACAAAATAAAAAATAAACAAATGGGACTAAATCACACCAGAAAGCTTCCGCACACCAAAAGAAACCATCAAAAACTGAAAAGAAAACCTATGAAATGGAAAAATGTATTTGTAAACCATATATCTGATAAGAGGTCAATATTCAAAATATATAAAGAAGTTACAAAACTCAATAGCAAAAAAACAAATAACACAATTTAAGAAATGGGCAAAAGACCTGAATAGATATTTCTTCAAAGAAGGTATACAAAAGGCCAATATGTACATGAAAGGATGTTCATCATCATTAGCCATTAGGAAAATGCAAATTAAAACCACAGTGAGGTGTCACCTTACTCCTGTCAGAATGGCCATGACCAAAAAGACAAGAGATAACAAATGCTGGTGAGAATTTGAAGAAAAGGGAACCCTTGTGCACTGTCGGTGAGATTGTAAAATGGTATGGCCACTATTGAAAACAATATGAAGAATCCTCAAAAAATTAAAAATAGAACTACCATATGATCCAGTAGTTTCACTTCGAGGAATACATCCAAAGAAAATGAAAACAGTAACTCAAAAAGATATCTGCACCCCCATGTTCATTAGCAGCATTATTTGCAATAGACAGATGTAGAAACAATCTAGGTGTCCATCAATGAATGAATGGATAAAGAAGTTGTAAATTGTAATTATATAATAAATAAATAAATAAATAAATAAATAAATAAATAAACAATAATATATTTATTATAATAATATGTTGTACATACATATATTCTTCAGCCATAAAAAATGAGGAAATCTTACCATTAGTAAGAATATCATTAGTAATCTTACCATTAGTAATAACATGGATGGACCCTGAATGCCTTATACTAAGTAAAATAAGTCAGACAGAGAAAGACAAATACTGTATCATCTTACTTTATGTGGAATCTAAAACAAACAAATTCATAAAAAAAGAGATCACACTTGTGGTTACCAGAGGCATAGGGTAGGGGAAGGTGGTTAAAAGGTACAAACTTTCAGTTATAAGATAAATAAGTACCAGAGACTTAATGTATAACATGATGACTATAGCTAACACTAGTATAAAATATATAGGAAAATAAAGTCAGTAAACCCTATAAAAGTTCTCATCACAAGGAAAAAAAATTTCTTTCTCTTTCTTTTTTTTTTTATTGTATCTATATGAGAAGATGGATGTTAGCTGAAACCTACTGTGGTAATCATTTCATAATACATGTAAATCAAACCATGGTGCTATAGGATTTTTTTATAGTTTATTTATTTTGAGAGAGAGAGAGAGAACAAGCAGGGAAGGGGCAGAGAGAGAAGGAGAGAGAGAGAATCCTAAGCAGGCTCTGCACTGTCAGAACAGAGCCTGATTTGGGGCTCGAACCAATGAACCATGAGATCGTGGCCTGAGACAAAACTAAAAGTCAAAATCAAGAGTCACACACTTAACCAACTGGACCACCCAGGTGCCTTGATGCTGTAGGATTTGAACTTACACAGGGACAAAACTGACATACTCATATGTCAATTATTTCTCAATAAAATAGAAATACATATATTATATATATTATATACATGTATATGGATATATATGGATATATATATATATAAAAGAAAATCCAAAAGTGCTAGCAAACCTAATCAAGAACAAATAGTAAACTAATTAGAAGAAATAACATATAATCTTAAAAGGATTTAATAAGATTCATAGATGATTTTAAATATAATTTAAAAAGTATTAGCATAAATAAGTTAGCTTAATAAATCTGAAAATCTTAATAATAAGGATTCCAACATAATGAAGGAAAAAAGTGTGGACAAAAATTTATAAGACCAATATCAACTGAAGAACTGAAACTGAACAAGTTTTCAGTAACTACCTGCAAGATAGCTGTAGAGTCAAGAGTGTTATCATTGAATACTTTTCAACTTCAGAAATAAATCATTCCTGTGCTGTATACTTTGCTTGTGCATAGAAAAAATATGAAAAAAAATGTTCTAACTCACTTTAAAAATCAGGTGACCCTCATAGTAAAACCTAAAAATACTAAGTATAGATGCAAGAGTTTGAATTACAAATTAGCATATTCAATTCAGATTATATTAAAATAATAATTTACTCTGAATAATTAAAAATCATCCTAAGAATTAATGTATATAATTCCTAATAAAAAAACTACAAATAGACTGCAAAATAAATACATAAATGTTTCAACAGATATGGAAAATAATTTGATAAAATTTAATGTACTCTCTCTGGGTTTTAAATTTGCTTAATAAGCTCAGAATAAAATCATAATTCATTGGCATAATAAGGAATATTTATATGTAACATACAGCCTACATCATATTTTATAACAATACACTGGCAAATCATAAACTAGTCAAAAATATCTATTATTACCACTATGATTTCCACCTGTCCTAGAAGTGATAGCCAAAACAAAGAAAAAAACCATAGAAACATAAGGTGTATTTGTTAATTCAAAAACAAACTGGGGACAAATACAATTACTTATAGATAATATGATGTTTTTACCTAAGTAATCTAAATGAATCAACTGAATAAAAAGTATTGGATATAATAACATAGTTCAGTAAAGTGACCAAGTATAAAATAAATATATATAAATCAATCAAATTTCTGATATTTATAATATATAACCAAAATTAATGGAAGAATACCTCATTCTAACCAAATATCATAATAAACATTTCCAAGAGCAATCACGATTTTAAGTTTATTTATTGAGAGAGAGAGTGTGTGTGCATGAGCAGGGGAGGGGCAGAGAAAGGGAGACAGAGAATCCCACGCAGGCTCTGCACCGACAGGGCAGTGCCTGACACAGGGCTCAATCCCACAAACTGTGATATCATGACCTGAGCTGAAATCAAGAGTTGGATGCCCAACCAAATAAGCCACCCAGCTGCCCCCCTAAAATAAGCTTTAAGAATTGTGTGGGACCTATACAATGAAAATAATGAGAGGTTGTAAGAAGAATAAAAAGACTTTCAGGAATAAAAGTACATACCTTGAGGATGAATGAGGAAAAAATAGGTTCATTTAATCCATTAAAATTCTAATGTGCATTCTTGGAGTACTAGTGCAATGCTAAGATATCTTTTTAAAGCAATTCCCAAAGTTTATCAGGAAAAAAATAGGTAAAACTAAAAAAGATTTAAAAATTTAATGGGGAAAGCTTGTCTCAACAGAACCGAGTGGGATGTGAAAACAGATATAACACAGGAATAAAGTAGAAAGACAACAAGCCAACTACTCTAGCAGATTAAAAAGACAAAACAATGACAAGAATGAAAAAGTTCTGTGTGAGATTAAGGTGACAGACATCATAAGTTAGTGTAAACATAAAAGAATATTCATTAATGATGTGAGACAATTATTAAACAAATGGAAATAAAATTAAGTTAGTTCCTCACTTTATACCATAAGATAAACTGTAGAATGATTAAAATATTCTAATGTTAAGAGGCACCTGGGTCGCTCAGCCAGTTAAGCATCTAACTTTGGCTCAGGTCATGAGCTCATGGCTCCTGAGTTGTAGTCCTGCGTTGGGCTCTGTGCTAACAGCTCAGAGCCTGGAGCCTGCTTCAGATTCTGTCTCCCTCTCTCTCTCTGCCTCTCCCCTGCTCGCACTCTGTCTCTGTCTCTGTCTCTGTCTCTGTCTCTGTCTCTCTCTCAAAAATAAATAAACATTAAAAAATTATAAACGTATTCTAATGTTAAAAACTGAAAACACACACACACTCTCCTAGAAGAAAATATGGAAAATAAGGGCATTTTTCAGATCTCAGGATGGGAAAATGCTTTCTAATTATAAAAGCATTGAAAGAACTCATGCAAGTAGTAGTATAAATTTGCCTATAGAGAATAAAAATTGAAATTTCCCTATGATAAGAAAGAGCATCAAAAACTGAAATTAAACATTCATCATCATAAAAAGTAAATATAATTTAAAAAGCACACAACTGGGAAAAATATTTGACATCGGTCTATGACCAAAAAATTTTCATATAGTTCATATATAAAGAGCTTATGTAAATCTTAAAATGACAACAGAAAAAAATGGCAAAGAATATGAAGTTTTTACTTCAGGAAAGAAGAAAAGATGGAAGGAGGGAGGGAAGGTGGGGAGGGAGAAAGAAAGGGAGAGCTGGAGGTAGGTAAAGAAGCTAAGCAAAAGGGACAAAGTAAACATGAAGGAAAAAATCAAATTACTTAATTCCAAGTATTTTTGTTTTAAAGGGTATCTTTTTCACTTATAAAATTAGCTAAACTAAATTCTAAAGCCCAGTATTGTTGAAAATGATTTCAGAAACTGGAATGACTTTTCTGGAAAGTAAGTTTGAAGCTCTACATCAAGAATTAATGCCCTTAGATTGAAGAGCTCTAGTTTTGGCCATTCATCTTATGGAAATAATTAGGGAACATTTGAGGGCAGGAACATTCATTGTCACATTATACCCATATTAGTTCAATTTATCATTAATCACCAGAGATATTACAAAATATCCAACATTAGTTGTGAGGTGTATCACAAGTAATTTGTTACTATTAATAGTATAAGTACCAAACTAAACATTATTTAATAAATTAGAATACAGTCAAGGTTATCTCTGTAATATCACTCTTACTCCTATTACAATATACTTTGAGTGGGAATAAAAGGAACAGAGCAGTGGCAAATGCCCATGGAAATCTGCATAAACCAGAGCCTTTTTGAAAATGTTTATTTATTTTGAGGGGGCGGAGGGGCAGAGAGAGGAGAGACTGAATCCCAAGCAGGCTCCACACTGTCGGAGCAGAGCCCGACTTGGGGCTCAACCCCACAAACCATGAGATCATGACCTAAGCCAAAATCAAGAGCCAGAGGCTCAACCGACTGAGCCACCCAGGTGCCCCCAGAGTGTACGTGAGAACTCACTGATTTGTGAACAACATATGTCTATGTGTGTTACAGAGGAGAAAATAATCAGAACCACTTATAGAACTGAGTTAGGTGCAGCCATTTAAGATATGCAATACAGACATTATAAACTTTGTTTTGGAAGAAGTTTGATAAGATGAGTAAATGTTCACTCTATGTTAGAGGCAGAAGGGAGGGTTGGGCACACAGTGATATGTGTTTTATGAAAGAGCTGGGAGGAAGTTGACCTGTGTTAGAAGTGGTGGTCTCTGGGAGTAATTTTTCTTTTTAATGCTTTCCTGAATTTTCCAAATATTAAGTAGTAAGTGGACATTACTTAATGGCCAGAAAGAAATTACTGTAAAATTATGAAGAGGTACAGAACATTTACAAAGTTATCCTATAATCCTTTTACCTTCCTGCTCCATATACCAATTAAAAATATGTAATAGTAAATATTTAGAGAAGAGGATTTATGCCTTTCTGATTAACCTCACAGAATCAATTCTATCATATACTGAAAAGAAAGACTCAGCACAGAGTAACTTGATCCTCAGCATGTCTTCAGCTAACCTGCCAAAGACAATTTTGTAACTCCTTAAACATTACACAATTAAAAACTAAAACAAAATATAATCATGACATATCATTTTATCCTTCATGAAAATGTATCCTGTTCTTTGAGGAAAGGAGTAATAAAGACTAAATGGGTATACTTTAGTTAACAGTGTTCATTCCTAAGGGACTAAGTTAATGCCCTCTCCAGGGAGAAAAATAAAACAGCATTCAGTGACCTTCACTGAACTTCATGCATTAACCAACTGAAAGCATATCTTTTTTTTAATGCCCTGAAAAACATGCTTCAGGGTTATAGGGTTAACACAATACAAAATGCTGCCAAACTTCCTGTTGTTGTTGTTGTTGTTCTTGTTGTTTTCTTAACCCAGGAATCTTCCTATGAGAATACAAGTTTCACGTTGGGGTGATGGAAAGGAAGACTTCTGTCCTGTATCCATGCATCTTGTCCCAGAACTGCCTTTCTAATAACTCATGATTCTGAAGGGCACATAAAATATAGTAATAAGTGCATTTTGTGTTTTCATTTATTTCTTGGGAGAATAGCAGTCATTATTAATGTATGTTCTTGACATATCATTGGATTCACATTCCCAACCATTTTGAATTACTACTTAAAATAGTCTTGTGAGGAATGCTAAAAAAAAATCCTCAACTAAGTTGCTGAAGCACAGTTGTTTTCTATGAGTTGTACTATTCTAATTCTGCTTTCTCAAACACTATGAATAGCTACCTCAGGGTTCTCAATCTTTAAATATTATTTTATAACACAGGAGTGTACTAGAAGTCTCTATTTTTTTACTTTTGGGGGAGGGAAATATTTTCATATTTTTCATTGCTTGAAAGACAACATATAAATAAGGATTTATTTAAGTTTGATTTAAGTTTTGAAGTTGATGGTACTATTTTCTTTATTTGTACATAAAAAGGGGTCTACACAGGGTTTCTCAGCCTATGCACTACTGACATTTTTGACCAAATAATTCTGTGTAGTGGAGCGCTGTCCTGTACATCGTAGCATGTATAACAGCATCTCTGGCCTCTACATACCAGATTCCAATAGCACTCCCCTACATACCACCCCATTTTGACAACCATAAACATCTCCAGACACTGCCCAAAGTCCCCTGGGGAGCAAAATCTTCCCTAGGCAAGAACTCTGGTCTAAGTCATATCACTCACAGAGAGCCACATGAGTATTATCTATCTTCTCTATCTACTCAAAGTCTTCAAAAAGTGAAATTCCTGTCTCTCAGATGTTGGGACTACTTGCTACTCTATTACTTTACTAGTCCTTAAGTAGTCTACCTAAGGTAAACTACTAAGCAACTAAGCAACTAAGACTTCCCTTAAAAAAAAAAAAACGGAAAAAACAGCTGACAAAAAAACTAGAATTTAGATTTTAGAGGTAACTGTCACAATGAAAATCCATTTCACTTCTCTTGACATTATTTCCTTGTTTTTATTTGGTTGTAAAAGTCATCTAAATTATTTTATTGCAATGAATATTCAAACTTTTGGTTCAAAAGTCCAAGTAAAGAGATTTTCAATAAGAAGCAAATAACAATATAATTCATATAACACATACACTTTATTCATAAACTTTAAAACTAATGTAGCAATAGAGAGTTGAGAATTTCCTTTTTATTATTTTACCATGTTTATTGGAAAATTATCAGAAAATACAGAAAAGTATGTGGATTACCGTAATTCTGCCACAGCAAGATAAACACATTTAGGTGTTGATCTTTCTAGATGTTATTCTATTCATATAAATATATTCTGTACTATATCCTTAATAAATCACAACTTACACTCCATCCTATGTGAATTAAACATAACGTTTACTAGACATTAAGGACAAAATTTGCAATGATAAATATACTTAGCTTTCTCAAACAACTATTTTTTACAGCACACAATGTTGGGTGTCTACTTTCAGCAATTATCTCCACGTGCTACAATTTTTCTGTTTCTCTAACCCATATGCTTCAGCGGTAACAAGAGAGAAGGGAAGCCTCAGGTACAATCAGGGATTTTTTTTTCCTTTTTTCATTCTATTCTATGTGTCATCTAGATATAGATGTCAAAAGTCCTAATTTTTCTGAGAATTCTAGGGGAAGGAAGAGAGGGACTTATATTTTCATGGCCACTCTTTATTTTCCTTTGTTCCGTTTGGATCCACTGAAACAAATAACTAAAACCAAAAAAAAAAAAAAAAATCCTCACACAAGGCCATTTACATGTTTAGAAAGTCACTGAACATTTTCCCTTGAACCTTAGAAATCCTCTTAATGTCCCTTCTATCTCCACATTCAGGAAATCAGGAACAGTTTCAGAACCTTTGTAGCTCCCAACTCATACCACCTGCCTGATTTTCCATGCCCTTTCTCTTCTCTTAGGAGAAAGAGACATCGTCTCTGTTTTCTACAGAGTTCTTTACCCCCTGCTTGGTTGCCTGCACCACTTCTAGGTCAGTGGAGAGCCCTGAGAGTGTTGACGAAACCAAATTCTTGATTATCGTTAAGATTTCCAGTCAGAAGAATCCTGGTAACAAATTAATCTAACTCCTCAATCCAAAAAAGAAATTGAGGAAACCACATGACTATTCTAATTTTATATTTACTGACCACAATTAAAAGCATGGATCAAGGTAGTAGAATAGGCACTTGTGAATAATTAGGAGACATGCGGACCTGAGACCAGGGACCCAACCTAACGTAACTGGGTAACACAGGCCTCATCTCAATCACTGTGACTCCTTTCCATTCTCTATAAAATAAGAATAGAACCTATGCTAATAAGAACATTGATGACCCACATAATGGTCCACAAAGCATGTTCAAACAAATTGGCTGCTTCTGCCCTCAAAAACAATACAGCAAGAGAGATACAGCATCTATAATTATTATCATCCTCATTTATAGGCCCAGAGGAATTAGTGGCCTGGTTGAATCCCATTGAAGTAGCAGAGCTCAAAACTGTCTTTGAATTCAAATACTACACCAAGTGTCTTCTCTCTATTTGGAGGGAAAACTATGAAGATATAATGACATTACATATATAAAGTTTCTTTCCAAATGAAAAAAAAAGTTAATGAAAACCCAACACGTATTGCTGTATTTATTTTCAGAGAACATTGGTAAGATGCAACCACATAAGAATGAGTTCAGGTATTTTCCACATTCTTTCCAAATGGCACAGTACATTATAAAATAAAACTTATCATATCAGGATTAAAACATTACACTATGATGGTAGTTTTTACTTTCATGATGATTCTTTAATTTTTCTGTACTTGCTTTTAACATTTATCCTGCTCCTTATCAACTGGCAGGTGACCCAAACATTTATTCAGCCTAGTCTCTTACACATGAGTGTGTCTGCTTGTGTACATGTACACACACACACACACACACACACACACACACACACATTGCTTCCTCCAGGGTTTCTGATAATGATTTGTTTTTGCCTTGCCTTTGACTATTTACAACACAGACTGCAAGTCCAGCACATTCATTTCCCAAAATGAACTGATTCTAAGAGACTCCCAGGAGCATTTCACAGTGGCCCCAATATTCTCCTTCACTGGCACAGAAAATTAACAATGTACTATATCTGAAAAATTTGAAGCCCCAAAAGCTCAAAAATGTGAACTCCTCAAATATTCTATGTTCTAGATTTCTAATTTCTTTTCCATAATTTTCATTCATTCCTCCCAATTGAACACATTTTTATGGAGTTTTCCTGTGTGCTGAGTCCAATGGTTTCAAATGATACAATTACTTCATCAAAAAAAACCCCAAAAAACAAAAAATAGGCATTTAACAAAAACCCTCTCCATACTCAATCTATACTAGAATTTGTGGGATCCAAAGGCACAGTTGTTCTCAAACACATAAAAGAGAATCCACTACATTAGGAATTGCTTTTGAAAGAAATAAAGTAATTTCACTATATATCCATTATATTTGCTTTTTTAAACCACACATATACTCCTGGGGTGCCTGGGTACCTCAGTTGGTTAAGCTTCTGACTCTTCATTTCTGCTCAGGTCATGATCTCACGGTTCTGAGTTCAAGCCCTACATCAGGCTCCACGTTGGCAGTGCGTACCACGTATATTTCTGATTAATATTTGTATTTCAGTACACTGGGACTCTAAACAACATTTTATCCTACCATAATTACCTTATTATTGTGGTTTCCCAACATACATTGATATAAATTTCATGCTATGACTTTTTTGCAATATTGAAAAATTTCATAAAAATAATATTCACATTTGGTTTAAAAAAAATAAGACAACAATCCTCCTCACACCCAATTGCAATAGTCTCAAAAAGGGAAAGTCTTTTGACTGGGTTTACATTTTGGAGACTAAAAAATTTAGTTGAAAAAATATAAAATTTAAATAATAAAATAACTAATATATTTATATACTTATTATATATCTCTTCATGTGCTTGATTCTCATCTATGTAAAATGAGGCTTTAGATCCTCTACTGTAGTACTTTTCTCAGCATTTCTGTAATTTTGATAATCATATTATTATTCTAAGTGTTTTTGGAAATCTCTACTTACACTTCTGTTTCTTGTCCAATAAATTTTAGTCACTTTTTTGACATCACTCTAGGTGGAATAAGGCTGTTTATGCTTCTACTTACACCCTCAACTTTTGCTACTTTCTTTCCTCTTCTACCTCTGTCAGCTAACTATCCACTTACTTTTACTTTGTCAAAGTTGTAAAGTGAACTGTTAAATATTTGAGCTAATTAAAAAAATGTTCTTCTATTTAAGCCAGGCTGAATTGAGTTTTCTATCACAACAGAAACTCTCTTAAATTCACTGAGCACCCCAAACTGCTAACCCACTGGCCAGGAAAAGGGATGCTGTAAAATGATTCTATTTTAGAAGCAAATATCATTGTTAAACCTATCAGTCATATTTGATCAAAACATATCTCATAAAACAAAATTATAAGATGAATTTCTTCAATAGTTCTAAGACAATATCGTACTCAGGAAAAGCCTTTCAAAAATAAAACCACTGTAGAATATTATTTGAAAACAGGGGGATACATTATTTATTTTCTAAAAGAGACACTAAAATTGAAGGAAATGGGTATGTATAGTGATCCTTGTGAAAAGATATATTGCATTTGAAACATATTCTAGGGGTTACTGTGTTAAGTAAAAAGGCTACTGAAGGGTTACATGGAAAGCGACCATGACTTAATATAATTTATAATATGTATTTCACTTTATATTTAAGTCAAATATTCTTTTTATCAGGGAGACCTCTGAGTTTGCACAAAACATCCATTAATATATGTTCCCTCTAACTTTAACTTTTCTTTTTTTTAATGTTTTTTATTTATTTTGAGAGAGCGCGCGCGCGTGCGCGCGCTCTCGCACGAGAGTGGGGGAGGGGCAGAGAGCGAGGGGGACACAAAATCTGAAACAGGCTCCAAGCTGTCAGCACAGAGCCCGACGTGGGGCTCGGACTCACAGAGTGTGAGATCATGACCTGAGCTGAAGTCAGACGCTTAACTGACTGAGGCACCCAGGCTCCCCTAACTAACTTTTCAAAATAAGTGTAATAAATTATCCCTATTTTGTACTATACTTTTCTGCCTCTCTGAAGAAGGTTTTGAGATTCTACACCTAGTGAATCAGATTCCTCTTCCTTTGCGAAGCAAAACCACAGCAGTCTCAGACCTTCATGTTGTCTTCACTATATACTCTGCTTACCTTATGCTCAGCTTATCAAACACCAGGGTTTATGTATGGTTCAAAATATGTTATTCATGCCTGTAATAATTCACATCATTTCAGAAAGTATTTTAGGTAGCTTAAATAAATGCATGCATACAAATATAAGCTAGTAATATATAGGTGAAAAATAATAAGCCAAATATTATGTTTATAAAAAATTTGCAATGAAACAGGCCATAATACCTTCCTAAATTGAGCTGTAAATTTCGTTCTGAGCTTCCTGATAGTTGAAATAAAAAGAAGTTGCAAATATTTCAATTCAGGGGAAACAAAATTTCTGTTAATACTAAACTCTAAAAGAAATTTCCCTTAGGGACTGTGGTCCACAATAAAATGAGGAGGGAAGCCTAGTGTGCCATTACCAGTGTTTTTTGGAATTTTCTCCCTGTTCCCCCATATGCATATAAAAGTGTCTTGCCATAAATACATCCCACAATGAGAACACTCTGCAGGGTCAGGTTCGAGCAATCAGAAAAACACAAGTTTTGTAAAAGCAGAGTTAAAGAGATCTAATGTCATGGTTCACAAAAGGAATTTTCCCGCATCCATGTCAGAACCAGAAAGAAAAATGAACGAATTATTTTTCTATTCTCTCTATATAGATATTATTTCACTATTCCTAATAATATCATTTTCAAATGAGTAAACTGCATTCAGTGAATTGGAGAGAAGTCAAACAGAAGCCTGATTTTTCAAAGACACATAAAAATTCAGAGGCATATCAATGATCAGAATCCAGAAGATATGAATCAAGTTATTCTTCATACTTATTCATGAGGGAGTCTTAAGATGATTGTATCTTAAATGTAACAATACAGAAAAAATCAAATTGTCAGTAGTCATATACCAAGATCATGTGATACAACTTATTAAAGGCTGTATGTTTCTGTATTTAAAAAAAAATTATCTCTACAAACTATCCCCAAAGTCACAGCTTCTCTAGTAAACATTTAAATGTGTGTTAAAACTGGCAGCTCTCTAAGAGTGACAGCTCTCTTGTTCCATATTGAACAAATGATGAAGAAATCATTGATGAAAAACTTTGAAAATATCACTTACTGAATGAAATATCACCACAATGAAGTCAGAAATATTACCCAGACAATTGATAAAATATTCTTTCCCTTTAATAAATGGGTATGGAGTCATCAATTATCAGGAAACTACCACACACTGGTTTTGACTTAAATACACTTAATAAGTCATGGTCATTGGATTCATACTGATTGATTCTTCCACAATTTTCACTCAGAAAATGAAATCTGTGCAGTTAATTAGTTGAAAATAACAACTGCTGGTTCAATTAAATTTAACAAATTTCACATTCTAGTGTTACCATATGTACATTTGTTTGAAGTAATAATTAAACTTCTGTATGAGATTGCATATTTTGGAACAAAGTAAACAAATTACATTATGACATGGAAATACCTCTAAAAATACACATTTGCTTTCCTCTTTGAAAATTAAGCACAAATGCTTTAAGTGAATCTCTAATAAATGGCTGCAAAAGTTACTTGATTATATAGGTATAAATTTGACATAGCCATTAATAACTTCTACATAAAACTATGCACACTGGCAGTCAAAGGATACATTAGATTTCTCTCTTAAAACCATATCCATTAAAAAAAGAAAAAGAAAGAAGAAAGAAAGACAAAACAAAACTTAGGAATGTTGCTTTGCTCTAGAATTAAGAGGCTGGAGCTTCATTCATATTTAAGTTATAGGAAAAATGATGGGATCAAAAAATATTTCAAGTTGGAAAAATGTGCAGAGGAAATATTGCTGGGCTTCTCGTAGGCAAGTACCTTGATACTTGCTTATTAGTAAAACAGAAAAAGAATAAACATATTTCAGGCTACTGTGCACTTGGTACAACATCTCACAAAATCTTAACAAATGCTGCCTAGGTGGATCTCAAAGCACCTTGATAAGGCATGCAGAGTTAGGGATATGATGTTTTGTTAACAGTTAGCCATTAAGAGATTTGCTCAAAGTCAATCAAGAATCGGGATCTTTTGACAAAACTCAGACTTGGTGTCTAAGCCTAAGCAAGGCATAACAGTTATAAGTGTGATTTGATTTTAACATTTGCAAATACGTGTTACCAAAAACTGTTTTCATCACGGCATAGTCCACTTTCAATAAAGAGCTCAACAAAGTTTACATGACCAACAATAACAATAGCTAAGGAATCCTATTCATATCAAATAAATAACTATAGAGTGACTATTACTTGCAAAGTATTGTGATTAACAACTAGAGTCATTTATAGCAAGTGGTTTATTCAAGTCCTTTCTCTCTATATATGATAATTTTCTATTCAGCTATTTTATCCAACCTCTACTGAAGACACTGTGTGACTTTGTTACAGAAATAAAGTTCACATTACAGATGATTTGTATATAAAACTACATTTTCACTCGAGTGCAATTTACTTTTAGGAAAAAAAAAAAAGTTGGCAGTGCCATGATCACCCGCGTTTTAGAGCAGGATAAAAACTAACCTCTGTTTCAGATACCTGGTGTTCTGGCAAATATTAATACAAATGCATCAACCTGAGGACTGTCTGTCCTGTTAGACGCTTTAAAGCAATGTTCTAAAAGTAAAGGCCTTAATTTGAACAGTCAACAGTGCTACTACGTGTTTGTGCAGTTTTCTTTCACATGAACTTTCGGCAGAAAAAGAGTTTAAAAGTAGGGATTGAGGTGACCTACAAAAGCAGTACGTCCAGCGTTCCCATTTTCGTCAACACCTTCTATTACAATACAGTAATTTAAGGACCAGACCTGCCTCCATAGACTCACTTCGTGACACAGCTCCGGCCGGCCGGACTTGACTTGCTCTGGGCGCCGGGATCTGGGTCCCACCTCAGGTCTCTGAGAGGTTTGTTCCCAGTGGATCAGGGCGGGTGTGTTGCCGGAGTCGTGTTCCATTGGCTACACTCTTGGGGACTGGCCGGGCTTTCCGACACTTGATTGGACGGAACTGCCCCCTGTAGGCCGAGATCATTGGAGGGTGCGGGAGCCAGGGGGCGGAGCGGGTTCCCCAGGATTCTTGACCGAGCGCGCTCAGCTGCGGAGCAGGGCGCCCGGCGCCCGGCCGGAGCTGGGCTGGCGGCCGCGGAGGGAGGACGGGAGGGTCCTGGCGTGGAAAGGGTCTCTAAGGAGTAGTGCGGTACCGGGGCTAGTAGCCGGCTGCCCCGAGGGCAGTTTCAGATATCCCCAGGCGGCGGCAGCTCTAAAACAGCATCTGTCACCGCTCTTACACAGTCCTCCTTGGGCCGGGCTTCGCTAGCGTCGGCTGGGAAGACGCGGGACCCAGCGTGACGAGCCCATCAGCTGTCAGGAGAGGGGCGAAGAGACCCGAGGGCGGCGGCGAGAGACACACAAAGAACGCGGTGAGCGGCGGCGGCGAAAGGGGGCGGCAAATTCGGGACGGCAACTCCCGGCCGCGCCCGCCCGTGCCGCCGCCGCCGGGGCTGGGTCCGAGGCCGCGGAGACAATGCGGCCGGGGTCCGACCCCGCGCGCCTCAGAGTGCGGGCGCCTGCGCTCCCCCGGCCCCTGTTTGACCGTCCCTCGGCTCGCCCAGCCCCCTCCCGGCCAGCTTGGCCCCCGCCCGGGGAAGGGGCGCCCCCTCGCTCCCGCAGCCGGGAAGGAAGTCGGCCCGCGGCCGCCGAGCCCGGCAACTTGCGAGCCGGGAAAAGTTTGCGGCGCCTCCGCGGGGCGGCGCGGCGCGGCCCGCCCCTGGCGTCCACGGTCACCGCCGGTGACTTTCTGGACTCGTCGTCAGCCCGGGCCGCGGCGCGGCCGGTGGCGACTGCGGGGAGGGCCAGAGTACGTCCGAGGGCTCCCGCGCAAGGGGCTGCGGGTGAGTTGGCTTTTCCGGCACGAGGGGTTTCAGCGGTCCGGGGTGTCTGGGTTTGGGAGAAGGCAAGGAGAGTGCCTTTTAATACTTTTTAGAGCAGGCGGGGAGAACAAATAAAAGTGCGATTGCTTAAGAGTCGCTGACCTGCCACTGACTTGTGAACCGTATCGGTGGGAACCTTTTAGGAGCCAGAACTACTGAGGGCCTGTGCGGCGTGGGGGTTGGGAGGTGGAAAGATTAGAAGGTCGCGCACCAGCCCTGCCTGTAACTGGCTCTGCGTGACCTTGGACAAGTGACTTAACCACTTAGATCTCCTCATCGGTGATACATGAGGCTAGAGCTACATGATCTGTGCTGTCTTCCCGTTTTTTAAATGCATCTCGGTTTGAGATTTTCCTTGGGCCTCAGCGTGGTACACGAATTATGAACCAGTAGGCCAGGATATATTTACAGGCGCATGGATTCACCTTTCAGCCTGCTGATAAGTAACTTTTAAGTCTGATGTTTTCAAACAGTAATATTTGAGGGTTTGAGAGGGTTTTTTTAGTGAGAAATAAACTATCCTTTGCTTAAAAGCACTTCTTAAAACTGATCTACTTTGCTGCACCATTTGGAGTAGTAGGAGCCAGGCTGGGGACAGAGAACCAAGCCTGAGGGTAAAGTGGCAGGTGCCTCCAGCGATCCCTTCATCCCATCTCTGACTCAATTTAGGGGGAGAACAAGGCTCTTATTATACACACGAGAGAGTAAACATGGCAGGTGTTTTGTTGTCACTGTTTTTCTGTATTGCTTCTTTCTACTGAAAACTTTTGTGTGGAGGGCAGTGGGGGAGTAGTGGTCTCTAACTTCTGGCAAACGAAAAGAAAATGTCACTTACAACCAAAGTAAGTCTTAAACTAATGTAAATCTTCCTTACAGAAACAGTAACACATAATGCAAGTACATCTTGATCTAATTTTAATGAAGGATTGAAAATAGCTGCTATGTTCAGTATCACTGATGCCAAGATGGCTTACTTACATAATCTTCTTTGTTGGGATGTGTTAGTGACGTGTATAATTTTGATAAATTATTAATGTTAAAGGTTTAGTCTGAGAATGCTTTTGGAATATTGTCATTACAGGTTGTGTTGCAATACAATGAAGTGTTAACTTTCCTTTATAATGATAACGTGCATTTTTTCCCAAAAAAGTGAAATCAAGCATTTTCCCTAACCCAAATTCTTTTAACTATTAAATAGATATTCGTCAGTACAGAATACAGGAGAAGTTATTTTGTTCTCTCAATAATAAATTTTCCCAGTTTTGTCATTATTTATGAGCATGCCTTCTAGGAGTTAGGTGCTCCACTGGACATTTTCTCTTCTCGTGGAGCTTATAACAACAAAAGATGATTTCTTTTAATGTAAGTGCATAAGTATACTCAATAAATACTCACTGGAAAAAATACCCAGTGCTCAGATAAGAATAATTTAAAATTCTTTTCGCCCATCCTTAAAGAGAATCATTATCATGCTTTAGGGGAAAGAGAGAAGGTGTCAAAGAAAACTGGCAGAAAAACCAAGCTTAATTCCAGTATCTATCCTGAAAGATTGTATTTTAAAATAGGGATACAGATTTAGAAACAGACAAAGACAATTGATAGGGTTTATAGGCAAAAGATAGCAATACTGATTTAACATAATACATTTTATGACCTAGCTTTCTTTGAAGAGCACAAACCTTTGAAAAGTTATGTTTCGTGAATTATCAGTAGTTGTTTACATTGTGATTGAATGTCTAATTAAATGGCCAAATCATAACCATAATATTTCAATAGAGTGTTATCTGATTTTTAAACTCATTGTTAAAATAACATGAAATGAACCTTTCAATGTAGTTGCATGAAGGAAAGTATACCTTTTGAAATCAACTAAATCTGCAGTTAAAAAATTAACTCCAATCTTACACCAAATATAAAATAAGCACTGGAAGTAGCATCTTTCCAAGAAGGTCTTCACTCTAGACAAATGCTATGTGTGTAGAGGGATCCTGTGTGGACCACATCATGTACAAAATATTCTGATTTTCCTAAGGGAAAATAGTCTATGTATGTGTAATAGTCTATTTGTTGACATCAGGAATTTAAGTCCCCAATATTTATAAGCCTGGAAACTTCTGGAAAGCCTTCTAGACTTATTTAAAAGTAACCACTGAACCTAAAACATGGCATTGATATTTGAACAACAAGCTGACTTTGTAGAATGTGCATTCTCCTCATAGCAGGTTTGCTGGTTTGGCTGTCTTACAGGGGGTTAGAGCAGTGAAGTGCGTATGGTCCTTTGACCACTTGTATCAGAATCTTCTGTAGCACCTGGCAAACTTCAGACTGCTGGGCAACTTCCTACACTTAAAGGATCAGAGTGTCTGTGAGCAGAACCTAGAGTCTGTATTCTTAATAGGCTTCCTCCCAAAGTGAGAATTAATCACACTAAATTTTGAGAATTAGAGTTTTCTTGCCAATGTTTAATGGCAACTGTTGCTTTCCCCAGGAACATTTAAAAAGTACTCCTACCCCACCATGCTCTCTGCCCTGATCACTTCCTCTCCAGCACCAAAATTGGTGGTTTCATCTCTTAGTTGTGGCCAGGGATCTCCTCACAAGCCACTTCTATAAGCAAGCCAAAATACCACCTACCTTCTAATTAATAAGCACAGTTAAGGCTGCTTTGGAGCACAGGGCCAAGAGACCCCTTCTACTATGGGATATTCCCACCACCCTCTCTTCCAGTCACCTCCTAAGTCAACTAGAGAGATTAAGTTTCAAGCAAATAATTGGGAATGGACCCCAAGGAGCAGAAGGTGTGAGAGGGAACAGAGCTAGAATGCAGCATGGAAACCTATCCCCTCAACATATTAACACCCATATTTGATGATTTTAGTTCTCAAGCTGATATTTTGGCAGTCAAGCGAGTGGCTGAACCCAGGCCCCATGCTGTCTGTTATTAAAACTTTCATTTGCAAACCCATAAAATGGCTTCTGTAACCTCTGTATGCATAAAACCCCAACATTTCAGTATTTTCATGTTTATTGAAGAAAAAGGGAAGAGTTTAGGAGAGAAGTTCAAAGCATAGGCTAAGGGGTCAGCCACACCTGATACAAATCCTAGCGTTGCCATTTATTAGCTAGGTGACTTTGAGCTGTACCCTCTACCTACCCTCTATGCTTTAGTTTCCTTACTTGGAAAATGAGGATAATAGTATCCGCCTCATAGGAGTTGTTTTGGTAATTATGTAATACACAAATTAGTGACATAATAATTTTCACTCAGTACATACTCCATATATGTACTTTTAATTTATTATAGTAATTTTTAAAAAATTTCTTTTCTAGCCCTGGAGAGTTGCTGTAGAAGAGGGATAAGAGAGGAAGATAACACAGGAGGAGATAAGTCACTCTGGATACAAGGGAAGGTCATACCACTATATAGTAATTATTGAGCAGAGGGGAAAGGGACAAGGGAAGGAGTAGACTGCAGTCCAGCTAATAACCTGGGTTTCCTCATGTATCACCCTGGCTCAGGTGCTGTCTCCTCTACCCCCTCCCTTTTTATACCCCTTTATTTAGTACTTAAATACTTTTCTGATTCACTTTGAGAAACATTGATTATTTTGTCTGCCTCAAAATGTTAATCTTGGTTTTGGATTTTAGGCTCTGTGATCCTCAACCTTGCAATGGCTTAGGGGTAGCAACTGTCTCCTCTTGGAATCTAGCCTTTGGAATTATTGAAGGGCAGAGATTTCTATCTCTGACCCCAAAGGAATAGATCCAGAATCCATCTCCAAATTTGCCTTGTCAGAGAAGTGTATGCCGTCAAGGCATGGCGATGTGATCAGACAGGCCACTGCCCCTGACTTTGAAAACTACCTTTACTTTCTAGAGCTCATGTACTTTCCAAAGTACTTTGTCTCTCATTAGCTTACTTTCCCCTTAACAAACAGTCCTGTAAAATATTAACATTAGTAGACAGACTCCTACAAGGCCCCTCAAATCTTGCAAGGCTATTCTTTGCTATCTTCACATTATTTTTTTTTTATTTTCCTAAAATTGAAAACCTTTCATCACTTTCTATTTGTACCCATATCAAATGGAGCCTCCTCTGCTTGGCTTATATGGTGACCTTAAAACCAATGTCCTATCCTACTCTGAATATATTCTCCACATAGTTCCTGGAACATGGAACACTTAACCACCGGCCTTAGCCCATATTGCTTCCCTTATTAGTGATGCCTCCTCGAACCGCTCAGATTCTACCCATTCTTCAGTTTCTAACTCCTCCTTGGAGCCTTCCTAGATCATTAATTCCTTAAATGTTACATCTTGCTCTGAATTCCAATGGTAGCCACAGCTATTTGGTCAATTATAACCTGGTATTAAAGTCCTAATGGAGAAAAAATATAGCATAAATTTGATAAGTAGAAGAAAACACTAGACTAAGTCAGTTTCAGAAGACTTGATGTCTACTAAAGAGCTGTGGGAGCCAAGCCAGATTGCTTTACCTTTGTGGTTTAACATTTTCTGAGCTGTTAACGTTAAGAGTTTGGGGCAGATGATGTCGATGGTTCCTTCTTATTCTGAGGCTTTGGGACAACTTGACCTTCCTAATGTCGGATAGGATTGGGGCTCTTAATTGAGTTCTTGGATAAAAAGGTCAGGAATGGGCACTCAGTTCCTTCAGGACTTGTTCTATCCCACAGATTTCTGATGCTAAACATGGCAATTTTTGAAAGCTGTCTACCTTTTTTGTTAAGGTTTTTAACCACAAGCATTCAGGGAAGGTTAATGGGGGTGAATTAGGTAGCAGGATGATGCATTAAGGATAATAAAGAGTCATTTTGTGAATGACTTCCTATGAGGGAATAAATAAGGTCAGCTATTGAATAAACCATAAATCTTAGCATTTAAAATTTACTTTGCATTTCATCTTCATTGAGTAGTGCTATATATAAAATACAGTTATATTTTCTTCTTAATCCTTTCATAAGTTGAAAAACGTTAAAATAGTCAAACTGTAGGATAGACACTAGATTACTTTCCATAGTAATACATGTTGTAAGTCTGCGTGTCTGTATGTGTGTGTGTATGTGTGTGTGTGTATCATATGCACATTACACTTAAATTAAGAAGGGTATCCCTAAGTTATAAGGTGCCATTATACATTGACCAGATTTAAGAAGAGTATCTCTTTAAAATGTGTTGACATTTAATTGACCTTTGAAAGTTCATTCTGTTAATCATACTCAAAGTGCTAAAGCTATGGTTGACTGCTCTGGTGTTTTTACATTCAATCGTGCTTAGCATATAAATTCTTCAGTATAATTGTTACTTATTTAGCAAGAGTTTCCTTTCTTTGGAAATATGAGTTGTGTTTTATTTTTGCATCTTTTTTTTAACTTTGCTTCAGACTGGATAGTGTTAGAGGTTTGAATTGAAATGCCTTCCTGTCATTAGTTGTATGGGGTGTGGCTCCTTAATATAGGAGTAATGGAAATTTCTTGCTTAGTGGAAGCATACTTTTCTTCTGGCAGAAGTTTGAGGTGTGCTGCTAAAATTTAGAGAAGCTTAGCACCTCAACACTACATATTTTTAACATAATAAAGTTTTGAAAATCTTTCAAGTCCATTTATGTAAACTAAAACTATCAGTACGAATACTTCTCAATTATTAAACAAGGACTCAAAGGATTTGTTTTCATAGTAAACTCTTAATTATATTCCTTGAATCGCTGTGAGTGGAATTTAACTTTATTATGAAGGATGTACTTATTTAAAAAAATGTCAAATATGTTTCTTTTTAAAGCATAACATTTTATTACTATCACCTAGAGAACTTCTGCGGAATTGTTTACAAATTTCTGGGTATTAAATTTATGAAATCAGTCTGTCGAAATAATTTTTAATATGGTTCACTGTCTTACCTGTTTCTAAATTAATATTTCTAATGATCATGAAAAAGTAGCTACACTTTTTGCTAAATGTTAATAGAAAAATAAAAACGTATAATTTCCTGTGTTTGCTAGCTTATCTTTGAGATTCTAGACATGGTTTGCAAAATATTTTTATCTTAAAAGCTGTTTTTAAATAGAGAAGATAAAGTTTAAACCATAGTTTTTATTTTCATGAGGTCATCTTACACTTTTCACCTGTGTAGCTCCATATTTGAGATGTGTTCTGTTCCCTGTTTTATAAGTTTTGATGTCATGATATCCTTTATTTATTCACATATTATAAGCATGGTAAACAGTCTCATCTCGTGAAACTGACCTTATTTTCTCTTCATTGTCTCTCCTTCCACAGTGTCCTTTTTTTCCCTGCCTTTTTCTGTTTCTAGTTTTACAACTTACACTGTCCTTTTCATCTCATTATAGCCCCACTTCCAAAGGAAAATAAGTTCTTTTGCCTTAGCCCAAACATTTAACTTCAAATTCTATCCTTTTTTAGAATATACAATGAAGCCTCTTAAGGAATATTATCTAAATAATGCATAAAGGATGCAAATGACTGCAGTGCTGAATTGCAATGCTGCAATGCAATGTACCTGAATAGTCAGACATAGGGTATCTCAGGCTAAGGGTGAACTCTAATACTTGCATTTTGTAAACTGGTTTCAACAGGTAGATTGATTTCTTCCTTGGCAATGAAGTGTCTCAGGACCAGGCCAGATTTGGTTAAATACAAAATGTTTAGATAAAGCATGGTTCCTTGGGTTATCTTTCCTGGCAGTTCTCCTGGATTAATGACACATACTGACAAAATCAACACATTTGCTCTTCTTTTCTGTTTGAAGTCTATTTTATCATCATACAGAGCTTTTTGTCATTTGAATCCATATATATGTATTCACAGATATTTTATTTTCATTTTACTAAACAAATTTTTATATTATTCTTTCATTTATCAAACCCTGTTCTAAATACTTTAAAAATATTAGTTTATTTAATTATCTTGACTCTACAGTTATAGCTATCACTATATAATTATAGTTATTATTATTGTACAATTGAGACAACTAAGACACAGAGTTTTATTTAATGGTGGGCCTTAAATGAGGGGAGAATGATAAGGGTAGGCAGAGTGGATAACTTAGCAGTAGTGCTAAGAATCAACAGGAAGATCTGAAAGAGTTTTGGGAAGATGAGTCTACATGGAAAGGGTCAGAGACTTAGCTCAACCTAGTCCTAATTAGCAATATGTCTTCCGTTCTCAATTGTAAGCCTTGGGCAGAATCAAGAGCCAAACTTAGGAGACACTCCTCAGTCCTGGGAAGTTATCATTGCATGAGAAGTGACCATTGCCATGGGTTTCAGCTGAGGTGGGCTGTACTGGCTCGTTGTGATTCTCAGGGTTGCATGAACCTATATACCTTACCTCCTCCTAGCATTTCTTAGGACTCCAGCTTCTTTCCTCCTGCAGAGTTTTTAACTTCTCTCTCTACTGGAAACTTGGGCATTGTAAATACAAGTGGCGAATTTTTTTTTCCCCAGTCTAACCCCAGCCCGCTTCATTTTGTCTTCTTGCCCTAATTTGTGCATTATTTTGAAAATGTCAGTAGTGTTTACGTGTGTGTGTGTGTATGTGTGTGTGTGTGTGTGTGTGTGTGTATTGTATGAAGTTTAGGGACTGATGTTAAGCAGCAAGATTAAAGGACAAAGTTATCTTTTCTGTTGGAATTGGGGATGGAAGAAGATAAGAGAACAGCTAAACGCAAGAAATATAAAGGAGAGAGACAGAGAAAAGATATGTGGAGAAAAAACGGTGGTGAAAAATTGAAGAAAGAGAATTACTGATTTGCTTCACACCCACACCTCCTCCCCAACTTCACACTAATGGAGGCGATTTCTCTCTCTTTTGCCTGACATGAGGTTCACCAGGAAGTTATTCGCCTTGGGAGTGGAAAATTTCTCCCTTTTGCATTTTGAGACTTGGGTGTGCTGCTTTGAGATGCCACTGGTATCTAAGTGATATTTGTTTATACTGGATACTTTTCACGGTAGCCTTTGTGGATGGGGCTTAGAATACAAACAATACTGTTAGCAGAACTGCAGGTACTCGATTGCTATGTTTATTTTATTAGTTAAAAAACTGCCAGAGCCCTAGGACTTCTGAGCACATTTAAAAAATACCAGAGGCAATTTTAAGAAATGCTTTAGAAAGAAAAAATAAGAAAAGTTAGGACCTTCAGGCTCTAGAATGCCAACCAACATGGTAGGTTTCTTTTCAATTAATGTTTTCAAAACCTCTAAATTAGGGTAGTTTCACTAGTTATTGTCTAAAGTGGGTTCAAATTACTCTTCTTATATATAAGTCTTCATTTCTTAGTAGATAATTTAGGTAAAATTGTGGTACTTTTGTTGCATAGAATGTAAAACTAAGGTTAATTCTTTAGGGAATTTGGGATTTTTTTGGATGCTGCTTATTAAATCATCTCTAATGACTTCTTGGTCAGTTCACAGGTCTGAATATATTTCTTAATAATTTGCAATTGTATTGGGACAGAATCACTGAAATTGTGATGTTCCCAGATAACTCTAACATATATGGTCACTTTTATCCTTAAACTTTCTGAAAATTCATTTTATAATTCCCTGAAGTCTCTCTCTATCCTAGTCTCTGTAGAAAGGTACATTATTTAGCAGCATTTATGAAAAACACCCAGTTTAAAAATTATTGAACTAATCTAAATGGTAAAAGTTTTGATATGAAGAAATTAATTTATTTTTAAATGGTTGTTTCTCAGGTAGAGGGCCCCAGTCTTCACAGGTTTGATTAGATCTCCATTAGTAAAGCAAAGAAAATGAAAGATTTTTTTCTGTCACTGCATGACAATAACATTGTTCAGACATTTGAAGAATCACTAATAAATTACCCTTCTAGAACAGAAAGGGAGAAGAGGAACTTTTCTTTCTCGTTTGTTCATTTTCATTTTACCCTTTCCTGTAACCATGGAAATTTTTACTTCGCTCCACTGTTCATCAAAAGTTTCCCATTTGTACATTCTAGATTACTACCATATTAAATTTTCTTAGAATTAGACAGAAACAGAACCTGGGCATTTAGAAGCGAATGGAAATCATCCCATGCCTTCTCAGATTCTCCTCCCCAAATGCAAGAGGAGCAAAACAGAAGTTGGTGGCTCCTCACTGTTGCTTCTGTGGCTGTCCTGTTTGGTTGACCTAAGCTTTTTTACTTCCATTCTTAATGCTAAAATCTACAAATGAAATTAGGGCCACTTATACTGTATTTCCCTCATCACCCATCCCTAGTGGTTCAAATTTAGCACAAATCTGCTGTGAGTACATATTAATTAGGCTAATATAATAGGATGAAATTATAACATGAGTTTTTCAATAACTGTATTTTGAATAGAAGTATGATTTTAGCTTATGAGTTTAGTTATTTTGTTGGAAATCTAGAAAATCCTTATGTGAACAACTAAACTGCTGATAGCCCCAAACAGTGTAAGTCAATCATTAACTTGCAGTAAACCCTGCTGAAAGTGTCTTTGATTTTGAGATGCAGTGAGCTATTTCAAATTAAGTTTCCCATTTCTACATGGAGTGGTGTGGAGGTCTTGTAACCTGATTTCAAGGTTGAACTCTGAATAAGACTTTTTTTGTCCCTGTTTTCTGTATGCGATGTCACCTCAGGTAAAAGGTATATGAGCCTCTTTTCTTTTGCTATTTATAACCCAAATCTCATGCCAGACAGTCTTGGAGACAATTAAGTTCTTCTATAGAAAATTTCATAAGTCATCTACTAACTACTGTGCCTGTAAATATATACTCTCAAACTATTTTGTAGTCCGGCTATTTTTAAAAATGTGTGGGTGTGGGAAGTGATGGTGAATGAAGTCAGGGTAATTGGTGCTTCTTTGTATTAAGAAAAATCACACTAGGTAAAGGAAGACTTTTCTATGATTTGTATATGTTTAATTTCAAAAAATCCTTCCAACCCTCTCCTACTTCAGCTCCTACCCCTACCTCATAAATTCAAGCAATGAATGAAGGAATTAGAGTCATAGGATTTTATAGCTGGAAGGATTTTAGAGCAAATCTGATTAACTCTTTTATTACACTTGAGGAAATTGATATTCAGTGATGTCAAATGAGATCATATAGCTGTTTAAAATTACAAATGACAGGGGCGCCTGGGTGGCTCGGTCGGTTAAGCGTCCGACTTTGGCTCAGGGCATGATCTCACAGTCTGTGAGTTCGAGCCCCGCGTCAGGCTCTGTGCTGACCGCTCAGAGCCTGGAGCCTGTTTCGGATTCTGTGTCTCCCTCTCTCTCTGCCCCTCCCCTGTTCATGCTCTGTCTCTCTCTGTCTCAAAAATAAATAAACGCTAAAAATAATTTAAAAAAAAATAAAATTCCAAATGACATTAGTAGTTTATTTCCATTAGTAAACACTGTTCTGATTAATCTCCCTTAACATGTTCAGAATCAGACGGTAATAATGAAAAATAACTAACATGTGTATGGTACTTTATCATATGTATGTCACTCCTCAGAAGAACTCTATAAGGTATAGGTATCATAGTTTCCATTCACAGAGAAAATTGGCTCAGAGATCTGTCCATGCCAGTCTCCATCAAAAGGGCCCAAGACTCCCATCTTCTCACCTTGGCAGAAGCTTCAGCTGGTCTCAAGACAGTTCTCACATCTTTTGTGTTATAGCTTTGGCTTTAAACTTGAACCAATTATTAACTTTCATCTATTTTATCACTTTTAAAGAGGAAAAATTTTTAAAGAGCTATGAGCTTATAAATTTTGCAAAAGGGAGCCTGGGTGGCTCAGTCGGTTAAGCGTCCGACTTCGGCTCAGGTCATGATCTCACGGTTTGTGAGTTCGAACCCCGCGTTGGGCTCTGTGCTGACAGCTCAGAGCCTGGAGCCTGCTTCACATTCTGTGTCTCCCTCTCTCTCTCTGCCCCTTCCCTGTTCATGCTGTGTCTCTCTCTGTCTCAAAAATAAATAAACACTAAAAAAAATTAAATTTTGCAAAAGAAAGATGCTGGATAATTTAAAATAAGGTATATTTTAAGAATCTCCTTATCAACGTTTTAAAAATTCAGCCAGTATATATTGAGTACCTACTATGTGAAAGACACATTATGGGCTGCTCCAGTAGACACAATAGTGATTGAGACAGAATCAAGGCCTTCAGGGAAGAGGCTCATGCAATCTTCTCTCCCTTCAAAGGATTACCTGCATAGAGAACTGTTCTTAAGAAATGTATGGCACTGTCTACATTACTCTTGAGATAAGAAAGCTACTACATTTCACCCTTGTGTTAGGGATGCCGACCCCCAGCACAGTCAAAACTCCATGTATAATTTATGACTCCCTAAAACTTTACTAATAGCCTACTGGTTGACCAGAAGTCTTACTGATAATACAAACAAGCAATTAACACATATTTTATATATGTATTATATACTGTTTTATTACAGTACAGTAAGCTAGAGAAAAAAGTTACTATGAAAATCATAAGGAAGAGAAAATACATTTACAATACTGTGCTGTATTTACCTAAAACAATTATATGTAAGTGAACTTGTGCTGCTCACACCTGTGTTGTTGAAGGGTCGGCTGTAATTCTTATGTCTGAAATGGATCAATTTTTTCTGAATATTTGTATTAAAGTATTCACATTCAAGAAAACTTTTAAAATACAGAAAAGTAGGGGGCATCTGGGTGGTTCAGTTAGTTAAATGTCAGACTCTTGACCTCAGTGCAGGTCATGAGTTCATTGGGCTCCCTGCTGGGCATGGAACTTACTTAAAAAAAAAAAAAAAAAGAAATACAGAAAAGTAGAAAGAAAAAAGTCACATGTATATTCTGCATTTTACCATGGTAATATTTATGTCATACATACGGTTTTTTTGTTGGCTTTTCTTTTACCTGATGGGGTAGATAATGTTCTGTATCATTGTATAGCTTTGTAAACATGTTTTAATGATTATGTAATTTTAGAAAGAGTCGGTTTCTATGTGTGTCAATAATCTGGCTATTCTATGGCAATTACTGATGTTATTTTATACAAAATGATTAATAAAGTCTCTAACCTGGGCTACTACTAAGAAATACTTTCTAAAGGTATTTGAAAAAAATAATGAGCCAAGTAGCAGATTACTTTCAAATCTTTAAGAGCATCAAAATAATTTTATTTACTTAAAATTGAAATGTCAACTATGTGTAGTTTGACCTACATTAGAAATGGATTTTTTGAAATTGTGAAATGTATAAACATATATTTTTAATAATTATTTTTGAGAGAGATAAAGAGAGGACGAGCAGGGGAGGGGCAGAGAAAGAGGGAAATACAGCATCCAAAGCAGGCTCCAGGCTCTGAGCTGTCGGCACAGGGCTCAACACAGGGCTCAAACCCACGAACCATGAGATCATGACCTGAGCCAAAGTTGGATACTTAACCTACTGAGCTGCCCAGGTGCCCCAAACAGAAATATTTTTTGAATACAGTTTCCTTTAGAGAATTGTGTTCTTCTGAAATCATTCCTCATTACTCTGAAGGTAAAGTATTAATCATGATGAATTTTTACTATTGGAGGAAATTTAACCTTACAGCTTTAAGAAAAACAAGAACTTCTGAATTCTGCCATGTGATTATTACAGTGAAATTTATCTTAAATTCACCTTAATGGCCCTTTAGAAATATGATTTTATGTTTCAACAGGACTAGGAAAGTATCCCTAGGTGAGAGTTGCCTTTTTTTTTTAAGGTTATTTATTTTTGAGAGAGAGAACATGGGGGAGGGGCCGAGAGAGAGGGAGAGAGAGGACCCAAAGTGGGCTCTGCACTGACAGAAGACAGCTTGATGTGGGGCTCAAACCCACAAACGCTGAGATCATGACCTGAAGCAAAGTCTGACGCCTTAATCACTTAACTGACTGAGCCACCCAGGCACCCTGAGAGTTGCTCTTTGTGAAGAGTCTGATGGAAACCTGAAGTGGGGAAAAGCTGAGCCAGCAGGTTGTCAGAGGGATGCAGCCTAGGAACTGCTGCCAGTGATATGCCTGAGGGAAGGGAAGGAGAGGGGATGGGAGGAGTTGGATGGAAAGTCCCTTATTAGCCTGAAGGCTAGGATGCCCTGACCCTCTGGAATCCCCCTCCCTAATGAGAAAGCCAGCCAGAGTAGGAGAGAGGCTGGGGCAGATGGAAGAGTAAGGTAATAATAACCAAAAAACTGATAAACTGGAAGAGTTCCTGACTGGAGGACCCTGGCCTAAACTGTAAATCAGTATTATTTTAAAGGAGATTTTGGCAAATGAATAAATACATGTTGGTGAATGAGTGAATGAATTGTTTTATCACCAAAAGATCTGGATATTTGTTTCTACTCTTAAAGTATTTTTTTCATTAATTTTTATGCCCAATTTACAGTGCAAACACAATTTTTATTGAATTTTCACTGTCTCATATTTATTCAAACTAACACCTTCCCCAACTGCACAAATGATTTAGAAGAGCTTACAATAGGCAAAATATCAGAATAGGAAAGTGAGTGTATGATTCCAGCTCTCCAATCCTAGTGTTCCCATCTGTGTGATGATGATAGTAAATGTTTCATCATACCATGGCAGGGATAAAATGAGATCATGCATAAACATTGCTTGGCATACAACAAAAATGATGTATTAAAGTTAAGGCTATAAGCTTGATACATACAGTTTATTAAGCTTAATTCTCTATTTCTCACTACCATTTTATTAGAGATTGTTAATTGAACCAAAAATACTTACATTAATATCTAGAGTAGAAGAGATTTTATTCTTTGTAACTGTAAGCCCTATACTATCCAAGATACTGCTTTTCTTCCTAGAATTTGAGTTTCTCAATCTTGCATGTATGCACAATCCATGGAAAAATGTTCCCAGTAAATTCCTACAGCCTCCATCCATTTTCAACAGGCAATGGGTGGGTAGGTCTATATTTCTATTAATTACCAAAAAAAGCAAGGAAAAGTTCAACATTGTCATTAGCAAGAAATAAAATAGGATTTGGGGTGCTTGGGTGGCTCAGTCAGGTAAGCGTCCCACTCTTCTTTTGACTCAGGTCATGATCCTGGGGTTGTGCAATCAAGCCCCACATCGGTCTCTGCTCTGAGGGTGGAGTATGCTTGGGATTCTCTCTCTCTCCCTCTGCCCCTCTCCCTGACTCATGCACTCTTTCTCTCTCTAAAATTAAAAAAAAAAGAAATATAATAATTAGAAGACTGAATTAGGCTAACAGTGTGGACTACTAAGTATAAATAGAAGAAAGTGAAGATGAATTTCGAAGGGACAATTTTGTACAAAAGTTGTGCATTTATTTTACTTCCATTTCAGATCACTTCTATGTATGCTTTCTATGAAAGGAAACAGAAACTACTTGTGTTTTTTGTCTGTAGGTGGCTTTTCTGAAGGAAAGGATAGAGGCCAAATTCCAATACTGTTGACACAGTTGCCTGGGACTTTGGCCTCCAGAGAGATGGTACGTGGAAGGATGCAGAGCACAACCTGGACTCTAGGCCCTATGGTGGCATGAAGCACCCATTCCTTGGGTGCCGCTGTAAACCTTCAGAGGCTAGAGCAGGTGGAGGTTAGATGGACACAGAGGAGATACGTGGAACCAGAGGGAAAAGCCTCACCTATATGTCCCTTTGCATTTCCATGGCCCAGGGAGAGTCCTAGTATATATAAATAAGTTGACCAGTAAAGCAGTGATACTCCCACCACCTGCTGATAAGTGCCTAAAACCTCACCATTCAAATGTAGGCCATTTAATTTAAAAACTCTGATATGTTAAAATCCAGAGAATTGTGTGTATTAGCAGAAGGAGGTAATGGAGCTTGAGTGGCTATAATATTTTAAGCTGTTCTAAGTTGTTCACAGCTTAGGAAAATGTGTGATTATAGAATCAATAAGAGGGCTCAAGACTGAATGGTTTAGGGTAGCTAAGAAAAAAAAATTATTTTTTTAATTCAAATCCAAGTTAGTTAACATATTGTGTAGTAATGGTTTCAGGACTGAAACTTAGTGATTCGTCACTTACATATAACACCCAGTGCATATAACACCCAAATGCACTCCTTAATGCCCATTCCCCATTTAGCCCATCCCCCACCCAACGCCCTGCCATCAACCCACAGTTTGTTCTTTATATGTAAGTGTCTCTTATGGTTTGTCCACCTCTCTGTTTTTCTCTCATTTTTACTTCCCTTCCCCTACATTCATCTGTTTTGTTCCTTAAATTACACATGAGTGAAATCATATGTCTTTCTCTAATTTCGTTTAGCATACATAATACACTAATTCCGCCCACGTTGTTGCAAATGGCAAGATTTATTCTTTTTGATCGCTGAGTAATATTCCATTGTGTGTATGTACCACATCTTTTTTTTTTTTATGAAATTTATTGACAAATTGGTTTCCATACAACACCCAGTGCTCATCCCAAAAGGTGCCCTCCTCAATACCCATCACCCACCCTCTCCTCCCTCCCACCCCCCATCAACCCTCAGTTTGTTCTCAGTTTTTAAGTCTCTTATGCTTTGGCTCTCTCCCATTCTAACCTCTTTTTTTTTTTTTCCTTCCCCTCCCCCATGGGTTCCTGTTAAGTTTCTCAGGATCCACATAAGAGTGAAACCATATGGTATCTGTCTTTCTCTGTTTGGCTTATTTCACTTAGCATCACACTCTCCAGTTCCATCCACGTTGCTACAAAAGGCCATATTTCATTTTTTCTCATTGCCACGTAATATTCCATTGTGTATATAAACCACAATTTCTTTATCCATTCATCAGTTGATGGACATTTAGGCTCTTTCCATAATTTGGCTATTGTTGAGAGTGCTGCTATGAACATTGGGGTACAAGTGGCCCTATGCATCAGTGCTCCTGTATCCCTTGGATAAATTCCTAGCAGTGCTATTGCTGGGTCATAGGGTAGGTCTATTTTTAATTTTTGAGGAACCTCCACACTGCTTTCCAGAGTGGCTGCACCAATTTGCATCCCCACCAACAGTGCAAGAGGGTTCCCGTTTCTCCACATCCTCTCCAGCATCTATAGTCTCCTGATTTGTTCATTTTGGCCACTCTGACTGGCGTGAGGTGATACCTGAGTGTGGTTTTGATTTGTATTTCCCTGATAAGGAGTGACGCTGAACATCTTTTCATGTGCCTGTTGGCCATCCGGATGTCTTCTTTAGAGAAGTGTCTATTCATGTTTTCTGCCCATTTCTTCACTGGGTTATTTGTTTTTTGGGTGTGGAGTTTGGTGAGCTCTTTATAGATTTTGGATACTAGCCCTTTGTCCGATATGTCATTTGCGAATATCTTTTCCCATTCCGTTGGTTGCCTTTTAGTTTTGTTGGTTGTTTCCTTTGCTGTGCAGAAGCTTTTTATCTTCATAAGGTCCCAGTAATTCACTTTTGCTTTTAATTCCCTTGCCTTTGGGGATGTGTCGAGTAAGAGATTGCTACGGCTGAGGTCAGAGAGGTCTTTTCCTGCTTTCTCCTCTAAGGTTTTGATGGTTTCCTGTCTCACATTTAGGTCCTTTATCCATTTTGAGTTTATTTTTGTGAATGGTGTGAGAAAGTGGTCTAGTTTCAACCTTCTGCATGTTGCTGTCCAGTTCTCCCAGCACCATTTGTTAAAGAGGCTGTCTTTTTTCCATTGGATGTTCTTTCCTGCTTTGTCAAAGATGAGTTGGCCATACGTTTGTGGGTCTAGTTCTGGGGTTTCTATTCTATTCCATTGGTCTATGTGTACCACATCTTCTTTATTTGTCAGTCGATGGACATTTGGGCTCTTTCCATACTTTGGCGATTGTCCATAGTGCTGCTATAAACATTGGAGTGCATGTGTCCCTCCAAATCAGCATTTTTGTATCCTTTGAATAAATACCTTGTAGTGCAATTGCTGGGTCATAGGGAAGAAAAAATTTTAAACTTTTAACTGGGACCAGTCCTAAACTATCCACCACCAGGAGGACTTAATCCTTCAAAGAGTTAAAACTAATATGAGGAACACTATAAAAACTGACTAGGATATAGACATCCAGAATTGCACTTTTGGGTGTGGAGACTCTTAGGAACCTTATCTACTGGGGCTAGAGCACCCAGTGTTCCTATCGTTTTGAACTAAGTTGTTTTCTGTGAACATTTCCAGTGTTATAAAAGACAGTATGTAGGATCTCATGTATTGGACACAATTGAGTCTTATTCTGGCATATTTGTGTTTAATTCATGATTTTTTAATTGGATTTACTGGTATTATTTCTCAAATAGTGACAAGAGTTTTTTGTCTCAAGCAAATTTATTTAGTTACATCTTTCTAGGTTAGTAGTTCTCTGCCAAGAAAATACGGCAAAATCATTTGATAGCTTTTGCAAAATACACACACTCAGACCTTCCCCTTCTGAATAACAATTGCAAAACGGATGGGGCAAGAGGTAGTGCAGGTATGTGGTGTTAGAAGAAGCTATCCTGATAATTCCATTGCCAGCTTCTCATTTTGAAAATTGCTGTTCTAATGGAACCAATACTGTTCAATTACCAGAAAACAAGCAAAGAGTTTAACATTGAATCTCACTTAAACTTGGCAAAATTGTTCAGTATCTTGTTGGAATAAATCCACTTTACCTTCCATGTAGATTTCATCTAGCTAGTGTCTTGCTAAAAAGGAAGTCCATGTATACAGGCAGTGAAATATACTGTGTTGATGCTTGTTAAACACCCTTCCATTTATGTACACTTGTAACTGAAATTTTATTGTCTTCCATGCTCTGGAGGATTTTTTGTATTTATTCATAAGAGTTCTGAGCAAAAGGCTGGATTTTCAAAGTTGTGCTAAGGTTTAATATCTGTTTAACATGTTCATTGATTGTTATTTGAGGTTATTTGCCTAATATGTACCAGTCACCATTTTTAGTTTGTAGGTTAAAGTTATTTAAAAGTGGTAAAATTCCAAGACAAGTACGGGCTCTGTCACTTTGAGAAAAATTTATGAAGTAAAAATATTTTCTTTTGGTACACAGTTACTGTTATACAATGTCTTCACAGGGTGTAAAGGCTTGGTATTTATCTGTTTTAATTACAGAGTACAGAGTATGGTGCCAGAGTACGGTTAGTATTTGTGACTAACTTAAAAGAAGTGAGTGTCTTGGTGAGAAGTTCACAAGGTTGGTAGCTATAGCTGAGTTTGGTGAACTGACTAGAGCTCCAGTCAGCGATGGTATATGTGAATGCCAAGTACTAAGAATTTCAGGAATGTAGAATTGCACAGCACTGATAAAGTTTGCTTTGTTCCCCTATGTGACTTGACCCATTGAGAAAACGTGGTTCCCTAGGAAGTTTTAATAGTTCAAAGTCCTTAGTTAATAAAGAAAAAGGGCTCAACATAATTCAGCTTGTTTTCACCTGCTGCCTCAAAGATTAACTTTCTTAACCTTAATGGGATAGAGTTACCCTTTGCTTTGAGAAAGTAATTTATGGAGCTCTTCACATTTGTTAGTTTCAGTAAACATGACACTGTTTGTGTGGATTTTGTTTTGGTTTTGGGTTTGGTGTCCCAAACTACTAAGACTTTTGCAACCTGAGAATCTTATGGTAACTTCTTCTAAAAAATCTCAGGGAAAGGCACACCCACTGTTCTGTATTAACTTAATCTTTCACTAGACTAGGAAGCATTTCGAATTCCTTCAGGAGAGTAGTGACCGATAGAGTTTAACCTTCACTTTTCCTCATTTATTTTCATAAGAGAATGGGAGTGGAATTCAAAACATTCAAATTTGGAGTTAATGTGCGTCACTCTGTTGCGAGTGATAGGTTCTGTGTTTTTCCAGTGGGAAACTTTGATCCACAAACTGATCTATGCCTGTTATAGACCTCATTATTACTTTCTACTTTTCTCCTGATTGTTGCATACTCTTTCAAAAACCAGCTGACTATACAAGTTGTCTCTGGGAGCAGATTTCAGAGCAAGAGTGGTATATAAAAGCACGTAAGTCTCTTTTTTTTAATCAGAATTTATAATGTTTGAAATAGACCTTTTATATTTTCATTGCGAGTCTAAGTTCACTTAAGTGTAGTATATAATGTTAATGTGTACTTTATGTTGTTAACATAATTTAATTTCTCTGTTTGGTCATTTTCACTCAAAGAGGGATTTTAAATTGCATAATACGAATTGGAGCCCTATTAAGTAATTCTGCCTTGTTTATTTCTTAGCTAACAATAATGATGAAAGCAATTTGCATATATTTTCTTAGTCTGTCACAAAATCCTACAGGAACTTGGTAGATGATTAACAGACATGAAGCTTTTTATTTTAATATTGAGACATTTTCTAGAATATTTCTGCATTGGAATGAGAGTTGAGTAACATACACAATTACTTCTTGTGCATCTTAGAAACACCTGCTAGGAACCAGTATGCAGGTTAACAAAACAGAAAGAAGGTATATCCCTCTTGACAGTGAGCGACTGTAAACATCCTCGACTGGAAGCTGTGAAGCCACAGATGGGCTTTCAGTCGGATGTTTGCAGCTGCCTACTGCCTCAGACTTCAAGGAGCAGTTATCTTGTTAACTAAAACTGAATACCTTGCTTTCTTTTTGATTCATTTTTACAGAGCTTGGGTGAAAATGGTATGAATTAAATGACTTTTAAACTATCTCTTTGCATCTTCAGAGGACTTCAGCGGGGCAGGAGGAGAGGTGCTCTGTGTATTGAATTTGCAATATCAAAAAAGAAAGGGAAAGAAAAGAAAAGAGACAAAGTATTCCTGAGAGAAGTGAGGAAATGTTTTATAGTATTTCTGTTCTAAAAAAAAAAAAGTGTACTAGGGCAATAGTTCACAAATCACTCTAAACAGTGATTTGTCCTGCTGTTTAGATGTAATTTCAAAATATGTGTTTTTTAGAGCCATTCACAAACATTTCTATGAATGAAACCTAAATTATTTGAAAACAGAAAAAAGCAAAGCCCAGAGTTAATTTACTTTCACATTATTAATTAAACTTATTTCCTAATAGGTTCAGTCTTTAAGTAATAAAGTAGTTTTCAGTTTAAAAAAGTACCTAAGATAAACCAATCTTTGAAAAATCTACTTTGTTTTATGTAATAGCACGTATCTCTTAAAAGTGATACATGCATCAAATGCTACCCTAACTATATGAAGGCATCCTAATACTTTTGAAAGAATCCTGTTATGGACCTCTGTGAAGGATCCAACAACTTGTATTTTTTGTAAATCTATGTCTTATGGCAGATTTTTTTTAAAATATGAGACACTTAAATAGTAGAAATGAGATACATAAAAGGAGATGAAAATGGCATCCTTTGTCCTCTAAAACACTGTATTTTCTAAACATGCATTGTTGTCATTAATGTAGAATTTATAGTTATTGTTTCCTATTTAATACTCACTGATGATGTCACTAAGAGGTGATACTGAAACAGTGTGACCACTATTTAAATTTTGTCCAGGCTACAGTTGAACATTCTCATTAGCTGAGATGGAAGGAGCATGTATAGAAGTGCCTTTAAATTTCTCTCATACATAAAGCCATCAAGTGAAAACCTCAATTAGTCATGCTGGGCCATGAGAGGTTAGTAGGCTGTCACTGGGAGGGATGAAGGCTTTCCATCTGCTAGGCCCTGAGGTCTGGAATTAAGAATGTGGCTTGTTTTTTAACAGGTAAACTTAAAACACTGAGAGCAGGTAACTCAGCTGTCTCCCGGGGAACTTAACCACATTTCCTAGGTAAATTATGATAGGTTTGGAGAAATGAGTAAACTTTTCCTAGTTCTTTGACCTTCACTTTCTTTAGATTCTCCTCCTATGTTATTTCATATCCCTGACCTTGCTTCATTGCCCTCTAAATTTTCCATTTCCCACCTATTTAGTTATTTGCCTCATTTAAGTGATTACATGTTAGAATATTTTAGTTTGTAAAAATCACAACTTTCTCAAATACTCTTAAAGAAATATAAATCTCCAGAAAATATGCTGGATAGTTTTGAAATTAATATCTATAATATTTTATGTCTCAGGCCCCATATTTCACTAGGAAAAATCTAAAATGCTATTTTAAAATAATTCAAAAGTATCCTGTTTATATTTGGAATAAGATCTAGATGCAATTTTTTTATTTCACAAAAATATCCAACTTTAAAAATGTACAGTGTTAGATATCTACAACTACATAGACAGTTATTTGCACTTAAGTAGGATAAATTAATATTTAGCATAAATTAGAAACTGTTGCTAATTACTTTCATGTGGTTTTCCTTCTTTATAAAAATTTTTAGGGGCGCCTGGGTGGTGCAGTCGGTTAAGCGTCCGACTTCAGCCAGGTCACGATCTCGCGGTCCGTGAGTTCGAGCCCCGCGTCGGGCTCTGGGCTGATGGCTCAGAGCCTGGAGCCTGTTTCCGATTCTGTGTCTCCCTCTCTCTCTGCCCCTCCCCCGTTCATGCTCTGTCTCTCTCTGTCCCAAAAATAAATGAAAACGTTGAAAAAAAAAATTAAAAATTTTTAAAATTTTATGTTCATATCAGCATAGTAACATATCATGTATGATTAGGACATAAAACTCTTGAAATGGGCCACCATAGGTCAGTTACTGAGAATAAAACATTGTTAAAATGTGTGCTACATAAATATAACATGACTGTTGCCGTAAAGTTTATAATATAAAACAAAAAATAGCACCACACTGAGTAATCATAATAACTGTTGCATGTTTAATTTTTGTTTGTGATTTGCGAAAATAAAAATGGGTACATCATTAAAAGGGAGATTTCCATAGGAAGTGTAAGAGGTCCAAAAGTGGCACTGGTGACTCATTTAAATGATACTAATTTTCCCTGACCATAAAACTCTAATTTGAACCTGGACTCCATTTTGTAGTGATGCTACCCATAATATTACACATGTGTAAAATCTTTCCTCTGTTAAAGAATAACTAAAACCAGGGGTGAGGACAATGAGGGCAAAGGAAGCTACATAAGAATATAGTCTTAGTAGCTATACCTGTGAAACATATCCTTGCCCAAACACATGCTATCACAATTGCCTTGTTTTCTTTAAAACTGTAGCTAAATATTATGGTTGGGGTGTGGAGCGGAAAAATCTTTCTTGAGTGGTGTCATTTGTGGTGGCTTAAAAATTATAATGTAAAGATACCAGTTGTTTTTCTGTATCAGAGTGCAACTGGAAGTTATTTTTCTTAATATTTAAAATGACTTACTGAATTCTTAAAGATGGTTCTTAGTGAACTGTTTTAGCAGTCTCACTACAGTAATGGAGAAAAGTTTCTTCATATGGTACTATGTCAGAATAAATACTCTAGTTATAGAAAATATGGTTGATAGTATATGCTGTAGTTGTTTGTGTGCACTGACCAAGCTATTAAATCATTTAAGAGATTGGGTTTTTTATGATTATTGTTTTTCCCCTTCATTTTTACTCTTCTTAATGGCAAAAATCCAGTAAATAAAATGAAGAAAAAAATCTCATCCTCTGAATGTGCTTATTATTAGAAATAGTAGTCAGTGAATTAAATATTCTTAACAGGCTTCTTCAGTTGTTACGCACGAACAAGTATCTCTCACTAATACACACTTCTTAAATCTTCAGTGTGGGGAAGGTGGTGGGCAAGTTAATGTTGCCAAGTGATACTTAATCTGCCTTTCCTAATTTGTATATCTAATTATTATATAAACTTAATGATGCAGTACTTTGAGAGTAGAGGCTTTTTAATGCAAATTAAAACAAAGTAGAATGGGGATTCATTCAGCATAAACACTAAATGTGAACTTACTGTCCCCAAAGGCTTCAGTGCCCTGCATGGTTAGAGAAATTAATGAATGAACTCCTTCAGGTACCTTAACAACTGAGCAAAATCAGAATCTCTCCACAGCTCTCATTTAAAAAATGACACCATGAGATCTCACATATGAGGTACCTTACTGGAAAGAGTGTTGGAAAATATAAAATGTTATGCAATGTGGTAATGTGTCATAAGCTTTTTATTCTCAATATGCTTCTTTGCAGAGACTGAACTACATTTCTGAATTTTGGATTTGGTGTTTTTCAGCTAAGGAGTTAAACTCTTGCAAAGAATAAATGTTGATGATACATACCAGTGAAGGAAAATGTATGTAAATAAATGTCTCATGCCATAAAAGAGTAGTACTTGCAGTCAAGATTCCCACAGTAGAAATACATTTATTTGCAGGATGTGTGATGTTAATGAATAGAAACTATTGTCCTGCTTAAATGATTTATTTGCACTGAGTGTTAAGTATGTTGAAATGAGTGCGAGAATTGGTAAAAGTTATAAATTCAAATATTCAGCTTAGAGGATTGATGTTTTATACATAATACATCTTTCCAAGTGCCTATTAAGGAAATTATTTTGCTCAATTTCTTACTCTTTGTTATGTTAGATTAAAATTATTTTTGGAATTACAATCTTTCAACTATGGAATGCCCATCTGGAAAATCTAATTTTGAAACATTTATTCTTTTTCATATGCTTTCGGTAGCTTTCATGGCCATATAAGATATATAGTTTTCTTTTTCTAATTTTCATTCTACTCTCTTACCCAAGTAAATATGTATTTTGCTTAAAATAAGTTCTGACAGTCAAGCATTGAATAAGAAATTAGGAAATTTGCACACTGTTCATGGGAAGAATAATGTTCAGCTGTATCTTGAACCAATCATCTAATCTTCCTATAGTTTTGGGGCTGATTCTCTTGATTTCTTGAAACTTATTCCTAAATCTCTGAGTAGTTAAAATGAATCATCATGAATTATTAGAAATTCTAAAAATGTAAGGCTAATCAATTTAATCTAATCTATTAAATCTATTAAATTAACATAATAGCAATTTACTATATATATATGTGTGTGTGTGTATGTGTGTGTGTATATATATATATATATATATATATATATATATATATTGTATAGAGAAGAATCCATTCAGGTGGTTGTTACAAATTCAGTGTGTGTGAATGTATATGATATGCTAATAGCTAATTAAAACAAGGTTTAAAATCACTTTTAGTTTCTCACCTGAGTTAACACCAGGACTAGTAGTAGGAAAAGTTATGGTTATGTTAAGTGTTAGAAAACAAGCTCCCAGGAGGCCGATGAGCAGTCCATGCCCTGAATCTTGGATGAGGTAGCTCACTTTTCCTGAAAAAGTATAAAACTCCTAGGGTTGACTCACACTTAACACTACTAATTATTTTTAAGTTAGGGAAGAATAGGAGAATACCCATGAAAACAGAAGGATTTTTTTCTTATGAAGAGCGATTAATCTGTATCTTAAATTAAGGTATTATGTAAGGGCTACTGTGCATAAATGCTGTACTGCCCCTCTTTTGGATCCTCTTCTGAAGGAGGTCTTTATGATTCGGCTCATGCCCCATCTTCTGCTGTCCCCAGCTTTTAAAGCTGAAGCCACATCGGAGTTCTGCAAACAACCTTGCTCTATTCCTTTGCATTCCAAGCCTTTGCCTCAGCTCTTGCCTCTGCATAGATTGAATACTCTTTTTTTCCTCACGTGTACCCCAAAACACATACAGCCACACACACATATGTGCATGCACACTCCTACTTTAGGTATCATACTTCATGTCATTTCTTCAGGGGAAGTCATTCCTTTCTCTTCAGGCCATGGGCTCCTTCTTTGTCCTGAGATAGGAATCATAAGAAGCAGTTCATCTTGTGAGATTCTGAGGGGAGATGTATTTCAAGCAGAGGGAACAAACAGTAAGTACAAAGGAACAGAAGTTGGATCAGGCAAAAATTATAAAGTATTCTGGTTTGGAGTGAGCAAGATAAGGTCAGAGAAGTAAATAAGGGACAGACATTGTAGGGCCTTGTAGGCCATCTTGATGAGTTTGAATTTTACTGATAAGCATCAGATTAGTACTTGTTACTGTGAAAAGTTCTCTGAATTTTGGATTCAGTTTAACTAAATGATAGGACCTCAATCATGACCGACCCTATCAGAATGTGGCTAATATAACTGCTTGCTTCAATAAATATTGAATACCTATTTGTATAAATAATCATGAATGTTAGGGGCTTAAGGATACAAAGTTGAAAAGGACTTGATTCCTGTTGATTGCTAATAAGAGTGGGATGAGATAATGTCATGTGGACCAGAAACCCAAGATTATGTAAATTCTACCTGAGATTAGCTGCCCCTTACTGAAAAGATCTCACAGGAAATACATGCTAAAAGAAAAAAACAAACAATAATGTCACCAAGTAGAGCATCATCTTCGGCCCCAGTATGGAATACAAATGAACCAGGCTACACTGGGGAATCATTTATTTCACATTCCTTTAGCCTAGAGCACTCATATCAAGCAGTTCTATTTATGAGAGCTCTTGAGTAACAGAGAGTGTCTGAGATGATGAAAGAGAAAAATAGGGACCCATCCCAGAGCATACCTTACCACTTACTCTTAGGAGGAAAAACAGCCATGAGGGAGTTTGTCCAAATGGGATAAAGACAATGCCATGCCATCGTGAACCTTCAGCTGAGCCCAAGAAAGTATCAGCAACATTCCTCCTGTTTGTGTATGTATCTGAGGTAGGAGCAGGGGAGGAAGAAGGAGGAGGGCATGAAAGGGTACTAATATGCACCTCTACTCTCCCCTCAAGCAATTTTTACTTAGGTGGAGTTGGTGAAATACACGTGACATTAGTAATAGCGGTGCATCGTGTCCTAAGTAGTGGTAATAATAGCGAAGTACTGGCTGACATTTATTGAGGGTGTGCTATTGCCAGGCATTGTTCTAGATGCTTTGTATTAACTCACAGTTTAGTCCTCACAATAGCCCCATGAAGGCGGGTACTATCATAATTTTATAGATAAAAAAACTAAAGCACAGACAAAGTGATTTGCTCAGGGTCATTTAGTAAGTGGCAGAGAACCTAAAATAAAAAATAAGAAGTGATGAAGGATTGTGGAAAGCATTTGAGCTGTACTTACCTCAAGTTGAGGACGTGAGGAAGTACAAGGGAGAGCGATGTTTGAGCGCAGTGAGCATGCATGCCAGGAAGGTGCCTGGGCTGGCCAGATTGCTGCCTGATTGGCCCCCTTAGCAGGTCATGGGGAACCAGGAAGCCATGCAGTCAGAAACTGCTGGAATATTGTGGAAGTTTTGAATATGTGGCACAAAAATATCTCTTTAAGCTTATGGCAAGCTACACTTTTAAATCGTGTTGAATTATAGGATAAAGTTATTATGCAGAAATGTTTTGTTTCCCTTGAAAGCTAGAAAACAAGGGATGGCTCTCCCTGCATCTGTAAATAGGCTGCTGTTTTTCTTTCTTTTTGTAGTTGTAAAGAATCATTCATGCCAGCGTAGTTAATGAGCTTCCGCAGCTGTTAAATGAAATTATATATTCTGTTCAACTAGGGCCTTCTAATGCTGCCATTGTCTCCTGGCCATCTTGGTGTCTTCTCTAGCACCAGGATACTTCTAAATCACAATGGCCTGAGTTGTTCTTAGTCCAGGAGATTCTGAGGTCTGGGTCAGATAAGCCTGCAGAAAGAGAGGCTATTTTAGCAAAGGTAGTCATAATAGGATGTTATTTTTCTATATCACAGCTGCCCTCTTCAATAAGGACTGTGAAGAATGCTAGAAGGGAACTATTCACAATTGTCTAAAAAAGATTTTTAAAGCAAAATTCTTATCCATCAAATTATACACAGACACTAACTTTCGATCTTCCAAGTAGGGCACTTAACCAACTGCATAGATAGCTCTGGCTGAGGGATTTGACTGTGACTTGCTTCTTCTCTTCCTTCATGATGTTTCTTTGTTCCACACTTGTCAGAAGTGGAGCTTCCTAGTCAGGTCTTTTAGTATATGTTTGAAGATTTTCCAATCCCCCAGACTATTATTGCTCTAAATTTAGACTTTCACATCTAGTCTTCCTCAACTGTTTCTCTGAAATGCTCACTTTCCTCTTATGCACTCAAAAAATAATGTCACCTCCCCATGTGCCACCAGGAAGTCATTCCTCATTCTCATGCCACTGGGCTCCACTCTGGGTCTCTGATATGCAGCCTGCTGACCTCTCCTGGACTGTGCTCAGTGGGGGTCTTCGCCCTGCTGTGGTAGTGGGACTGGTTGTTCCAGATTGTGGCTAACTTTACAAGTTTCTCTCACTGTGCAGGATTTACAAAACTCAATTGCTTCTTCACAAATGCCCCTTTTTTCCAAACACCTAATTCTTTCTCCTTCTCCATTGAAAGATGTTTGGATTTCTTTCCACAATATATGGAATATATATATTTCTTTCCAAAATATATGGTATTATTGTACCATATATTTACCACTGGAAAAAATTATTTGCTAGGCAGTATTTGACCATCTACTGCATGAAAAACCTAGTCTATGGCTTCTGGGTTAGCATAAATAACTAGTTAAAAGTTAATCCTGGTGAAATATTAATTTAACCAATTAAATGATACCTAAGAGTTGAGCAAAGGAGAACCAGTGAATGAGCATAGGAAACAAAGATGCATATGAATAGATGCATGCAGACATATGGCAGCTACATATACTTTCCATTTCTTTGCCTTCCTGACTCTTATAAGACCATGCCATAGGTGGTCAGCCGTTTGTTATTTACTCATTTGAGTGTTTGCATAATAGGTGTCATTAATCTAATTGCATTAATCTGATCATCAATTATGTCCATCTGCTCCTAACACCACAGCAATATGTACATTCTCTTATAAGCTCTTTGCATGTCTTCACTTTTATTGAAGAGGAAATTTATTTCAATTAAAAGTGACGAAAATATTTTCGAAGAGGAAAAACATTGATTAATGAAAAGAGAAAGCCATGAGAGCTTTTCACGCCTTGGTCTCTGTTTATATTACTAAGGAGATGTTAAAAATACAGTCTGGAGCCTAGCATATATTCTGTTACTGGAGCATAACTGCCACTTCTGAAATATTGCTTAATAACATGTTTTCAAATAATCTGATGCCATCTCTGCCAAATTAATCTCTGAACTAATGAGAGTCCTTTCTGGGCTTTACAGATCTGCCTAGAGATGTGTAATAAAAGGTTTATACTCTAGGAATGCTACAGTGATAGTATTTATGTGGCTTGGCTAGAAATAGTCGCTCTCTTAACATGGTGGGTGCTTAAGATGAAGACTGTCCCTGGCATTGTACAGCACAGTAAGAACATTGGCCTGCTGACTAAACAAATATGATTGCCAAAGTGAATTATTAAATTCCAACTGTCCTCACTTGCTAGAGAATTTCACTCCTTTTTCTCCCACACAGCTTCCTACTTTTTATTAGATGAATAGTTTTCAGCTCTTGCAAATAATTGCTGTATTTTGCTAGTCATTACTGCAGCAGTTTCCCACTGTTTATATTTTGAAACTTGCACTTGGAAGAGTCCCGTTGAAGCAGAACAAATAAATATGTGTGTGCATCTGTGCAAATATTTATCTAAAATTTCATTATTAAAAGTCCCAGTGAACTTTCAGTCTAACCACTGTGCCTTGTATCACTTTTGAGACAGTCACATCATCAGGCTACTGTTACTTTACTAAACATGGGTGACTTCATTCCAGTGTTTCCTTTAGAGGACTATTTGGGAGACTCCCTTCCAATAGAGGAAGTGGGTTGATGAGGGCCAGTGTTCTCATTCCAGATCCTTCACATCTCTGAAAAGCTGCATCCTTTGTAGAAAATAGATCTGTATGTGTGCCAAAGTGTAACCCTGATGTTCATCAGGGGAGGGAGAGGAGGTCACATATTCCTTGTCTGTTTCAGCAGTAATCCTCCCATTTGGCAAGAGTTTGAGAGGAAGTATTTAACAATGGGATTTTATAAAATTCAATGTAGTAAAGAATGTTTTTATATTTGAATAGATCTAAGGAAGTTTTCTTTTTCTCCCCCCTGATAAGTGGAGGGTATTTAAGGGTAATGGTATCTGTGGATTTGTTGAGAGGATTTGGCTCTTTTATTGAACTTTGTGGAATAATTATTTTTCCATTTTATCATTTCCATGAAAGGTAATCCTCAGAATAAAAAGCTGTAGTCTCTTCATACTGATCTTAAATATTTTGCTTAAGGGGAATTAGTGAGGAAATAACAGTCTCTCAGGAAGGTTTAAAACTGTGATTTTATTCAGCTACCAGAGCTCTTTTAATGTCTCCCACCATGCTAGAAACTATGAAGTTATTTTCTTTTGCACACTCAAAAGTATTTTTAAAGTCTTAAACCCAAATAGCTTTATGTTAAAAATAAAAAGTTGCACAAAGTAGAGGAAACGATGCTCTTGTCATCATCCCCTGTTTGCTTCCAACCATGTGAGGACTTCAAAGGCTGAAGGCACGTTTTCTAGGTCTAGGGCGCCTATCAGATAGGGTCAAATGGTTAGTTAGCAGTTACAGTCGAAAGAGGCCATCTGCTGAGGAATAAAGATAGACCTCTTTCCTTTAAGATGCACTAGGTTTACAATCTAGGATTAAAAAAATGGTGTAGGTCTTCATTAGCCAGTAACCCATGTCACCATAATACAGAGCAATAGTTACCCAAAAGTGTTTCAGTGTCTGCTACCAAAAAAAAAAAAAAAAAAAAAAAAGGAAGGCAAAGTAATCACTAATGCACATTTTAATTTATTGTACAGTCGATTTAGACTTTGTTAATATCTAGTCTTTATTTAAAGTAATTTTAAGCAGATATATTTGGCACAAGATCATCAGAACATCACAAACCCTTCCTCTTATTAGGGACATTAAGTTACTTGGTCCACATCCCTGTCAAATGGCAACTCCATCAATTGGTCATTCAGACAATATTTCATTATGTCCTGATCTCCTATTTTGCACATAAAAAATTCATCCATTCATTTGATAGGTGTTTACTGAGCCCTTCACACAAAGATATGGCAAAGAACAATGCAGCTTCATTTCAAGGAGTTGGTGACTTAAAAGGAGATAAAAACATGAGAATTATTGATTGCGTGAGAGAACCTGTGGTGGAAGTCGTGTTGAGAGTTTTAAGAGGAGGGGTGTACAGAGAAGGTCTATTTAACTGAGTGTGAGAATCAGGAAACAGTTCACAAAACTTTTTGAACATATTGAAGGACAAGCAGACCCTAGGTGAGTGGATGAGTTGAGCAGATACACCAGAAAGGTAAAGAGCACTTACAAAGGGTGGAGGTGTGGAGAGCAGAGCCTACTTAGGAAGACCAACTGGTGGATCATGCTACCCAAGTAAGTGTGAGAGGAAGACCATGGACATAGCTGAGGAATATGACATTTAAAGATGAGCAGCAAAAGATGCCAGGAAAAGAGCCAGGAGAGGAGGAGGAAAATGAGGCCATAGGTATAGAGGGAGTAGAGAATTCAAGGAGGGAGAAGTCGAGAGTATCAGCAGCTTCACAAAGATGAAAGAATTTTAGCCTTGAACAGGAGAGGCGTCTTTCCTGTAAATAAGAAAAGATGAGTGGACATAGAACAGACTTGAGCTGGGACACAGTAATGTACTTTATGACAGAATGAACCAGATGAAGTAGGGAGTGAGGTAAGTCATGCCTGAGAGGGATGAAAATAGGGAGGAGGAGCAGGTTTGAAGAAGCTGCTGTGAGCATAGAAAAGTTGACAGAGGAAGCTATTCTGTGCTTCACTGAGGGTCAGCTGAGATTAGAGGCCATAAATTTGGAGAGACATGTATCCACTTGTTGGTGTCACTTTTTCCAGACTTAAATTCAAAATCCAAATATAGGCACAAAGGATGGGAGAGTATTATGCATTGGAAATCCCACCTGAGAAAGAAATGTGCCATTGGTTTGGGGCACCATCACTGTCACTATAAGGGGAACATGATGTTGTATGCAACTTTGGGCTATTTTGATAAATTATATATTTGGCTTATCTAGAAGCAGCTGTTGTAACCCCCTGTCCTCCTGTCAGCACTCAAGAGTCTTTGGTTGTGCCATGACCTCAAAGTGCCAAGAGTCCACAGATCTGACTTGGCTCAGTAGAGTTTGGAGTGGAATGTTACATTTCTGTGACTTCTCATATTTATTTCCCTCTCTTCTCAAGCATTACAGGCTGACCTGTATACTTCAGTGCTTCACTGTGTACAGTAGTATCTGATTTATTTGACCCTATTCAAGAATGAACTGATCTGCATAATTTCTAGATAAGTGAATTATTTCCCATTTAAAACTAAAACAACCAAACAAAGACAATTTCTAAGATGTATTAACATCGGTCTCTATAAAGAGAGTAATGGACCTTATTTATAGCAGTTTCTTGAAGACTTTGGGCCATGGCTATAAATATCAATTAGTGGACCATGTATGCCTGTTGAGTGCATTCAAGCCTCTGGGTTTTGTTTGTTTGTTTGTTTTCAGTTTTGGTTTTGGGTATTTAAGAGTTTTGAGGGGTCATTTCCTTGATAATTAGTCTGCCAAATCACATATCTTACATTGTTTTCTGACTGCTAATCTTCTGAGTAGCAAGGATTCCATGCCTCATACTCCTCTATCCCACATAGCACCTAGAACAATGCAAATGGAAGCTCCATAAATACTTGGATAATTTCTAAAGATAGCACAGTTCTCTTAATGTCGACAAAATCACATTAGCTTTTTAGGGAGCAATCATCAGTATTATCCAGGTTGGGCTTAATGTCGATTAAAACTCATTCCTTTTTTTGCATGAATTGCTCTTTTGCCCCAGTTGGTACTTGTTTGGCTCAATTCCTGAATTTAAATAGGTATTTACATTTATCCATAAGACAACCCAAGAGCAGCAGTTATGTCACCTTCACTGCATAAGAAATATCTTAGAAATGTTACCTAATTGTTAAGTTAGATTCAACCTGTTGCACTAACCTGTCAAAGTCCTTTTGGATTCTGATCCAACAGAATTTATGTCTGATTGGGAAAGCCTTCATTCTCTAGTTTAACTAAAGATTATCAGTAAAGATACTGATAAAGATTAAAATTGTTGCATACAAAATGTCCATAATCCTGGACAGGGCTCTCCTCTCAGGGCTCTCCTCTCAGGGCTCTCCTCCAGGTTGATCTCTTGCAGTCCTCGGTTCCTTTGGGGTACAGTTGTTGAGCAGTGAATCTTCCTGATTGTATTAGGATCCAGATTAAATTTCTCCATAAGTACATGAAAGACTTGGTCAAATACACTTTGCCCAAATATTTTCTCTGTCTGCCTATTCAGTAATCCTATCAAAAAGGGAAGAAATAAAAATCAACACCCCTATTGTACTAATAATACCTGCCTGCCTTCTCTCCCGGGTCCTTCTCAGAAAAGATAAAAGATAATTTTGGATCCCAGAGGATTTCAGACATTGGTGTATTCATTTAATAAACATATATTAAGCAGTTATTCTGAACTGTACTCTTGTGCTAAGAGTTTAGGATACAGCTGAACAAGTCAGACATTGTCTCTGCCCTCCCCAGAAATGTCCATTATTGCCTGGCTGCTCTCAAAGAAGCTGACGGGTGGGGCTTGAGTGTAAAGCAGCTGTTTTAAGTAGTAGACAGACCAAAGCTGGGAAGTAGCATGTGCAGAAGTGGAATTTTTTCAAGTTACTGAAATTATAACATAAAATATGGTGCCAAGGTCTGGAGAGATTGGGAAACTGGTTGCACTATGAAACAAATAAACCCTAAGAAATTGAAATTTGGAGCAGCTTGTTTTCTAAAACATTTGGTGTTAATAGACTTCACTCTAGTAATTCAAGTGCATACTACGGATAACTTTCACACACACTGGTTAACATGCTATAAAAATGCCACTGTCATCTGAAGTAAATGTCTTTTGAACTTAGAACTGCCATGTAAGAATTTCGATTCTTTTGCCACAGAGGGAAAAAAGACCTAGCAGAACAATGAATCAATTTTTTACTACATTGCCTAAATCTAATGTTCTTCAGAGAGTTTTCAGAGAATTACTTTCGCAACATCCATCTCTCCCACTGTTTCTCCAAAGGCCTTGTATTAATCATTTCCTGAAAGTCCTTCTTTGTTTAGGTGTGTGCTACACCTGGGCTGACTCTTACACAGACTTCAAAGTTAATCATACCCCATGCTAGGATCTCAAAAGGACCATAGGTGGAGAAACATAAGATAAACGGCCCAAGACCCCTTACCCTAGCTCCATTCCTTTTCCCATTTGCCAGTGCAACTTATTCCTGAGTCTAAGTTTAGTAGCCCCACTAGAAAAGACTGCATGAAAGCAATGTTCATTCTTCCTTTGGAGCCCACTCCTTTCAGGAGCCTATGTGTCCAGCTTCCCTTCAACCCTTAAGAGATCCCATAGGCCAGGGTGTTTGTGCTCAAACCCAGAAGTTACGTGTAAGACAGAAGGGAAAGAAATGTTTTCTTTTCCTCTTACTTTGTATATGTCCTGCTAGTCTCTATTCCCTTTCATGAAAAATCCTTGTTTCTCTATATAGTAGCTTCTGGCACAAATGGATGTAACACTCAGATGTGGAAACTTACCTAAATGAAATTGGGCAAATATGTGACACCAGATATAAACACGACTCACTCTCTTGCTTCATTTAGTCTTGCTTCTTTTAGTTTCAGTAAGAAAGGCCTTACCTGACCCCCACCTCATTTAAATAGCATTCCCTTCCAACTGATCACTTAACCAGCTATACTTCCCTTGAAGCATTTATCACATCCGTCAGATTATATGTTAATTTCTTAACTGACTTTGGCTCTTCACGGATACCCTGAGATCAGGGACTCACTGCTATATCCCTATAGTCTAGAACAGTGCCTGGTACATAGTAAACCCTTAAAATTTTTAAAGGAAAAACGCCTATTACATTTTGACAATTAAGGGGCGCCTGGGTGGCTCAGTCGGTTAGGTATCCTACTCTTGATCTCGGCTCAGGCCATGATCTCACAGTTCTGTGAGTCCGAACCCCACATTGGGCTCTGTGCTGACAACGTGGAGCCTGCCTGCCTGCGAGTCTCTCTCTCCTGTCTCTCTACCCCTCCCCAACTCGTGCTGTGCCCCCCCCAAATAAATAAACATTTAAGAAAACCTTTTTTTAGTTTTGACAATTAAGAACATTGAGGTTCATCTTAATAAGAGAGGTGCTGTTATCATTATCTGTTTTAAAACTTAGTATATTGAAGTTAAGAGCTTTTCCAAGGTCACACAAGTGGTAAATGGAACCAACATCCAAACTCAGACCTGCTGACTCTGTTTATTCATATGACCCTATAAAATGTCTCAAAATAGAGATAAATTAATTTTATAAATATTTATTGACTTGTCTGTATAGGAAAACCATAGTAAGCATAAAGGGCAGTGCATTAAACTTTATTTATCACAAGCGACTGCTTATCATATGTCAATGTCTTATCAGAATGAATAAGGCCAGAATATCAATTATAATTAATCTGAAGTTTACACATCAAGCGCTCCAGTTTTTCTCCAACAGCTCTTAACATGGAGTATTTATGAAAAAGAAATGGCCAATTCAATTTCACTTTTCATTTCTTTTGTCTAATTCTAAGGTAACTAACTTTTCATTCTTTGACCTTTAATTCGTGTTGCGGTATTTTCCTCCCCTTGGATAGAGAGGTGAGAGAGTGGGGAAACACATCTTTCATGTTTATAAAGTATGCTGCTTCCAAACCCGCAGATGTCTCTTGCTTCCCTAGAGACACTCGGGCGCTGGTGGTTAAGCAACTAGATTTGGAACCACTCAGATTTTTTTTTTTAGGCATCTGAACTTTTTCTTGCTTCCCTTGCAAACTCCCCAGTCTTTAGATGAGTTGGAAAGGTTATGTACAGTTCTCAAGTGAATTTTCAGATGATAGAGTTTCATTTTTTCCTCAGAGATTTTCTTGGGGGGAGGAGACAGTGAACTGGGCCAAAAGTTTTGATTTCGCAAAGGTAACAAGATAACATATTCTTTTATCATAAGACCTTTTTTTTACTGAATTACAACTGACATACAATATTGTGTTAATTTTAGGGATACAAGGTAGTGCTATATTTTTATGCATTATGAAATGATCATCATGACAGGCCTAGTTACTATTACCATGCAAAGTTATTACGATACTACTGGTTATATTCCCCGTGTTATACATTACATCCCATCACTTTCATAAGACTTTTTATCATAGTTTATTTTTTTTATCTGAAACATACTTTCAATTTTAATATAATGGAAAAAATGAAGATCTGTGATTAATCTATGTGTATAAACGCAATTAGACATAGAGATTAAGTACCATTGTAACAAAGTCACAAAATATTTTACTACTATTTGCTTTTAAAAATTAAGCACATTTTCTTCTTTGCTTGATTCTACTGGGTTCTGTTTTGTATCAAAAGAAGACATTCTGTCATGTCAATATACAATAGCAGCAAAAAACTGCACAAGGATACCACCCTCGGTGCTACTGAAAAGAAATCATTTTCAAAAGTTTTCTTAAAATATATGGAGTCACCTATTCAAGTTTCATTGAATATAATCAGCCACCTGAGAACTTTTTATATTTTTGCTACTATTTTAAAACCACAGTCAATTACTGTGTGGTGAGCAAACATCTTTTATTTGAATGACCTAAAAAGAGTATTACATCATTTATCTTAATTTCATCATTGTGAGGCTAGGTGCTCTTATGTCCTTCTTTGTTTTCTTAAAAAACTGTTGAAACACTGAGGAAATATTAACCAAAAAGTTCCCAAATAAAAATGATTATGATATTATTATTCATACCTAAATATTTTAGTTTTTGCCTATTAATTTATGGTGTCTCCCATTTTGTGCAGATGCAATCATGTGGTATATTGAAAGTAGATTATGCCTTTAAAAAATATTATACTTAAATATATTAATCACTTAAATGACTATATCATGTTTCTATACCACATTGTACCAAATTACTGTACTGTTAAAATTGTTTTCATTTTGATAAAAATATAGTTTCATCAACTCAAAATATATATCAAAATATAGATTTTTATTTCCATATAGTTTTTGATTCTATCGCTTTAGTTTTTTCTATCACTTTATTTTTTATGGGAGACTAAATTAGGCAATTTCACCAAGTCCAAAACAGATTTTTTCACTACACATGAATGTAACAGATTTGCTGGGGGCCACGCCTGTGCTGTGTATATGTTTAAATGTTGCTAATTTGGTAGTTGCAACATGCTAACTCCAAAAATTCATTTACTTGAATTTCTTAGTTACAAAAAATTTTAGTGATTTCTATTTTATTATTTATACTTATTCTTTTGGTAGTTATGTACTGATATGTGGAAGCAGGCATTTCTTGCCTTCATTATTGCATACTGAAACATTGATAGGCAAGGAATAATAAAGACATTGCATGATTCCCCAGAGAATTAACTTGATATTTTATATAGTACCACATGAAGTTATAAGAGACTATAAAGTATCCAGATACATCTGATCCTCTTGTACTTTTATAGACATAAAGCTTTTAGAACCAGAGTATACTTCTGTTCTTTCATACTTCCTCTGCTTAGGATGTGTGTGTTTACGTAGATGCTGAGAGAAGTAAATCTGAGTTTAGATCTTAACTTTTGTGTGATTTTGAGCAAGTTTAAACCTCAGTTTCCTCATCTGTGTGGGTTTATTTACAACACTATGTTAATTTGCATTTGGCATGTGGCTTGGAACGTGAAAAGCACTCAAAAGTGTTAGCTATTACTATTAACGTCTAATCAAACATGATAACCCAAAACTGTTATGTGGCTTATTCAGATAATTCAGAGGAATTAACTTTTTAAAGTTTATTTATTTATTTATTTTGAGAGAAAGAGGGAGAGGGAGGGGCAGAGAAAGAGGGAGGGCTGGGGAGAGAATCCCAAGCAGGCTCCACGATGCCAGCACAGAGCCCAACAAGGGGCTCTATCTCACAAACCACAGTATCATGACCTGAGCCGAGATCAAGAGTCAGACGCTTAATTCACTGAGCCACCCAGGCACCCCTGGAATTAATTTTAATAAATGCATTTTCTTTTTCTATTTGGGAAATTAATAACATTCAACATTAACAGTAATTGATGGCATTAGACCCTCAAACATGCTGTACTAGATGTGTTTCCTAAAGCAAATCTAAGTGATGAAAGCATGCTCTCATCATGAAGTGCATGTAATGCTTCTGCCTATCAACAGGGAGGATTGTGCACCAGGTAGTATAATGTAATAAATAAGGGTTGCCCATTATGACTTTATAACCTAAAAGACAACACAGTGACGATAATAGAGACTGTTGCTCTTTCATAAGTTGATATAAATAAATTGTAACAGACTTCATTTAATAAGAGACACACTGTAACAATGGGTAATAAGCTGAACAAATTAAAGTCTATGCAAAAGGAAATATAGGAGCCATAGTGGACCACAGGACAAACAGTAATCAAGAACTCAGGCATCCTGCTGAATAGTAGAAGTGTGAGCTGTAAAGTCAGGCAGACCCAAATCTGAACTTCTCCATCACTTACGAGCTCTGTGACTCTGGATAACCTCACTGAATCTCAGAAGAAGGGGAAAAAAACTGTTCATTTAAGTGCACCATTTGTTGCCCAATAGACACATAGTAAATAATTCTTTGATTCTTATCTTCCTCCGTTATTCACAAAAATAATGTGAAATACATACCAACCATAATATATTTGAAAACTGGCCAATGACTCCTTCAACATCTTCATCTAGCAGTATATAAGAGAACTGGAGTTACTAAATTTGGAAGTCCATTTAAAAGAAATTAATGTTCTTCTTTTCTAATATAAGCATTTCTAATATAAGCGTATACATTTCCCTCTAAACATATCTTAACCGCTTCTCACAATTTTGATATTATATTTTCATTTTCATTCAGTTCAAGATACTTTCTTATTCCCCTTGTAATTTCTCTAATGACTCATGGCTTATTTACACAAATATTGTTTAATGTCCAAATATTTGGGGATTTTATAGATATCTTTTTTTTTATTTTTAGTAAGGGAACATATTCTGTATAAATGCATTCCTTTTCACTGTATTGAGATTTGTTTTATGGTTCAACACATAGTCTATTTTGATTAATGTTCTGTATGTACTTGAAAAGAATATGTGTTCTGCTGTTGTTTGGTGGAGTGCTCTATAAATATCAATCAAACTGGTTTGTTTTGTAGTTTTGTACAACTCTGTCATCACTGATTTTCTATCTATGTGTTCTACCTATTACTGAAAGAAGCATTATTTAAGTCATCAACTATAATAATAATTGTCTATTTCTTCTTTGAAGTTGGATAGTTTTTTGCTTCATATATTTTTGAGTTCTATTATTAGATATACATATACTTATTGTTATAAATCCCTGCTGTATTGATTCTTTTATCAATATGAAATGTCTTTTCCTCACATAATACTTCTTGAAGTCTATTTTATCTGTTCTTGTTGTAGCCAATGAAACTTACTTATGCATACTGTATATCTTCCCAACCTTTTACTTTCAAGCTGTTTGTGTTTTTATATTTAAAGTGTATCTCTTACAGATAGCATATAGTTGAGTCTGGCTTTTTTATACAGCTTGACCCCATAATATGTATCTTTTGATTAGAGTATTTAGTACATTTACATTTAATGTAAATAGTGATATAGTTGAATTTGGGTCTGCCCCTTTGCTCTTTGTTTTCTATTTGTGTCATGTATTTATTGTTTCTTTCCTGCTCTCTTTCATGTTAAACAAATATTTTCTAGTATGTCGTTTTAATTATGTTGGCATTTATAGCCATATTTCTTTGGTTACTATAAAGATTATAATATGCTTCTTTATTACAATCAACTTAAAATTATTGAATTAACTTTGGAGATTATATACGTATGTAGGTATGTATGTATACATATATGTATATATATACATATATGTATATATATACACACATATATATACATAAATATATATAACCTATAACTCTATAGTTTCATTTAGGTCCCCTCAATCCTTTGTGCTGTTGCCACATATATTACATATATATTTTTTAAAACCCAAAATACAGTGTTATGCATTTTGCTTTAAGCAATCATGTGTCTTCAAGAAATTAAGAGATGAGAATTATAAAAGTAATATTAAAATCCCTGGGTAGTTATTAAAATAAATTATGTATCTAAAATAAATCTTATAATTCATAATTATAATATTAATTTTGAGAATTTCCAACTGTTGTTTTTTATTACTTTAAAAAGTGTCCCAAATATCCAGTAAAGAACAAGAAAAGTGCTAGGCAATCAACCAGACTCACTTGTTCTCTGATAAAATCTTAGTCAAACCATACATGATTATTATCATGGACTTCAGGTTTGCTTCCCAAAAGGTAAAACTGAAAATATGAAATCTTTGACCTCCAAAGATCTATTTATTGTATTTTAAGTCATTTAACGTGCATTGTCATTAATTGTAATTTTCTAAAAATGAAGGCTTAGGGCAATCCATTTTAATTTAGTTTAATTTAATAACTATAGTTTAATAACTATGAAAAATATAAACTACTGACATGGAAAGCCTTGTAAGATAGTACTTGTTTGTTTGTAATGTACATTTCTTTCCAACTGAGTAGAGAACCAACATTGCTTTAGGTTACAGTGACACCTGGTGGTACTGTTTTTTAGAATATTTTCTGAGTTCATCTGTTTTGTCTGGGGACTTTCTTTAAGTAATCATTTCATCAGCTAGGATGTGCCTTAAGAGGACTCTCTCTTCCTGGCCCTATATTCTTTTCTGTGGCAGGGATACTTGAGCCAGAAGCACTACTGACAAGAGCAGCCAGTATCCCTTACATTTCCCACCTTGGGCAAAAAAAGAATAAAAGAGATCTGTGACCCTGAACAGGAGAAAACTAAGGCAGAAAGAATAACGACATTGTTACATGTTAAAATTGGAACTATTAAGACTAATAGCATGTTATGAAGTATTTATACAGATATATATTTATTGAGAGTGAACTTGGCATACCCCATGAGATACATCTGTATTATTTTATCATTTTATAGATGGAAAACCTGAGGCTCAGAGAGAGTTTTAGAGAGTACCCAAAGTCACAGAGTACCAATTTGGTTAAATCTGTAGAGAGGTGAGAACTCCACTTGAACCCTATTTCCAATTTTGTGAGACAGAATCTTCATTTTAATTTAAAAATTAAATCTGTGTATATAGATATAATTTTATATAATGTGTATAATATATATTATTTAGATAGTACATTCTCTTTTTTTTTATTTTTTAAATTTTTTTTTCAACGTTTTTATTTATTTTTGGGACAGAGAGAGACAGAGCATGAACGAGGGAGGGGCAGAGAGAGAGGGAGACACAGAATCGGAAACAGGCTCCAGGCTCTGAGCCATGAGCCCAGAGCCTGATGCGGGGCTCGAACTCACGGACCGCGAGATCGTGACCTGGCTGAAGTCGGACGCCTAACCGACTGCACCACCCAGGCGCCCCGAGTACATTCTCTTTTTAAAAAAAAAACAGCTTATTGCCAATAAAGTTGAAATTTTTTTTGATAACCAGCCCTAGTTCCTTCTTCCTTTCCCCATAGGTCACTACTGCTGTCATTTTGGTGTGTAGCTTTCCAGAAACATGCCCCCCAACACACACATACACATCCTTTGTATTAAATGTAGGGATGGGTTGTGTGTTTGGTACATAAAAGAATTTGGCCAAAGAAACTTTATGCTGGTAAAACCTCTTCAGTGAAGAGATTAACCTCATCAAAATATGAAGTTGTGCCACTAAGTATTATAACATTTTGATACTCTACAGCACTGGCAGTTATTCCTAAAGTTACTTCAGATGTCTGTAGTAAATATTTAAGATTTAACTTAAATATTGGCAGGACCACCATTTGAGTTTTCTAATGAACGTTCCAGTGGAAACACTGCCAGAATAACTTCTCTTCTGCTACAGTATGACACTCCCATTACTACGGCTGGAGCCAAAATTAGAAGACTTTTAAACACAGGACCCACAATTATTTATTGCAGCTGAAGTTATCAGGATAACAAGTGGTTTCTGTGAGTAAAACCTTGCTCACAGAATATATGGGAAGAGGACTCCAAAAATTGCCTTTAAAAAATGTTTTTGGGCCCAGTTTTTCTACCACTTTCATTGAAAATTTGCATACTTAACAGGAAACTATACTGATAGGCAGGTAAAATTATTAATTCACCCACATTTTCTTATCTGGGTACAATAGCTTAAATGAAATAGTAAGTGTAAAGGGTAAAAAAGTTAAAGGAATTAAGAACTCAACAATTTTTAAGTAAAGCATAATTGAATAGGTTACATCACACTGACAGGTCTCCTAACTCTCTTTGAATCTACTTATAGCATTCTACACAAAGATGACACAAACTATTGGCTATTCCCTCACAACTATAGAATTTATTAGATTTTAGATTTAAGCTATAGTGACAGCTTGAGACAGAAACACTTCAGGCACAGATTTAAGGGGTAGGACTTTGGGGACCAGGGAGAAGAGCTTTTTCTCCAGGATAAACATGAGAAGGTTAATTAAAGAAGGAATGGAATTTCTATAGCAAATGATTTGAAAACAAAACCATGGAATTTTTGCATTGGATAAATCTCCCAACTCATAAAATGTCTTAATTTTATGAAGATATTCTGCACCTATATCTATTTTAAAGTCAAAATATTATTAATTATCCATGTATTGTAACATGGTAAAAAAGTAGTCTACACTTGCAGTTTTCCTTTAGGATCTCTGATAAATACAAACTAGAATAAGTTAGAGTAGAGTTACTATAAGTAAAAGAAGCTGAAAATAGAGTGCATATCACAACATTTTAATTATGATTGTCTGATAGTTGTTTCCTGGAAATTTCTGTATAGTCCATTATTCATTGAGAGTATGTTGGTCACATTGTGGGAGGTTTGGATTTAGTTTTCAACTGAAGGAGAGAGGTGATGGCTTCCTATTAAATTTTCATCTCAGAATGGGCAAAATGAAAGGAGAATGGAAGGTGAAATGGCAAGTATATGGCCCAGACTAGAGAAGAGAGCAGGTGGCAAAGTAGCTTATGGAGATAGGCAGGTAGAATAAGATGCAAGCAGGCATCCTCACCAGGGAATTTGCAACAGCTTAAAATGCAACAATGATAGGATATCTGGAGCTTGACTAAGAATTAATAGGGCAATGATAGGGCAAGACATGAAGAGTTGAAAATCCTGAGTACACAAGATACATTAAGCATTGAAAATAGTAATAATGATTTTTCTCCAGTCAGTCATCCATGGTACTATGAACTCCTACATTTTGACCTAAAAAGTGAGATTTGGAGAAGGCTACTGTGTATCCTGAAAGCTGATGGGTACTATTGCAGATTTTATTTTAAATCAGATAATAGATTAAAAGATTTGTAATACAAAATGTACCAAATGTAATCAGATATAATATACACTTGAAATAAATTTATCTTTTCATTTAGCGCTCAAAGGGACCAAATTACTAGTTTATCAGAGATCGGTTCTGTGTGACTAAAATGCCTGTTAAATCAGAAGCCCTACTTGAAAAGAGTAGATTTCTTGTTACGACAGGAACTTCTCTGATTTGTCTTTGAGTGGTTAAAATAATCATTTTATGTAGCTAAAATTGTTTTAATGACTGTATTTAGTTAGGGTGTGGTTCTTCCCAGTTAGAACATTGTAAACTCTTAAATGATTATTCAATAGTTAGAACCAACTATTAGGGTCATTTCCTTTCTTTCTTGTCCATTTATAAACTGTTTACATGCACTTCTCCTCTGCACTGTTTGTACCCTGATTTTTCTTCATTTGGAATCCATCACAAAAAAAATTAAAATAAATGAAACTTCCATCATGAAAAGTTAACTTTCCAAAAGGTTTTGCTGTCATTTAAGAAAAAATTGCTTGTGATGCAGTAATTTATCTTCTTAGGTTATAAGTTCCTTGGAAAAAGTAATGGAGCCTAACCTTGAATTATTTGGGAGTTTAAAAATAAATTTTCAGGAACTGGTTAAGTACTCGTTATTTATTTAAAACCCAAATAATCATCTTCAAATTGTTAACAAATTGCCAGGCGACACATGGCATCATACATTTACTCATTCATTCAGCACACATTTACTGTGAACCTCCTATGGTGCCAAAAAAACATGTTGTAAAAATATTTCAATTAAATGAAATGAAGTGAAATGAAACATGGTGTTTTATAGAGAGATAGGCAAGCAAATAATTGCAATAAAGCTCAAGTGCTGTGATGGAGGAATATTCAGAGTACCCTGATGGTCAAAAGGAGGAATAAACAGTTCCTCCCCAGGCAGGTGGAAAGGCACTCATATTAGGGCTGGCAGTGGCCAGAGGAGGCTTCAGAAGAGAGAAGACTGGATTTGGGGTTTGAAGACTGTGTGAGCATTCGCCACCTGGAGGGTAAGTGGAGGTGCAGAAGCAGGAGAAAAAAGAACAGGCTTATATGATTCAGTCCTTCAAAATGTCTTCATCCCTTCAGTTATAACAGAATTAAATATTCCTTAAATGTGAACTTATAAAATTCCCAGCCCAGATCCACTCAAGGTATCATTGGTATTCTTCTGAGCTCTTTCCTTTACCACCCCTCTTCATATCCATTCCCTCCTATGTGAAAGGCCTTGTCACCCAAACCAGACTTGGGAATTACCCAGACTTCTCCATCTCCTCAAGCAGTCATTCACTGAGTTCTGTTCTTTTTCTAATTTCCCATATTTATTTTCTGTGGGTCCTTACTACTACTTCCCTAATTTAAGACTCTCATCCTCTCCTCTATGCAATTAAACCTTATTTTCCTTATCTGCAGCCTTACGTTAAAGTACAGGCATGGTCATGCCACTTGCCTGCTTATAATCTTTCACTGGCCTCTATGGTCTGGAGATAATGCCCACATTTCTTAGCGTGGCATATAAGGACCCCCATCATTTCCCACTCTGATCTACCCCCTAGCCTCCCCTTAAATAACCTTAATTCTTGAAGGTATCAGCATACATCATCTTTGTCTTTCTTTCTCCAGCTTTGTAACTGTTTTTTCTGGTACATTTAAAACTACACTATCCCCTTTCCTGCCCACCCCTTCCAAACCCATATTAGCACCATCTCAACCTAGCCAACCTTAGTCAATCTTCAAGACTTGGCTTAGGTTTCAGCCAATTCAGTAGTGTCATTCTGACCCACCACAGCACTTGTCACTCTTATAACAATGGTTATGTGTCTGTATGGAATATTAGGCCATGTTTTTCTCCAGGGCAAGGATGATACCATTCATTTCCCATCACTCAGAATTTAAAACATGGTTGATAAATGACAGGCACTAACAAATGTTTGATAAATGAACAATGCCCACTAAATAGTTTGAAATTAGGTGCCACTTTGGTTTACAATGTGATGTGGAAGGTTGTTTTGTTATATATAGTATTGATGGTTTTCTTTTTCACCAAGTGTTTAGTGCATCATAGATCAATATAACAAATGAGGTCCAAGCACCAGTTGAATAAATCATTTTTAGAAAAGAACTTTAGATATTGACTAACTCTGTTTATGTATATGCCTCTAATTACAGATTTACTTCCAAATATTAGATTTGTTTTTATTTCAGCATTTTGTTGGCAATTTACAATACGCCATTTTATGCCTATAACTTGTGTCCTAGCATATTTACATTTTCCCATTTGATTGAACTTATGACTACGTAACCCGTAATTAAAATAACTTTCAGTAATTACACTGATGGATGGTCTTCTTGTCTGCAAGCACAGTTCAGCCATTGTTCTCAGTTACATGCAGGAGTGAGCCTGAACAAAGTTGTATAGCTCAGAGAGTGAGAGGCTGGATTTCACATCTTCCCACATACAGAAAGGAAAGGGGCGCCATTTAAGGGATGGGTAAATCACTTGAGACCATTTTGGGAAATCATGGAATATTGAAAATCCAAAAATAACACAATCCATGAGTGTGCAAGGCCAAAACTGTAGACCCCAGGAAACTCCTAGGATGTGCAGAGCAAGAAGACAAAAATTCAGCAGGCAGTGAGAAAGTAGTGTCATGTGGCCTCCCACCCACCTTTCCAGCCCCAGTCCTAAAAGAGCCATAATTTACTTCCAAGTATACTTTTCTGATCTTTTCCTGTAACACATTATGGTATCTTGAAATGATGCTGGGTTTCCTGAGGCTTGTGCTGCTGACCGCCAACCCCACCCTGAGCGACAGATACTGTAAACATCCTACACTCTCAGCTGTGGAAAGTAAGAAAGCTGGGAGAAGGCTGTTTACTCTCTCTGCCTTGGAAATCAACTAAAGAGAAACGGATTTGGAGTATTTTTATATGTGTATTGTAATTAATCCTATCCAGTATTTATTTATGAGGTCAACTCCAGAAGGAAAAAAGGTAAATTGACTGAGTCATACTAACAAATATACAATAATTTGTACGACCAGTTCTCCTTGATCTGTCTAACGCTGTTGGGGAAAAAAAAATTTACCAACGACCCAAGAGATGAAAGTTCTGGTAACTTGGACGAGGCTGAGGCTATATTTTGTGAGTTGTTGTAGCCTGGTCTGTGAAAGCAACAATACATTAAATGCCTGCACATTAGGCTGAACAATTCTCCATTAACCTGAATAGCATTTCTATGCTGAGCATAGCTTATTTTAAAGCAGGACTTCTGGTGTCCTGGGACTTGTTATCTTATCAAGGATCAGATACAACCTGGAGACCCAGGCTTAGAGCGGTAATGATGAACAGTATGAATGACGTCTGCTGTTTATTTTTTTTTATTTTTTTAATATATCATTTATTGTCAAATTGGTTTCCATACAACACCCAGTGCTCATCCCAACAGGTGCCCTCCTCAATGCCCATCACCCCCCTCCCTCCCACACCCCATCAACCCTCAGTTTGTTCTCAGTTTTTAAGAGTCTCTTATGGTTTGCCTCCTTCCCTCTCTGTAACTTTTTTTCCCCCTTCCTCTCCCCCCTGGTCTTCTGTTAAGTTTCTCAGGATCCACATATGAGTGAAAACATATGGTATCTGTCTTTCTCTGCCTGACTTATTTCACTTAGCATAACACTCTCCAGTTGCATCCCCGTTACTACAAATGACCAGAATTCATTCTTTCATTGCTAAGTAGTATTCCATCATATGTATAAACCACATCTCTTTATCCATTCATCAGTTGATGGACATTTAGACTCTTTCCATAATTTGGCTTGTTGAAAGTGCTGTTATAAACATTGGGGTACAAGTGCCCCTATGCATCAGCACTCCTGTATCCCTTGGGTAAATTCCTAGCAGTGCTATTGCTGGGTCATAGGGTAGACCTATTTTTAATTTTTTGAGGAACTTCCACACTGTTTTCCAGAGTGGCTGCACCAGTTTGCATTCCCACCAACAGGGCAAGAAGGTTCCCGTTTCTCCACATCCTTGCCAGCATCTACAGTCTCCTGATTTGTTCATTTTAGCCACGCTGACTGGCGTGAGGTGATATCTGAGTGTGGTTCTGATTTGTAGTTCCCTGATGAGGAATGACGTTGTGCATGTTTTCATGTGTGAGCCCTGCTGTTTAAAGCCAGCATATAGTTACACATCTTGGGGAAAGGTAGGACTGGAGTGGGGGGAGAGATGCAAGGTAGGATGCAGGAGAATGTTAAGAAAAATTTACACAACTAACTCTTACGTCAAGCCTTAACCAGAAAAACCATAACTCTTCATTTTTTCTTCTATGTAAATAATTTAAAGATTTACTGAATGTGACTTACCCCGAATCTGTTGTTTTTTGCTAATCCATATTAAATGGGTCTTCTTTTTATAGAGCATATTTAAATAATAAGGTATATTCTATTACAGCAAGCACTTAAAAAGGTTAAAAAATTAACTCAATGTTTGTTTTGGATATAAAATGAACCTGGGCACAATTACTTAAATATATTGTCTTGATGTGTCAACAAATGCCAATCATTTAAACCGAAAGACACTCGACTGCTTTAAAAGTATTATAGAAACTTTTAATTTCACCTCCTTGCCGATTTGCAGAATCTAAGACAATAGGAGCAATTGTTTTATGTACATGTAACAAAAAAAAAATGTGTATAAATACAATTACCTTAGCATGTGATTTCGAGGAAGTATTTGAACAAGCTGGCCTTGCAGCTGAGGCAGACACTGTTGAAATGCTTGCTGAGCAACTCCAGCTTGGGTGAGTCATTAACCTTTTTAGATTTTGCCTGCAGGCTTGAGGAGGACCTCATTGGGACAATGCTCTACAGTCTTCTCAAAGAAATCATTATTGTGGATGTTGGAAATTTTAGTTTAGGCTAGGAGGTGCAGATCATATGGGTAAATGTAAAAGCCACTCAGAGTAGGAAAGGAATGACCTAGATACTTTTTCATAGCATGTTAGTTATTCTGTTTAAATGAGAAGTGGAAACATTTAGATATTCCAGATGTAATTTGATTTTTTCTCTTAGTCATAAATGTACATTAAGGATATAGCAGTGAACAGAAACAACATCCCTACTCTCATGAACCTATAAAGAAATATATAACATGTCAGGATACAAACATCTTCTTTATTTTATGTATCTAAAATATCCAATTTTACTCAATGGTATTATTGTCTTTTCCATTCTTTAAAAACTAAATGAATTTAAATATTCTGAAAATGTATGTCATTGTCTATGAAAAACCTCTAGTTATAAATCTATTTAATGTTTTTAGCCTTTATATTTAGCATTATTCTTCCAAATATGTTCTCATTGTTACTAACTAGCCAGTTTTATTGCATAGGTAAGTAGTATTAATAGACATGCTTGAGAGGTCATTGTTATTTATAGACATTTACTGAGAAGATATTGCTAAGCAGTTATGTAATACAAGGGTTAAATGTATGTGTTTTTACATATGTGTGTATGTATATATGTATAAACAGAGTAAGGTCCAAGTTAATAAAATTCACTTGTCCTGTATACAATGATAATTTGAATATATAAATATGTATATGCATGTATCAAATATATACAATATATTATATATTCAAATTATGGTATATTGTATGTATGGTATATGTTCTATTTTATCAACTTAAACCTAACTTTGTCAAATATGTAGTTCTCCAGATACTGATAAGGATGATTTATCTTTACACTGTATATGTATATTTATTATTTGCTAAGCAAATACTATAAATACTTTAAAAGAGTAAACTATTTTAAATGTAAACTTCCATTTATATTTGAAAAAACCTAAGCTTCAACTGACCATTCTTTGCAATCCTGTGTCATAAAAACTCAACAGAAATAAGTCTAATATATACTGTATTAGATTATGAATTCATAATCTTCTTGTCCTCATTTGTTTAAATTAGTAAGTCTTTATAATATAAATATTTTTAGGCCAAGTGATGATCTATTTCTATAAAATTCTCTTGCTTAGATTTCTCTGGATCTAAATATAGTTCATTTCTCCATTTTAAACTGCTGAGAGCAAGTTATCAATCACAACAGTGGTTCTTGGGTGTTCTTTTTGTTAACTCTGTCATTGAAAAGTTATGTGGATAATATCCAAACTTCAATTTTATTCCTTAAATTAGCAACAAACAAAAATGAAATTTTAAAAATACCATTTATAGTAGCAACAAAAACTATCAAATACCCCCAAGGATAAATCTAACAAAAGACATGTCAGACCTCTACACTGGAAATTAAAAATTATTGAGAGAAATTAAAGAAGACTTGAATAAAATGGAATGATATACTATGGTCATGGAGAACAAGACTCAAATGGTAAAGTGGCTAGTTCTTTTGATCAAATACATTCAATATAGTCCCAAACAAAATCTGAGCATGTGTGTGTGTGTGTGTGTGTGTGTGTGTGTGTGTGTGTTTGGAAATTGAGGAATTCTAAAACTTATAATTTAAATGGCAAAAGGATAGCCAAGGTAGTCCTGCAGAAAAGATGGAGAAATTACCCTACCACAAATCAAGATCTATCATAAAGTCATAGTAACTAAAGTAGTGTGCTATTTGTGTAGCAACGAACACAGACAATGGATGGACAAACAGCAGAGAGACACCATAATGAGAAAATGATATAGATTACATTAGGGAGCAGATGGTCTTTTTTTAATAAGCATTATTGGATTAACTTAATACCCTTATTGAAAAATATGAATTTTTAGCCTCTACCTCACACCATGCATAAAAATCAATTCCAGATGGATTGTAGATCTCAATATGAAAGATAAGACAATTAAGCTTCTAGGGGAAAAAACATCTTTATGACCTTGGAGTGGGCAAAATTCCTTTAAAAAATCACAAGACAACACTAGTGGAAAGAAAAAAATAATATCAAGAATTTCTATTCATCAAAAATCATCAAGAAAATGAAAATATAGGGACACCTGGGTGGCTCAGTCGGTTAAGTATCCAACCTCGGCTCAGGTCAAGATCCCACAGTTCATGAGTTCGAGCCCCATGTCAGGCTCTATGCTGACAACTCAGAGCCTGGAGCCTGCTTCAGATTCTGTGTCTCTCTCTGCCCCTCCCCTGCTCCAGCTCTGTCTTTCTCTAAAATAAAAATAAACCTTAAAAAGATTTTTAAAGAAAAGAAAATGAAAATATAATGTATAGAGAATATATTTGCAACAAAAATACCAAACAACTTGTATCCACCCAGAATATATAAAGAATTCCTACAAATTAATAGGACAGACAACCTACCAGAAAAAATGGGCTAAGACTTGAACAAAAAGAGGATATGCAAATGAGAAATTAACATAAAAAGTTGCTCAGCCTCATTAGTTATCAAGCAAATGCACATTGAGATCACAGCTCAGTGCCAAGACACAACTACTAATATGGGTAAAATTAAAAAGAAAAAAGTGTTGTCAAGGATGTGGATAAACACTACAGATGGAAGCATTCGCTGGAACCCAACCACTTAGAAGACTGGTGGTATCTACTAAAGCTAGATATATCCATATTATATGTCCCAGCTCTTGTCTTCTATCCCACAGAAATCTGTAGAATGCTCTCCAAAAGAAATGACCTAGGAATGCTCATAGCAGTATAATTTGTAATAGCCCAACTGGGAACTACACGGATACCCACTAACAGTAGGATTTATAAATTATACATTCATACAACCAAATACCACACAGCACTGAGAATGAACAATGTACAATTCACATGAAATTATCACTGAATTTCAAAACATAAAATTGAATGAAATAAGCCAGACACAAAAAAGGGTATACTTTATGTTTCTATTTATATTAATTTCAAACACAGGCAAATCTGATCTATATATATGATGGTAGAAGGCCGAATATGGTTACCTTGAAGGGTGGGAAACCAGTGTCTGTAGTTGGGCATGAAGGACAGGACTTCTGGGATGCTGGTAATATGTTGATTCTTGGTCTAAGTACTGGTTACACAAGTGTGTCACTTCATGAAATGTCTTCAAACTGAAATTTATCTTTGCAATATTCTGATTATGTATTATACTTTAATAAGTTTTTTAACTAAATTTTTAAAATTAAGGCTTTATAATCTGATCTTGAATTAGACAGGTAGAACTCTTAGTCAAGCAGTCACTAAGAGAAATTCTTCCTCCCAGAGAATCTTTCTCTCAAAACACAGTAACAGCATACATCTTGAGGAACATCCTCTGAAACTGGCATGAACTGTTCAAACATCCTTATTTTATCATTATATTATCATTAAGATACTGTCCTATTTCACAGAACACCATTCTTCTCAAAAATCTCACTGTACTGAGCACCAGGATGGCTCGGGTGGTTAAGCATCCAACTTCGGCTCAGGTCATGACCTCACCATCCATGAGTTTGAACCCTACATCACACTCTGTGCTGACAGCTCAGAGCCTGGAGCCTGCTTTGGATTCTGTGTCCCCCTCTCTCTCTGCCCCTCCCCTGCTTGCTCTCTCTCTCTCTCTTTCTCAAAAATAAACAAACATTAAAAAAAAATTTTTTTTAATCTTACCGTACCAACTCAGTCTAGTCACCAAATTACTGAAAGATCAGAGTGAAATGGCTAATGTTGAGAAGCATTCATTCCGCTCTTGCCATGTTGCTACACCACTTCAGATACATGTTTCAGGGAAGGACAAGGAATCAAAAAGTTAACTGACTTGCACAGGGTTACACAGGTGTCAGCAGCCACTCAAGAACTGAAGGAGACATAGCCAGCTGGACTCTGCAATGCCTTAGAGAATTTCCATAGCCAAGTAATACAGGATTGGGTTAGAAACATAAGCCCTCTACCACTCAGAGTCAAAAATGTAAACAAATAGTAAATTTAGCATTCTTACTTTTCGGGTTGAGAATGGTTATTGTGATTGAATTTGTGTCTTTTCTTTCAACAAAAGAATGTTTTGTGGTTGTTAAAATTGTCTTTTAAAATTTAGTTTTTAAGAAATGACTTCAACTTCAAACACCAGTTTAAGGATGCTTTTATATTCAGCCAAAACTAAAAAACCTTGACTCCTTCACATATCAAGTCACATGTACCAACAAGCTCCATTTAATGATTCTCATCTGGGAACAGTGCAGCCCCACGAGGGTGTTTGGAAATGGTTGTAGGCACTTTGGGTTGTCACAATAACTTGGAAATGACACATATAAGGCTTGGGATAGTCCCAAACAACAAAAAATAATAATGTTGGCTTCAGTAAAGTAGTTCCCTTTGCCCGAAAATAAATTCACAAATTCTTACAGATAATTTACTTTTGAATTTTATTTTTGAATGATACACTTTAGAGCCTCCAGTTTAACACACCTCTGTAGTATACTACCTAGGAGCCTGCATGTCTGAAAGAGAGAAATATGATGATCTGGATGATCTTAAAAATAATCATAATTAAAGCATAAAAATTGCCTCCAGACTGACCAGAAAAATACCCTATGATCTTAGAGTGACTGCCAAACATTCTGTAATGTTGAGTTCATCAAAATCTTTGTCACCAAAACACCAAGTATGGCCTTAACGTGCTTCTTTTTTGACTCAAAGAGAAAAATGCATCCTATTTTAACCTCCAAGTCTCAGGGTAAGTTATTTCTGCGGTTTGGTAATGCCCATTACTTGAGAATCTGCCAGCCTCCAGGACTTCACTGTGTAATTCAGTCACTTGGAAAGCTTTGAATTTCTAGATGCTTTCAACACCTAGGTTTAGTAAATCCAAAAAAACAGGGGGCAACATGTCTTTAAAACCACCTTTAAATTTTAAAATAAACTGGTTTTAGTGCTGCTAGCCTAGTCATGTGAGTTTGCTGAAGAGGCCAAGTCTCCACCTTACTTCCTGTGTGCTCTGATTACACATTGTTTGTACTGTGCAGTCACTGCAGTTATGCTGGGCCACTTCCATCTCATCCCACTCCACAAATACTCATTCGGCTCTAGCATAAGCTAGTGCAGCGATGGCACTGCACAACAGTGGGCAGCAATTAGATATTCCCACCTTCAAGAAGCTTCTAGTTTTGTGGGGACTCACCTGCTGCACGTGCTGCAAAGTCTTATGCTTCAGTGAACCTTTTTTAGGTTCTACAGAATCCAAGCCAGTGCACTCAGTAGATTCTGATTAGATTTTTATTGACTTTTCTTTTTGTATGCACAAGTATGAATAAGACAGTGCTGCGCAACAGCAAGCGTGGCTTCAGTTCTGGTGATAATCATCATCATGATAACCACCAATCCTCAGTAAAGATTCTCTGTGTTCCAGAAGCCATGTTAGGGGACAAAAGTAAATACCTAGTGTCCTTATTATGCACCAGGCACTGTTTTAAACCTTTTGCTCATATTAACTGATTTAATTTTCACAATTAAATAATAGGCATGAATATTATTTTTCAAATGAGGAATCTGAAGTGAGAGAAATGAAGAAAAGTGCCCAAGTTGTGCTAACAACCCTTAGGACTGAGATTCCAACCTAGGCAGCATGGCGCCAGAGATCTGCTCCTGCACATTTCGTGATATGCACAAGTACCTTCTACTATGTTAAGTATTATTGTCTCATTTTTTCCCAGGGGAGGAAAATGAGGTTGAAGGAGTTAAGAAAATGTGGGGTTGTTGACAAATATTTCAGTTCTCCTCCTCTTCTGGCATATTAAGAAGCTTGCACTTCTCCATATCTTCTTAGTTTAGGCGTGACCTGCTTTGGTCAGTGAAATGTGAACATATTTGTATACAATTTGCTATGTTCCTTTCCCCATGTGTTAGTGAAACCCTTGTCAAAATGGAGCTTTTGTCACCTGAATCCTTGAGTGACTATGCTCGACAGTGGCCCTCTGCTGGACCAGCATTGGACATACAAAGGAAATTTTTGTCCTGGCAAGCTCTTGAGATTCAGGCTGAGGATAGAGAAGGAGGTTGTTTGTAGCCATAATATAATTTATCCTAAACTTAATAGTTTGCATAATAACTTGCTCAAATTCCTATAGCCTGTTGGTGCCAGCTATATGTCTCAAATCCAGGTCTCTCTGACCCAATAGGTCACTTTTTTTTTCATTTATTATGTCTCTTGGTATTCCATGACCTGCAGAAAACTAAACTTAGTTTCTTGGTTTGCCTTTTAGTTTTATAATAGTAATGAAAGCACTTAAGAAGTACAATCTTGATGTCTATGATTAATCCAAGATTAATAGTATGTGGAAGAAGAGTTCCTGTCATTCTCTGGTCCATGCATTTGGTCTGCAACTTAAAATATCATGAGCTCATGGCCTCTTTTCTACCTTCCTTAATTCTGAGATTCATACTGTGCCAACAGACTGTTAACAATAATGTTAGCTAAAGAATGCTAATTTGTCCTGAGTGTTACTTAATTTCTGACTGTCCTTATAGTATTCATGGTGTAAGTTGGTATATGATTTCACCTTTTTTAAGTTTAATTGTCCCTCAGACACTATGACTCTGTAAAGTCACTCCATCATCCATGTATACTTTGCTCTCTCTGTATATGCAATCACCAAATTTTCCAGGTTCTCATGTTTAAATTCAGTTATGGGAATTTCCAAACCCACCAGCCAAGTACACTAAACAAGTTAGCTGTGTAGCACTGACTACCATGACAATGAACATGAGAGATTCTGAAGTTCTTTCCTGAGGATTACCCTCCTGAAACCTAAGTAAACACAAGATCCTAGGACCCATTGTGTAAGTTTTTGAATGACTAACGGGGCAATAGGTGTTCCTACAAGATGAAAAAGACAAGGAAATTTCATCCCTTAAACTAGCAGAGTTACCTTTTTAAAGACTTGAGGTTTTCATTATTACTTGCCAAAAAATGACTGTTAGGTTACTTTAACTTTGTAAGGTTACTTTATTCATTTAGTCCCCAAATCCCTAGCCCTTCATTCAATAGTTTTTTTTTTTTTTGGAAACATTTTAAGTTTATTTGTTTATAATCCTGCTTCATTACAGAAATGATCAGAGGCAACCACTATGTGTATGTTTAACCTTGGCAAATAGTTGTTAAATGATACTGAGCTAACTTGTAAAATGATCTAGATGATTGTGGTAGGTTGTATAGTTGTTTTCTAACTTTCTGTTTTGAAATAAGTGTAGGTTTTTAGGAAGTTGCAAAAATAGTATGGAGTGATCCTATGTACATCCAGTTTCCCCCCAATAGTTACATCCTTCAAAGTTATAGTACCTTATCAAAACTAGAAAACAATGTATGTGTGTAGTTCTGTGCCACTTTATTAGATGTATAGATTCATGTAAGCACCACTGCAATTAAAATAGAGACTATTACATCATCACAAAGATCTCACTCTTTACGGTCTTACTCACCCCCTCTTCTCTCCACCATCTCTAATTCCTGACAGTCACTAGTCTGCTCATTATAATTGTGTCATTTCAAAAACATTCTATAAAGTATTATTTTTTTAAACTGATGAACATTTTAAAAGTTATTTCTCAGGGCACCTGGGTGGCTCAGTTGGTTGAGTAGCTGAATTTTGATTTTGACTCAGGTCATGATCCCCCAGTCGTGGGATCAAGCCCCGTTTTGGGCTCTGCACTGAGCATGGAGCCTGCTTAAGATTGTCTCTCTCTTTCTCTCTCTCACTCTCTCCTCCACTTACACACTCTATCTCTCCCTCTAAAATAAAAAGTAAGTACATAAATAAAAGTCATATCTCATTTGTTAATTAAAACACTCAAAATCTGGGATATCTCAAACAATGTTTGAGATCATTGTAAACAATGATTAGTATACAAATTTGTTTTGGGATACCATTTTCAATCATTTTTTGTTTAATCTACATATGTGTTAAATTTTTAAGGTATCTTAAAGGATGAAGACTTTCTTGATGAACAGCATCAGCATTTTCTGTTGATAATAGCAACTGGCAAATAAAGACTATAATGACACTGCTGTGCAGTGTGACTCTTCAAGTAGGCCCTGGATTTGGTCTAAGACTTGCTTAATTATGGTGAGCTTTTTGGTTGTTTCATTCTGGGAGTTGGGATTTGATATAAATACAGATGTGGCCAACTTTCATTTAAAAATCCTTGAACTTCCATGCAGAACAACATGGTCATTCACTGTATTAAGCTTATATGGGTGTGCATTATGTAGGAGAATTTTACAGAAGATAAATTCCTATAAGATATATTCATTGCTGAATAGACATTTTCCAAAGAAGACATGCAGATAGCTGATAGACACATGAAAAGATGCTCAACATCACTAATCATCAAGGAAATGTAAATTAAAGCCACAATGAGATCTTATCTTACACTTGTCAGAATGGCTAAAATCAAAAACACAAGAAATGACAAATATTGGTGAGGATGTGGAGAAAAAGGAACCTCTTCATGCACCGTTGGTGGGAATGCAAATTGATACAACCACTGTGGAAAACAGTATGGAGATTCCTCAAAGAATTAAAAATAGAATTACTATATGATTCAGTAATTCCACTACTGAGTATTTATACCTAAAGACAATGAAAACACTAATTCAAAAAGATGTCTGCACCCCTTTGTTTATCACAGCATTGTTTACAATAGCCAAGATATTTAAACAACCCAAGTGTTCATCCATAGATGAATGGATAAAAGAGATGTGAGATATATATACAATGGAATATTACTCAGTTACAAAAAAGGAATGAAATGTTGCCATTTGCAACAACATGGATGTTCCTAGAGAGTATAATATTAAGTGAAAGAAGTCAATCAGAAAAAGATAAATACCATATTATTTCACTCCTATGTGGAATTTAAGAAACAAAACATACAAAAATACAAAAAAAAAAAAAAAAAAACAGACTCTTAAATACATGGAACAAACTGGTGGTTGCCAGAGGGGAGGTAGGAGGGAGGAATGGGTGAAATAAATAAAGGGGACTAAGAGTACACTTACCTTGATGAGCACTCAGAAATGTATAGAATTATTGAATCATCATACTGTACCCTGAAGCTAATATAACACTATATTTTAATTATACTTCAGCAAAATATATATTCATTGCTATCTTAATTAGAAATAATCTTTTTATGCTCATCTTATGTGATGATTCCTCCCTGTTCAGTCTATCAGGTCACAATCTACATAAGGAGCAGATAGGCAACCAGTTGTCCAATGGAATGTCATCCAGTGTAACAAGGAGGAAAAAAACACTAAGGTAAAAGAAAAGTGCCAATACATGCTTATAAAGAGCTAATAGAAAGTATGTGATGTTACCTACACTGGTGATACCAAAATGGAACAATGGTAACTATTATAAAAAATAACATGTGTAAATTTTATTCTTTGATTAACCATACTAGGGTAGGGGGTAGAAAGACAGGGAATGAAGACTTTCTGAAAAAAAGTCTACTGAAAGAAATTACTTGACCCATTTATCTGAAATCAAAACTAAGAATCCTGAGTTTTACAAGATCATCAAATGTTCAGCTACATTTTAGGGTAGGTGTGTATTACTGTTTAACAGATAAAGAAGATGGGTTATAGTCTACCCATAACTTGTTACATACCTTAAAACATACCACTTTAAGAGTCATCAATTTAGAGGGAAGATTTGAATGGCATCAAGACTCTGTTTCAGTCCTGCCCTACACCACATCTTTAAGTTCACTAAGATAAAAATATTGTTGGACTTATGATTAATTTTTTTAAGGAAAGCAAGAGGACAGAGTCTTACGGTACATGAATCAAGGCTCCAGTAAAATCTCAGTAAGCCCAGTAAGCCAAAAGGATGGGCAAGGATGGATATAATGAAAATGAATTGGTATAAATGTAGAAGTCCAGCCTTGGGGATTAGACAGCTACCTGTACAAGGACCTCGTAGGGACCTGTGACTTGTCATCAGCAAATGTGGAAAAAGAATCGAGGCTTGTCCTAACCACTACTTTTGCAACTCACAGAGTGGCATGATGGTAAAACAAAACAAAACAAATCACTATATATACAATGACATTTTATTAATATATGATATGTCCAGAAGAGGAGAACACATTGTCCTATTTTATGTTGGTCAGACTTTCCAAGTAGTTCTGTGTTTATTTCTATAGAGATATAAGTAAAGTAGGACATGTCTAAAACAATGTGGCCATTTGGTAAAGGAGATTCAAAGATGTTTTGTTGAAGAGCAGGATGGATTTCTGACTTCCAACAATAAAGCACCAGAATTAAGATAGGGGTTTAGATTTGAACCTTGTTGACCTCAAGGCATAACCTTAACCAAAGTTAAAGACACACAGAAGTAGAATTCAACACACCACAAGAAAAAACTTTTTAGCCATTTTACAGAATCCAAATATTTGGAGGCAATGGGTTCATTATTGCTGGAGATACTCAAGCAGAAATTTCAGTAGCCACAATGGGTGTGTGTGTTATAGCAATGATCTAAGCAACAGAAATGTTACAATATCTTCAACCCTGAGAGTTTATTAAATGTGTATCAACAATTCCCAGGTGTACCACTTAACCAATTTCTTGGGTATCACTTCTCTGGGCCTCAGTTTCCTCCTATTCAACGGACAGAGAGGTGATAGTACTCACAGAGCTGTGAGAGAGATTAAATGAGGTTGAAGAACAATAGCAGTAACTTGATTCCAAATCTCCTCATGACATTCCCAAAATAACCTTACAATCAACAAGAAGAACAAATAAAACTACACAGGATCTATGACTTAAACATTGTTAGGGAACAGAAAACACTGCAACTTTCAAGTCACTTATGAGAAAAAAAAAATCTGACAAAGCTCCCAATACCTGCAAACCATCTCAGTGAACCTGTATGCATGGAGAGGTGGGGTGAGGGGCCAATAGGGGGAAGTGAGACCTACAATAAATTATCAAACACACATTGGGATTTGGTAATTCACAGACCTGGCTACAGGGAAGGGGCTTGAAAGTGGTCAAGACTTAAAGTAGCACCCTCAGAGAGGCAGTGATTCTTAGGGAGGATTGTAGAGAGAGAAAAGAGATTGTACTCCTTGGATAAGAGGTGATGGAGGGAAAGAAAAGGAGAAAATTGAAGGTCTTTCTGTGTAATATTTGTTGATTGTATCAATGTCAATATTATGATTGTAATAATTGTGCTATAGGTTTCCAAGATGCTACCAGTAAGGAAAACTGCAGAAAGAATTAATGGGATCTCTTTGTGTTATCTTTCACAATTTCATGTTACTCTTCAATTATCTCAAAATAAGTTTTATTTTAAAAACTTATTCTATTTTCATAAGGTAAAAAATGGACAACATGAAACCATATTGTTTAGAAATTTATATTTAGGTGGTAAAACTAAAGAAAAGAAACTAATTGTTATAAGTGTCACTAGAGTGGTTTCCTCTAAAATGGGAGAAAGAAGCTGTCACTGGAAAAAAGTTTGAGGTGGAAGTGTTTCCTAACTTCATGATTGTTACACTCTGCATATGCTTTAAAATACTCTATTAAGTTCTCCATTTATGTTTTTTAAGAAACTTACAAGAAAAGGTACAGACCACAGACCTCCAGGCCATATTTGTAAACCACACTGTTCTAGGACACAAAGAAAACTTTGATAGTTTCCATAACATGAAATACTAAAACTGATTTAACCACAATGCATTAAAACTGGAAAATAAAACTAAACAAAAAATGAAAGACATCTCACTTGGAAATTAAAGATTTTTCATGAAGTAATTCTTGGGTGAAATGGGAATAAAACAAAATTAATGTAGTTCTGAAAAAATAGCAATAATAAAAACACTATATACCAGAAATTATGGAATGTACTTAAAGCAATGTAAATTATTTGTAACCCTATATACCAAGATCAATAAAAATGAAAGAATAAAAATAATTAAATTCCCAACTCAAAACACTGAACAAGGAACAAAATAAGTAAATCAAATGAAATTAGAAGATGGGATTATTCGAGTTAAAATCAGAAATTAATGAAATAGAGAATGGAAAAACAGTAGGTCAAATTAATAAAAATCCTGGTTCATTAGAAAAATAAACAAAAATAGACAAACCACTAGCTAATTTAATCAAGAAAAGAAGGAGAAATCACAAATATACAAAATGAGTAATTATAACTTGGGGATAATTATGATCCAAAAGAAAAAATTTTAAGTCATTTGCCCTTATGCAAATCAAGTCAAAAGCCTAGAGGAAATGGATAATGTAATCTGATCCCAATAAAAATTCCAATGGGCTTTTTTATAGAGCTGGATAAGTTGGCCTTAAAATTCATATGCAAAATAAACACACAGGGTCAGAGAGGTGTGGAGAGATGGAGCAAAGGAGAAGTGAGGTAGAGGGGTAGTGTGAGAGATTCAAATCATGAGAATGGTTGACTAGCCATTGCTGCCCTTGAAGACAGAGAAAGGGGGTTGTTGGCCAAGGAATGGAGGCAGAGCTTAGAAGCTGAGAACAACCACCAGCCTATAGCTAGCAAGAAGATGAAAACATCATTTGCACAACCACATGCAACTAAATTCTGTTAACAAAATGAAAGATCTTGAAAGCTAATTCATCCTCAGAGCCTCCAAAAAAGAAGCAGACTTAAGGACACCATGATTTCAACTTTATGAAATCAGAGCAGAGAGCCAGCCAAGAGAACCCAACATATCACCTATAGAAACATACAAAGATTGAAATGAAGAAAACAACAAAGTCTTCCAGTGAACATGAATAAATGTGGTGTGTTCTGGATAAAAAAAGAATTGTTAAGTTACATGGAAGTTCATCTATTTTTAAAACATGAGAATAGTCAAGAAAAATTTTAAAGAGTATATTGAGAGAGACTTGCTTTGCCAGGATACTGAAAAATTTTCAAAGCTACAATAATTAAAATGGATAGTACTGTCTCTGGAATAGACAAATGCATCACTGAAACAGAAAAGAAAGCCTACATACAAAATTATGTCTATGATAAAGATCACTATAAATGAATAGATAAAGAATAAATTATTCTTTAATTAGTGCTAGGACAACTGGTTAACAGAAAAAGAGTTAGATCTTCACCTCATACTGTACAGCAAAATAAATTGTAGCTGGATTAAAAAGTTAAACATTTTTTAGGTCAAATAGGTGAATATTTAAATAATCTGAAGATAAGAGAAAATCTTCTAAGCATTACAGGAATTTTCAAAATCCACAATACAAAGGACTGATATAAATAAAGATAATTAAAACCTTATGTATCAAAATATGCCAAACCAAATATGGAAACACATAATAGTTGGGAGGAAATATCTGCAAAACTTATGACAGTGAGAGGATTAATAGACATAATATGTGAGACACTCTTAAATAATTAAACAAAGACTTTAATAGAAAAAAATGGGAAAATATATCAAATGAAAATTCACAAAAGACATTAAACTGACTGATAAAATGCTTAAAAGTTTCAACAGCAAGAATAATCACAAAGTTTTCTAAAATGAAAGTTCTTTAGCATTGAGGGCAATCTCTTCTGATTGAAAAATTAAGCCTTCATGAAATGGTCCATTGGCTTTTCATAGACACATAGAATTTAGTGTCTAATTTGGTGTGATACATTTTTTGAGCTGCATTCTCATTATTTTCTTTTACTTTTATTTTTTGAATGCTTTTTTTTTAAAGCCTTGGACTGTGTCAATAGAGTGTAAAATTCTGTTGATCAACTAAAATATGTGGTGTGAGTTTGAGATTACAAAATATCTTCCACAATTAATGAGAGAATCGTTCTCTTTTTGAAGGAACTTTATGGGGAATATAATTTTTTAAATGCTAATTTATGTCAGAAACAAAAGAAAATGTACTATGATGATAAACATAAATTCTATAGGATCCAAAATTTTTTTTTTCTTAGAGAAAGCTTGTGTGCATGCATTGGGGGAGGGGCAGAGGGAGAAAGAGAATCTTAAGTGGCTCCATGCCCAGCACTGAGCCTGACACAGGGTTCAATCTCACCACCATGAAATCATGACCTGAGTTGAAATCAAGAGTTAAACACTTAACTGACTGGGCCATCCAGGCACCCCTTTTCTCTGCCTTTTTTAAAAATAGGATCTGGGAGCGCCTGGGTGGCGCAGTCGGTTAAGCGTCCGACTTCAGCCAGGTCACGATCTCGCGGTCCGTGAGTTCGAGCCCCGCGTCAGGCTCTGGGCTGATGGCTCAGCGCCTGGAGCCTGTTTCCGATTCTGTGTCTCCCTCTCTCTCTGCCCCTCCCCCATTCATGCTCTGTCTCTCTCTGTCCCAAAAATAAATAAACGTTGAAAAAAAAATTAAAAAAAAATAAAAATATGATCTGAATTTTTAAGGCATAATAGATCTTCATGGAACACTGGGGTCAACAGATATGATTTCTTGAATCACAGATTCGAAGCAGGTGAAAATTGATCATAGTTTTACTTACTCTAATTTAAAGTAGCATGCTTTACCACGATAAAATAGGGCTGGTTTAATCTTCTCTGGTTTCTTTTAGGGGGCATGTCAGTATAGAAATAATCCCAAGGCAGAAACAGTGGGCTACAATTGTCTTGAGTTAGTTTTGGAACCATAAATACATACAATAGAGGATTCTACTCATTCAAAGAGTGATGAGATAAAAGATTGTTTTCAACTGTAAAGTCCAGAAGAAGAAGCTACCAGAACACGACGATGGCATGGTTTTCTTTCCCCCTTGGTGGGATGGATTTTTGATGAGAGATGAAAAGTAAGAAGAATGAGAGGACACTAGGAACCAGGCAATAAAATTAACTTCTTTTCAAGGCTGTATTAAACTGAAATAATTTTCTTATATACTCAACTCATAAAGAGAAGGAATAAAATGGCTATCATTCTTCCATTTACAAAAGCATTTCCCATAATCCAAGTTAAGTATGATTCATTAATAATAATATAGTGAAAGTGACCTTTGTGTTGATTAAAATTTTAGTTTTATTATGGGGCGCCTGGGTGGCGCAGTCGGTTAAGCGTCCGACTTCAGCCAGGTCACGATCTCGGAGTCCGTGAGTTCGAGCCCCGCATCAGGCTCTGGGCTGATGGCTCAGCGCCTGGAGCCTGTTTCCGATTCTGTGTCTCCCTTTCTCTCTGCCCCTCCCCCGTTCATGCTCTGTCTCTCTCTGTCCCAAAAATAAATAAACGTTGAAAAAAAAATTTTTAAAAAAAATTTTAGTTTTATTTAAAAATAAAAATGAAAAATAAAAAACACAAGGATGGCTAGGAAATTACTGAATAGCAAGATCTGTAGGGTGGCGGGTGGCAGTGGGGGTTGGGGGACAAGAGAAAGAACTGCAACCAGCTATAAAAATGTGCTACAGTTATTAAACGGTATGGTATTGGCACAAGAAGAAGCCATCAGACCAATCAAAAAGAATAAAACTTCCAGAAAGTGATCCAACTACATATACAAATCTAGTTTATGATAAAAGAGGTATCTCAAATCACTGGAGCAAAGATGCTCTGTTTAACATATAGCATAGGGATGACTGGATAGCCACTTGGAAGAAGGTAAAAGCAGATCCATTATTTTCATCACACCCAAGAATAAACTCCAAAGGAATCAGAGATATAAATATAAAAATAAAAGTATACAAGTACCAAAAGAAAACGTAAGTGAATTCTTCTAAAGTGTGTGTATAAGGAAAGGCTTTCTAGCTATGATCTAAAGTCCCAGATACAGTAAAAGAGGACGTTAGTGAATTTGACTATTTACTAGTTAAAACTAATAAAATGTTTTGCATGGCAAAAACATTAACAAAGTCAAAGACATCTGACAAACTGGGAAAAAATATTCACAGCATGTCACAGATAAAGGGTTAAATGCCTAATTGATTAAGAATTTTTTTAATTGAGGAAAAAATCCAGTAGAAATCTATTTTCACCAGTCAGATTGACAAAATTCAAAAGCTTGACAATATACTCTGTTGATGAGGTGGTGGAAAAATAGGCACTGCCGTATATTGCTGATCAACATGAAAAATAGTGTGACCGCTAAGAAGGGGAATTTGATACCATCTAACCAACTCTATGCAACAAAACCACTCCACAACACAGAATTCCCTCTATGAATATTTCCTGAACATCTACCTCCAACAATATGAAAAACACGAATGCACAAAGTTATTCACAGAGTATTATTTGTCATTGTCAAGCATAGGAGATTGGTTGAATAAATGATGGTATGTACACACAATGGAGTACTATGCAACTATGAAACACAACACAATGGAGTACTATGCAACTGTGAAATACAATTAGGAGGAGATCTATGTGCTGGTATGGAATGATTTCCAGAAGATATTACTAGTGAAAAAAGAAAAATACATAAAAAAGTATCTAGTGAGCTAATTTTTGTGTAAAAATAAGGGGGAAACTTTCAAATTCACACAATGGCTTATCATTACAAAAAGGAACACAAGAAGCACAAACCTGAAGACAATGTAATTGGTTGTCTACAAGGGGTTGCAGAAACTGTGTAGAAGGAATACAAGAAGCAGTGAAGTATCTCAGATTATACCCTTTTGTATTGTTTGACTTTCAAAATCATATTAATATTCTACATATTCAAAAAATTAAATTAAGTCAAGAATACAAAGAAACTGTTAAAACTGAAAGCAAACTGAAACACACGAGCCTACTTGTATTTCACATGAATACTATAGCCACACTTAAGGAAGGGAGACAGGGAGGGAGGGAGAGGAACACAGTATTTGACCATATACCCTTGTCTTGGGGTACATGGGGAGTGAGACTACAAATAAATCCCAAACTCTTCTTAGTACGTTGTTTATTCTAATGTCATGGGAAAAGCAATTCTGAAACTATTTTAGATGTACTAAATAAAGGATCGAACAAATGATTAAATGGCTTGATGTTGTTGGAAGACAAGAAATAACTCATTGGGAGTGTATTAGAACCGGAGGTATTGGTGTAAACTCATGATTTTAGAAAATATTTATATGAAGCTTATGTGCACATATATGTACATCCACATGTGTATATGTATGGGTGTCTGTATACTGGTATGCCGGTATATACATACATGTGCATATGCATCCTAGTTCTCTTCACTGTAAAGGGCCAAAGAGCAAAGGCCAGAGTAGCAACAAGCAAACCTAGCACCCAGACCTCGGTCCCACTAAAAGAAACCAAGGCTTCTAGGAGAAATGGCTGATTCTAGGACTGGAACAGGGTAGCTTAATTCCTAAAAAGATAGGCTGCCTCTGGCATCCAGCACTTGTTCTCCTCTTCAAATCCTATGAATCTGTACACATGTTCTTCTGTCTACTGTTGACATGACTCTTAGTCAATCTTTCTTGACTGCCATAAAGTTTATGTTCCTCAGGTCTTTAAAAACTTCCACCAATTCCAAATTGTCACTTATTTTTATCCTGTGTTCCTGCAAACATTCCCTTAAAGGCCATATAAAACTCATTTTTAATTTGCATCATGATAAGCTTCTCTTATTTGCAACTGGTTCCACCTTTCTACTTCCATAAGTTGTATGACATTATAAGTCTAAAAGGTTTGCCAAAACACAAATGTCAGAAAAATTGGGCACAACTAATTAAACGACACACATGGCAGAAGCCATGCGTTCAGTATAGCGTGTTAAAAATAAAAACAAACAGACAACAAACCTCATTGGCTGAGAGGATTTGCAGTGTGGACATGCTATAAAACTTGGCCAAGACTACCTACCCTACAGGCTCACTGGCTGACAATACAACTGTTCTCAGAGCACAGGGGAAAATATGGCAGAGACCAACTGCATCATAATAAATGAGACCTTTATCATTTTCCAGGTGTCCACCTAACATTTTTATTACCAGTAGCATTCACTTGGAGACTACAGCTTTTGTCAGTATGTCCATGATAGGGTTCCCTCGCCCGGGGGCTAATCTACCTGAGGAAGGGCCACTAGGCAAAGGAGGCCCTCTCACCTAGAACTGCTGATGCAGAGACCGGCCTTCCATCTACCTTGAGATGGTCTGAGCTCTGATCCAGACCTGCTGACCTTTCGGAAACAGGGGCAGAACAGTCACCAAACAGGCAGGCCATGCCTCTTCCCTTGGAGTAAGAATCCGTGAGGGTGAGGAAGGGAAACAGAAAACTATTCTTCCCAGGGCTTCAGAAAAGGTGGGAGTGCCTAACTGACGAACCCAAGAAGAACCTGTGTGTTATGGCAAATTTCTAGTTCTGTAGTTTGTTAAGTGTGAGTTCACTATTCTTTTGCAGGCCTTGCTTGCTTCTGCTCCTCACTGCTAAGCCATTTCCCCTTTTTTTCGTATCTGCTTTTTACAGCTGCTTCTGCTGACTAATTTTGGCACACAGGAGAGGCTCAAATGACTGTGTTATAAGTTTAAGGCTCATCCAATATTAATCTTAGTTATATGCACCATATTGCCCCCAGTTTGATTGTTTGCTTAATTTGCTTTTCTCTGGATGAAAAGGGAAGGGAAACTCAAACATTACAGATAGACAATAGATTTTCTTCTTTTCTCTCTCTATCCATAAACTGGCTAATACAGTACTTTCAAGTGGATTATGGAAAGGATTAAAAGTGAAGGGTTAAAAGACAAATGGAAGTGTTTTCTATTGTCAGCCTCTGAAATTCGATGAACAGACTGAAAGTTCAGTTGAGGTCTATGAAAATATTAGCAGATGCCAAAAGGCCAGCAGCCAGGACTTGTGTCTTTGTGCAAGAACTGAATAGTTACCAACAGCTAGAAAATTTTAATAACCATGGAAGTGATGGAATAGTCGGTCCTATAAAAAAGAGAGTGATAAAGAGAGAAATTTTCTGCAGTGATTAGATTTATGAACTCCTAAAAGAATGGTCTCTACAGATTCTAGGCCCCTAAGCATGTAGATAACTGAAATATTAAGACTTGGAGATAAAATTTCTTTATTTTTTTAATGATGCTGTTAGTAATAGCAGTTGAAATGAATCTGACCTAACTTGAGATCTTGTAGTGAAGGGAACTAGTATGCATAATTATTAGTCAAAATTTAAGTTTGCAAAAAGCTTCAAAAGTTGTATTTTTAGGTTATTCAGAATACTAATCACACAACATCTTAATGAGATGGAGATTCTTTTCTCAGTGGTAAACTTAATTACATGAATAAAATCATGATTGGCCCTCCTTGATTTTGTGCTTCTGAACATTTAAATTGGAAACATTTGTTTGATTCATCTTTTTAAAAAAGATATTAGTCAACATAGTAAAAAATTTAGGCTACATAAATCTCAAAAGCTGAAAGTGTTCTTTATAAACAAGAATTTGCATTTTTAATATAAAACATAAGTGACAAAAACATGATTAAGACAAATATTTGGGATTTTATTTGCAGATCAAATTACAAACTGTGTAAATGTTTACTTAATGATAATTTCCTTTGTTATAATTAGAATCCATAGTTTTAATTTAGTTTTATCAGAATGAATTTATTGCTTTTATTTCTATAAGGACAACTTTTCTATAAATCAAGTATCTTAACTGATATTTGATTGTAGTGACAGAAAAGAAACAGGAGAGGGCACTTTAGCTCTCTAACAAAATAAAACCATTCCTAAGCCCTTTTATAAATCAGTAAAACGATGAGAGGATTTGAAATATCTGGCAAAGGTTAAACAAAAATGTGAAGCAAGTTCCTCTGCTTCCCATAGCTTAATAAAAGATATCTCAGGTAAATGGCAGTTTCTTTCTTTAATCATTCCATAAATCCACTGGGTAACATGAAAAACAAGTGTTCTCAGATCTGCAAATATGTGGATCCATCATTTCAAGAACACTTCATTTAAAAAAATCTCACGCTTATTTGGAAATTGCCTGATCTATTGAGTGTATTATATTTAAATAAGTAAATTTTCATACTCCAGGATTTTTGAGAAGATTGAGTTCTCTAACTATTAAGAAGTAGCGATATGAACACTGTATATGTCTTATATCTTGGTTTGATGCTTACTAATAATTAGCCTGTGACATTAGTCATGTTTTTAGTCAGTTTCCTCAAAAATTATCTTTAGCAGCAGCAGCACCTCAAGGAAAGGCTCTTGCTTTCAAATAGCTTCTACTTTATTGTGGTTGAAAAGGTAATATTAATATATGAAATAACAAACAATAGAGAAGATAACACACAATGAAATCTAAATGGTGTTATTCGGTGTGTAAATAATGCCAGACAAGTTATTGTAATTCCCTGGGCCTCAGTTTTTACATTTTATGAGGTTCTGGACTTGGTGAACTGACTAAAACATTGACTGACATCCATTCTTACTCTGTATATTATTCTATCAAATTTTATTATCTAGTGCCCAAGCCCTCAATACATTTACTGTGGTTCTTAACCATGAGATTATAAAGGCCCACTTGAAAATCTTACAGAAGATATGGAGCTTATCCCCCTGAAAAAAGCTCTAATATATTTCTTACTAATATAAGATTATATGAGTAAGATTCATTTCAAGAGGTTCAGGGGCCTTCAGAAATTTCTTACTAATATAAGATTATATGAGTAAGATTCATTTCAAGAGGTTCAGGGGCCTTCAGAAATCAATCTATAGACTTCCTAGTGGGTTGTTTAGCCTAACAAATTCCTAACTGCAGCAAGAATCTCTTATAGAGGCACACATTATACAGTTCTTACATACATTGGGGGTTATTCCTAGAAATTGCATATGGTGGTGTTGAGTCAAGAGGGGTGATGAGGTTGCAGAGCAAGGTATGACACGACAAGCAATTTGGAACTTTATCCCATAAGTAACAAGAGGCATACTAGAAAGTTTAAACACACAAGTGGAAGGTATGCATTTTAAATAGCAAAATCAGAGAATAAAATGTAAAATAAACAGAAGAAGAAAGACAGGAAGCAAGGAGATCGTTAGTTTGTAGCACAACAAACTGGGTGAGGCCTAGTGAGAGCCTGTTTAAAAATCTTTCCAAAATTAGGGATTTAGGGATGTTCTGTTTTCTAAGATAGGCCTACTTTGATTCTGTATAATAAAAAATGGGACAGAAGTTTTCAAACACCAAGGGACATTTTGAAACTGGACAAAGATTTGTTCTCCAGTTCCATTTATTTTCTACTCAGGACAAGTAGATACTAGCGACCTTGTGGAATACCCTAGATGGAGTACTGCAACAGTCCAAGCAGCCTAGGATCCACCAAGGAGGTATGGCATACTCCTCCTAAAAAGGCAGACCTGGAGGGCTTTGCTTCCCATTCACATCAGGGGCAGTGGCAGGTGCTCTGTCCCTTTTCATTATATCCCTTAGGGCAGAAGTGGCTGGCAGAAATCATGGGCTACTCATAATGTTATTTGAGGCTAGACTAATGAGGAACTATCTCTCCATTCTGTAGTAGCCAAAAACAATAAGCAATCAAAATTTCTGGATGGGGAAATTTCTCAGACAACCATATTTTAATGAAAAAGTGTGTGTGTGTGTGTGTGTGTGTGTGTGTAGATTGTCTTCTAAGGAATTTGCACACAGATCCTGATATTGCCATATATTGCCAAATCCCACTTGTTTTCTATAAGAAAAGGAAAATATAATTAATTAAATGTTGAGGATTGGATACAGAAATGTTCTCATTCTTATAAAGGGGAATTTGGCCAAAAGCCCCCAAGAATCGGGGCAGAAACAAAACAGAGTGAATGGCATTGGAGAAAATAGATTAGATTCAACCATCAGTGTATTGATTGTATTCAGAATTCAGTATTTAGTTAGATGTGGGAAGTGAAAGCAATGGTTCCAAAGTCTCTATACAACAAAACCCACACACCTCATTCAAGGCACTTCACAGTCCAGCCCAATTCACTGTCCAGTCTCCTGCTCCCACTTAGTCTGTATTCAGTGACATCAGACTGCTAAACAAACCACACACCTTGTTGTGTCTGTGAGTTTGTGCACATTGTTACCTTGGCCGAGAATGCCCTCTTCATGACTCTCCATCTGATGAAATCCTATCCCACAAATCTCAGCCCCAAAGCCACCTTCTGTGTTAAGCCCTTGTTAAGGTCCTCTGCCCACTTCCTGAAAAAAAAAATCACCCCTTTCTCTGGGCCACCTACACACCATCCATGTGTGCAATGATTTATGGGAGTGAGTATCTTTCACATCTTTCTTTTCCACTGCATTGTGAGCTCTTCAAAGAAGGAGCCTGGTCTAATTCCTTTTGTTTCCCAAGCTTCCAGCATGATGTCGGCACATGACACAGAATTGATCAGTATTTCTTAAAGAAAGGGAGAGAGAAAAAGGAATTCCAGTTAAAAGGCTATTATAGTAATCCAGACAGCCTCTTATAAGCCTAATTATGAAAAATGGCATTGGGAATGGAAATTCATAATTATGAAAAAAATAGATTCAAGTAGCCAAGTGATTAAATGTAGAGAATGAGAGAGAAGAAAGATTCGAAGATGATTCTGACCAAGTTTTCTGGCCCAAGAGACGGAAAGAACAAAAAGAGATGATATTGAAAACATAGGGAGAGTAAGAAGGGGACAGAAAATGAATTACTGTTTCAGAACATGATATGCAAAGGAACATCCATTTTAAGATGCTCAGCAGGTAGTTGTATATTCCAATTCAGAGCTGATGCTTTAAGAAAAGTTTGGGGCTTAAAGCACAGCTGTGGAGGTTATGGTATGGATGATATTGAAGAGGAGAGGACCAATGCCTGGATTTGGGGATTCCGCCTCTATTTAAGAAAAGAGGAAAAGAATGGAGGCAGTGAAGAAATCTGCAAAAGGCCAAATGAAATGATCCAAGAAAACAGATGGTCACAGGAGCCAAGAAAAGAGCAATTTTAAAAGAGGGTGAGGCCAAAGGTACAGAGAGTATTGAAGATGAGCCAGAGATGGACGGGTGGAGCCTCTGTCACTGTAAAGGAGAGCAGCCTCACCAAACAGCAGAACAGAGCTGGAGCCAGTGAGGAAAGGGAGTAAAGACAGTGTGACCTGTTCTTGAAAATGTTCATAAGAGGGATGAAGGATGTTTCCATACATTCTGTAAATTATTTCAGGTTGTGACCTACATTGTCTTTTAATTGAATGTTGGCTTTAATCAAGTTTCATTAAAGTGTCGACTGCCCATAGCTACTAAGATAATTTTTGCTTTTTTAATTTAAGAGGTTAGAAATAGAATCTATGTATAGGCCTGGAGTTGAGGTTGAGAAGCAGTTTGAGGATTCATTGATACTGTCTTTTAAAGTGTATCATTTAATTTTAAATAAGAATCAACTCAGTTTTGGTTTTTCCCTAAAGATGAACCCAGAAGACCTTTAGGACCTTAAATAGTCCCTTCCTCAAGGAAAAAAAAGAAAGCAAGAAAGAGAAAAAGAAAAAAGAAAGAAAGTCTTCCATTAAATCCAGCTGAAATTGTGTATTATCAATTGATCTAGGGCTGGGCCCTGAAATAGGGTCAGGGTTTAACTGTGAGTCCTATACACTTGAAGTCATTATTTCTCACTTGGCTTTCTCCTCCTATCTCTCTAGATTGCAGGCCGTATAATTTAATGTAGCAAAGGGAGAATCAAAATGTCTGCCTTCCTCGCAGCTGAGTACTTTTTATTGTCTCTTTCCCTATTTATTACTGAGGAGATCTGTGGATTTTGGATCATAATCAGTGAGACTTGTGGCTGTCTTTATCCAGTACCATGCCTGTCCAGTAGGTTAATGCCATCGATTTTAGAACTGAAAACCTGTGTGTTTTAATTTGGTTTTAGCCAATTATGTTTGAAATCTATTTTCTGAACTGGTTTTTGGGAAATGTATTAAGATCTACTGAAAAAGCCAACTTGTCAGAGATCAAAAAATATTAACTAAATAATACAGGCCGGGTCATTTTACTCTGTCAGTGACTTTCTGGAAGTTATACTTGATGAATTTCTGCAAAGGAAGTATTCCCTTCCCTGGGGGAGAAACAGGAAGCCAAGATGAAAGAATCTAAAAGGGACAAAGAAAACAGCGGGAAGAGATTTCTCCTTCTGGGAATAGCAAATGAGGCAATTGCTGATGAAAAGCAATTTTAAGAAAAGCCGTGCTTACAGGAGTATATGTGTTTAGATATAACTGAATTATGCATTTTGTTCACATACATATCAGTGTCTCCCTGCTAGAATTTATGCTACAAAAGGGCAGGGATTTTTTTTATTTTGTTCACTTATATGTCCTGAGCACCTGGTATAGGGTCTGGCATGGCATAGTAATTTTTTTTGATTTATCAAAAACTCCCAAGTCCTGGGAGCATTTCACTTTCCTACCACAGAGGAGCTCTCTTTGGCATTCCTCAGCCTGTCCCTGACTCCTTACCCTCCTCTCCCATCCAGCCCACTTCTAGTGCAGCTCACTCCCCTGGAGAACACAGCCCACAGGAGAGTAGCCCCTCTCTGGGCTAGGGAAGAGAATCCTCCATGTGTCTTTTGTAAAAGTGAAAGAAAGAGGCCCATAGGCCATATAGCTGGTGGGGGGAACAGAGATAAAAAAAACAAAAACAAACTGGACACCAAGCTTTGGACTTAATCCAAACAGAGACACTGGATATTAGCATGACTTCTATCAGACTTTGGTGAGTATTGCGGGCTCTATACCTAAACCACAATTTTTTTTCACTTATTTATTTTTTAATCTACATCCAAGTTAGCATTTCATACTATGATTTCAGGAGTAGATTCCAGTGATTCATCCCCTACGTATAACACCCAGTGCTCATCCCAACAAGTTCCCTCCCTCTAATGCCCCTTACCGATTTAGCCTATCCCCCCATCAACAACCCCTCCAGCAACCTTCTGTTTGTTCTCTGTATTTAAGAGTCTCTTATCTTTTGTCCCTTTCCCTGTTTTTATATTATTTTTGCTTCCCTTCCCTTATGTTCATCTGTTTTGTATATTAAATTCCTCATATGAGTGAAGTCATATGATGTTTGTCTTTCTCTGACTGGCTAATTTCACTTAGCATAATACCCTCTAGTCCAACCACATAGTTGCAAATGGGAAGATTTCATTCTTTTTTATTTCTGAGTAATACTCCATTGTATATATATACCACATCTTCTTTATCCATTCATCTGTCGATGGACATCTGGGCTCTTTCCATACTTTGGCTATTGTTGATAGTGCTGCTATAAACATGGGGGTGCATGTGCCCCTTTGAAACAGCACACCTTAAATAACAATTTTTAATTATATGCCCTTTCCTGTTAAACAGGAATCTTGTTGTTTTGAGTGCCCCAGGACAAAAGGTAAAGGTTTTGGTAAAAAGCTGATGTATTTAACATCTGTGGACAATGTTCACACCTCCCCAGCCCCTTACTGAACAATAAGAGTGGCTACAGTATTGTACGGAGGCAAGAAACTAAGACACAATTTTACTATATTCTATTACCTGTGCCTGTATACACTTTGGCTGGTAGAGTCACACTGGCCAAAGAGTAGCAGCTTTCAAAATGTAATGAAGTGGGAGAAAAAAAGAACTTGTGTTTTCTGTACCTACAAAGACCCTCTTATCCCCGTGTAGTGGCCACAAAGACCACTGCTCAGATACCCTTTCCAGAGTCCCTAAACAGGGAACGTTTGCCGGGCAGCCTCCAGGGGCCACATCTCCGAATCTGCCACAGCATTCATGCCTGGAACAATGTTCCTCCCACCCTCAGATTCTCCCAGGCAGAGCTGGGGCAGGCAGAGTCACTAGCTGCAGGCCATCCTGCCTTATGGGGAACTCTTCTAATGTGCAGCCTTTGCTCAAGGACTTTCAGTTGGCCTTCAGGACACTTTTTAGAATAGCACTGTGGTCTGAGACTCTTCCTATCGAATCCTTCTGCTTTTCACACGTGTCAGATCAGCTTCCAGGCTGAGCGGGTCACCTACCAGCTACTGCTCCCTCCTTTTTTATCCCTTGCTGGCATTTCCTCCCAGTGAATCTTTTGCACATCTAATCCTGCCTTGACACTAGCTTTTTGGAGGACTTGAACTAATACACCTCCAAGACCCAATAGATCCTGCTAATTCACAAAATTCTTGAGTATTAATATTACAGAAAGATACTGGGGGGAAGATGTGATCTCTTAAAAGCCTTATGAGGGGGAGGGGGCGGTTCCTTGGTGGCTTAGTCGGTTAAACATTGGACTCTTGGTTTCAGCTCAGGTCATGATCTTGCAGTTTGTGATTTCAAGCCCTACATCAGGCTCTGTGCTGAGTGTGTAGCTTGCTTGGGATTCGGTCTCTCTCTCTCTCTCTTCCCCTCCCCTGCTCGCTCTCTATCTAAAAAAATAATAAATAAATAAATAAATAAATAAATAAACACTAAAAAAAAATAAAAATAAAATCCTTATTGGGGATAATGTACACCTGAATGTAGGTGGCAAATGTCATCTCTGATCATGTCAGTGAAGGAGGCTCTTGACCTCTGCTTCATAGGTGACTTTAGGAGTTCTTAAACCCTTTAAATTTGTGTGTATGATGTTGAGGGGGTGCGCAATTCTCCCTGAAGAAGATCTGCAGCTTTCCTCACATTGCTCTACAAAATTCTCACCAGTGGCAACTGTCAGTTAGGTCAATCGTTCAAAAGTCATATTAACATGAAATCTGTATTACAGTGTAACTTATTTAATGCAACAACAATAATCATGCCTCTATTTTCTAGCCTTAAACTAAATGTCATCTTTAAAGCCCTGCAAACTAAGACTCTAGTGCAAAGGTAATCAGTACTGTGCTCTTCTAATACCGAACTTGAAAAGAAGCCATGCTCTAATTTAGGTAGTTATTGGCATAAAAGAAATAAGAAATTGAAAAATCGATAGGTTGGTTTGTCCTATTAGAGGAGAGAAAATCAGTAGTAGATGCTTTGACTCTTAGCCCAGACAATGCTTGTAGTTAATCCGCTGGAAGATAGTGAAAAAAGGACCTCTAGCAGCTGTTCTCAAGGAGAAGGTTTATGTCAGCACCATTCACATCAACTATACTCAGAACATTTGTGTCAGCAGCATAAATGCTGACATGTCAGCAGCTCTGTTTTATACCCCACCCCCAAAATGTGTATAGTTTAATTAGACCAAAGACAGGGAATGGTTTGTTGATAGCTCAACCTGGAAGTAATGACTTCCTCAGAGAGATATTCCTGCCCCACCCTAGGGAATCATCTAATATGTGTCACTGAAAAACCAGCCCCTCATGGCTGTTCTCTGCAGGAAACTATTCTCATAAAGTAATCACTTTACCCCTGAATCCAGTGGAATGCTTACTATAAATCAGGGTAAATAATTTGTCTGGACACTCCCAGAACTCCATGCTCTGCTACTACCAACCTCAGCCAGGCACTCTGAACTTTTCCCGGTGCAGGCCTATCTTATCTCTAGGCTCATTTTAAATATGACAAAGACAGCTTCTGCAGGGAGAACTAGCAGGTGAACAGAACAGCCCTACCATCCACTGGTAGGCTGGGATAAGCAAGTCCTTCAAGGGGAAAACAAGTTCCCCTGAAGGAAGGGTAGACCCATGAGCAGCAAAAGGCTTCAGAAGGGGTGGATACAGATCACTCTCTCTCTGCCCTTAAATGTTCTTTGGATGTATTTGGCCCTTGCCTTGGCAGAAAAGTTCTCACTCAGTACTCTGGATTTCTCAATTCCTGGTAGTATTGAATGATAATTTTAGGAAGCAACTAAAGTTCATTCTTGGAAAACCAGGATCAGAGATTTTGTGGGGGCGGGGAAGGGCAATGGATGTATAGGTTGCAATCTTTTTAGTCACCGAGGGGAAGAGGAGAATTAAATCCAGTAAGTTTTAGAAAATATTGAACCCTTTGAACCCCTCTCCATGAAGAGCCAGGTAGTGGGAATAAACATCAGAGAAGAATTAAAAACCATGCTCAGACTTTTGAAGAGAAACCAGAGATTTTCCTGTGATGTGACAATCTGATAGTAACTTCTGACAAAACAGATTTATTACCTCCAGCTGAATTCCTTCCTGACCTCTAGCTGAGTTCATTACTTATATTTCTTCCTCTACTGGAACCTTTTCTTTTTTTAAAAAAAGTAGTCATCTACATTGTGAATTAAACATCTGTTTTGAAATACACACACACACCCACTTTTAAAGCGTTATTCTTCATTGTAGAGATTTAATGGGGTAGTCAGCAAGTCTAATATAGTCATCATAATGATTTAGACCAAGTGTGGGCTCTTGTCTGGGTATCGTATATTTACTAAAAAATCTTTACACCAGGATCCTGACTGAGACCCAGAAAGGGTTTTGAATTCTTAGCTTGGGGCTGCCAGTGTCCTCAACCAGTAGCCCTTAATGCTCCCCAGAATGCCCATCAGCATAACACCATTGGTTCTAAATTGTTTTTTTTTAAGGAAAAGCATAAAAATCTTTGCTTTCAGTTTGACCAATGTCTGTTGCACATTTTAAAATATACTCTCATAGACATAATTCTGGAAAAGCCAGAGTTATGGACATGAAGATCAGAGTAAAATGTATTAGGTGTCATATGTTACTTTGTTAACACAGAGTAATAATTTTACTTGCACTGAATCTTTTTGAAGGATCACAAATTGGTTTACTGCTGTCACTACAGAACCGCTATTCAATCTTTCTGAGAAATTATAAAGGATACACAAAACATGTACACAAAAGATGAAAGAAGGGAAATGTTTTCCTTATCTAATAAAAAGGAAAAGGGAGTGTCACAGGAAATTATAGACTGCTAACCTTATATGAATACCAGAGCAAAGATCAAATGAGTCATTATAATTTTGCATAAGATATATAGCAAGGAACATAACTATTTGAAGAGCATCATCCTAACAAAAATTGTTTGGGTTTTTTTTTTTTTTTTGGCTTTTTTGAAGAAATGATATGAACAAAGCAGTTTTAATACCTGTAAGGTTTCTAAGTCCACTGTGTTGAAAGAAATATAGTGCCATAGACTATGAGTAAGAGGACATGGATCTAGGGGTGCCTGGGTGGCTCAGTCGGTTAAGTGTCTGACTTTAGCTCAAGTCATGATCTCACGGTCTGTGGGTTCAAGCCCCATGTTGGGCTCTGTGCTGACAGCTAAGAGCCTGGAGCCTGTTTCAGATTCTGTGTCTCCCTCTCTCTCTGCCCCTCCCCCGCTTGTGCTGTCTCCCTCCCTCCCTCTTTCTCTCTGTCAAAAATAAATAAACATTAAAAAAATTTAAAAAAAAAAAAGACATGGATCTAGCCTTGTCTCTTCCATGGAGTCTCCATGGAACTCCGAGTAAATCACTCATCCTTTATTTCTTGGATTCTCCTCCAGTAAAATCAGGTAACAATTCCTACTGGTCAATGTCTCCTGGACTAGAGCCGTTAAGAAGCTTAGAAGTGGGGTCCAAAATCCCAGGCATATTCATGTCTTAAATACATGATACCTAGGGTGACTGCTTGCTTCAGAGAATACCCACCTGCTGGAATTAGCCCCTTTAATGCAGAAAGTTTGGGATAGAAATTAATCATACCAGGACTACATCCTATTCTTTTTGTCTACAGCTAAATAATGAAGGCACAGACATTTCTTTCAAACTGAGCTGATCAAATTTTCTCAGAACACAAATGGAGAGCTAGAAAGGCAAAAAAAAAAATGGGAATGGTCAATCTAGAGGGTCATAAGGCATTTTGTAAACTGTGAAATAATAGAATAGATTATAGGACAGTAAGCTTGGTCTCATGCGTTGGAGTAGAATTACTCTTGCTGGCTTGCACAGCATTTCTTTTGTGGAATTGTATGAGACTGGGCCAGGATGGTGCTGATGCACTGATCTGAGAACCCTACATATCACACTGGTCCCTAAAAGTGGTCAAAAAGCATTACTAGTAGGAAGAATAAAGTTTGTTTTGCGAGGCTTTTGTTTCCTATGTACATTTATATAACTTACATAGATTCATAATATACATAACTAATATTTGTGTAATATCTAGAGATGTTTCTATAAATACTATGTTTATATTATACATTTATATTTATATATACTGATATATAATAAATTTCTTCTTATTGTAAATCAGTAAAAAAATATTGCCCTTTGTGGGGCGCCTGGGTGTCTCAGTTCATTAAGCATCTGACTCTTGATTTCAGAGTAGGTTATGATCTCAATAGTTCGTGGGTTCCAGCCTGCATCTGGCTGACAGCATGGGGCCTGCTTGGGATTCTCTCTCTCTCTCTCTCTCTCACTGTCTGTCTCTCTGCCTCTCCCTTGCATGCACATGTGGTCTCTCTCTCTCTCTCTCTCTCTCTCGCTATATATATATATATAGGCAGAGCCAGAAACTCTTAAGTTCCAAATGGGACAAGTTGTAAATGGAGACAAGACACACAAACTTCAGCTCACAATTGCATCTCTTAAACAAGGCCAAACAAATGATCACCTCAGGGCCCATTCAGACATCTGAGTCTGATCATTAATGCAAAAATCCAAAAGTATGACCTTCACATTTCATTACCTCTACCCCATATACCATTTTGCACTGGCTTTTAAAATTCTGTCATGTTATTGATCAATAATTGAATTATAACATTATAATCTAATCATTTAAACTAGATCTTTTAATTCCATATGGAAAATAAACTTCAAGATAAGTAAAAAATCAAAATTTCAAACAATTTTACATTTGCATGACTCCTAGAAATATCAAGTATATTTTTAAATCTTCCTTTATCCATTCAGTCAATCGTGTTGCGAGTCAACATGTTAGCCCTGTCAGTGCCTGGCCAAGCCTGAAAGAATCAAACTCTATGACTCAGGGCTAAAAGGATAGTTTTTAATGCTTGAAAAGCTGTCAACTACCTCATGATTTCTTCTAGTTTACGGGTGCTCATTATAGTAGTATTCGTCGCTCTTAAAAATCCATCCATGACTTACTGTCAAATATACTTCCTTCAATTAAAAGGTATCCTCCCTGATAATGTTTCCAAAAGTATACTCCCTTTTTCTTTAAAAAGTGTGGAGTTATTAACAACTATGAGAAAATAGACTTGATCATCACATTCTTTGACAAATAGCATCACTCTGCCTACTCTTTTCTTTGAGACCCCCACAACCTTTTTATGTTCATGCTGTCTGTGTGTGTTTATGACATCCATCACCATGAGCCATACCTGCTAGGGTAAAGATACAGCACCATAGGGAGAGACATTGCTGGCCAAATCCCTTGTAGATTATGTCAGAGTGAATGATGATGCTGGAAGCATGTAGAAGAACAGCAGAAACTGTGAGAGCCTGGGATACTTTATCTAGATCAGAATTTGTGCAAAGCTGCAGTGCTGAGTATTTCTGGAACATTTTTCATATTCAACCGAAGCCAAAATTTTATCTTTAAAGCCAAATCATTCCACATCCCAAGTTACTGAACTAACGGTATTTTTCAGTATTTGTTATCCAGTCTGATGGGTACACAATAATTCAATACTTCTAGGAGAGCATTACAGTATTATACGGAAATGATATAAAAAAATGGGAAAATACAATATTGGCTTGTGACTGCCAATAGCTTTTTTTCAGAGAGGGGAACTGTTGTGTTCTCTGTTACCTTTATTCCAATTTTTTTTAGCATAGCTTCAAGGCCCTTAATAATTTCTTATCTTCCATTATTGCTTGGTTAATGTGGCTCTTTAAAACATACTGAACATCACATCCATTCGCAACCATTTTCAGTTTGCAATCACCTTAATATGCCATGCTCCAGGTATATATGAACAAGTAGGCATACATGGAGGAGAGCCATTTGGCTATGGTGGAACATTTATAACCACTTCAAAGTTAGGCTTTTGCATTATTCTCCAGATGATATTACACATACAGCCACATAAATACACTGACAGGATATTCATCAAATGTTTATCGTACGATTTTTAATATGCCCCATCTAGGCCTCAACTGCTTGGATGGCTTTTTAAAATAAATCCTGTGATTTCTTTTGAACAGCACTTTTTATGTGTGTTAATGGTTTTAATTGATTAAAGGTAAACATTTAAAATTACCACAATTTGCATAAATTTGTTTTGGCATTTCTTCAGTTTGAATAATCTGAGACTCTCAGTAGTTAAACATGGTCACAAGCTCTGCGTGGTTCTTTCACACATCACTGCCTTGGAACTTGCCATGTCCTTTCTCCCCTTTGCTATTCTTAAAGAAGCAGTTCCAAGCAGAAATAGTGATTCCCTCCTCTCTGCTCTCTTGGTACACATGTTCATTAGGTCCATCACATTCTACGTTATATGTTTTTACAGGTGCATGTCTGTCCTCTGTGCACAGTGAAGATTCAAAGGCAGAGATATTATTACCTTTCTTAAACGCAAATCACCACAGCAACAGATGTTCTTCCTTCCCCTCCTAACAAGGCCAGCTGGTCCAGAGAGCCCACTAAACACCGGCTGGTTGGCATCTCTCAGAATGTCTGCATACCTCAGTTGTCCCTTTGGAGTTGTATGCTAATCAAGAGTCACTTGCATTTATTGCCACAACTGTATGCCACTTTTATTTATTTTGATTCATTAATTATTTTAATTTCTTTTTATTTATTATAAGTATGCAATTTCATTAGATATTAAACAAAAAAATGAGTACAGCAAAGATGAAAGTTTTCTTTTTGTGAAATGTGTCTTGAAAGTTTTTGGAAAAATGGAGAACAATTACACACACACACACAATTATCAAATAAATTATGGCAAATACCATATACACAACTGGGGGGGATCTTAAACATTTAGGAGGATTATACATTCAGCTCGCTTGCACATATCTTCAAGTCTTTGCTCCATTTTAAAAAAATCACAGTTGAAAAGCTGCATGAAGATCTGTTTTTTTTTTTTTTTTTTTTTTTCAAGAAGAGCAAGATAGAGCTCCAAACAATATTCCCAGAGTTAAATTAAAAAAAAAAAAGTTTTGGCTTTACATCAAAAGATTGGCAAACTAATTTGTTAAAATAAAATGTTTAAGAAATATCCTTTTAAAGCTTTCCCTTCTTTAATCTACTTTTAAACAGGAACTAACTGGGGTGCCTGGGTGGCTCAGTTGTTTGAGTGTCTGGCTTTAGCTCAGGTCATGATCTCACAGTTCGTGAGTTCTAGCTTTGCGTCAGGCCCAGTACTGATAGCTCAGAGCCTGAGCCTAGTTTGGATTCTGTGCCTCCCCCTCTCTCTGCCCCTCCCCTGCTCACGATCTGTCTTTCTGTCAAATATAAACAAACATGTAAAATAAATAAATAAACAGGAACTAACAAATCCATGATAAAAGACCTTTTCCTGAACTCTGCCCTGCCCCTCACCTTTGCAATGAATATTGGGTAAAAAAACTGGAGCCAGACAAACTGAAGAAGAAGGTGTTTCCTCTCTGATGGTAAAACTGAAATGTGAACTGAGGTGCTACCTGTGGCCATGAGTCACCGCATAGAGGAAGCTGGAACAAATCAAGGATGACAGAAGGAGACAGAAAGCCTTTGATTTGGGTGTCTGAGTACTTCTTAGGACAGGCAGGCATCCACTTTCCATTTTAGGAAAAGCAACACTAAAACATCTTTTCTTTTTGCTTAAGTTCATGCAAGTTGGGTTTCAGTCACATGTGGACAAAAAGAGTCTGATAATACAAAAAATAAAAAACACCACTACTTTATATGTGGTCATTGTTGTGGAAGTTGTTAGTTGACTCAACAAATATTATTATGGACATCTCCTCTGTGCTAGACTTTGAGGATAGGAATAAACCAGACCGGAGGCCAGGCTCTCATGGAACTCACAGGCTAGTGCCCTAATGGCTGGAATGAATTGCAAATATATTTTATGCTTATACCACACTAACATTTACATCATAGTATAGTTGGATTCATTATGCATTAATGGTTAATAGATCCAACGTGGACATTAAAGAAAGGATATTTTTAAAGGAGTAGCCATAACCCTGTTGAACACCAGTGAGTATAACTATGCCCAATCATATCCCCATGCCATTGTCAAATTTAGAATATGGTGTTGGGAGAACTCTGACTTCCAATAAGTAGGGCAATTTCTTATGTTAGCATGATTTAAATATACAAAGAGGCCTCATTTGGCTTAGTTACTGTTATATGAGAGTGCTGGCAAAATTTTAGAGCGGGAAGAGGCCTACTTGCAAGGAAAATAAAGCACAGAGGAATTAAGCAATTCACTCATGGTCAGCCAAACTGTGAGTACAGCAGATCTCAGCCAGGTGTCGAGAGACTTGGTAGGTCACAATCAGTTGGAAGTGTGTCACAGTACTTTGTTACTACTAATAAAATAGTGACATGTGGATAGTGGGAGAGAAGGGTGTCAGTCTGTTCCCTGGCAGTGATCCAGGAATTGCACACACCCAGGAACCCTCCTGGGGAGATCAATATTTTGCAGATCAATAATATGAGTGTTTTCTGTCACTGGAGACAAAAAAAAATGCTGAAAATCATGTGAGCTGGTAGAAAATTCAGGACTAGAATCCTGAGTTTTTTCAGAGGGTTCTGTTTTTAAATCAACTTACATCAAGAAAGGAGAAAATTTAACGTGTGGTTATTAATGGCCTGAGGGAAATAAATAAGCCTCCATCAAACAAAGCTCAGTCTGTGATATCTGTAGACCCCTTTCTTCCTCTGTTCCTCAAAGAGTAATTGCACTGATCTGGAGGGAATTTTATTTTTATCCTTTCTAACTTAACTTCTGCTGTTGTAGAGGAGGTTAATGTCTTGCCTAAGCCTGAGCTTCGTAAAGTGGTATTAGTACCCGCCAACTAATGTCTTATTCAAATACCTAAGATGAAACAAAACATCATTGACTTGGGCCTGCTCCTGTAAACCTCAATTTTCAAAAGCTTTCAGTGTCAATTACCTCTCACAACAAAGCAGTTCACAAGCCTCTTGATAATGCTCAGAATGTCATCTCATCGATCGCAGATCTGTTTACACTACACAGTAAAATCCAATTCCTTGTAGTTACCACTGAGAGTGAGGCTGCCTTAATCATGGAATTCCTAAAGAAAATGAGCATCTTAGAAGTAAACCTGAACTTATTAAAACCAGCTTCCAATCAAAATTTCCAGTAGCAATGGGGCTTCCTAATTAATTTCCTTCAATACAAGCTACTCAGCAGTTTCGGGGATATATTTTCCAGACTATGGTGAGATCTCTCCCCATTAGAGAAAAAAAAACAGAATAGAATGCAATTCATACAATATTAATAACTTGCTCTACTTTACAGCTTAGTAATAAAGTTATTTATGCTGCCAGAGGCGTTTCATGACATTAGCAATGGAAAGATAGCTGTCGACAGGCCAGTCAACCCTGTGCCATTTACAAATGGCAGAACAGCAGCCCCTCCCTGCAAAGCTGCATAGCAGGGCTGTGGCCAAAGGGAATAACCCTGGGTCGAAATCTTTGTACTATGCACAGAAGAAGAGAGACAGTGTCTAAATCAATTGCTGTCCCATCTTTTGGAACAAATGAATAGTAAAAAATTATAATTTAGATGAACATAGCCTGGACAAAGATCATTTGGTTGCCACACCACAAATCTCTTTCATGGATCAAACAGATTCTTCCAAAATTTAAATTGCACATTACACCTAGTTCCTCTTACATTAAGACCAGTTATGCCCTCAACCATGCTACCGCCAGATAGATAGATGCACATTTCAATCTTTGATTATGCACTCTTTTATATTCTATTATTTTATTTTATATTATTTATTTTGTATTACATTCCCTATATTCAATTCTAAGCACCCAAAAAGCAATCATCACATCTTATCCAGTGCCTCTCTATCTCCCATAGAACCCGACACAGTAGTAAATTAAAGATCTATGCTGAAGAAGTATTTGTAAATAAAGAATATGATGCCAGAGTCTTGTCTGATAAATGGTTATAATATAGTCATTTTCCATGATTAGATCTAAGATGTACGAACAGAAGAAAGTGATGGCATAAAAAATTCAAAATAGATAATTGGAAAGTCATTTATATTTTCCTTTGAAATGCATTAAGGCTGGCCACAATTTTATAGAATAGCCCACTCATAGACTGGCCAACGAATGGTGAGTGGTGTGCCATGGTAAGAGAAAAGATGGACTGGGAATGGGAAACATTTGCCCTACTTTGTCTACCCAATACGCATCCCTTTATTTTCTTATAGCATCCTAATATCCTCCTAGGTAATTATCTCCTTTATTATGTGCAATCCTGTTGGGAAACTGAATCCAGGCATCACTGGAGGCTCCTTCAAGTAATTTCCTTGTGAAAATTGCCTGGTGTAGCTAAGGGATGGTATATCACTTACACTCAGCCAGTCAGACCCTCTTTTCAAGGGCCTTGAATTTCAGGCCATGTTATACAAAGGCAGAAAAGAAAGAGAACGTTCTAGGGATGGCACATACATGGCTGTCCTTCAGAACCTGTTTATGAGACCTTCTGTACATACTTAGGTCCCATCCCAAACAGGGTTCTTGTGATGTATCCATAGTTTCTAAGGAATTCACTTTTATTAAGCACTTAATAGGATTATTTTCCAACACACTCTAAAAACGATGTTAGGCCAATGCTTCCCTGAGAAATGTAGAAAGAGCAAACCAGGACACGGGCACAGTGTACACAAGGGTAGAGTCTGAGTTAGAATACCATGAGTTAGAATAGAGAGGCCAGACAAGAGACAGAAAGTGAGTGGAGGCTGTTATTATTCATTAGTCAAAGGTAAGAGAGAGTAAAGCTGGTTGGCTCACAGAGTAAGAAAAAGGACAGGAATCATAGGAAGAAGCAGATATTCCATGAAGGTACATGACTCTGAAACATCTGGGCTGGCCTCGCTTCCAATCCCCAACATATTTTCCAGGAGAGTCCACTGTATATTTCTGAGGAATTTCATAACTTTAATAAGACCCTCTGGATGAGTTTCAAAAACGAAGTACAGAGGTGAACATGTGAGCTCTAGGGTCTGATTTCCTACGTGAAAGCCCAGTTCCAGCCCTTATTATTTAAATTTTCCTTCTCTGTAAATTAAGGCATAAAACGACTACCTCATGGGTTTTGATGAAGTTTCAGTAAGATAATCCAAGCATAATGCTCAGCCCTACTGCCCTTTAGATATATCAGACACAAATCTTAGATACCTCTTCAAACTCTCCCTACCTCCCACCTCCCAGACAGCCCACATTGCTGGGAGTGCAAGGTCCCTCTGCTGAACACCCCAGGCATCTCTGCCAAACTTCCTGAGCAGTCACTGAAGGTGCCTCACGATGCAAACTGTAAGTGGGAAGGAATCAGACACCCCCAGGCGTACACTGATCAATGGGAAAGGGATGAGAGGGAGTCAGGCAGATAACCCCCTCCTTTCCACATTCTTGGGCTGCTCTAAAGCACAGTTTCTCCATAAGACCTGTCTGGAGAAGTCCCTAGAAGACCTGCTGTGTCTCGTCACAGCTCCCACGAAGCAGAAGCCAAGGTGGTAATGCGTCACACCCCATGATTCATCTTTCTTTGCAGTTTCCCTTCTTCCCCTCTGGTTTCCCTGGCTTTGCCTTTCCTGAAACAACTTCGGGTTTTAAAATTCTGACTTGCTTCAGTCTCTACTTTCTAGAAAAGCCAGTCTAAGATAACTATTATTCATGTTAGTGTTATCCCTCAAACTAGCTTGACTGAGTGTCCATTACTTGAAACCACAGGATCCAGAATAAAACAGTGAGGCAGAGTACATATTATGATTCCACTGGACACTAAGAGATAGGTGAACTGCTCTACACCTCAAAGCTGAGACCTAAAGACTTTTTTTTTGAAATTTGAAGTTAATTCTGAAGAATAATACTAAACTAAATAATTCTTAAAACAGTTCACAAATAATGTACAAAGAGATTTTTTGTAAAAGTATAAATTTTTCATATATATATATATATATATATATATATATATATATACACACACACATACATCTGAGTGAAAATCTTAGGGAAATAATTATTTAATTAGACAAATAAAACATTTATTCCTTCTTTTTTCTCTCCTTGAGGAAATTTTCTTAGGCCGCTTACCTGTTTCTTCCCCACACATTGATGTTCAAAGTCTTATTCTTTTGAAAGAAAACATTTGAAGGATGACGGCTTATATGGAAGATGAAGTTATGAAACATACTTCATAATACTTTAATATTATAATAGTTGATGGGAAAGATAATTTATAAAAATTATATGCTGCAGGGGTGCCTGGGTAGCTTAGTTGGTTAGGCATTCAACTCTTGATTTCAGCTCAGGTCACCATCTCAGAGTTTGTGAGTTCAAGTCCCACCACGCTGACAGTGCAGAGCCTGCTTGGAATTCTCTCTTTCTGCCCCTCCCCACTCGCATTCTTTCTCTCTCTCAAAATAAATGAATAAACGTTAAAAAAATGAAATAAAATTATATGTCTCATATCTGTTTTAAAATATGAGAATTCATCTTAAGTCTGAAAGAAAATGTTGACAATGATAGTCGTTGGCTGGTAACTAAAAGGTAATCTTAGAGTGGTGACTAGGGTATGAACTCTGAATTCAGACAGAATGGGCTCAAATCCCTGCTCACTACTTTCTAATTGAATGTTCAGGGCCAAATTACCCCATAGCCCTGAGGTTTGATTTTCCTGTCTGTTGTAATAGATATAGGAACAATATAAGATAGATGTAGGTGAGATATAGAAAGATATAGGATAGATATAAGGATTATATAGGATAGATGGAATAATAGAACCATCTCACAGGGCCATTGCAAGAAATAAATAAGATCTTTCTCATTCTGGTAGATATTACATTACTCACCTAACTGCTCATTCTTGACTTCGCTCTTTCATAACTTTCCCTCGTCTCCTCCATCCTGTGCATCACAAATCCTATCAGCTCTCCCTCAAATGTATCCTGCATCCTTTCTCTTGTCACCTACCTCCACTAATAAAATCAAAGCCACCATCGTCTCCTACCTGAAGTATACAAATAATCTCCTAATTGTTCCATTCTTCTCCCCATATAATCCATTATCTACACCACAACCAAGTGATCTTTTATAGCACAATTTGCATCATGTCACTCCCCACTTAAACTCTCCAAAGGCTTTCCATTGCACTTAGAGTAAGAACGATGCTAATTACCATCACCTACAAGTTCTCGTGGCCTTCCTCTTGCCTATGTTTCTATCTCCTCTGCTAATCCTCATCCCCAATTCACATCATTGAACTCTAGCACATACACAGTTCTTTCTGTTCTTCAAATACATCAAGTCCAATCCTGCCCCAGGATCTTGGTGCCTGTTCTTCCCTCTGCTGGAGTGTTCTTTCTCCAGGTCTCTACATGGCTCATCCCTTTTTACCATTTGGGTTCTTTTTAAATGCTACCTTCTCAGACTTAACCACCCTTTCCTTAGTAGACCTCACACTATCACTCTTTATTCCTCTTTGCTCTATCATTTCCTCAAATGACTTAATTGCTATACATGTGGTCCAGGAACCAAATTCCCTGGCTAAGACTTTACACGAGAATGAGGCTAGTGGGAAATCTGCATTAGTTCTCTAAGTAACTGAAATAACTCTTCAACTCAAGCCTGAGTGATCTGAAGAAGCCCAGGAAAGTCCCTGAAGGAAAAAAGAGAAAGCTAGTCATCTGGCAGGAAACAATAAGCCTCCCCCACCAGACACCATCCATGCCATCCTCAGCCGGCCACCTGCTGTAATTCCAACATGGTCCAGATCCTGCCAAAGTAATTAACTTACATCAAATAAGTGGACTCAAAACTAAAACAAAGGGACTTTAAAAGTTAAACTGCAAGTTAAAAAGTGCATAGCTGCTGACACTAAGTAACTTCTTTGAAACTGGTGTTGAATTGGCATTGGGTTCATAATGGGACTTGATTATTTCCACATGGTATTTAACAGGCACATAAAATCCCACTAATATGAAAGAAATGTATTTTAAATGTTGGTTGACAGGGAGAAGAATACTTTAAATTACTAAAAAATGCAAAAAGGAATTTTATGGCAACTGAAGTATATTATCTCGGAATATTGATTAAAAACTTCAAATAAGACAGAATAGCTTAAATGACTACTTGGTATTAATATATATCCAGCTAGGTGATTAGGATGGAGCCTTTTATTTTTTGTATACAAACTATTTTAGACTTTTAAATAAGCTTGAATTACGTTTGAAACCTTGTAGCAAAACATTTACCAGAGATTTCCAAGACTCCTTGATCTAGATGTCATTTGGTGTCTGGATTAATCTCTAACATCTGAAGCCTCCTGCCTTTGCACTGTGGCTGGCCCATCCTGCTCTGTCCCTGTTTGGAGTCGCTGACATAAGCATGAACAAGTAACAAGTACTCAGCATAGTGGGATTATTAACATTTTATATTCTGGAATCAGACTCTTGGGGTTCAGATCCTGGCTCAGCCCCTTAATGAATGTATGACATTGAGCAAATTACTTAATCTTCTGCGACTTTGTTTTGTCCTATGTGAAATACTACCTACTTCAAAGGTTGAGAACCAAAAATGAACAAAACAACAAGAAAAAAAAAGAAAACCCCACCAACAGGGTCATCCAACTAAAAAAACCCAACAAAACAAAACAAAAAACAAAACAAAACAAAAACTTCATCTAAATTTTGCAATGATACGCAATATTCTGCACACCCCAAGCCTCCTTCCAGACCACTGCCTCAAGCAATTTGTACAACTTCTCCCCTCTGTCTAATCAGCTCTGCTTGAACAGTGCCAGGCACAAAGCAAACAATAAATGTTGAGCAACATTAGTTGCTCATCTAGATTCCTTAAAAGCAAACTCATTTCCACAAACCACACAGGGGCCCCAAGACACACCAGGACTAGCATCCAGTCCAAGCCCTCAGGTACAGACGAGCAACAGCAGTCAGGCTATAAAGACATACTGTCTTGATAATTGTGTGCCTCTTGGCTTGGACCACATAGTTACAGCCACTAGAAATAAAGATAACTTCACTTATTGATTCCACTGTATGAACACACTGCACTTGTCATGTATAATATGATCCCATTTAATCTTTGCTTTCATCTTGGCATTACTGTGGGAGAAACAAAAATGTCAGACAATGCCTGATGTTGATTATCTTTAAGAAATGATCATTTCATTTCCCAAGTTCCTAAACTAATGATACTTTTTGGTTCTTTGTGTCAGGATTTGATAGATACAAAATGATTCATTATTCAGTTCTGTTCCTACTCAATATTTTTATGAGGGAACTACAGTCTTATAAAAAAAAACAGTATGTAAAGTGTGCCAATATTTAAACCCATTTTGGGGGGTTTCACTTTTTATCGAAGTATGAGAACCATACCTAAAAGTGTGCACATAATAACTATACTGCTTGCTGTATTTTCACAAATTGAACACTTCAATATAAACAGTTCCCAGATTTAAAAAAAAAAGAACATCATCAACATTCCAGAAGCTTCCTTTGTACTTCCTTCCTATCACCAGCACTTCCATAATTATAACCGCCATCCTGTCTTATAATCTACTGGTGTTGTTTTGCCTATATCTGCCCTCTGTATGTATAGAATCGTAGAGTAGGAATTCTACTATATTTAACTTCTACCATTCAACATTCCGTTTGTGAGAATCATGTCTATTGCCGTGTATAGTTGTAAATGACCTATATAGAATTCCATTCTTTTCTTATGTTTATTTATTTATTTTGAGAGACAGAGCATGCATATGAGTGGAGGTGGAGGGGAGAGAGAGAATCCCAAGCAGGCTTTGCACTGTCAGCACAGAGTTCAATGTAAGGATCAATCCCATGAACCCCAAGGTAATGACCTGAGTCAAAATCAAGAGTCAGATGCTCAACTGACTGAGCCAGACAGGAACCCCTATAGAATTCCATTCTTAAATAGACTACAATTTGCTTATAAATTACAATGTCAATTTGATGGGCAGTTTGAGGCTGTAATTAATAGTATTTGTCTTTTGACACACATGTATATGTGCTTCTATTAGGCATCCACTAGGAGTTTAATTGCTAGGTCATAGGGTAAATATATATATATATACACACACACACACACATATATATATATATATATATATATATATATACACACACATATATATTCTGCTGAATGGTTTTCCCAAATTGTTATACCAATTTACAAGCTCGTATAAATGAAGGAACATTCTGGTTCTTCCATATCCTAACTAACACTTGGCATTTTCCTTTTTTTTTTTTTTTTTTTTCAATTTTAGCCATTCTCATAGGGGTATATCAGTTCATCTTTGACTTAATCCTTATCTTTGATCCTGTCTTTTTTTTTTCTGTGGCTGCAGGGTACAGCACACTCCCTGGTGATGATGCAGAATAAGCATGTGCCAACTATATGAGGCTGCCTGGAGGACAATCTCAGCACAGTGACATGACCTAAAAAATAACAAATCTCCCCTCTCCCCCAAAAGCCTGGAGAAGCAATGAGATCTGCACTTAGTCTCTTGAGGAGAAAGTGGTGGAAGAATTACAATACACAGTACACAGTAGGAGTTCCTAAGGATCCTCTAAGACAACTCTCTCTAATATCCCACTGACATGTCAACTGCCCCACTTCTTCCTCAGGACTCCCCTTTCTGTTCTCCTCTCTGCTACGGTTCCTCTCTGCCTTATAAGCCCCTTTCCTTTCTTTTATCCTTTGTGTTGACTTCTGGGCTCTCCCCACCCAGTTCCTCATCCTGGACAGTACTTCTCAAGTCCACATCAGATGGTCTAACCAGAGAACTGGTCCTTCCTCCTTAGAGGTGGGAGGAGTGGCAATTCATAAGCATTATAACTTAATATTTCCCCTTAATACTTGTGTGCTGGGTGATTTGGAGTATTAGGGTGTGTCCTGGATTCTTAGTTGTCACCTGTCTCCTGTTGCAAGTGAGTCATGAGGCCCTGATAATTCCTTTCCATGGCTATCTTGGCCAGGCAGAGAGCCAAACCACCTGTACTCACAGTCTTTTCACTCATTTGCAAAATCCTGAATCCTCAAAAGAGATTGTGCTGCAAGTCCTGGAGGAGACCAGGAGAAGAAACAGCCGTGTTTGAGAAACAGCCCTGCTGAGGGAAGAGATTAGATTCCTTCTCATGTAGCAGGAAGAGGACAAGTGATCTGAGGCTGTGCACAGGGCAGCAACTTGTGCTGCGCTCCATGGTAATGCCAGAAGGAAAGTGCCACAGCTACTCCACATATGAAGCCTTTGTGCCAACTGGGAGATGTGCCCCTGTGGGTAGATGTAGGCCAAAAGGAATACAGCTTACGAACAAATGATGCCTTTGTCCAGAGTAAAAGGAATCAGCCCCATACCAGGGCATAGAGCCTGGTGAGCAGGGTTCAGCCTGGTTCAAACTCCCTTTTTCCCCTCAATTTAGCCCTATGTTCAGGGCACAGAGTGCATCACTGTGCACAGTGTCCCCACAAAAATGTAGCAAGACCTCAAAAAGATGGCTCCTTGGTGTGCCTAGGCTGGAGAGACCTGCCCCCCCACCCCCCCGCCCAGTGTGGCCAGCCCTGTCCTCACACTGAACAGAGAGCCATGAAACTTCAAGGAAGCACAGATTGTAGCTTTGATATTTCAGCTGGGGCCATGATAGCCCAGCAAGTAGAGGCCCTTTTCCTGATCCCACACTGTGTTAACCTCCCAAATGCTATGATCCTAAGAGAATCAGGGACCCCAACACTGATTTCAGATTGGGTTTCCTGGAAGTCTGTTAATGTTGGAATTGGTCTGTCTAATTTCATGCAAAGACAATAAGAACTGGGATGTTTCTCATACACTTGAGTTTATTTTCTATACCTGCCATACCTGAATTACAGTTTCTTTAAAAAATAAACCTACTTTTGATTAGTAAAACTATAAAATCTAATTTGCAGAATGACAGTGAAATTACTCTTGTTTAAATAAGTAGATGAGAACATTAAAATACAATCTTTAATATAAATGTAATCCCGTACAATTTTATATGACATGGTACCTAACTAACAAGAGGCTAGAATGCTTATCATATAAAACATGGGGAATTCAAGATTATAACGAGTAAAGATCTGACATTTCCAAGTATTCATGTGGGTTTTTAAGCAGATTACTTGTCAATATTTTCTCTTTGTTCTATTGCTTTTTAGATTGCCTTTTTTTAACCTGAGAAGCAGAAATATCTGAAATGTAATAGATGTCATATTAACACATACTCTGAACTATTTGCAAATGTCTGCAATTGAAATGTTTATTTTTGAACACACAGTAATGATTTTTCATGACACTAAAGAGTGGTTCTTGAATAACACATAGTCTAATTTTTAGACAACCAAATTAATAATAATTAAAATTAAAAATTAACTTTATAAGTTATTGTGAAATATTACTATCATAGAGACATTAAAAAACATGTAAGAAAAAATAAGCTAATGTTTTCCTCATTTAATCTAAAATAAGTATGATTTTCTATAAGCTTTTGCTGATAAATACAATTCTAGATGACAAAATAAATATTTATTTAAAATATACTTTTTTCTTGTAAATTTTTCATAGAAATGACTAGGAGAATTATTTCACTTTATTATAGTGAATGAAATCAAAATAGATAGTAAGAGTGGCAAAAATCTGATACCTCATTTATACTGTAGAGTTTTAGGTGTCTTTCCTTTGAAGAGTTCAAAGTACTTGAAAAAGGATTATCTTAACATATTCCATTTTCTAAAATGATAAAAAAGGCAAATATGACTATCTCAATGCATAAACAAGGAAACTGGAGCACAAAATTTTAATGGATTCTTCAGGACCACAGTCAGCCATTAAATTATTCATATACATGTATACTTTAATGCCTCTATGGTTTTCTTTTATCATAAGATTTTTTCCCTTATTCACTCTTCTTCAAAATGCTATTAGTACTCTAAGACCTAACTGAAATATTACCCCTTCCATCGAACTCTCCCTGATCCTCAGGCAGAAATAACTGGCCATGCTGGCTGTTATCACCAGTTTCCACTGGCTTTAATTTCTACACCCTATACCATTGGATTTTGAAGAGTTTTCTTAAATTACGCTTAAAGACAAGCCAAAAAGGAATCGAAAATGCACCAGAATTGTTAGCCATGATTATGTGTGGGAGCTGTAGTGTGTATAGTTTAACTTTATATTTTCCAAATTTTCTCTAAATGTCATGTAATTTGTAATTGGAAAAAGCAGAACAAAACAATGGGGGGGAAAGACATATGAAGTTTTATGAACTGTCACTTGAATTTACAGCTAGGCAAAAGCAGTGCTCCAAGATTAGGTATAGATACAGAAGAGACATCTAAATAGAGGAAAGAGACCTTTGATTAGAGGAAGGATCAAAAATCCTCCTTCACATATTATATCTAGGTACGACTCTGCTCCCCAGGAAGCTTGGCAGATGTCAGAGAAGACCCTGGAATACCTGTGTTGGTTTCAAGAAAGTATAAGACCATAGGCCAAATAGACAGATGGCTCTTGGGACAACTAATCTTTCTTCCTTAACAAAATGGATAGAGAGGAGGTAATAACTTAAAGCCTTCTTGAGAGAGGAAGTAAGACATAGTGAGGAATCAATCTGAAATGGCTAGTGCCCAACTAAAGTTTCCTGCTTTCAAATGGGAAATTGACCCTGAGGAAGATCAACAACACCTGCTCATGTGTTCTGGTTAGGAGGGAAAGCCAAACTGTTGAACAACGGGGCCCAAGAACACAGCAGCTTAAAAAAAATAAAGTGTATTTCTCTCTCATAAATAGTCCTGGGGTGAGTGGTCTGGTCTGGTGGGCAGCTCCATTGAGTCATTTGGGTACTTCTTTGTCTCCATAGTTTCTTGACTACAGGGCAGGAGTTAAAAAATTGCAGGCCTGTGAGCCTAATTAACCTTTCATCTATTTTTATAAATAACATTTTATTGGAAACAGCCATGACCATTTGTTTATGTGTCATCTTTGGATGCTTTTGTACCATAAGGCAAAGACTGTATAATCACAAAACCGAAAATTTTACTGAAATTTACTGAAATTTTTAACAAAAAGTTACTCTATGGCCCTTAACAGAAAACCTTTGTCCACTCTAGGTATTGACCTTACTGCATGGTGGGAGCTGGACCATGGACACATTTAAGTTCTAACTTGTGAAAGAAGAGCACATACCTGAATCAACACATGTCATTCCTCTCACATTCTATTGCAAGGACTCAGTCACAGCTCCTCATGGAGTGGTAAGGAGGCTGAGGAAAAAGTCTCTGGCTGAAAAACCATGTGCCCAGCTACAATTTTATCCCAACAAAACAAAGAGAATGAATTTTGGAGGATAGCCAACAGCCTCTACCACATGGACAGTTGTTTTGTCCAACCGCCTCAACTTGGATCATGTAAGAAGCACATATCCACATGTGTGTCATATCAAAGGCAAATGATTACATTTTTATACACACGGAAACGTGTTTTTGCTACAACCAAGCCAATATACATTCTAGTATTGCTTATCAGAACGTTGATGTGTAATTTGGTGCAAGGTATAAGAGCTATAGTGACTGTCAAGCCAAACCAAAGAAAACTTCTACTTTCCTTGGAACATGCAATGACATAAGTAAGCTAGTCAAGATAGCATATGATTCCTCTCAAACAGCATCATGGTGTTAAAGGGTGGCCTGCTAAGTGTGCCATGACAAACGCAGGTGCAAGCCAATGCCTTCAACAAGTGCCACCCAAATACCATATGATTTCAGTCATATGTGGAATTTAAGAAACAAAACAAATGAACAACAAAAAAGAGACAAACAAAAAAACCAGTTTGTTCTCTGTGTTGAAGACTACACAGAGAATAAACTGGTGGTTGCTTGAGGGGAGGTGAATAGAAGGATGGGTGAAACAAAGGAGATTAAGAGTACACTTAATTTGATGAGCACTGAGAAATGTATAGAATTGTATACAATTCACTCTATTGTACACTTGAAACTAACACTGTAGGCTAATTATACTTCAAGAAAAATAATAATAATAAAGGAAAAAAGGGCCATCCAAAATTCTGTTCTGTGAAAGTGTTCCCCTAACACAAACAAGTTTGAGACCCATTGATAAAGTGTTGACCACATACAATATATGCTATAAGCCTCCAATCAAGCTCCATTTAAAAAGAAAAAGTACATATAAAAAGACTTAATGAATAGTCACAATTTCCATAGGTGACTTTACAGGCCATTTGCTCTTCTACCATAGAAGATTAGAAATAGAAAAGGCATCTAAGCTAATATTTCTGTGAGGATGACTCCCTGCAGCAAATTTTACTAACTTCTTGGATTCAATTTTAAATGGCTAGAACAATGTGCTCTCTTCATCCTTCTCCTGGAGGCAATTCAAAGTCCTATGGGAAATTTTCCCAACACTAGTGATGTAAAAAGTAATAGAGTGAGGAATAAGGAGACAGAAGTTCTGGTTCTCACTCTTCTGCTTTTCAACCACATGAACTTGCATGATTCATTCTTCATATTCATTCAATTTGTGTATTTTTCCTACTAGATGCAAGACCACCACTATGGGAGAAACAGAGATGTCAGAGACTGACCCCCAGCTTTCTATGAGTTTATAATCAAATACAGGAGCAAGTGCAAGAAGAAGGGAAAAATCCTTAAGTAGGTGGAATCCTATCAGTTGTGAGTGATGGTAAAGAGAGATCATGCAAAGTAGTTTGCAAGACTGGTGAAAGCTAGAAAGGCAAAGTTGAAGGGAGAAGCATCCCAAGTAGAAGGAAGGCACAAGCTAAGGGTAGAGGTAAGAAAGAAAGTATTCAAGGAATGACTGGTGGTCAATGTTAGCTACAACATGTGTCGTTCACAGGAGAATAGTGGGATACTAATTCGGAAAGATAGTAAGGATCCAGACTGGAAAACCTACTAAGTCTGATGTTATTTAGTAAGCAAAATGAAGGGTTGTCAGAAGGTAGGTGATTTAACCAAGGAAAGGCTTTAGAAGAATTATTCACATGGTGATTTGTAGAATGGATTGGGGGTAGGGAGACTAGTTAGAACCTAGTTAGAAAGCTAGGACAAGACAAATGTGGAAGAGATTTCCAATAAGGATAGAATTCAAAGAATTATTTTCCCTGTTTTGAACATGATCCGGTTGCTAATATTAGAGATGCCACAATCAAAATATGATGAAGCAGGAGATATCACACTTAAGCTGACAGAACAAAGAATACTTGAAACTGAAATGACAGAAAAATAACTGAGCAGAAATGCATTCGAATTTCAACTGCTAATTTGATGTTTATGAAGACTTTGAACTACTTTGTAAGCTAAGAAAGGCAATAAACCTGAAACTCTGGGAAGGGTGTAGGAACTGGTTCCTCTTATGAAGAGTATAAAAGCATAAAGAGAGAATTACTATCCTCCTAGATTCTTCACACTTACTCCAAGTTAGATGGACCTTTTGGCTCTACTTTTCCTGATTTTGACTGGAAATCTAGAATAATTCTCTCAGCACCCTCCCCCCAGATTCACCCATAACTCTGCAATCAACACCAACTCCTTCTCAGGAAACTGCATATCTGACTTCTATCACTAAGGATTAGTTTTACTTCTTCTAGAACTTCATATATATACAGTCAGAGCATAGACATTCATGCATATTTTTTGGAGTCTGCCTTTTTTGCTCAGAATGTTTTTTAGATTCATCAATGTTGTTGCATGTAAGTAGTTTTTTATTACTGGATAAGTTGCATGAATATTTCACAAATTTTTATCCATTCATCTGTAAATAGGGATTTGGGTTGTTTCCAGGTTGGGACTATTATGAACAAAGTTTTTATGAATATTAGTGTACCAGTGTTTTTGTGGACATAGGTTTTCATTTCTCTTGAGTGTAATGCCTAAGCCTGAGTCATATGAAGACATATGTTTAATTTTATAAGAAACTGACAAACTGTTTTCCAACATAATTACAGAATTTTACATTCCCAGTGTAAATTACAATACCAGTGTATGAAAGTTCTAGTTGCTCCACATTCTTTCCAACATTTGACATTGTCAATCTTTTTAAATGTTAACATTCTAGAAGGTTTGTAATAGTATCTTATTGTGGCTTTACTTTATACTTCCCTAATGATTAATAATATTTCCATGTCCTTATGTTCATGTCCTCACTGGCCATTGCACATGTATATTTCTGGGAAGATTCTGTTAAATCTTTTTCCAACTTTTTAATTGTCATTTGTCCTATCTTTGAGTTGTAAGAATTCTTTATGTATTCTGGATGTAAGTCCTTTTTCAGATAAATGTATTGCAGATATTTTCTTCTGATCTGTGGCTTGCCTTTTCAGTTTCTCAGCGGTATCTTTGGAAGAGCAGAATTTTTTAACCTTAACAAACCCAATTTATAAATTTTTATGGATATAGTTATGTTCTATCCACAAAATCTTTGCCTACCCTAAAATTTTGAAAAATAGCTCTGTTTTCTTCTAGACGTTTTATATATTTAGATTTTACTTGACTTCTATGATACACGTTGGGCGTATTTTTGTGTAGTGTAAGTAAGAGTCAAGGCTCATTTTTTTTCCTGTTTAAATATCCAGGTGTCCCAGCACTATCCAGTATAACCTTTTCCTCATCTAGTTACTTTGTCACCTTTGTCTCAAATCGGTGGACTCTATGTATGTTGATCTATTTCAGAACTGTTTATTTCATTTCATCTATTTATTGTTTATCCTTACACCAAGGCCACACTATCTTGATTATGTAGCTCTTAGGTAAGGCTTGAAATTAAAAAAAAGTCCTTTGAATTTATTTTTCTTTTCATTTTTTTTTTATTTTAGAGAGAGAAAATGTGTGAGTGGGATAGAGGGGAAGAGAGAGAGAGAGAGAGAGAGAAAGAGAGAGAGAATCCCAAGCAGGCTCAACCCTCAGGAGTACCAGTGAGATCATGACTTGAACTGAAATCAAGAGTCAGAGGCTCAACCAACTGAACCACCTATGTGCCACTATTTTCCTTTTTGAGAATTATTATGGCAACTCTAGGTCTCTTACATTTCCATATAACTATTAGTGTCCGTTTGCCAATTTCTACAAAGAAGTCCTGGGACTTCTCTTGAGCTTGCATTGAATCTATAGATCAATTTAGGCAGAACAGACATTTTCACAATATGAGTTTTCTAGTACAAGAATATAGTATCTTTCCTTTTTCTTGTCTTTAACAATCTTTTATAATTTTCAATGCACAGATCTGCACATGTTTTGTTAAATTTATTCCTATTTTAGACAGCCTGTCTTAAAAGTTGACTACTACAGAATGCAATCTCACCCATTACTTATTTGTGTTATTAATTTAATTCCCAGAATAACAATTTCTTCAAATTAATGGTAGTAAAGGAGGAGTGGTAATGGGGGAAGGGTAATTCCCAGTTGGAAACATTTCCATATGTAAGATAATTCCCTGCCATATTAGAAAAAAAAAATCTCTTCATAAACCTCACTGAGCCCCAACTTGAAGGAATGTCAATAAATACATATACAGGTCTCCCTGGGGTCCATAAGGAAGCTACTTACTAAGATAATTAGGTGTTTAAAGTTGAAAGCAGCTGTTTTGTAGATTACCCAGTCTATAGATCTATGTATACTTATCCCCCAAAAACTACCTGATTTATCACAGTAATGGGCACTTTGAATTGTTTTTCCCAGGGCTGGGTATTTTCTTTAGCAGAATTCTCATACTTTACTTTGAATCAGCATTTGTGCAATTACAGAGTAGTTGTATGAGACCTGAAGATTCATAGTGGAGGGAAATGCTTAGCAGAGTTTTATCTAGATGGACAAAATTCTCTTGAAAATGCTTTTGGGAAATCTAAGTACCTCACTGATCTTTTTGCTTTCCACACAAAAATAGTGATGATAAAGAGGAAACTAACTTTCAGAACCCCATTAAATATTATATTATTTCTCTTGCCAAGTTCCCTGATGGGTATTTTATAGATTTTCCTTAAATTAAAAAGTAGATTATTCAAGATTCCGAAATAATTATATCATAAATATCATAATAACAGCGTAGGCCGTGTTTCTTCCATTTGTGATATCAATTTTTTCTCATAACCATCAAAGTAGACAAATAAGGATTAGGTGTTATTATGTAATCGGAAAACAAACTAAAGAAAAATCAAAGAGTGATCTAAAATTATATAAAGATCTGGCTCTGGCTCTGTGTCTTTTCATTCATTCCTTTCTTCCTCACCTCCTTCCTCCTCTCTTTTAAATTTTGGGCTTTGAAAGAAACACTCAGAAACCACAAGTATTTGAGAAATAGCAACAACAATAATAGTATATTAACTACTCTGTGTTAGGAATGAACATTTCAATTCTATAACTTTCAGACATCTCCAATAGAGTGTTACTGTTCCCACTTTACAGAGAAAGAAACTGGACCTCATAAAGGGTTAGGAGCCTTTCCCAAGGCCACATGGCCGAGCTGAGGAGATGGGGTTCAAATCGCAAAACCAAAACTCTGTCACACAGATGTCTCCAAGCTGAAATAGTTATTTAACTAATTGGAACCAAAGAATGAAAACAAGGTAGACTTTAGCATATAGTTTAACAGAAGATCTTTCAGCCGGCATCTATTCAGGAAACTACATAGAAATCTGCAACCTTGCCTCATGGAGAGAGCACAGGACTGGGGAGCTGGAAGACCTAGGTTAGATCTAAACTGAACAGGAGATTGTCACAGATTCCAAGGGAACCCTTTAAACCTGTTTATTAGTAGAAGTAAATGTTGGACTTCCTACTTTCTAGTCTGTTCCAACTCTAGATTCTACTTAAAGAAGAAAGTACTCTTTGTTTATTATTATAGGGATAATTTTCCTTTCTCTTTTGCTTTCTGCATAAATAACCTTCTCTTTAATCAACTCATATTAGAGTCTGTAAAAATGTCCCTAGGAAGGCAGAAGCCAGAAGGCACCAGGGATTCCTGGTGTCACACTCTCCCAGGTGACTTATGTGGGTGACAGCTTCTGGGTAAACCTTTTCTGGCAGCCACTTCCACCCTGGCATGGAGCAGTGAAATTGAGATGGCCAGAGGAGGATCCACTTGGCTTCTCTTTGTAGGAATTTCAAGACTGAAAGTTATCAGTTCCATCATGAGCACCATCCGGTTGAAGTCCAGATAGCCATCTGAGAGCAGCTGAACTTTAGCAGTTGCCAATCCAGAAACAAGCTGGCCCAGCCACTTTATGGTTTCCAGAGACCATCCAGACGACACTCCGGGAATCTCTTCCACCTGTTCTCTGCTGCCGTATATTTAATACACCTCCTCAATGCCTCCAGATGCCATATTGGGCAAGGAATGAGAGGAACGTATAAAATCTAAATGACTAATAATTTACCGAAAGAAACAGGGCCATTCTGGTCCTTATTCAAATTTTGAATACTCCGGGTGTTTAACTAGAAGGAGAAATATAAACAGGAAATTATAGGAATAGTACCACTGGCAAGTTAAAGATGTCCCTACCAATCATCAGGGTGTGACTTGTGAAGAAGATCAGATAAGCTATTACAAAATAGCTTTTCTTTAATATCTGAGTTTCAGGTGAGTGATTTTGTGACTTAATTATATTTTTATAATTTGAGTTCATTACAATAAGCTAAAAAAAAAAAGAACAAATGAAGAGTCATCCTTTTCACAAGTCAAGTTTAGCTCAAGTTTTTCTGAGTATATAACACACTCAATCAAGCCTTTCTTAGGATTGCTTATAAAGAATGCTCATGAAGTTTAAAAGAATTTGGATGACAATTTACTTTCATTCATGAAAACTTCCATAAGGTTTCTATTTAATGAAACCTTAAGATAATGGAGTTTTTCATTTCAATTTGGTGGTCAACATGTAGGAAAAAGAAAAGCTCACATAAGAGAAGGGATATAATCAGAAAATCAAACACTGAGGGAAAAAGCCATTTCTTAAAGTGCGGCCTTTACTGTCAAACTGAATTTTGGTCTAAAGTGTAAAACCAGAGGGAAAAAAAGTCAGCTATGCTGTGAACTGCCAAGGGAATTGTTTTTATTCTACCAATGCTCCAGGTGCTTTTCATATAGAGAGACTTCATCTCATGCTCATGCTTGTTTATTTCTATTTGTATAACTCTAAGCCAGGATGGAAACAGGGACTTTGTTGATCCAATAAATGTGATTTTTAAACTACTTCATCTTACCTAAAATTTCAAACCACTAGGAAAAGTAGAACTATGTACTTTTTTTGTTTTATTTAACCTCAAATTTGAAACTTCAGTTAAATCAGCTTACAACCAATTAATGGCATTTGTTACTAAGTGACCCAAGAAACCAGGAAGAAACTATGATCTAGGTTTGTCAAAGTGTTAAATTCTTATGAAATGTTTCAATGTGAATCTTTATACTTGTCGTAAAAGTAATCCATTTTGGGTGCCTGGGTGGCTCAGTTGGTTGAGCGTCTGATTCTTGATTTTGGCTCAGGTCATTATCTCACAGTCACGAGATGAAGACTGGCATCAGGCTCCGTGCTAAGGGTAGGGACTGCTTAAGATTCTCTCTCTCTCTATTTCTGCCCCTCTACCCTGCTTGAGCTCTCTCTAAAATAAAAAATATTAATTCATTTTGAAGTCTACTTGTCTTGAGGAAACTTTATATTTCAGAAATGGATCAAAAAATAGCTGTCCCTACCCTTACACGTCTTGTTTCAAGATATAACTGCTAAACATTTTTTTAATTCAATAAAGGCTTATTGAGTGTTTATTATGTGCTGGGCCCTATAATAGGCACCCAAGATACAAAGGTACACTGTGGCATCTTGGAAAGGTTGCGTTCTTTCTGAAGGCAGAGGGAAGATTAGGGAGTCTTTTGCAACAGATAAAGGCTTATGGGGACAATGGAGATGTAAATGAGGGAGTGGATTGGAGACAACTGTGAGAAATAGAATTAACAGAATTTGTTGTCAAACTGGATGTGCTGACAGATGAAAATTCAGAGGTAGTTCCCTGGTCTCCAGTTTGGAGATAAAGATGTCATTCAGTGAGATTAGAAATGTCCGGGTGGCAGCAGTACAGCCAGCTCCATGTTCCCCCCAGAGATGAAATCTAAATGAGCTACTGTGTCCAGAGAGGCACATGGTCAGAGATAAATGTACTCAAAGTCCATTTTCAGAGCCCCAGTGGGTTTCTTTCCCACATGGAAATGTTTGAACCTGCTTCAGAACCTGTTAAACTTGATCAATGGCCAGTGGCAAATACTCTCAGCAGTGAGTAAAACTCTTCCATGGAGAGGACTCCAGTCCTGGATTAATATTGTATCATAGGTCAGCCCACTGTCTGGGCTAATGCTTCTGAATCCATTCTAATTAGCAAAGAATGCTCAAGAGTTAAAAGGGGCCACTCATGGCCTCAAACACACTGAACAGAGAGCCGGGGGGGGGGGGGGGGGCTTAGGTTCTATCTCAAGCTCTTGCATCTGTAGCATTTGAGGGAGGAAAGTCATGTCACTTCTTCTATATCTATGTAAGATTAGGATCCACGCTCACTACTAACTATAAAAGTCCGTAATTCCTCTTCCCATAACTGTACATTGAAACAGACAAAATGAGGGGAAATTCATCAAAATGAATGCTAGGGAAAATGAAGCTGTTCAACTTCTATTTACATCATGAGGATTTATTTCATATCACATTTATAGCATGTGTGTGGCATTCTGAAAGGATAAATGGTTGAACAAGACAATGGCCTAAGACCTATGGTGACCCCATTTAAATTTCACAGTATGAAGATGCCTATAACTTAGAATTTTGAAAGATGAGTACTTATTTAGCACAAGATTATTCATCTTCCTAGTTCTGATTTTAAGTAAACAATAACAATTAGGCCACAAGTTCGTAGAATTAACTACATACACCTCTTTAATGTTAACTATTAAGAGGCCTTCCACTAAGATATGAAGTGAATATCTACTTGGAGGGTTTGGAATTAAAATTTCATGCTGTTAATAAAAATCAGTACTGATGGTGTCCTAACATAAACTAGATCATCTTCTGATCCTGATCAAAAGGCTTCAGCTCTGCCTCATACTCCAGCTCTTTCTTGGCAAAAAAGGTAAACTAATTCAAAAACAAATATTAAGGACGTAATAAAGGGCTCTTTTGCACATTCATTATATTCACAGTGAGGGGAATTTTCTATCCTGTCAATATCAGTATATGTAACATAAAATCATCAATTCCATAGCTGGGAGCTATGGTAAAAAGAGTACCCTAAAATTGTAAGTAAATCTTCAGCTTTATCTATAAACCTGGTAAACACATTAGATTTCCATTGAGATAAATGCTACACAATGTATGTCATGATCAAACATCTCATTTTCTTCTAGAATAATAGCCACCATAAAGGAGTATCTCGAATATGTCCCTGGTGGTTAACCTACACTTTAATCCTTTCAAGAAACTCACAAAATAGATATTATCAATGAGAGGCTAAATACCCTGAGAATTTACATGACTGGTCCAAAGCGACACAGCCAATGGTAATTGATGACTTTGCCATGTGGACCAAGTCTCTCTGGCCTGAAAAACAGCTCTACTCCATTAAACAAAATGCCTCTTTGCCCTTACTTTTTAGTCCTTCAGGCTTTTTCTTGAACTTCTCTTTCTGACAACAGTCAAATCATCCTTTCAAAGATCTCAGACAAACTCAGCATTCTAAGGTAAGCTGTCAGATCTCATTTGGTTCGCCTCATCTACCACTTCTTTGTTTATTCTTGTTCCTCTAAAATCTTCCTTTTCCAAAGCTGAGAGTTGATAAAACAGGCTATTTTAATCACAACGAAAATATGTTATACACCATTCGAAAGGAAAATATTTATATATTCATTGGTAGTGTTAAATATACGCTATGGTTATAAAAGTAGTAGCATGCTAACTATTATAGCAAAATTAATTAATAAACCCAGTCTTTCTGTATAGTTAAATCCATGCTGGCTCTTAATCTCTGTCTTTAGTAACCTATTTTAAAATGCTCTTCCAATTAATCCAACATTTTCTCGGGGATAATCCCAAGGGCAGGATAATCCTTATATGTTCCCTGTGTCAGTTCAGCCTCTTAGTCACAATCAACGAAGCATACAATCACCTACAGGAAACCAAACTGCCCATCGTTACTTTTATCCAGGCTGGGATTTCCTTCCCTCCCTGGAACACCAGCTTGCCTGCTTTACATCACTTGAGGCTTAAAATAAGGAACAGGCCACAAATCTTTTTTTCCAAATTCTCTCCCATATTAAATTCTATGTTCATAAAGACATGCAGACCCAATCTTGAATTTCTCACTATACTGAGAATCTCCAACCTCCTAGGATTTTGCCTTGCCTACAGACATTAAACCTCTGGGGGGAAAGAAGACTTCTCTATCACCAGAATGCATCCATTCCTCCCTCACGACAATAACTGCTTGTGCACACTCCTCCCTACTAAACAATTCATCCCAAAGGGTGCAGTTAAAATCATGCTCCCTCACCACTGTGGCTGCTGTTTTCTTCCTCTAAGTTTCTCAATTATGCACAATGTCATTTCATTCTGACTCTTACCACAGTCTATTTTTAGTTCTTTCGTCCTCTCTTTTGCTGCCTATCTAGCTCATCCAAGAGCTTGAGCCTATCCAAGCTCATCTTCTTCCTCATCCACACTGTCCAGTTATCTGGACAACTCTTTCACCTCACAACTGCATTTTTTGTAATGGAAAATTTGACTTGATACAATGATATAAGTGTTGTATGGTGCCAGCTGGCAGCTACACTTGTGGTGAGCATAGAGCATAGCAGGATGTATAGAGAAACTGAATCACTATGTGGTACCTGAAACTAACGTAACTTTGTGTGTCAACTATATTCTTATTAAAAAGACTAGCCCTATTAAGTCAAAAAATGTCATCTCCATGAGTTATTTTCATTTATCTGTGTTAAATATACTTTTAGAACTTTGCATTAGAGAAAAGCAAAAAAGATAAAACAAATATCCAAGTATTTACACATACAAGTGACCTGCCCTCCAAAATCTTGCAACAAAAGTAACTTCATATGTAAATAAGATTTCACCCTTCAAAATAAAATATTTATTTTACAAAATAAAAGGAAATAATGGTGATCTCATTGATAATCATAAAAATATATGTCTAATCATAGAAAAACAGCAAGTCATTTTCCCAGCTACTTAAAAATATTTTAATCATGCAAAACCAATATAATGTACTCTAACATAATGCTAAAATGTTAACCAAGATGAAGTGGCTTTTATTCATTTTACAGGATGTATATTTGGCAATAGTTTTTTAAAAATAATTACTCTAAAGGAACTCTAAATATATTATTTCAGAAACAATATTTTAAAATACAGCAGTAAGCAACGGAAACTATTGTTCTTTATACATTTTTGGCATAACACTGCCATACAATTACAGAATTATAAAACAAGTGTTTCATAGTACCATACAGATCCAGAAACTGGTTACAACTCCTACCACATACACATGGTATTGGTACTAACAGACATGCACAGCATTCTGTAATTCATACTGCAGTAGAACACAGGGCACAGAGAAGACCCAGCAGCTGCTGGAGAGTCAGAGCTTATGTGCGAAGTAAAACACACATCTTTTGAAGAATCATACCCATTTTCTTGAAAGACTGAAAAAACAAAGGACACAATAGTTTCCAAAGTGAGATAGTGCCTGGACCCAGTTGGCCATCTATCTTCTTAGGTAATACTAACAAAAGGCCAATATCTTAAGAAATAAGGAAATGGTCTTTTAATAAAGTAAGTCTTTTAATAAAATAATAAAATAAGAAACAAGTAAATGGTCTTTTAATAAAAAGGAAAAATGCTTATTAAGGGAGAAGCTAACACTTTGCTCTCAGTTATTTCTCTTGATTGTAATGCCTTGATTGTATTAATGACAATTAATACACTGTCAACTCTCGTATGGGCGATAGTTACTTCATGTGTAGACAACCACATTACTGAGTCTTAACTCAGCCACTCCCCCAATTTAATTTGTTAGTAAAACCACCAACTATTGATACACACTGGCAAAAAAAAAAATTAAACTTGGTATCTGATCATTTGCCTACTTCTATCAGTGTACTGAAAGGTTTCAGTTTACTGTAGAGTAGAAAGAAGTCATGGTTGAAATGGGAGTATTAATGGGATTCTGTTTGCCCGCCAATCCCTTGATCACCTATGCACAAAAAAACAGAGCTAATTCCAAAATCACATCCCTACCATAAAGCTTTCATGGATCTTTCCTCGTCTGCTTCCAATAATTGTGTCATTTGTACAAACCTAGAATTGGTTATTGTTTATTTCTGTTGTAGGTTTCTTGTTATTGTCTCTAATCTTTTGTTTCATTTGTATTTTCCTTTTCTCCACATGAAACTAAATTTTCTATTAGCACCAAAAACAATAATGCTCATCTGACCAAAGACTACAGGACTTAAACATTTCTTAGAACCAAGATTATTATATAACTAATCTCTCTGATTGACATAAACTGTTCTACAAACTCTGCCATAAATTAAAAACGAGAATATGATAAATTTCATAGCTTAAATATATTTTCATAAGGTTTTGGATTTTTTGTTTAAAAAGAGTCTTTTAGCCTAACAACTTATCAACGTCTTTTCACTTTCACTTCATTTTTAATGTACACTGAGTCATCTTATAAAAACTTTTAAATATATATCTATGAAAGAACAACTTAAAAGAACTTTGATTGAAGAACTAGGAGGAAGGGTGGGCGGAAATGGTATTTCAATGTTTCCCAAAATAGTTCTAAAGATTCAATTTACATAGCAAGTGTCCAATTGCTCACAATTTCCTAACTACAAAATGGTAGCAAATTATAACAGATATTTTGTGAAAATTGGTAACATATTAAAATTATGTATAGAATCTAAGGTAACCCACCCTCTTCAGAAGCCAGGGATCAGAAAGCTCAACACTCTTCTGAACCAGAGGAGGCTCTGAGGATCTGTCATGACTTTGGAGAGACTGGAACCCAGTGTTGGCTCCACTTTACCAAGATGCTCACCTGATTCTTACTCCCCATTTTGCACTCTACTTCCTGGCACAGTATGAGCCATAAAATAAAGCACTTAATTGTATTCTCTAACATGAAAACTTTAATTCATTAAAGAAAGAAACATTAAGAAGCTATTTCCCACAAATAACTAAAACAATAATTCTCAACAGATCAAGAAAAAAAGATGACAAATAACATTCTAATCTAGGAAAAAAAGCAAAAACAGTGCTTTTTAAATGTTTTTAATAAGAAAAGTAATTTCAGATTCCTCCAACTATCTACTGGAATTAAACTTCTAAATAATTCTCTAATAGAATTCCATTTTCTACATCCATCTGCAGCTAAGAACAAGAAGCAAAATACAGACAAATATTACTTGTAGTAACTGAGAAATGTTTAAAATGAAATTCATAGCATGTAGCAAAATCAAACAAAAGCGTAAGTAAATGTAACAATGTAGTTAACATTACTGTAAATACATTTTGTCAAACATAACACACTGTCGAACACTGTGGCAAATACACCTCCTTATGAACTAATACTATTGTCACAAAGGGAAATTTCTCCAAAATGAAAAAGCACCAAAGAAAGTTCATTAAAATAACTGATATTCATGGTTTGGAAAGTTCCTCATGGCAAGATTTTACAATGGAGTAAAAATTTAAACTTCTGAATGAAAACCATCTACATTAGTTAAGGCACATCTGGACACCTCCAGGCATTCATATTTATAACTATATTATTATTAACTTCAATAATAAGGGATTTCTAAAACCACAGTCTGTCCCTGAACACAATCTGCTGGGTGGGCTGGATAACTAGAACAGGGATGGAGGCAGGGTAGTACTCACTGTCACCCTAGAAATTACCCACACAAATCTGTTCATGTAATAAACACTACAGAATTCAAAGCTGAAAGAAGTCAGTATATGTAACTCCTAATTTCTAGATCCTACATTGACTCCATCATCGTTCTCTATAACCTCACCTCACATTTGAAACGATCCTAGCATGTCTAACTCCAGCCTACCTTCTATTTAACACATATAGCCCAAAAAACAAAGAGGAGTTTTCTAAGCGGGAGACAAATTAGAAATCTTCAAAACCATTCCTATAACAAAGGATTCCCCACTCAGCACAAATAGGCATGAAAGACCCATAGATGAATCTATAATCAAGTAAGATCAAGAATGTCCTTCTTTTCTCAGGTTAGAAAATAAAGCTTTTAGAGGAGCCTCAATTATAGAAAGACAAAAAAAAAAAAAAAAAAAGGCCCATTTACTCAAGAGTATAAATCCAATCATAACTCTATTACAAACTTGGGAAATTTAACTTTATACAATGAACCAAATATTCCCTATCAGCTCAACCAGTTTTTGACCACTTGATATGGGAGTTTACCTACAAAAATGGCTTTTTAAAGAGTAACAGATGTAACATTGCACTGTTTTTCCTTTTTCACCAGATCATATCTTCACTCAGATTAAAGCATAAAAACTAAAAGCAATGTAGGTAATTTTATATAAAATATGAAACAAAATGACTATGATAGATATGAAATGACATTTTCATGTTTACATTGTTAATACTTAGCAAAAAAAATCTTAGAACTTCTCTAGTAACTCCTGAGTTGCATATTTTATTTTATCCTCGAAGCTGAAAAATGTAGTCTCAAAATCAAAATTCAAAACAAAACTATACAAAATAATTTTTGAACTGAGAACTAGACCTGATTTAGAAAAAGCAGACACATTTTCTCTTCTATCATGATTCTTTTGAGTTTCTTATGAGATTGAGCATGAAACTGTATAATGGTACAATATTCTTAATGTTATAAACTTTTTCTCTGCTGTACAGAAATATATCTTGTAATTATATATCACTTTACAGTATTTCAAAATACTTTCACATATATTATCTCCTTAGAGATATGAAAGCACAAAATATTAGAAATGTACGAGACTAACCAAGCGATATAACATCTGCCATGAAATGCAAGTAAATATTTTATCAATAGCCAATGTTTATATCCTCACAGTCCAAGGTACAACAATAAAGTCTATATATTTGCAAAGATTCAATAATGTTTCTAGCTATTTGGCCATGCTTCGCTGCATTTTTAAAACAGCTTCTCAGTAAATTTCTGCAAGCATATGGTAGTTTTTAAAAATACAAAACATTAGAGACAAACCCAGAAGGCTGTTTCATATCTAAGACCCACATAAATACGTATCTATAGATATTATTTAAAAAACTATTAATTTTACAAAGTATTCTTTATAGAAAAAAATTATAGACATAATTTTTATCTGCAAAAGGAATGACATCCTCTTATTTGTTCTCCACTGAGGAATTCTCTCATAAATTATTTGCGGATTAAATGTAGGAATCATACTGTTACATATGAATATGGATTTTAAAAACAACATTCTGGGAAAAGGCCACTGTTTATAAATGTAGGCCAGGCAGTTTTTCCCTTGAGACTAAATATTCTCAAATTAACTGTTGCAATCTAATCAAACCCCTAATTAGGAATAATATTCTAAAAGTTAAATTGTTGAATGAAGTGTTTTTATTTGTTAAGGGCTCTGATATACTACAGTTTCTAAGCAATTCAGATTATATCCATTTATTTTAGTCTCTGTCCACTGTTTATTAATATTTTAATATCTAGTCACAAATTTTAAATATTTTGCACTTAGAAAGCAGTCTGAACACTTTTTCATGTATTCAAAATTGCTAAGATATTTTGAATTAATCATGTTCCTACAGTTCAGCTCAATGTAACAACTACTCTCATCTTACCCTGTAAAACTGTTTTTTGAGCTCTATGGGGACATTGCTATAAGCAGCACATTACAGGGCCCATACAAAAAAGAAATTGAAATGCAAAAGCAGAATTGTTTCTGCTTTTGTAGAAAGTAGAAAGCAAAAATTGGGATATTCTGGGAACCAGAAATGAGAAGATGCTTTATAACTGGAATATGATATACAACTTGGTTAATAATATATTAAAAACTCAAGTTTGAGCAACTATGATGCTGCATGTAAACTTCAAAGCAATAAAATCATACTTCTAAAGGCATACAATTGGTATATTTTTCTAGAAATCCTCTGCTGGAAATCCCCCGATTGTAAAGGTTAACAGAGGATGATATGATGTGACTAACAAATAGGACACAGTAAAAATTCTCTGGGGGTTAAAGTGAATCTAAAAGCCCAAGAGACACACAATTGCCAATTCTTCTCTAAATGAAAGTGAATTTTTTTTTTATTAATTGCTTTAACTATATTTGTATGTATGCTTTGAAGTTCTCACCACAGTGATTATTTTCTGATGTGTAACATTAGTAATAATATTACAGAAAGTAAAACTACGTACTCTTAACCAATATTAACGCAGTAAGTGCTTGCTAAAACTGAGAATACAGAATTTTAAATGTTCTGAATTTCAAGGTTTGACTACTTAGAGATACATCAAATTGTTTTCTTTTTTAAAGATGCACTGAACTAAGCAATATTGTTAATTTCACAGCCCACAGAACACTGAGATAGTCAAGGTTTTAGGGACCACTGCCTTGTTACCAGTGTAAGAAGCATGCTATTTAAAAATGTGTATTTTCTTTCCTTATTTTTGAATTCTTTAGTCATTTGCATTCAGAAACAAGCACCGAATTTATATGGAACAGCCATAAAAGCAAAATCCTTTTCTTGGACTTTTGCATCAAAATTTGTTTTTAAGCATTTAACATAGAAAAACATTTTTATTATTTTAAAAAAGCAAATTCTTGATATTATACAGTTAAAAGTGCCCCTCTGTTTGATTTAAATTTCAGTACAGGGGATCACTGGAATGTACCCTAGAAATGCACATGCTGGCCTACAAAGATGGCAAATGAAGGCAAGTGCAGAGACAGGAAAAGAGGAAAGGACAGTGGGAAGCCCAAGAAATGGGCTGGGTGATTATGGCTTCCTAAGAATATCCATTTCACATACCAGAATTTAAAAAGAAACATCTTGAGGTGTTGTAATGAAGATTCCAAATTACTTTCTGAATACATTTGAATCGACCAAATTTGTTTTCCCAGCTTTATGAATCCATAAATTGGGCAATTATGTGGCAAAATAATGAAATTTATCCTCTTGATTTTCTTCATGTAGACCGTAATCTCCCAAAAGAATTTATTTGATATATCAAATACTACATGATTATTTCCACATACACTGAAAATAATTTAAAAGCAATTATTATGTACAGAACTTGGAAACTCACATCCTAAAAGTGTTAGAGAATACATTCATTTATTGGGTCTTGCTTAAAACTTCTTACTAAATATTAAATTCATTATCATTCAAAATAAAAAACCAACAACAAACTGTTTACAACAGAAATCACAAACAGATAGCTAAAATTTGAAATGACCTCTGTTCTTCAGGATATATTGTACAGTTTTTCCTCCCTTACCTATACACGTTTGCGGGTTTTCTGATAATTCACTGTAATGGTACATCATCAGGGGAGCCTGTATTTCCAGGATTTTCACAGTCTTTGTTGTGATTTTCACCTTCTTCATCTTTTTCAGGAGGAACTGCAATTTCCTTCCTCTCTGTAGGATGGCTGACTGCTTTTTCCAGTTGAGAATTTGAATTTTCAGCATTACCGTCCTCTGTCTTTGACTTGGTGGCTTCACTGCTGGGCTCTGTGCTAGGCCTGTCTGCCTCTTCTCCAGCCCCTCCAGGTGCCGCTTTTTTTTCTTCAGCTGTTTTGCTATTCAAATGAATAGCTGAGGAGGAATTTTTAGAGTCCTTGGATTTTTTGTGCATAGAAGTTTGACTGATATGACCAGAGGTGGGAGGGGCAGGCATTTTCTGGGCTTTGCTTCCCTCTGACTGTTCTTTCCTCGGCGGTCCCCAGATAAAATTCTCTGAAGGCGTGTAATGTTTCTGGGCAAACCGTAGGAGCTTTCTCCTCTCTCTCCTGTCTCTAATTGTATAAACAAAATACTCCAGAGCACTCTGTTTAATATTGGGAATAGTGTTTTCTACAAGAGCTTCATGAAGAATAAATTTTACAAGAGGAGATTTAAAACTTTCATATCCAAGCTCACCAAGACTTTTGAGAATACGAGTGATTCGTAAATAGTTGTGCTGGGACCTGGAAGAGAGGATTGAACAAAAAATGCAGTGGGGAAATCAGGTGAGGGAAAGTAGGGGAATAAAAAGTATTAGAAAAATCATTTTTAATGGAACTGTAAGCCATGGAAATATGCATTACAATTTTAGTGAAAGTCATATTAGACACCATAAGAAGGATAAATTAGAAGTTATTAAACTCTTATACCTCAATGTAATGCCAATCTATGTGAAATTCAAATGTGAAATATAGATTCCTCTTGTTTCTTCAGTTCTTCATATTTGAGAGATATTTAGGTCTAAAATTTATTCCCACTCATGTTGAATTGTTGTTTAATGTTAAATACACTGAGGATGTGATCTACTAGAGCATTTATTTGCAACGACGCCTGCTGTACTGTGCCCACCACAGGTAACTAGTCCCAAACACGAATGCAACGTCAGCTATCAGCTGAAGGTATGATTTAGAGTGTCAGGAAAATCCACCACACTGGCCAAGTCATAAGGTAAGCAACAAAATCCACTCTACTTTACTGGAACAATTCTGACAAAGGCTGCAAAACTGACTTATTTAGCAGAACACAGTTAACAGCATGGGCTCTGAAGTCAGACCTGGAGTTTATACCATGGCTCTGCCACATACAGCTATAAGAAAGTATGGTATCTTCTTCTGACTCAATATGCTCACCTGTAAAGTAGGGGAAATGGCCAATATTTCAATGGACTTTTAGAAGAATAAAATGAGTTGAGACATGTTCAGGGCATGTAGAACTTAAAAAATATTAGATACTATTTAAAATCAATATTATTGCTATTATTTAAATCTGGTACTAAGGACCACCATATATGTACCTATCCCCACTTAATTACCTAATTGTCTTCCATCCATGCCTTCTCTCTCCTTCTTTTTCCCGGAGAATTTTAAATTTTGCTTCTAATGGCATAGACTCCAAAGATGCCTTTTTCCCCAAATTGCACAAACTTCTTCTCTGTCCTCAAACTAAGGCCGTTATCAGATGAATGCTTTTCAAGCTTATCTATCACAATTCATAATATACCTACCCTACATCACTGGGCCAATAGTTGCCTCATCTACAAATACCATCCTAAAAGAATCTTCAGCTACACATATTAATCATGTGCCATCAGCAGCTCAGGTATTTATTTACCCAATATTGACACGCAACCATAACAACCACTTATTTCTAACTTCCTAAAATCTGTTTTATACATCAGACATTGAACTTTATACAAGCAATGCATATACCTGCTTTGGTTTCCAGAAGTACTTACAGCATTTTGCTTATAAATAACTAGCTACTTATTTGGGAAGGGTGAAGAAGGATGTTAAATTACTTGAGGGACAAAAGGGGGTGGTTCTATAGCCTTACATTTTAATAATAAAGTTTGTCTGGACAAAACAAAATTCTTAATGAGTCAGGATAGATAAACACTGAAAAAGACAAGTCTGGCAGTTTTTATCATCCCCATTCTTCTGGATGTTTCCTACAAAAATATTATCTTAATATTCAACTCTTTGAGGCCAAAAGGTAAAACACAGCAGAGATATATTTCAGCCTCATGAATCTATATTTTTTAATAGTGGAGAAGTTAAGAGTCTTCTGAGACAACACAAATTTGAATGAGGTTAAGACAATCTGCCATTAATAGCAGAGATGACTTAGGTTAGTATGGGGTATATACTCTCCAAAACCTTAAGCAACATCTGCTTCATAAATCTATGAAAAAGAGATACATGGAAAAGCGAGGGAACATTTTTCTAAAAAATCCCAAAGATGAGTTATATGATCCAACAAAATTGTCTATGTTTGCAACCAGCTCAATTGCAAACATCCAGTCGAAGACAAATGACCAAGATAAAATTTCTGTACACATTTATCTGTATCTATGCACTCTTCAATTTAAAATATTTACATTACATAAAATATGTACACAACAACCCAATATTTACACTGAGTTCAAGAGAATGAAAATCAGGACTATGGAACAAAATTGTACAAGAAAGAAATTGAGTGTGTCAGTATGATTTGAAATAAATTTCGCAAATGAAGACAAAAAGGAAGAGAGGACACCAGCTGAAACCCACCCAATATTGTAAGCAGCCTCTGGGGTTGCAAAGCAGATAAAAGGGAGAAGCTGGGCTTCCCAACAGAAGTAAGGGCAGTAAATTGCCCTGAAAAAGTCAGGAAGACTAGGTAGGTGAAGAGAGAATACAAAAAGGCAAGAACCAGGAGACAGGAGATAAAAGTTAGAAGCAATTCCAGGGTCTAAAATATGGCTCAGTAATCTAAGGTGATTACAAATAAAACTGGAAATACAGCTTAGTGGTTGGTCTATATGTTTGTATTCTCATGTTCAAAAATATTTCACTTCTTTTAGTCATGGTCACTTGTTCACTGAACATTATTTCATTTCACTTTCATTCAGTTTTTTTTTTGGTCCGCTGGGCTACTATAAATATATTGAGTTTCCTGCCTACTCTAAAAAACTCAAGATGTCATACAGATTAAAACACAAATAAAAGCTCTGTGCAACACCCAGGGAAAGAAAAACGAGAGACAGTGGGTGGCAGAAAGAAAAGGATCTGAATGAGGCAAAGGGAATATGACGGTTAATTCAGGCTCTTTTCCCCTGACCAAAGCCAGGAGATCATTTTAATTAAAACCTTCAGAAGGGTTCTGTTTCCAACTGTCAGTTAGAGGATCTGAAAATAAAACCCCAAGGAGGATTTAAGCTGGCAAATGTTATTTTGTTCAGTGTTTATTCATTCAACAAACAGTTACTAAACAAGATTTCTATTCCAACCAAAATTAACAAGTTGGGGATGGAGATTCTCTAAAATAAAAGTTTACCATCCTACATGTCAATAGGCTATTTGCATACAGCTTTCATTGACAGTGGGACATTAAGTGCTTAGAAATTCTGTGCAAAGACAGCGACCCGCATTGCTTAGGCAGAGGCATAATATACTTCTGCTATAAGTGCCCTATATATATCAAGTTTAACTTGAGTTATGAGTTAATGGGTCTTCTAGTCAGGATCATAAAGCTTTACGCCCATATCTTCAGTGTTTTAGTACAAGCTACCATTTTAATAGTGTTGATTATAACTAATAAAGTAAAAAGAAGGCTTAAACATTAATACTTATACTCATTTTAGCAAAGCAAGATGAAAGTTCTAGAAAAACACCAAAAAATTCAGTTAATTGATGCTCAAAACTGTTTTCAGCAAAGAAAAATTTCTTAGGTTAGCTTTTTTTTTTTTTCTCTTAGTACTTGCCCAGTTCGGCTAATTATAATGTGCTTAAAAAAAATGCTTTAAAGCTGCTGGTTTTATGGTCCAGCATTCATAAGCCACCCTATAATTAAAATGAAAAAAATTCAGTTTGCATACAAAGAAAATACTAAGAAAAATAAACTCTGGGTATAAGTATTAATGAAAGTTATAAATATCCAGGCAAAAAAAAAAAAAAACCCAGCAAATCAATTCCAAATAAACTATGTTAAAATTCTCTTCACAGATTTTAGGATTTATTAAGCAAAAATGGGCTTTTGTTTTTACTTAAATAATGACGATTCTAATTTTCCCCCTTTTTTAGAAACGTACAAGCCCATTTCCTTCTTATAAAATGATATTTTATGTCATGGGCTTCATTTATAGATTTAGTCTAAGAAGGTACCATGCTTGAGGAACAGACTGTGCCACAAGAAGCTCACAGCCTAGCCGAGGGGAGCTGGAAAAATGCATACACAAAATAAGTACAAATGCCAAGATACATGCTATAAAGAGGGAGAGAGGCCACACTTGGCTTTGGGCAGTAGAGAGGTTTCAGGAAGAAACAGCTGTGAAGCAGAATGGCCTTATTTCTACCTGGAATTTCACTCTTTCTTATAGCTATTTTGTTGTGCTTTAGATGGGACAAGGAATAAAATGCATTTCAGACTAGCTTTTGAATTCAGATTCCTGGGTCCATCTACTAGTTAGCTGTTCCTATGTTCCACGGAGAATTCTAACCAAGAAAAGATAACATGCTGGCCCCTGGTGTGCCGTTGGGGCTTTACTTACTCATTCAGATGCTGAAATCTTTCCTGCCAGTTAACAGCACGAGCAACATTTCCAGTTTTATCAACCAGTTTTATTCCAAAAAATTCTAACATCATCTTATAAGCCAGGAGGAATCTTTTAATTGCTTCTTTCGTTTTTTTGAATTCCTAAGGGGGAGAAAAAAGTCAGCTGAAATGATTCAATAGTTACCAGGACAATAAAATAGCAATATTATTTGGTCATCGCATATAAAATGAAATGAGCTTGCATTACCTCAATTTCATATGTAGTTAATTCTTTAGCATAAAAATTCAAGCCTTGTTCTCTCAGGGGGAAAAGCCTATTTTTTAGAAAAATAATATTATTATATTAATGCTATCTGAAAAACATACATGATTAAATAGGACATGGTTCAAGATACATAAATGTAACTGACCATTGAATGTAAGTGTGGTTGTGCTCCAGCTTTTCATAATCTCCTTTCCACTTATTTAGAACTTCTTCAATGTAAACACCTAGACAGTAAACATTTAGAAAATGAGCCAGACATTTAAGACACTGTTGATGACATTTTAATATTTAATCAATCTTTATATTAAAACCTCTGAAATGTAATTATAGCATGTGAAAATATTGTTTTTAAAAAATGTTTACTTATTTATTTTCAGAAAGACAGTGCAAGTGGGGGAGGGACAGAGAGAGGGAGAGAGAGAATCCCAAGCAGGCTTTGCTCTGTCAGCACAGAGCTCAATGTGGGGCATCCCAGGAACTGTGAGATCATGACCTGAGCCAAAATCCAGAGTCAGATGCTTAACCGACCGAGCCACCAAGGACCCCCACAAAAATAATGCTTTCAAAAGAAAAATACCTTATGCCATATGCTCAGTTATATAATAAGCCTAATTTTTAAAAAATCAGTGGCACCACAAATCACAGAAAGTCTATCAGTGTTACTCTAAAGCAGAGGCTGACAAAGTACGGTCTGCCATCTGTTTTATAAAGTTTTATTGGAACACAGCCATGCACATTCACATTTATATATTTTACACTACAATAGTAGAGTTGAGTAGTTGCAATAAAGACTAATGGCCCACACACCTGAAAATATTTACTACCTGGTCTTGCACAGAAAAAGTTTGCCAACCCCTGCCCTAGATGGTCATACAGTTCTTTAAAAACAAGACGGGATCAAAATGGAATGTAGGCCAAAAAAAAAAAAAAAAAAAGGAATGTAGGCCAGGAAAAAAAAAAAAGGAATAAAAGAAAGGCGAGAGAAAAGAGAAAGGAAGAAGGAAAAATGGAAGAAAAAGGACCCAAATTACATACAGTATATATCATCCAGCTTACTCTTCACAGAACTCTCCCAAACCAGTACTATTATCCCCATTTTACTAATGAGGACATTATGTGATTTGTTCAAAGTCACACACTAACAAAAGACTAAATGTAGGAATAGAACACAGGTCTTTCTGTTTCCAAAAAGTCAGTCCTCTTCACCACATTTTATTGTTTCCTCATAAGAACTTATTACAGTTGACCCTGAACAACATGGGTTTGAACTATATTGTAAGAATACAGTATATAATGCATATCACATAACAAAATATGCATTAATCAAGTGTTTATGCTATTGGTAAGGCTTAAAGTCAACAGTAGGCTATCAGCAGTTAAGTTTTGGGGAGTCAAAAGTTACACACGGATATTTGACTGCACAGGGGTTGGCACCCATAACCCCTATACTGCTCAAGGGTCAACTGTATAACAAAATCCTCCTGCTTCTCAAATTCTGTCTATGTCCTCACAATTGACTATGTGGCCAATTAGTCAATTTTAAGGAAAAAAAAAAAAACCACAAAATATTTCTCTAAATATAACTCATCTCATTCTTGTTTCTTCCAGAGATCACCAGTTTGTAGTTGAGGCCTACTCTTGGAAGGCTGAGTAAAAAGTTGTTTTTGAATCATACTATTGGCTTTATCAGCAATTTAAAACTATTTACCTCCATAATCTCCCTTCCAACTACCCCTCCACCTACTTACACAAGTAAAATACATCACTGCAGGCTTACGCTTATTGGCAAGTGTATGTGTATGTGTGTGGATACACCCACACGATAGGAAATTGTGTGAGTTGGTGTAATTTATATAATAAACTAGAACACATTCTATGTGACCTTAGATAAAACTCCTGACTCCCACCAACCTTACATGATTTCAAAATAAATTTTGTGATAAAAATTACAAAAAATTAATAACAGTGTTTGAATTTATTACTTTAAATTACTACCTCAAAAATAAATTCACTACTAGAAATACAAAAATAATTCAGTTAAGTACTTTCATGTTCAATGTTTTTAATATTTGAAGGCATTACTTTAAGTGAATTTTATTAAATTCAAATCAGAGTCAAATTAACAATCATTGCATTTCTTCTGAAGGTTTTCTTGCCCCAGGTCCTAAAAAACCCTAATAATTTAATTAATATTATTTCAATTAGTAAATAAAACAGTGTGTTTTTATCATTAGTAAATACAACAGAACACTTTTATCCAGAGGTTTCCTCCCAAGTCTGAACGAACTTTTGGGACACTTTAATTAACATTAAATTAATTAAAGACCAGTGGATTTGGCCATTGGAGCAATGTTCTTAGGTCCTAACTCCTAACTGGTGCATCTCTCAGTGCACAGTACAGGGAATTCCTCCTCCCAACATGCCATCAGGCCTTCAGACAGCCTTCCTCCAGTTTGTTCACCAAAGAATACACAGTCCGGCTACTTGGAAAGCTTTGCAATCTATGACCCTCATTCCCTGATTTACTTGGCTGCGGATTTGGCTCAGATTCCACTAAGAGCAAAGAGCAGAAGCCAGGGCCATCTGGTCACTTCACAGAGATAAGGGCAAGGAGAAAAGCCAACTTTGCTGGTTTGACCTGGATAAAATTAGGATGTCCATCATGAACCACAGCATGGTACTTTGGTGAAATATGCATATTACCATAGTGGATGCATCCTCTCCCTATAGGGGGAGAATCTTAGAAAAGATCTTACAAGGGTAATTGTAGAATTGTGAAGGAGGAGGCCGTTTATTTGGCAGGGTTGAATGGAGATGTAGTGTCTCTGTAGTTCCCTTCCCAGGATATTGGAACAGTGAACTGAGACTGCCAGGACCCCCTGACCCCTGAATCTAAAAGTCAACAGGAAAGATCATTCTAATACAAATATTACTTTTCAATTATGTTCTAAATAATTTGGGGATATGGCATAGTAAAAAAAATACTGAACTGTGGATCCTAGACCCAACCCTATAATCGAGTGACCAGACAAGTCAGTCATTCACGCTTTAAGACCCAGTGACCTCATCTTTAAAATAAGGAAGATTAAAAAAATAAAATAAAATAAAATAAAATAAGGAAGATTAATCTGATCTCTTCTAAGGTTTCTTAATAATCTAGTATTTTATGATTCTATAAATTTCATCTCTTTCCCTCTCACAAAAGTGGCCCCCACTACCTTTAAGACAATAGCCCCTGTGAACAAATGGTGGGAAAGTATTGCTAATCCACAGTTATTCCTCTAGAATTTGCCAAGTGGAAGTTCACAAGTCTAGGGTCTAGGGCTTTGGGGACACCTTAGACTACATAGCAAAGTAAAGCCAACCAATGAACAAATGCATTAAGAATGTACTGACCACAGAATAAACAAAGAATAACTAGGTGTATGTTATTATGTAACATTTTCTTTTTACCAAGGTAGCAGATTACTCACCATCTGGCTTAAAAGGAATTTTATTCTTATAAAAACGAAGATTGCTCAAGTCATTTTGATATCGGATATCTTTGAAGTTCTGCTAAAGGAAAAAAATACATCAATCTCCAGCATATGGATATATAAAAAAGGCACAGGGACCCTTCTTGCATGTTTGCTCACTAGCACCACAAAATAACAAAAACAGAAGGGAAATATTTTACATTGCAGAAAAAACATTCTATACTCTTACTGGGTACTGATGTCGGTATTTGTACAAATCCCTCGCAGCATAAAAGCTTCTCTTTGGTTTGGCAGTTGCTTCAGTGGAATCACCACCCTAAAATGAAAAGTAAAATTCCATTTACATGTTGAAGCACAATAATTTCACTGAGAAATTTCTAGAACACCTAAAATAATGAACATCCATAAGGAAAGCCTGAAAAGTGTCGAGCTGTTCAGAATAATGACAATATTATACATTTGCTTTTAATGATGCCAGTAGCAACATTTGTTGGCATTCTATTTGCCTGATTTGAACCCAATAACCTTTGTCCTAAAATGTTTTACTAAATAAAAAACGATACTATTCACCAAAAGCCTATGGAGGCCAAATGTTCTAGATTAATACTCATTAGAAATAGAACTCAAAATGAATTTAAGACATTTACCTTACCAGAGGTTACACAAGTGATTCTACGACCAAAATTCTTTTTGAATACACAATATTAAAAAATTGTTAGGAAAATAAATTCTACAAAGAAAATTATCATTGATTTGCAACATTTAGCTGAACTTAAAGGCAAATAATACTCATGAAAGGGAAAGGGGATTTTTAAAACAACCTAAATAGCTTTCTAAACTCCATCCTTTATTGCACCATAACAAGTATACAAAGGCATGAATAATCTGTTAATCCAGTGATAACACTATGTGACATAAATCAGCAAATTTATAATATATATACACAAAGCAGTAAAAGCTCTCAAATGGAATGAACTTCGGATTGTAGTAACTTATGTGTGGTAGTTCATCCATACTATTTAACTTATAAAAATTCTCACCACCATAATGATTTTAAAAGTATAAGATACAGGTCAATATAATGGATTTAAATTCTCTAACTATATGTATTGTTATAATGCATTAAGAAAGTGCTTTGTGTCCCATGTCATCCAGGACAATAAGACAGATAACAATAATGAAACAGAAGACAATGTTTAGGTCTGAATATTCATTAAGAGCTTCACCTCCCAAATCCCTTTCTCATCATCCCCTACCCCCATCTGTATTGACAGATTAGCATCCTCCAAGCAATTTTCACACATTTTTCAAGTGGTGTGATTCTCACTATTACTACAAGTATAGAGATACTTACTTTAACACCAAATCCTCTGATGTTTAACATTAGCTACTCTGTCATGTTACATAAGCAAGGAAAAGCTTAAATTCTGGTCCTTGCCACACGTTCAAAATAGCTCTGCCTAGCAAGTTTCTGAATCTATTTAGCCTGAGCTACAACCATATGAATCATCATCTTACATTGGTACAGAAAGCACTTTTCCCATTTACAAAGCACTTACATGTATATTATTTCATTTGATTTTTACGACACACCTGGATGGCAGATATTAGTGTTTCCCTCTTAGAAACAAGGTAACCCAGCCTTAGAGAAGTTCAACAAGGCCCTCGAGCTCAGTGACAGCACAGGATGTGGAATTCCAGGCTCTGGGCTGCAAGTCCAACTAATTAGGCATGAATCCATTTCAGCTCCACTAAAAGTGAAGGAGCATTATAGAAACCTGGGTATAATGTCAACAGCCCAAGACTTAGGCTGTCTTAACTCTGTTACTTATTTGTGAGGCCTTAAGCCAACCACTTAACTGAATCTTAGTTTTATTATCTGTGAAACAAAGATAATGACTCATGCCCTACCTATTTCTCCAGATTATTATGAGAATGACTGCATCCTCCAACCTCTAAATGTACCAACCTGCAAGCATCTGTCTTTGTTCCTCCAGCTTCTGCTCCTTTTGGAATCTCTACCCTTTCCCCTCTCACCTGCCCAGTCAAGGATTTTGTTCCTTAATATATTGTTCCTATTCCCTGCATCATCAAAATTTCTCACACCACCAACAGACTGATGACTGCAGTTCTGGACTAAGGCTCCATTCATCGATATAGTTAAGAACTCCACTTAGACGTCCAAGAGGATATAAAATTCAGGGGAATTCTTAATTTAACCTCTGATGATGCTTTTTCCCTAGACTCTTCTGGATCATTCCCCTCAGCAGACATATGTGTACAATTTCTAAGCTTAAACATATACAATCTTCCTTGACCCAAATCTCCCTTCAAATACAGAGCCATAGCTCTGCTTCCTGTTTTGATAAAATATCACCAAACAATTGTGCATAACCCCTATCTCCTCCTCTTCTCCCATGACACACCCCAATCAGGTTTTCATCCTCAGCATTCCATCAAAATGGCTCTTTCAGTGTCACTAACTAATCTCCATTTTACCAAACCATTTCTCAGTGCTCAACTCAGGCAACTTCCCAGCAGCACTGGGCCCGTGAAATATCTCCCTCCTTCCTGCAACACTGTCAGATGTCACACCTCTACTGGTTTCTTCCTATCTCATTGGTTGTCCCTTGTCAGCCTTCTCTTTAGCTCCTCCTCTTCTGCATAGGTTCCAAATTGAGGAGTGCCCAGGGTTTAGTCCTTATTCCTCATTACTCCTTAATGACCACATATCTCCCCTGACTTTCCACACCACCAACAGACTGATGACTGCAGTTCTGGACTAAGGCTCCATTCATCGATATAGTTAAGAACTCCACTTAGACGTCCAAGTGGATATAAAATTCAGGGGAATTCTTAATTTAACCTCTGATGATGCTTTTTCCCTAGACTTACTCATCTTACTTATTGGCGCCATCATTTGTTAAATATTCACTTGAACTAGGAATACAGCAGGTATTCCTAGGAGGTAAGAAGTAGTCAGACTGGGATATATTCTAAAGGTAGGTCCAGTAGTACTTGAAAATGACTATGGGGAGAGGGAACAAAAGCAAAAATAAAAAGGAGATTTTTAAAAGAAGTTAAATGGTGACACTAACAAAAATAAATCACTAAAGGGGAAAAGGGAGGGCTGCTGTGGTCTACCATTTTCTGGGGTCACAATTAACTGAAACATTAATTATGAAACTGTTTTATACAGAGGGACCTGGTTAGCTGGATTGAATCTGGGCTGGAATTTTTTGATACCCCAGACTTCTTTGTGAAGGTTACTTAATTGGGAGACAAGAGAAAGAGAAAAACTGGAACCTAGCCTCTAATACTTTTTGAGGGTTGAATTTGCAATTCAAAATGACCCATCAGCAATCCAGAGCACAAGGGGCAAGGGGATCCGCACGATATTGACAGGTTAAAGGTTGTACGTTGGTCACAGACATACTTGGGTTTGCATCATTCTCTCCCTGAGTATTCTTGGGCAAGCTTCTACTCTCTAAGCCTCAGGTTTGTCTAAAATGGGGATTAAAAACAGCAACTCCCACCCAACCCCCGAAATCGCAGGTGACTAAAACAACGTGTTTAGCATAGAGCCTGCACTAAGACTTTGTCTCCTCCTCACCTAAACAGAGATGATCATCCAGATGAAGGAGGCAGCCTTGGCTGTAATATTTAGGTGGTGACTCCTCTACTCCAGTCAAGCAACCAGTGGTCATATCTGACTTTGGGCTCCATTTTTTTTTTTTTTTTCACTCTCATTTCCCCCTTGCTATAAAGAGGAGGGCCTAATGCAGAACCACAAACCTTAACATACCTCCAGGATGCGCACTTCTCCAGAGGGCTGGCTACACAGTTCCCCCTTTCTAAAGTTTTCTCAATTATTTTCAGTCCGTCAGAGGTTAATCGGGAATATTTAACTATTTACTAACCTCTCCTCCAACCTGTATTAGCCAAATGATTTAAGGACAGTTGGATCAACAAGTCTCTGGGTGATACAAGAGTTCTGCAGAGTGCCCTGAACTCCTCAGTTGAAAGGCCTTACTTAGGGCGTTTTAACTTCGGATGGGGGTCTCCCACCCTACTCTGAATGGCTGTAAACCCCACGGTAGGGGAGGGTGCTCGCTGCTCCTCACTTGCAGTCCCACCTTATTCTGGGTAATTTTTCCCAATGACACGCACTAGACCGGTTTTCACAATCCTCTATTTTTAGACAGGTTCCTCCCACCCCACCTTCGCAGCACCCAGCTGCGCCGAAGAGGCAAAGAAAACACCCATTCAAGTTGGGTTCTGCCCTCAGGGACTTTCTCGCAGTGCCCGCGGTCAGGCCCCAGGCCGGCAGCGAAAGGCTCCGGCACCGCAGGCCCCCAGGTCCGCGGGGCTGCGGGACGGCGGCCGGCGCGGAGGGGTCTGGCCGCAAAGGACCGGCAGCCGCCGGCGCCCCTGCCCTGCGCGTGCAGGGGTCGCTCGGCGTTTGCTCCGGCCCCCGGCGACGTCCTTCCTCCCGGGGCAGGGGCGCCCCGGCCCGGCCCGAGGCCACCGCGGGGCCGCGTACCTGCTCGGCGCCCGCCGCCTCGGCGTCTCCGTCCGGCGCGGGGCTGGCGCGGGGCCGCCCGCCCGCTCGCTCCGGAGGCTGCGCAGGCTGCTCGGGCTCCTGCCCCGGGCCCTCGCCGCCGCCGCCGCCGCCCGGCCCGGGCTCCTCGGGCTCGGGCTCCGAGTCCGTCTGCCAGGTGGAGTCGCAGTCCTCCACGGTGGTGGGCTCGCGGAAGCTGACCCCGCCGAGCAGGTTGCCCATTGAAGAGGCGGCGGCGGGCGCGGGGCTGGCGGGCTGCGGAGCGCGGGACGGGGCGCGGGGCGCGGGCTGCGGCAGGCGCGCTAGGGCCCGGGCATGGCCGCGGCCAGGGCGCTGGGCGGCAGCCTCGGCCCGCCCGCCACCGCACTGCCTCAGCGCGGCGAGCGGCAGACAGGCACACTCGCGGGGAGGAGCCGGCGGCCCCGGGACCGCCGCCGCCGACGCTTGAACCCGCCCATCTGGTTCCTTCCTCTCCCCACCCGCGGGAACCGGCGCCGGCCCGGATCCCTGGGGAGCGTAGTGCCTCCACTCTCCCCACCCCCACCTGGCCTGAGCGCTGACAGCCTCTGCCCCGGGGACACACCTCACTTTCCCCTTCCCCCCACCTCCCCGGAAGGCCTGCCTTCGCGGGGTCTTTGACGTCTCCAGGGAAGGATCGGGATCTGCTGCTGTTCACCCGCTCCTCTCCACCCCTACCCGGGCAGGGCAACCAGCTTGGGGCTCCTCCCAGCTGAGCGGGAAGAGTGGTCCCGCCCAGCCCGGGGAGCCACGGCTGGGGTGGACGTGTTATCGAAGACAGTTATCACAGTCTGGAGGCCAGTCCTGTCCACACCTCCTCCCCCTCTCCCGGCTGGTCCGGGAAAAAGATAAATTAGCCACAGCAGAAGAAGACAAAAGCTAATGGTGATGGGGCACCACACATCAACAGAAAATCCCAGCTACCACGACTGTAGGTATTTAGGGCAGCCACCTAGAGACCCCATGGACTAGATAAAGTCAAAGCTATCTGTCACCTCATCTAATGCGCAAACATCTCTTGAAACAAAAGGAGCAATAATAGCTAAACTTCTTCATTGATCTGTGGATTGTTATTACTGTTACCCACTCCAAATCTACACTCTGAGTAGAATAAAAACTCAGAATGGTAGGCCTCTTGGTCTGTTCTGTAAATGAAAGGAGGAGGGAAAACATGTTCTAGAAATACTTAAAGATAAAATAGCATGATGAAATTCAATATCCCACAGCAAAGTGACTAGTGTAAACTTTGTGTTATGGCCTTCTAACTGGAAAGACAACCTCTTGAAAGCAGTCATGTCTGTGTATATATACCACAACTGTGTATATATACCACAACTTGGCAGGTACTTGGTAAACATTTATTGAATAGGAACTGAGAAAATAGGTTAGATATATAAGATTATGTCTTATAAATTGGTGCACTTAAAGTAAGTAGTTTCTTTTTAAATATTTCATGATAAAATGGGAGACTGAATCAAAGCCAATGGTCTATTTCTAGGGGAAACAATCAGGTGAACAGAGTACCCATTCTATAGATAAATCAGGTTTGCCTCCCTTCAAGCATGCTGCAGGAGATCCCAGCTGTGGCTCTGTCCCTAATCAGTTTCTGACCTTGGACAGGTCACAAACTGTGACCTACTTTAAACCTAACTTTAAACCTAAACCTCAACTATAAAATAGGACCAGATTTGGGACACCCGGGTGGCTCAGTCAGTTAAGCATCTGACTTCAGCTCAGGTCACGATCTCGCAGTCCATGAATTCAAGCCCCACATCAGGCTCTGTGCTGACAGCTCAGAGCCTGGAGCCTGCTTGGGATTCTGTGTCTCTATCTCTCTCTGCCCCTCCCCCACTCATGCTCTGTATCTCTCTCTCTCAAAAGTAGGACCAGATTTTATTTCTGGGGTCCCTTAAAGCTCTCATTTTCTGTACTCCATGACTGGGAAAAGCTCTAAAACTAATAAATAAGAGACACTTAAAAAAAAAAAAAACTCACACAAAGAATTTTTTTGATCATAATGGCTCAGTGAAGAAAAAATGGAGCAGCAGTAGAACACATGAATCCAACTGCTCATATCTGGGGATTTGGATGCATCTTCCATTGGCAGAGAACCAGACCACATTGCAGAAGTAAACGCTGTCCATCCAGCCATAAGCATTCCAGACAGAGGGAGTCTAGGGATAATTGCTGTGCCCAGGTGCCTAATCAGTTGGTCTAGTTTTATGTAGATTAAAGTTGGCCTCATATTCTTTGCTTTCCTTCCATCGAGAGATAGAGTCTAATTCCTTACCCCTTAAATGGGGGCTGACCTCAGTGGATTGCTTTGGAAATTAGAATATGGAGGGTTTTCAAAAATAGACTATCCTGAATTTTCAAGGTTAAGCCACAATGAGACTTGCATCTTCTACTCAGTTTTCTTGGAACATATTCTCTGGTAGGCCTGAGCCGCCATATATGAAGTTTATTATGAGACTGCCATGCTGGAAAGGCCACTGTGTATGTCTTCAAGCCACTAGTCCCAGCTGAACCCTGCCTTCCAGCATCCCCTGCTGAAGCCTGCTAGCTTTTATTGGATCTTCCTGACCAGACCCTCCACCAACTGAATACCTCTCAGTGACCTCCATTGATGCTGTGTGGAACAAAACAAACTTTGTTCCTCAGCAGACCCCTGCTCCAATTCCTAACCTTCAACAAAATAGTGAAATATAATAAAGTGATGTGTTAAGTCACTAAATTTTGCAGTAATTTGTTATACAGCAGTAGATGATGGCATAGTGTCTGCACAAACCTATACGTGTTTGTATATATAACTACTACAATTAAATCCTTACCTTTTCCACCACCTTTTGGCAAATATATCAGTTTTTTTTGGGCTATAGATTTTGTGCCGAGCTATGCATTATATTTTCTAAAGAACATAAGTTTACATGAGGTATTCCAAAACCTTAAGTAATAATTTTTAAAATTTAGAGCAATAATTGATCATGTTGTGTCCAATCTATGTATTTAAGAAAATTCTGGACATCTGTCTCAACAGCCAGAAAGCACAGTGGTTGTATACATAGTAATTACATGTCTTGGTTGTATACATAGTAATTACCCTACCTGAAAACCTAAACTTTTTCATCACCCCAACTTTTGAGAGTATTTAACACTCCTGCATTGACACTAAAGAAGTATGTCTATGCTTCATGTAAAACATTCAACACTTAGCCAGTGCCAGGTAGATACTAATCTATCAGTACATGTTAGCTCTAATCACTATTTAATATATCTACAGAGTATTGAATTTAACCAGAGTATAAATATATATGGGACAAAGAGAAACTACTATGACAATGTCTTATTATAAAGTATAACTTCTAACTCCCTGTATCTAGAACCTACCCAAGCTGTACAGATACTATAGCCATGCTCCAATGTAACTATTTTTCAACCTTGTCATGGTTCCAGCTATGTCCTTGAAGGGTGAGGCCATTGTTAGGAGGAACTGGTCCTTTAGGAACTAAACTTTTTAAAATAGAACACAAGACACATGTGACATATCTTAAATTGTTTTTTATAACAAATTGTTTTTTTATAGTGAATTGTGTTTTAAGGATGTTAAGAAGGTTTATTGTTATATAATTTCCTCCAAGAGCCTTTCAAATAAAAGGAAAGAGTAGATCAAAGGCCATTTTATCCAACCTCAGGAATTAACTTCTCAGTAGTTCCCAGGAGCATAAGACCTATGGAGAAAAAAAGTAGTGTTATAAAAAAAATTACTCTCTTTTATCAAAAGCAACTCTATTTCCACTATTTTTGATAGGAGTTTTTGTTGTTTTTATTATTTTGTAGCAAAGTAAAAGTGTAGTGAGTAAATAACTGACATCCTCAAAAGACTTGAGTAGTTGGACCATCCTGGTTACATACATTAGGTGTTTTCCACAACCTTTTTCAGACCATTGGAGTATTGGCTAATATCCTGAAGCAATAATGTATTGTATTTCATGGAATCTAAGAAGCAATCGACTCTAAGATGCATCCTATTTCAGACATATTTAAATGTGAAAAAAGGAACATTCTACAGTCCATGTGATATGCTGGTTTGCTAAGAGAAGTTAACATTTTTAAAGGACTAATTTATTCCTAAGAAATAGTTTACATTTCAAAGGCCAGCCCTAAATTCATATCCAATACTGAGTATTTTCACAGTTTAGAGTCCTTTGTACTAATCACTCTAAACTTATTAATAAAGAAAGGGAAAAGTTCATAGACTTTATGAGTATTTGATTAGCATATAATAAGATACCAGTGGAAATAAGTTGAAATTAATACAAGAATTTGATAATAAACCATCATTTGCATAACTAAGCAAATAAATTCAGCCTGTGGACTAAAAATAGAGCCTTGTTTAAATTGAAAAAGGAATAACATTTGTTCAATAATAACATTTGTTTGGAGTCTTTATTTGGAAATTCAGCAGCATTTAGATGCATATTTGAGGGTTCGTATTCAATTTAAGATGCTATACTGAAATAAGACACTGAAAACATCTTTCTTAGCTACATTTAATTAAAACAAAACATTCAAATTTTTAAGAGAAAATTAGTATAAACACCATGTAATGCAGGAATTTGACCTCAATCAAAAAAGGAAAAGTAAGAAGAAATATTATCACCTCCAAAGTTATTGTTTATTTTCCATGAATATAAATAGTTATGTATTCCCAAATCCCCTTTTTCTAATTACTATTAAATATGCTATTATTTTATATAATTTGTGTTCTTAGCCCCTTAAATTTATCTGATCATTTGAAGTATTATAGTAACTGAATATGAAAAGGATATGTAAACACATTCTAGACTTTCCCCCAGCTCAGAAGGGTGCTTGTTATTAAATCTATAGCCAAGGAATATGTGGCTCTTGTGGGTTCCTCCAGGCTTCCTCTGAGTTCCTGCCCTTCTCTTCTACAGTTACTTTCAATCTTATGAAATGATTCCCAGAGGCAGGTTGTAGGAATGGATCTCCTCCAGGCTACTCAGAGCACAGGTGCCCCAACAAGGACATATCAGAACCAGCAGACATGCTGTCACTGAGCCCTGGGATGCTGAGAGACCCAAAGGCAAGCATTTGGCACTTTATTCCAGGACTTGATAGCAGCCTCAATATATCAAAGAAACCAAGTCACGCTCCTGCCCAAAGACAAGTGTAGGCTGCTTAAGCCTTAACCAACCCCAGACACTGGTCCTGCCTTCTGTGAGATGGGCTTGCTATCTTGGGGATTAGGGGATGGAGTTAAAGAATATTTCCCCATAGACTGTCAGCAACTCCATCAGGAAAAAAACTGAGTCATGGGCGTGTGTGGCAAGGAGACTTACAAACCATCCAGGTGGCCATCACTTCAAAGAGAGGCACCATCCTGTTCAGCAACAGTGGTTTCTTCCCAGCTTCCTAGCTCACAACTACCTTTACAAGAGTGCCTACACAGAGGCTCTGTCTCGGTTTGAAATTTTGTTTTCTAATGGCTGAGCATCTATTCTACCTGGTTTCCAAGACAGCCCTAGTAATCCTCACGTCCTGATATTCATGGCCATGAAAAGTCCCCTCCCACACTGAATGAGGGCTGGCCCTGTATGACCAGTATGGTGAACTTGCTAACACGTGACTTCTGAGCCTAGGTCATAAAAACTCATGCAACTTCCACCTCTGTGTCCTCACTTGCTTGAGGGAAGCCAGTTGCCTTGTCTTACAGATTTTTAAGCAGACCGGTGGAGAGGCCCACAAAGTGGGGAACAGAACTGTCAAGAGGCAGCACAAACTTGCCAGACAAATGGGTGAGGCACCTTGGAAGTGGATCCTCCAGCCCCAGCCAGGCCTTCAGATTCCTACAGCTCCAGCTGACACCTGACCACAGCCACCTGAAAGCACTCTCCCCTCCAAAGATGAGAACTATCCAACCTAGCTCTTCCTGAATTCCTGGCAAAACAGAAACCTTAAGAGAAAATAAGTAATTATTGTTTTAAGCCACTCCATCTTGGAGTGATTTATTATAAATTATTAGAGTAACTGAATCAATGCTAGTCACCAACTTTATTTATTCCACAAACTTTTACTAAGCATCTATTATATGGCAGGCCCTGTGCTAGGCTGGATACAAGGTCGTACAAGTCACAGTTGTGGGATCAATTCTGTGGGAACATAGATGAGTAAATATAAATGACAATACAAGATCTTATGACAAATGCTATGAGAACACAAAAAGAAGAGAATGGTTTTTGTTCCTTTGTTAATAAGGAGAGTTATAGAGTTATTCATTCTTTCAGTAAAAATGTACTTAGTGCTTCCTGGGAACCAGTCACTGTGATTTGTGATAGACACTGGTGAAAATACGGTGAACAAGACACATGCCTGCTCTCAAGGTTAATACCAAAGCTGAGGAGATAACACATTGGAAGAAAACTAAAAGTAGGTAATCAAGTTTGCTGTATTGTGACCTTGGTGGGAGCAGTTTCTGTAAAATGGTGAAAATAAATAAAGAATTAGAACAGAAAGAGGAAGTAGAGGCTGCTAGTGTAGAACATATTTGTTTTTTCCAGAATGTTATTAGTAGAGAGAAGGAGGGAGACAGGTCAAGAGCTTGGTTCTCCTTCTCACCTGTGCCGACCCCCTGGTCCCATCAGCTCTACTGGTTTCATCAGGATCTCTAGCTTGTCATTGTTTTGAATTGATCTGACTTGAGGATGTTTGCTGATATTAACAGAGCTCTTCAAAAGACTAGTCCATAAATCTAGAATACCTTTTCTTAATTCATGATGAGAACTGTAACTGACAATCCATAGTGTATATGAGTGAATGCTCATCAGACTTCATGAATGTCCCCCAAAATTCGTATGTTGAAATCCTAGCCCTTAGGGTGATAATATTAGGAGTTGAAGACTTTGGGAGGTGATTAGGTCATGAGGGAGAAACTTTCATGAGTGGGATTAGTGCCCACATAAAAGAGACGCCCTCAAGAGCTCTCTCACTCCCTCCATTATGTGAAGACACGGTGAGAAGGTGACTGTCTATGGACTGGGATGCAGGCTCTCACCAGATATCAAATTTTTCAGCATGCTGATCTTTGATTTCTCAGCCTCCAGAACTGTGAGAAATAAATGTTTATTGTTTAAGGCACCCAGTCTATGGTATTTTTGTTATAGCAGCTCAAACTGACTAAGACAGTGGGCATGAAATCAAACTAAGAGACACTGTCGAATTCAAATGTTTAAAGATCTTAGGGTCTCAAAGCCGGCCTACGATGGGGAGTGGAACTGTGTTCTGCAGCTCAGGCACTGTTCTGTTAGGCACATTGTGCCTCTTAGACTCTATTTTTCTGAGGACTCATCAGTGATCACACTATTTATGAGTGGCTTATTCAGAGAGGATATTCCAAATCTCTAAGAGCTCATATAATGTGGGCTCCAGCCAAGTGGAATTCCAGCAGGAGGGTGGAGGGGGCCCCCTGCTCTGCCAACTGCTGGGTTTTGGGGAGTTTAAGGTGGATGGGAGAGGGGAGGAGCACTGGGGGTATTGGGACCATGAGTATATAAAAACTGGCTGGGAGTATTTCAGTGTTTAAGTACTGACAGGCTGATTATCCATCATCTTCATGTATGTGAGTACCTTGATCAGGGACAGGCTCCCTTGAAAGTCTTGGAGCCACTCTTTCTCTTTTTGGTAATTGCCTATTCAATCGAAGTCCATTTAATGCTGAATCAAGATTTAGGTCTCAGAGGAAAACTATTCCCAAGTTCTTTAAAATACTTCGTTGGTTAGAAGTATAAATTAGCAAACTGCAAGGTGGTTGCTATTTTTCTTCCTCGGAGCTTTCTGTAAGAGGTCATACATTATATGCACTTTTAAATGGTTTGTAATAAATACTTAGATGAATGAACAAACAAGCCTAACCTGGTAGCTGTATGTTCATTTAAACTGATACCTACTACTTTCATAAAACATTTGTTAATGAACAGTGTTAATACAAAGATAAGTCACCAGTTTACTTGTCATTGGTACCTCTTAGCAGTTCATAGACTTAACTACAACACATTCATTCATTAATTTTAATGATATGATATCTGTAGCTATCTTTACTGTTATGAACACAGAAAGGAGTGATTTTTGTTTTGAGTTTCAAAAGTGCAACAAAAATGAGCATTTCTTTAAGTGTCAATGAGACAAACTTTTAATTGTGTCTATGTCATAGATACAATCATTCAAAAATCATTGGGAGGTCACAAAGCCCAGTCTGATCCAAGGCACATGAGTCACGACTGCCAAGTATAAGAAAATAAACATATTTTTAATTGAAAAATAATTATTAAATAATCTCGTCATTTTTCCTTCCAAAGTAATTGCATGAATCATTGCTCTTGACCAACCCTTCTCTTCATATAATACTGCATCTAGTAATCCATTTAAATGGAATTTTTTCTCTTTAATTTCTTCTTTTATATTTTGTAAAATAAAAGGAACAAAAAACTCAGAGTGTAATAGATTTCTGGGCATGCATTTTACAGCTGTGTAAATCTATATGGAATAATTCCCCAAAAGGCATTTTCAAGGTTCTGCTTTAATAACTGTGCCATTCCTAAGAATTCATAGTAGAAACCAATCAGTCTGCAATGTGTACAATGCTCAGTACAGAGAGAGTTTCTCAATAAATATTAATTGCTGATTGAGATTATCACATGAAATGTTTGAAGGTGAGAAGAAGCAAAACTGGATTAATTCAACAGAAGAACTGACCCAGAATAGCACCACTTAATAAGTTAGTTGTGCCCAGAGTAGTTCAGTAGTTTTTCAGAAAAATATAAATGCTCTAACAGTTGTGCAGTTTGGTTACAAATCCAGAGGATGAAGGTAAGAGTGAAGATTGAGGTAGGAAATAGAATTTTGTAATCTCCTTCCAGCCAAGTCCCAAGGGACCTTTCTTTAATACTTACCATTCTTTTTCCAACGTTGTTAACTTCTCCTTTGCCACTGGCTCTACCTTTACACACACACACACACACACACACACACACACACACACACACAAACTTCCCTAGCTTAAAAAAAAAAAGTAAACTTGACCAGATGTTTCCATGGCTACTCTTTGTTTTTTTTTTAAACTTCCATTCATCGCCAAACTTCTACAAATGACAAGTGATCTATATGTTTCCAGTTTCTCATTATTCACCCCCTCCAGAACTACATTCCATTCCCCACCACTTTACTGGAACTTCTAGAAGTTATTGCATAAGCTTCATGATCTCTGTAATGTGTCATCCTGCTCACTGTATTTACCACTTGGGTGACATATTCCATCTTTAAACCATGCTCAACCACTTTCAAGATTCCACACTGCCCTGGTTCTCCTCACATTACCTCCAGATATTTCCTTAGTTCTCTTCTCATTTCCTTCCTGTCATCTCAAAGCCTCCAGGTCATTTATTTGAAGAATAACATATGTTGAGTATTAGGTGCTGTTCTAGGTGCAGGGATACATAAAGCCTCTTTAAGATATCCTAATCTACACTCATGATTTTTTTTTCTACAACCAGTGGCCTTACTAACTTCCCTGCTGTTCTTTTAATCACCCAAGTTATAAATCTTAGAATCACACTTGATTAATTTTTTCTGTTTACTTCTCATTTTGGTAGATCTTATATATGGAGTTAATTTTTTTTCTTTAAAATCGTTGTCCCAAATACAAATCAAAACCACAATGAGATACCACTTCACACCTGTCAGAATGGCTAACATTAACAACTCAGGCAACAACAGATGTTGGCGAGGATGTGGAGAAAGAGGATCTCTTTTGTATTGTTGGTGGCAATGCAAGTTGGTGCAGCCACTCTGGAAAACAGTATGGAGGTGCCTCAAAAAAAAAAATGAAAATAGAACTACCCTATGACCCAGCAATTGCGCCACTAGGTATTTATCCAAGGGATACAAGTATGCTGTTTCAAAGGGGCACATGCACCCCAATGTTTATAGCAGTACTATCAACAATAGCCAAAGTATGGAAAGAACCTAAATGTCCATCAATGGATGAATGTATATATATATATATATATATATACACATATATATGTGTGTGTGTATATATATATACGTATATATATGTACATATATATGTACATATATATACGTATATATATACATATACATATATACACATATACATATGTACATATATATACGTATATACATACATATACATATATGTACATATATATATATATATATATATATATACACAATGGAGTATTACTCAGCAAACAAAAAGAATGAAATCTTGCCATTTGCAACTACATGGATGGAACTAGGATGTATTATGCTAAGCAAAATTAGTCAAAGAAAGGCAAGTATCATATGAATTCACTCATATGAGGACTTTAAGATACAAAACAGATGAACATAAGGGAAGGGAAGCAAAAATAATATAAAAACAGGGAGGGGGACAAAACATAAGAGACTCTTAAATATGGAGAACAAACAGAGGGTTGCTGGAGGGGTTGTGGGAGGGGGGATGGACTAAATGGGTAAGGGGCATTAAGGAATCTATTCCTGAAATCATTGTTGCATTATATGCTAACTAACTTGGATGTAAATTTAAAAAATAAATAAAATGGTAAAAAAAAAAAAAGAAATAAATAAAATGGTTGTCCCATCCATATGTTCCTTCCTATTTCCATGGACTAGTGTCACAATCTAGTTTAAGTCCTTAACACTGCACACCTAGATTGCTTCAGTAGTCTCCAGTTTTTCTTTATGATTCTACCCCTCTCCTTCTTTCAGTTCATGTAGTATACCTTTACCAGACCAATCATCCATAAAAGTCCATTGAAAATATCCTTTCATTCTCTGCTCAACACCTGTAGTGTTCCCCCATCTTGATAAGATGAGAGGTCAGCTTTGCTGGTTGTTTTCTCTCACTCAAGCTTATGAATGCCTACTCTCAGTAGGTCTGTCTTCTTATGGACACCTTGGGTTAGGCAAATAATTCTTAGATGTGAAACCAAAAGCATAATCCATAAAACTTTTAAAAAATCATAAATTGGTTTTTATCCAAATTTAAAACTTCTGCTCTACAAATGATACTACTAAAAGAACAAAAAGACAATTTACAGATTGGGAAAAATATTAGCGAATTACATATCCAAAAAGAAAAAAAAAGACTCATATCCAGAATATATAAAGAACTCTCCAAATCCAACAATAAGAAAACAAACAACACAATTTTTTAAATGGACAAAATATTGAATAGATGCTTCACCAGAGAAAATATATAGATGGACAAATGGCAGATATGTACATAAATAGATGTCTCATATCATTACCCATTTATGGCTAATGCAAATTAAATTTATGATAAGATACCACTACCTACTTACAAGAATGGCAAAAATAAATAAACAAACCACTGATAATACCAAAGTGCTGATGAGGATGCAGAGCAACTGAAACTCTCATATACTGCTCATAGAATCCAAAATGATACAGACAATCTGAAGCAGGTTGGCAGTTTCTTACAAAGTTATAAATACTCATACCATATGACCCAGCAATCCCATTTAACCTAGAGAAATAAAAACTGTGTTCACAGAAAAAAACCTGTACATAAATAATTATAGCAATTTCATTTATAATCACCAAAACCTGGAAACAATCTAAATGTTTATCGATAGGTAAATGAATAAGCAAGATGCAGTATATCCAAGGCAAAAGTACAGAACTGTGAGGAGGAAGAACAGATGAGTGATTTCAGGGATTGGGGCAAAGGGAGTTATGGATAAACAGAGATAGTACTAGGGAAATTATAGTGGTGATGGACCCATTCTGCATACTGATTGTGTTAGTGGTTACCTGAATCCACACACATGTTAAAACATATAGAATTATATAGCAAAAATAAGTTATTTTTATGGTTTGTTAACTTAACAAAATTTTAATAGTGATAAAAAATAATAAAAACTTGAATTATGTGGCTATATATAGTTCCAGAACCATCTCTATTGTCATTTAGGTTTCTTATACTATTTTGTTATTAAAAACAGCCAGGAAACTAATGCTAATAAATGTATTTAATAAAAATTATACTTACAGTAGTAACAAATGATATAGTCCCCTTTTTAAAGAATATATTCTTTGTAAATAATTTGTCTTTGATAAGGGATAAAGAATGCAAAAGAGTGGCAAATGTTCAACAAACATTTTTTTGAGTAGCTGCAAAATGAAACACATGATATTTGTAATACTTATGGGTTAAAGATAATAATTATGAGACAGAAACAATGTGCATAGTACTAGGTAATAAAACAGCAATTATGGCAGTGGTTAATATAAATTAAAAAGTCAATTGTAGGTATAAAGACCATCTTATTAGTTGGTTTAAAATGTGTTAAACATTCAGGGAGGATAAAGATTATAAAGATAACCTGTACATATTTGAGAATATGCCATTATGGAGAAATGCCAGGTGATACAGTTAGCAGAAGGCTTTCTATGAATCTGCTTATACGGAGTTTCCCAACACAGAGACTTGTATAAAGTTGAAAATCACAAAATATCAATTTACAAAACACCTTTGAGCTCTAAGTAGACAAGATACTGGGATTTTCCATAAAAACTCAACATACTCTTTATGTCTCTAATATGCCTTATTCTCTGTAAGACATTCAATATGTCTTTATTGAATACATTTTAATTAATCTACTACAGCAAAAATAAAGCTAAGTAAATGATACAAATCCAATTTGTGAAGAAAATAGAAGGCCTGATATGCAGGGAGATAGAATGTCAGTTTGGTGGCTGACATTCTAGGTGCTAAAGAAACTTTCATAATATTCCTGAGTTGCATGCAAAAGAGATATGGAAATGACACATTTTCAGGATAGCCCATTGAATCTGTAACCAAACCTGTCTGCTCTAAGCTGGACATCCAACAGGCCCAGTATGAGTATACTTGCCAACCTAGGCCAGGTATGAGCTGACTGTATAGAGCGTGTGTGTGTGTGTGTGTGTGTGTGTGTGTGCTATGTGTACACAGTTGATATTCTTTTAGTTACTAAAAATGTTAAAAATGAAAGATTTGGCTCAGGGGCATAGCATAAAAATATGTCATTTGTTTGTCATTCATGACAAAAAAAACCCTGTCAAACTCACTGCAAGTTCATCAGTTTTTTTGAACCTATCAGAGAACTGAGGTCACAGGATAACCAATAAGCCCCAAATATAAGGAGAGACAGACATTTGCAGGGGAGACTAGACATGGCCACTTGCTTACCTGGGACAGACACAATCAGACTGGTTGTGGAAGAACTCAGCCAGGATAGTTCATGAACCAGTAGAGCCCAAGCAGAGCTTGTTGGAGAAGTTTACACTCTCTTGCAGACTCTTCTCCATGAATCCCACCTAGAGCACACTAGGAATGCATCCCTGACCTTGGAGGACTGAAAAGCTAAATAGCAGTATCTGCTATGGGGATAAGAAACCCCAAGTAGGACCTTTCTCCTTTATGCTGCTTATGGAACAAAAGCCTTACGCTATTAAGGAGGATGATAACAAACACTGTCATCTATAGGACACAGGTGAGAACCCATTGCAACTGGGGAAAGGAACAGGAAATAACCTTCTACTTCTAGTTCCAGTTTGCCTAGGATGGACATTGGGCTTTCATCGCTAAAAACTGGGTAAGTCCCTGGCACACTGGGAGGAGGTAGTCATCCTAACCGTAGGTGAGTCTCTAGAATATATCTCTTGGATCCATAACACAGTGAAGAGAAGAACAGGCGGACAGAGGACCACACCCTACAGACACAGTGCCTACCTAAGACTAAGTCTTAATAATAACAGAGAATTTCCTCACCCACCCTCACCACCAGGCTCACAAGCAGAGTAACAAGTGACAATGGATGTTGCTGGAAAATGGCCAAGAGAGTGGAGACAGACCTTCTCTGAGGCACAGCACAAAGGGAAGACCTAACTCTAAGGGTGGAGCAAACACTGGGGGGGGGGGGGGATTACAAGCAAACCATCCCCTTGCTGACACACAAGGAGTCAATAAAGGAATTTGATTCCTGTGGTACATTGAGAGTAAGCACTGCAGCTGAGGAAGGTAATGTCAAACTCATTCCAACTCCTAACTCAAATTCACATGCTAAAAGTCTAGCAGAAGGACAGGTATATGCATTTCCAGGCATAAAAATCTATTTGCCTCATCGCTACCTGAACAAGGTGTCTGGCTTTCGACAAAAGATTATGAGGCATATGAAAAGGTGAGAAAAAACAACACACTGTCAAAAAATAAGGGAATTGACAGAACCAGACTCAGATATGACAGAGACGTCAGAACTACCTGACAGGGAATTTTAAATAACTATGAGTATTATGATAAAGCTCTAGTGGAGAAGGGGGACAACATACAATATTGGCTGAGTAATTTCAGCAAAGAGGTAGAAGCTGTAAGAAAGAATCAAGCTGAAATGGAAGGAATGAAAACTACTGTGACAGCGAAGAATGCCTTCAGTGGCCCTCAGTAGACTTAACAAACAGTGAACTTGAGAATTGGTCACTAGACATGACTTAAAGTTGAAACACAGAGGGGAAAAAAATTTAAATCTCCTAGGTATTTACCCTAGAGAATTGAAAACTTGTGTTCACACAAAAGCCTATACATGAATGATTCCCATAGCTCTATTCATAATCACCCCACTGGAAATAACCCGAATATTTTTTAATCAGTGAAGAGATGACAAAGCATGGCACATCCACACAGTGGAATACTATTCTGTGATAAAAAGGAACGAACCGTTGATACATCCAACAAAATCATGGACTTTAAGTGTATTTTGCCAAGTGGAAGCAACCAGACCCAAAAGGCCAGTTTTATATGATTCTCTTCATATAACTTTCTGAAAAAGGCTAAAATAGAGACAGAAAAAAGATTGCCAGGAATTGGAAGAGGGGTTACCTACAAAAGGGCAATGTAAAGAACTTAGGTGATGATAAAAGTACTCTGTATCATGTCTGATGGTGAATATGTGGGTTTAAGCATTTGTCAAAACCCAAAGAATTATACCCCCAAATGAGTTAGTTTTACTCAATGTAAAGTGAAAAAAATATAATAGGATGTGGGGGTATCCCAAAATGGAATACAGGCTCTAACAAATATTACTAACCTAACCTATGAATAACATTACCACACTAACACAGGTGGAGAAGAAAAGAACTAACCTAAGAAACTTTAGAAAGCAATGTTTTGATCAAATACTATTAAGAGGAAAGACAAAAATTATCATAAAAGTATACTATATTCTAGTTAGTGAATGTGTTTCTTACAGAGATATGAGTTAGCAATTCTGAAACTACCAGTGTATTCTAAGATTGAACAACAACAAAAAAGAAATACATGGTAAACTCTGAGAGCCAAGGTTCTGTCAGAGAAAGATTAAACCCTGTAGTATTGAATTGAAATTAGAATGGAGCTATGAACTCATAGGTTTGTGTGTGTGTGTGTGTGTGTGTGTGTGTATTATATACTATACATGTAGCTTTTGGTATATATAGTTTTTAGAGTATTTATATATACACTATATATAGTTACTAGTATGTTATTATTAGTATAGTTTTATTATTATTAGTATAGTTAGTATAGTTATATATATATATATATATATATATATATATATATATAGACACACACACACACTATTTGTGTACCAACAAAGATGTGGAAATAAATATAAATGTGTGTATATGCATGGGGCTAATATTATATATTATACATACATGTATATGTATATACACGTATTATCTTTTTTTTGTTGATTCAAATTCATGCATCTTCTTTAAACCAGGTCAATGCCACCTCCTCCATGAAGCTTTCCAGTTTTCCCTTTGCAGATTCCCATTTCCATTTATAATTCTCTTACAGTACTTACAGTATAAGTCTTACATTTGTGTAGCTATCCTACATGTCCTTCCAGATAGCAAACTCTTAAGAGTCTTGTTTGTCTTTTACCTTTTCAACACCTCCATCAGCTTCTAAATAACACAGGTGCTCAGTAAATTTACCGAATGGGATTTAATGTTGGTGATATCTAGACACAAATCTGAATGTCTAAGAATCAACATGCCCTTGAGGCAATTAGTTCTGCTCAAGCTGGACTCCTCAAAGCCTTCAAGAGCCAAGATACTCTTTAGGGTTTGTCCTGAGCCCTCCACTCTTCCTTTGCATTCTCTTCAATATTACCTAGTCCTTATGCTATGAAAACTAAATGCTGCTGATCCCTGAATGTATATACATCTAGCCTTATCTTCTCCTCAGAGAAAATCTGGCATCTTCCTGTTCCCCCTTTCCCAGACCTGTCTCCCCACTTGTCTCCAAATCCTCAGTCATGTGTCAGCTCTCTTCCAATTCTCCCCCAGTTAGCCCCTGCCTGTCTATCACAGCCACAGTCTAAGCCATTATCATTGCTCCCAAAACTTCTGAAAGCTTCCAGGCTGGTCAGCGTGTTTTACACTCTTCATTTAATTTTAGCTGGTTCTTCATAAAGCAGTTAGAATTTTTAAAAATCTAAATCGTATCACGCATCTGTTTAAATTTTTTAAAATTCTTCAGTAGCTTCCCACTGCACTTAAAATCAAGTCACTTTATTTTTTTTTTCTGTCCTCAAAGCTCTACACACAACTACACTTCCAGACATGAGCCTCTTGTCAGTTGCTCAAACTCAGCCATCACTTCCTTCTTTAGAGATTTTGTAACCGAAGTTTACTTCTGCTACAGCAGTTTCTCAAATTATCTGCAGTAAAGGATCAGATCTTTTCTTCAATCTATCACGGAATTATACTTTCTAAAATAGCATAAAAATTAACAACTAGAAAAAATGTTTAAAGAGATATGTTTTATTTTTAGATTTAACAGACATAAAGGTGGTCTATCAAATTACTATAAATGTTTCGAATGCTTATTCTCAATTTCTGAACAGATTTTACTAGGGTTCCAGAGAAATTTGCTGACGGGGATGATCCATAGGCTATTTAGTGGCCCTGTGGTGGCATACTCTGCATTATGACTGATTCCACCTGCTCTTTAAGGTCTCAGCCAGAATGTCACTTCCTCTGCATCTGCACCAAACATACCAGCTAATTCGGTCTATCACCCTTTGTATTATTTTCTATTACTGCATCCTATTTGTTTCGTTCATAACCCTGACCTAAATTACATATACATGCGCACGCACACACGCACACATACACACACGATTTCTCTGCTTACTTTATTCCCTGCATCTCTCTCCTAAACTCCAGGTGGCAGAGACTGTGACAATTTTTGCCACTAATGCATAGCAATTACAAAGTCAAAAATGTCAAATTCGATTAAGACTGATACATTTCTCAGAGACCGTCGTGTACTAAATGAAGTATGCAATTCCAAGGGTGAGTATAAAGTGCAGAGTTTCTCAAACTCATGGGACCAATAGATCTTTCTTCGGGATGTATTCTGTAGAATACATTGTAGAAAACACTGATCTAAAGAAATAACTGGAAATTTTGTACATGCCAAAACTACTTTTACCAGGTTATAAAGTTTGTTGCATTAATATTTAAATTTAAGCTGCTATTATTTCATGCGTGGGAGAGTAGAAGATTGGAATTATGCCAAAGATTTGGTGGAATTAGGGGTGTGTGACACTCATTTCCCCATCTTTGTTAGTTTCTTTTCTATCTTCTTACATTCTAGGCCTGAAACACTGAAAATTAAATTTCCCTGATTTCTTAGCCAGATGACTTCTGGATCACTTCTTCCAAAAAGAGGCACTAGCAGAAGATCGGAAAGCTGAAGGAAAAGGGAAATTTTATTTTTATTTTTCTAAACAAATTCTGTTTTTGACAGCAGTGGATGGTCTCAGGCTTCAATGGCCTTTTGGCCTTGTGGACTGGGGCTGATGGCACTGTTCACAGTTAAAGCAGCACAAAAGCAGCCATGAAGCCAGCTGGCTGTGCCCTACATGGCCTTCAGCAGCTGCAGCAGCAATGACAATGGATTTGCCAGTGGTGTGGCTTCTGTCCTCCAGCAGCGCCCACTGTGAGAATCATCCTGGGTCTGGCAACACTGTGTCTTTCCTTGTGTTCCTCCAGCCAGGGCTGGTGGTGACTTCTTACAATCACTAACTCTTGGTTACCCCATCTTCTGCCTTTTGCTCCCTCAGGTTTTCCTACACCATTGAAACCAATGCCTTGTATAAAGCCCCTCTGTTTGAAGAACCTGGAGTGGTTTCTGTTTTCCTGACTAGACACTGATTAATATGGGGTCAGGATGGTACAAGGTGATTCTATCTTCCAAACAGATTACATGAGGGTAGAAAAATGTCATCTGTTCTGTCAGATGTCATTATGAGTCAGGAATTAGGCATTAAGAGAAACACCCAAGTAAAACAGAATAATGAATCATGGGAACACAAGCAAGAGTGAAAACCCAAGCCCATGATTTTTAATCCAGTCTATCACAGGCTGACTTCTGCAAGTCCTTTCACCATTCTGAGCCTTACTGTCCTCGTTTCCTTCCTCCCTGATTGTTTCCAACATCAAGGGGTGCACAGAGGTTTGTAGCCCCCTATGACCTCTATCGAGTCATCCAGAGTCACTCCCAAATAAGCAATCTAAGTAAATGCCATGTGTTTGCTCTACCAACACAGCTTCAGGACAGGTATTCTAGTTTCCAACACCCCCCCCCCCAACTAGACTATGACCCAAAACCCTAGGTAGAAAATCTGGAGTCGCCATTATTCAACACTTTTTCAGTACTTCTCCTATGAGGCACTAGGCAGGGAAAAATAAAACTCACAGAATGATGTGTGGGAGACAACAATGTATACAAACAAATAACAGTAAAGCTTTGAGTGAAACAAAGGCTGTTATAGAGGTACAAATTAAGGTAATAAGTACTGGGAGAGGGAAGAATGAATTCTGTGGAGATCCTTCTAAAGTCTTTAAAGAAATCCATTGTGTGTGGTGGAGCATAGGGCTCTGGAGGCTGAGTGAAAAGAGCTGAGAACAGGGAGGTGGAGTGGGGTCAGAGTGAGTGGGCCCTTCAGGGGCCACACCCACGTTATTACCCATGTGGCACTAGGAACTCATATGAGGCTTTTATTTATTTTTTTAATGTTTATTTATTTATTTTTGAAAGAGCATGAGTGAGCAGGGGAGGGGCAGAGAGAGGGAGATGGAAAATCCCAAGCAGACTCCAAGCTGTCAGTGCAGAACCCGATGTGGGGCTTTGAACTCACAAACCATGAGATCGTGACCTGAGCCAAAACCAAGAGTTGGATGCTTAACCAACTGACACATCCAGGTGCCTCATGAGGCTTTTTTAAAAAATTTTTTAAATGCTTATTTATGATTTTGAGAGAGAGAGAGACAGAGACAGAGACAGAGCATGAGTGGGGGAGGGGCAGAGAGCAAGGGAGACACAGAATCCAAAGAAGGCTCCAGGCTCTGAGCTGTCAGCACAGAGCTGGACGCTGGGCTCAAACCCATGAACTGGGAGATCATGACCTGAGCCGAAGTCAGAGGCTTAACTGACTGAATGACCCAGGTACCCCTCCCATGAGGCTTTTAACCTGAAAAAGGGAAGTGAAAATGTTTTAAAACTTGAAATATATAAATATAGGAAATGGTTGTTGAGGAATGATGTTACTTGAAGAAGATAATATTGAGCATTTCATATTATTTTTATACATCTGTTACACTCAGGGTGTATGTATAGTATCCCATCAGCAGGAGGATATGCTTAAGATATAATTAGCAAAGGGAATTGTCTTAATAAATTATCATAATAATGACACAGCCAGGGCAACTGAAACATTGGTTGAAAAGAAATCATTATGTTGAAAGACTAAAAATGCAGTTGCAAGGAAGAATTTAATATCTTTCTTAACAATCTAGAATGAAAGGAATATTTTTTTAAGTTTCCAGATATTACTGATTTGGAAGGACAATGAGAAATAATAATAGTTTATGGATATTAAGAAGCTGGAACTGTGATTCAATATTGCATAATAAGAAGCAAATTATAGAAATTTATTCTGAACTCATTTAATTCCTGCATATTCAATGATCAGTGAAGAAACAGTAATGGCACAAAGATTTTTGAGTGCCATTACATGGGAAATTAGTTATGACTCTTCAAAGTAAAATGATAAAAACACCGATAAAGTCAGCACTATTCTGAGCTATATATAAATGAGGAACTCTAATCCAGGTGAGGAAATTTGAAACCCTCTCAAACAGCCTTAGGATAAATTGAGCCCAAAATATCTCATTTAACTTTGATTAGCACTATATTAAAAAGATGGAGACAAATTGAATGGAGAACTAAGAAAAGCAGCTTAGTATTGAGGAAATTGATTTATGAAAAACATTACAGGAACAAAATATGTGCAACTTTGCAAAGAGATGACTAAGGAGTGATGACAGTCTATAAATATTTGAAAGGTATAAACATCCAGTAGGGGAGGAATTATTTAGCATGTTATAAAGAGCTATAATTACAGTTTATGGGATGAAATTAGACAACCAAGATGTAAAGCATTCAAAACCACTCTTCTTGGGTTACTGGAGACTTGTATTTGAAAAGATAAATAGTGTCATTTTGGGATATCTGAATGCTCTTATCTGTTTTTCTTTAATTTCTATTTGTAAAAAACATAATCGATGTAGTGAAGAGAGATAGGCATAAATCTCTTAAGGGTAAGTACAACAAACACTTGATTATTTTATTTATTTTGCACACTCCCTTGTCCTAAAAGAATCTCAGGTGGCTCGCTCAATTGTTTGGCAATAGAATACAGAAGAAATAAACAAAATCCACAAGTACTCCCCCAATCAAATGTTAATCTTGTCCACTGGACCTACTTACTAGTAGGGAGCAAAACTCACTAATTGGAATTTTGCCCAAACATTACTAAAGGACTGTAATCATTGATCTAGAGTAATTGGAGTTATGTACCTAATTGAAATAAAGACAAATATTGACTGCTTTACGTTGAAAAGACTCAAGACTTTATTTGGACTTGACACTAATTACTGCCTCTTTCTTGAATTGTTTCTTTCCCTGTGAAAGTCTAAAATATGCTGCCACAATCCTTTTCCTGTGCCCGTGTACCATATCTCACACTGAATGTCCTGCTGCTCCTTCGAACTCAATAGACTCCAAATCAAATCCATTTGACAAACAAAATAAAATTTGCTGCTCAATGTATTTGCCAGGCCTTGTGCTGGGAGCTAGAGATAAAACCATGATTATAAAAGAATCCCTACAGGGAGGAGCTCCTAGATCTTATCTCCCCACCATCAGCCATTTCCCAGGTTTTAAACTACATAATTCTGTTATGAACACTATCTAAGCCTGCGTTCCCAAGAATACAAGATTCACTGAGATTCTGGTGTTCATGATTTATTGAGAGAGCACTCTCAGGATAAAAGGAGCCAAGCAAGTGACCTATGGAGGAGAAGGAAACTAAATAAGGCAGTGGTCCCAACTGGAATCCAGCCTCAGCCTGATCTGTGGGGAACTGTGAAGCATAAATTGTACCACTGAGCTGATTCCACCATGAAGCAAGAAGGATTGTCTTTTGTACATCCTTGTCAATGAATCACCGACTGTGTGCTGTTTCCCCCAGAGAGTGCCATGTGTAACCTCTCAGTGTTTGTGCTCTCATTCCTTCAGTAGATGGCAATTTTCTGGAGGAGGGGGCAACTACAAGTCATTACCAGCCAACTCTCAAAGCAGCTGCAGGATATATGCACCATCTGGTAAAAAGCATCTGGCCACCAACCATGCTTATCATAAACATCATCACTCTGCTGACCACTCTGGGTCAAAACTCCTCAAGCCGTACTGCATTGGTCACTAAATCTTGAACATTCTTCCTTTACATTTTCTTTCTTGTGTTCTTTCCTTGTTTTTTTCCCAGCCACCACTTGGAGCAGATCCAAGTTCTTACTGACTCACACTTAGTCTACCATCATATTTTCCTAACTAGTCTCAAGATTTCCAGAGGCAAAAAAGGCACTACAAGTAGGCAAAGTGACTGGGTGTCCTGGAAAGTGCAGGCTCATTAAAGTGCAGCTACGACCCAGTTTCGGATGTGGGAAACTGTACCCAGGGCTACAGATCTTCTGATATTTTAAGAGAACTTATAAATCCACATTTTTAGGTGAATTCTTCTAAATTTTATATCTGGTAACTAATTCTAGGGTTTTTTTAAAGTTCTATGTGAGGTAAAAGGAAAAAAAAAACCAAATCTGCAGGTCAAATAGATGCACCACAGCCATTTTGCAAAATCTAGCCAGAAGTATAAAAGGGGATGACATTTAAATAAATAACTATTGCTCAAAGTGAGGGGAAATGAAAGTCTCAAAGGAGACCCAAGTAATGTGCTGTGGGGATTTCAGAGGAAAAAGAAGGAAACAGACCCTGAACCCTCATGAATAAGGATGTTGTTTTCATTAGGATTTCCATCTCTGATTTCTAGCACAGTGCATGGCACATAAAAATCCTAAACAAATGTTCAAATAAATAAATGAACAAAGGAATGTGCATCTCTGTATGTCCTTGAGAGTGCAAAGGAGTGATGATGCAGTCCAAACCAAGCAATCATTCTAGTATGAAGCACAAAGCTAAAGCTGTCACATACTCTCCCCTGGGATTTCTGTCAGCCAGGGTCACTCAGACACAGTCCCCACTTTCCTTCTCTTCTCAGCCTCCTCTGGCACAAAAAGCATGTGTCAGTGTATTGCTAAGTGATACTTCTGAGCTTGCAGGCAACAGCAGCAAAGAGAAGAGGCTGAAACTAGTCTCTAATAATAGACCTTGGTCAGGTCTATTTTATGGGGTATATAGCAACAGTGCCCAAACACTTCGCATCTCAGTCTCCTTCAGAAATGCCTCGTATCTCCCAACATACCCTAATATGGGGAGCTCTTTGTCTTCATGCCACAGAATCCCGACTGCTAGACCTTCTGAGCGGACCTGAGTCAAAAGCAGCTCTTTCAGTCATTGCAAAATGATTGTGCCATTGGACTGGATTTCCCCATCACCTGGCAGGGCTCTCTTCCTGAGCCAGTACCATCACTGAAGTCCCACAGATGCCTGATGAAGGAAGGGACTTGAGCTGCCAAAATGCCATTCCAGAAAAGCTGAGCAGAGCTGAGGCCAGGGAAACACAATGCCCAGTTGGCTGCCTTCAGGAATATCAAGCCCTTTTCCAGAACGGTCCACATTTGCATGCATCTTTCCCATCACAGTGGAACAGTTCCATAGAAATTTACAATCAGATGTTTCCTGCCCTAACTGGCACCTAACTGGGCTGGGCCTATCTCTCTAGGATGCTTCTCGATTGTCTGCTAAGACTGAGCTTAAGTAGCAGAGAAACCCTACATTCTGGAATTTTTCCGTTGCCCCTGAAAGCATTCAGAGCTTTCCTCCAGCCCAAGTTAGGTTAATAAGTCCTAAATGTAAACATTATTTGTGTTAGACTCATTATTCAAATTGCATCTTATAACCCTCTTGTTTCCTGCTTTCCATTTAAAAAAAAGTTTATTTCAGTACATAATTGAAGTTGTTTTCACTATTTGCAGAATTAGCTTTTGACAATTAACCTTTTGCTAATTGGCCTGCCCCTGCCTTCCCCCATTTGTGCTCCCAGAAAGTATCTATTTGCCTCTTACACCCACCTGGCAAAACCCCATTCTTGAATGGACTCAGCTCTCCACCTGCCTTGCCTCACCCTAGACTGCTGAGTGCTGAAGAAAAAGTCACGCAAGAAAGCAAGCCCTAATCTGCTTGTTTGTTCTCTTTCAGCAGACCTGGGCAGGCCTCTTCCTTCATAGAGGAATCAGAAGCTGTCAGACAGGAACTTCCCCAAATTCCTGCTGCTGCACATCTAACTGTAATTACATCAGCCGATCCCTCCATCCTCCTGCTGCAAAGGAGGAAGTGCCCTTTCCTGTGGACTTTGTTCTCTGGTCTCTGGAGTCCATCAGCCCACATCCTTCCGGCTTCACCCCTCCCTCTCCACCACCACCTTCCTATCGGCATTTGAAAGTGTCCATCTCCCTCTATATCTGACAACTCCAAAATGGTCCTATAATCCAGTGTCACTGAATGCTACCCTTTTACTTTCCTTCACCCCCAAACTTCAGCATCACCCAAATCTGCTGCACCTGTGCCTCACTTTCTTAGTCAACACACTGTTTCCCCGCTAGAGCTCCCATTATTCTTCACCCTGCGGCCAAATCCAAAGGACACACCCAGTCCTTATCTTGCTGGACCTCAGCAGCATTTGTTACAGTTGAGTTCCTCCTCTCCCCAAGGCTTCCTTTCCTTCACCTTCTTCCTTTGCTCTTCTGCTTCCCTTTTTGTGCCTTCACAGTGTCCTTACTGTGCTACCTGTGTTTTTTTTAATGTTTATTTATTTTTGAGGGGTGGGTGGGGCAGAGAGAGAGGAGGACAGAGGATTGAAGCAGGCTTTGTGCTGACAGCAGACAGCCCAATGCTAGACTCCAGCTCACGAATTGTGAGATCATGACCTAAGCCGAAGTCAGACACTTAACTGACTGAGCCACCCAGGAGCCCCTTTTTAACTTTTGATATTCTTTAGGATTCTATCCTAGGTTTTGCTCTTCACTTTTCATTGCACTCTAATCCCAAAGTCATCTGACTCTTGCGGCTGAATTTTCCATACACCTTCAAGAGTATTTCTTATTTCCCCATTCTGTGAGATAAGAATATGAACACTCCTACCATCCCTCTCCTTCTACCTCCTGTCTTCTATCAACTACACTCAGAGTTTATCATTACATTTTATCCGTTCCACTGTAACCAAACCTCTCTTGCCTTATATATACATTCATGCTAAAACATGGAAGCCAACAAACAGCATTCTATTATTGCTACTCTGTAAACATCCCCCACTGTGAAGGAAATTACAATGTTGCCAAATAGTGGGCTGGAATTACACTTCCTTCCCTGATTTCCTGACCGGTATGCCACTGCTGGACAATTCCAAGCATCAAGGTCAAATGGATTAATTTTTCTTATACTCCCCAATTACTTAAAATTATGTAATCATCATAATCTCCCTCATTTTTAGGTCATGACTTTCTTAGGTATTTTGCCTAGAATTTCAAATTGCTTTCTTGATTTCTTGTGGCATTTGCCTTGACCAGCTTCTTCACATTTTCAGACTTTACATCATACTAGCCCGTGCGGCTCCCTTTCCCCCCCCAGACTTCCGTTCTCCTATTCCAGTCTGGCTGGTTTTGTTTTTAGCGGTCTGCTTATCTGTTATCCTAGAATTCTTTTTTGCCCTTCCAACTTGAAATCACTGTCCTCTCAGTCTGTCTTCCTTTTTCTTGAATATACCTGTTTTCCTGGAATACATTCTTTTTTTTTTTTTTTTTTTTTTTTTTTCAAAGTTTATTTATTTTTGGGACAGAGAGAGACAGAGCATGAACGGGGGAGGGGCAGAGAGAGAGAGAGGGAGACACAGAATCGGAAACAGGCTCCAGGCTCTGAGCCATCAGCCCAGAGCCCGACGCGGGGCTCGAACTCACGGACCGCAAGATCGTGACCTGGCTGAAGTCGGACGCTTAACCGACTGCGCCACCCAGGCGCCCCTTCCTGGAATACATTCTTGAGTAACTTCTTTTAAAAAGATGTGTATGGGGGCGCCTGGGTGGCGCAGTCGGTTAAGCGTCCGACTTCAGCCAGGTCACGATCTTGCGGTCCGTGAGTTCGAGCCCCGCGTCGGGCTCTGGGCTGATGGCTCAGAGCCTGGAGCCTGTTTCCGATTCTGTGTCTCCCTCTCTCTCTCTCTGCCCCTCCCCCGTTCATGCTCTGTCTCTCTCTGTCCCAAAAATAAATAAACTTTGAAAAAAAATTTAAAAAAAAAAAAAAAAGATGTGTATGGGGTAAATTATCTAATTCTTTGCACGTCTGAATTGTTTCTTTGTTTTGTTTCGCTTTCACCCTGGCTGGGGGTTTGGCTGATTGTAATCTTTGAAGGCATTTCTCCCCTGTTTCTAGCCTCTAGGGGTGCTATGCCAGATTGACTCTTGTTCCTTTGTAAATGATGTATTATTTTTTTTTCCATTGAAGCTTTTATAATCTTTTGTTTATTTATTGCTTTGAAATGTCATGCTGATATGTCTAAGAAATGGTCTTTTTTCATTCGTTGTCTGGGTACATGGTGAGCCTTCCTGGAAATCTATGGATTTGCAGCCCACATATGTATAGTTGCTGCCCTACGTCTGGCCTCAGTGGTTGGCTCCTGCACCACCTTTGGGCAAGAGCCCATTCCCCACAAATGGCCAGGCCCCTGGGGCAAGGCCCACTGCACTGTGACTCTGAATGGGGCAGGGGGAGCCAATGCTTCCCAGAGCACTGGGGTTTGGCTGATAGGTAGCGTGAGCCAGATGCCTTACAGAGGAGCTCAGGTGCCTCTGGCACCCAGCACTCAGATGTTTCTCATCCCAGGACTCCCCAGCCTACCTCAGAAGAACTCCCGAGATCCCACGAGATGCAGCTTCTTCTGGGAAGAGTGGTCATGGCTGTAACATCTCAGGACCGATTCTGCCCTTCTCGAAGACTATATTGTGTTGGACTGGATTTTCTAGAAGACAGCACCTGAGGTAAAATCTTACTACTGGGGAGTGCAGTACCAGAGAACCAGGAGTGAGAGCAACAGGTGTGAGGCAAGAGAGGAAAGAGTATTACCGAGAAGGCCACAGCTTCATGAAAGCCGAGTGCTGGGTCCTAGGTCCCACAGCATAGCTTCAGAAAAGAAACTGAAAGGTATGCATCTCCACACAGTCCCTCTGAAGGGAAAGAGTGTTTGCCCAGTCCCCTCTCCTTTTGGTCAAGGACTGTTCCGTGGGGTAACCCCTCAATAATTGCAGGTTGTATAGTTGTTGGTGTCAAGAAGTTCCTCAGCAACAACAAGGAATCCCCAGAGTAGGAGGCAAAAGGTGCTGCAGGGGAGCAGGCAAGGTGCTGTCAGGTTGTGTTCTTAGGTGACCTCAGGGACCAGAGGTAGCTGTCACTGCAGGCCCTTTGCAGCAGCAGCAACCTGACTCCCTAACCATGGGAACGGCTCTAGTAACTGCTAGATTCAGTCACCGCAGATGACTGAATGAGTAAATGGAATCCCCTGGAACTACTCACTATCTTGGTAGCTCTGGGAAATAGTTTTCTGGTCCTTATATTGTTTTATTGAACTTATTCGCATTTTTTTTTACATGCACAAGATTGTTCTGTTTATTGTTTTCTGTTGTATGTCTTCTTATCTGATGTTATTTATTTATTTATTTATTTATTTATTTATTTATTATTTATTATTTATTTATTTTAATTTACATCCAAGTTAGCATATCGTGCAACAATGATTTTAGGAGTAGATTCCTTAGTGCCCCTTACCCATTTAGTCCATCCCCCCTCCCACAACCCCTCCAGCAACCCTCTGTTTGTTCTCCATATTTAAGAGTCTCTTATGTTTTGTCCCCCTCCCTGTTTTTATATTATTTTTGCTTCCCTTCCCTTACGTTCATCTGTTTTGTATCTTAAAGTCCTCATATGAGTCAAGTCATATGATACTTGTCTTTCTCTGACTAATTTCGCTTAGCATCATACCCTCCAGTGCCATCCATGCTGTTGCAAATGGCAAGATTTCATTATTTTTGATTGCTGAGTAATACTCCATTGTATATATATACCACATCTTCTTTATCCATTCATCCATTGATGGGCATTTGGGCTCTTTCCATACTTTGGCTATTGTGAATAGTACTGCTATAAACATTGGGGTGCATGTGGCCCTTTGAAACAGCACACCTGTGTCCCTTGGATAAATGCCTAGTAGTGCAATTGCTGGGTTGTAGGGTAGTTCTATTTTATTTTTTTGAGGCACGTCCATACTGTTTTCCAGAGTGGCTGCACCAGCTTGCATTGCCACCAACAATGCAAAAGAGATCTTCTTTCTCCGCATCCTGGCCAACATCTGTTGTTGCCTGAGTTGTTAATGTCAGCCATTCTGACAGGTGTGAGGTCATACCTCATTGTGGTTTTGATTTGTATTTCCCTAATGATGAGTGATGTTGAGCATTTTTTCATGTGTCGGTTGGCCATCTGGACATCTTCTTTGGAGAAGTGTCTATTCATGTCTTTTGCCCATTTCTTCACTGGATTACTTGTTTTTGGGTGTTGAGTTTGATAAGTTCTTTATAGATTTTGTATACTAACCCTTTAGCTGATATATTGTTTGCAAATATCTTGTCCCATTCTGCCAGTTGCCTTTTAGTTTTGCTGATTGTTTCCTTCACTCGTACAGAAGATTTTTTATTTTGATGAGGTCCCAATTGTTCATTTTTTGCTTTTGTTTCCCTTGCCTCCGAAGACGTGTTGAGTAAGAAGTTGCTGCAGCCAAGATCAAAGGGGTTTTTGCCTGCTCTCTCCTCGAGGATTTTGATGGCTTCCTGTCTTACACTGAGGTCTTTCATCCATTTTGAGTTTATTTTTGTGTATGATGTAAGAAAGTGGTCGAGGTTCATTTTTCTTCATGTCATTGTCCAGTTTTCCCAGCACCACTTGCTGAAGAGACTGTCTTTATTCCATTGGATATTCTTTCCTGCTTTGTCAAAGATAAGTTGGCCATATATTTGTGGGTCCAGTTCTCGGTTCTCTATTTCGTTCCATTGATCTGAGTGTCTGTTTTTGTGCCAGAACTTATTCGCATTTTTAACACTTAGGAGCTCTTTCTGGGTCTCTGTTTATTCCTTTCTCACAGTATCCTGTGCCCAGTGGGGAATAGGCAGAAGTGTCCCAGAACTTGGTCCTATATATCTGGTCCATTCTTTCCAAACTTTGATAAATTTGTAAAGCCTGGAGGGATATCTACTAGCATGTTTTCACTATTAATTTTTCCAGTCTTCTTGGTTTTCTGCCCTCTCCTCTTCCTTTGCCTATCTAGATCTTTCTTTCTTTCTTTCTCTTTCTTTCTTTCTTTCTTTTTTGTATTTGAGAGAAAGAGAGAGAGCGCGTGAGTGGGGAGAGGGACCAAGGGAGAGGGAGAGAGAATCCAAAGCAGGCTTCACACTCAGTGCAGAGCCTGACATGGGGCTCGATCCTACAACCCTGAGATCATGAACTGAACCTAAATCAAGAGTGGAACACTCAACTGACTGAGTTACCCAGGCGCCCTGCCTATCTAGAAATTTTTATTCAAGTGTATGTAAATCTCTTTCTTGAAACCTGGCAGCAGTTTTCCTTTTTTCTGCCTTTGCCCATATCTCCTTTTCAAGCCTCAAAAGTCTTCCTATTTTTTCTTCTCCTGGGTGTAACTTTCTACTAGTAACTTTAGTTTAAATAAGCATCCATGCTCTTTCTGCTACATTTTTCTCATTCTCTTAACTTCTTTTAAACAAGAAAAATGTATTTCATTGACATTTATATACTTTCCTGTTCCTGTTTTTTGCAAGCTTCAACTGGAAATTTGTTTCTTCTTTGTTCCCCTTTTTACTTTCATCATCTTCTTGTTTATCACGAACAAGCAGAAGTATATCATCTGTCTTTAATTTGGAAACTCCCTACCTTTTTGCAGTTTTCCAGTTTGTTTTCCAGTTCTTTTTTTTTTTTTAAGTTTATTTATTTTGAGAGACAGAGAGAGTGAGCCGGGGAGGGGTAGAGAGAGAGGGAGAGAGAGAATGCCAAGCAGGCTCTGTGCTGTAAGCCCAAAGCCTGACATGGGGCTGGAGCCCACAAATCATGAGATCATGACCTGAGCTGAAATCAAGAATTGGACGCTTAACCAACTGAGCTACCCAGGCACCCCTTAGTTTTACAGTTCTTAACAGACTTTATTTCTCTTTCTTCTAGAAACAGAATTTTTCTATAATTTTCTTCTGCTATTACACTTCATACTATGTTCTTCCAGGGTAGTGTTCTAAGAACTTCTCCCAGGGGAGTCTGGGTGGCTCAGTCAATTAAGCATCTGACTTCAGCTCAGGTCATGATCTCATATCTCATGAGTTCAAGCCCCGCATCGGGCTCTGTGCTGATAGCTCAGAGCCTGGAGACTGCTTCAGATTCTCTCTCTCTCTCTCTCTCTCTCTCTCTCTCCCCCTCCCCTGCTCATGTGCTATCTCTCTCTCTCTCTCTCTCTCAAATAAAAACATTTAAAAAATTTTAAAAAAAAGGAACTTCTCCCTTTAATGTTGGCTTCTGTTTATGTTTGTTTCTCACTTTTACAAAGTTCTGGTAATCATAATTGTCCAGTGCCCATGTCATCCTCCGGTTTGCTGAAAGAATTTTTCAGAATCTGCACTTCTCTTGAAAGCGTGTGATGGTACTTTGTCTACAGGAACTTTTCTGGACGTGGCTGTGAAAACTCTGTGTTTCTGAGTGATCCAAAGCCTGTGTGTCAGTTTTTCTGGATATGGCACTCAAGTCATTGGTTGTTCTCTCTTCTTTAATAAGCTCTTCATATATCAACCTCTGCTCTTATTTAAGAGTGTTCATTGAATTTTCAATGGTTTCCATTATTTCTCTGAGCTTTCAATAAAATTACGTGTAATTTTCACTTCTTTTCACTAATGCTGGAGTCTCTTTACATTATTATGCATTTTGGCCAATTGTTGCTAGATTTTTGCTCTTCCTAGTTTCCTGCCAATAATTTATATTCCAATTCTTCCACTACAATATGCTCAATAATAGTCTCTTTTTTTTTTGGTTGTAGAAAAGACTATCTTTTTCTGCTAATAATTTGATTTAAAAAAATTTTCTGCTTTAAGCATTATCTTAGCTTTCTCATTCCCAGTAGCTTTCAGCTTTCTGTTTTGAAGCTGAGATGATTGAATTCCATTCTGAATTCTTTTCTCTTAGACATGCTGGAGCCACTCTAGCCAGGTGGGCCTAGGGGTTCGCACAGGGGACACTTCATAGAAGGAACAGACTGTTCCCTGCATGTGTGTAGCCAGGCCTGTGGCTGCACCGTACCTTAATTTCTTCTTCCATAAAATGAGGTAATACAGTATCTACCTCTTAAGGCTGTTAGAATGGAGAACTTAGTATACGTAAATTCAAGATAGTTTATACCTCAGATTATTATTAATTCCTCAAGTCAGTGTTTTGTATGTTGGCCTTGCTCGTTCTCTTTAATGCTGGTGGTATTCCTCACATGTCTCCTTATCCTAGGATGTCTAGTCATGCTTTAAAAAGGTTTGGATCACTAGAATTTCTTCTGCTATTGTTTGAATAGGATGATTTTCCTCATGGTGTCACTAATAGGAAGAGATTTGATGGAGAATTCTATGCATATTCGTGGCCCAGGCACATTCCTCTATAAGCCTTCATGTTAGTTGGTGGTGAGTAGGAGCTAAATGTCAGTCTGTAGATCCCCAAATTTGGTTGGCTTTCATACATATCCTATCTTTGTATAGACTTCCAGTTAATATGGCATTAAAAGGGACTGGTGATGATATCCTAGAGTGGTGGATATTATGAAATAAATGTATAAAATACAAATAAAATGTTTATAAGAAGTTCTGTGCTTGATAAAAGAGAAGAATCCATGGCTTAATTATAAGTGCAATGCTTTTATCACTTCAAAATGATGTCCTAAGTTCCTTTTTTTTTTACTTGAAAGTGACATGCAGTTTACTCTCTAGAATTGAGGGTAATTATAGAATCACTGTAATTTTTGTTTTTTTGTAGAATTTTCTGTAGAATGCCAGAATTGCTTGTGATTTAGTGTAAATTCTTTAATTTTGTTGATTCAAAAATAGGACAATAACTTCAAAATATTACCCCCCCACCAACAAGGTAATGGTGTGTATCTGGGACACCTGCAAACTCTTGAACCCAGGAGAGGAAAATGAGGAACAAAGGAGGAAATATTCTTCAGTAAAAAAGCTCTATGAGCCACTAGTGGAGTGAGTTGTCTGAGGTTGTGGTCAATACTCTGACTGTTTCTCTGCTGAATTAGATTTCATAACTTCCTATGATGTCATCTGTTCTTTTCTCTCTGGCTTGAATTAGGACCTCCCTTACAGCTCCCAAGTCAGTTTCCTTTAGACCAATTTATAATCAAGTATTTCTACTAAAGTTTTGTGAATAAAGCACTGAATGAGAAGGCAGGATAAATAGATTTCTTAGGCCCATTTTCCTTCTTGCTATCTGACTTTAGAAACCAGTGTTCAATGGACCCTGTATTTCTAAACAATTCCCATTCCTGGAAGGTAGAAAGAGCTTCCTTAAATAGTAATGAGTTCTTTGTCTTTGAAAGTATTCCAGAAGACACTTGAAAACCACTTCTTAAGACTCTTGTGGAATGTTTATGTAATAAGATTGGATTCAATGGCCCTAAAAAGTCTCTCTGAACCCTGAGACTCAATGACTTTCTGCTTTAGTTCTATGGAAAAGAGGCAGGTAGGAAATAAGGAAGAGAACTAGCTTATTTATTCAGACTTCCGTGGATTTCAGCCTTGGTTTCTAGAGTTGCTCCAGTCTTCCTAAGGTTGTTCTTTACCTGTCTATTCTGACTCCATATGTAGATACACAGTTTTTTTTACTATCTTTCCATTCTTTTTCAGCATGTCTGTATAGGTATCCTTAAATCAAAGGTAAATGCATCCCGTTAGTTGAAGAGATGGTCAATCAATGCAAGCACAAGATTTCTTTGAATATTATTCTTTAGTTTTTTAATTAAAAATTTTTTTAATGTTTATTTATTTTTGAGAGACAGAGTATGAGCAGGGGAGGGGCATAGAGAGAAGGAGACACAGAATCCAAAGCAGGGTCCAGGCTCTGAGCTGTCAGCACAGAGCCTGATGCGGGACTCGAACTCTTGAACCCTCGAACCATGAGATCATGACCCGAGCCAAAGTCAGACACTAAACCGACTGAGCCACCCAGGAGCCCCTATTATTCTTTATTTTAAAAGTACATGGAAACTTAAAATTATATATCATATATCTGTTTCTCTTTTAAAATTTTTTAATGTTTATTTATTTTTGAGAGAGCGAGAGAGAAACAGAGTGTGAGCGGGAGAGGGGCAGAGATAGAGGGAGACACAGAATCCAAAGCAGGCTCCAGGCTCTGAGCTGTCAGCACAGAGCCAGATGCAGGACTCGAACTCACGAACCATAAGATCATAACCTGAGCTGAAGTTGGATGCTTAACTGAGCCAACCCGGCGCTCCTCTCTTTCTCTTTTAATACAAAATAATACTTTAAGTCACCAACTGTTGGAGGCGAGGAGGTAAAATGTGACCCAATCCATCTGGGAAGATATGCCTCTGATTTCTTCACATGACAAGGCATATCACTCCTGCTTAAGAAACTCAGATCAACACATGGACTGGCAGGCACTCTGGAGGCAGGTTTATTATCCATGATCTCACAACCCTTGGGACCTGTTTCTGCAAGGCCTCCCTTCCCCACTCCAACATGGAAGGGGAATCATACTCTGGAGGAGGATTGTGTGCTAAACACCCCCTTTTAAATCATTCATGCTTCTCTTTCCATTTGTCTCTGAACCATTTACAATGACATATTTTAGTAGAATTATTTCAGAACCTGTCTTCACTCAATCTGAATGTGCCTCAGTTAACTAATAAAATCCTTGCCCCTGAAAAAAGGGTGTATTGTGTGTTACATTTTGCTACATTCATGATGTGTCTTTGGAGAAGAAGTGTGCATTTTATATAATTTGTCAAGGACCGGTTCAAAATGTGTAACATCATCAATCTCACTGACAATATCTTTAATGACTTCACTCTGTAGTCAGAATTTTGCCAAACGCGAGCTAGGACTCAGACTACCCCACACCTGCTCCATACCTATTGTTTTAGCTGTATCATCTGTTGAAAAGACAACCAAGTTTAAGAAAAGAATTCATCCATGAAGCATTTCTTCTCTAATTAAGTCAACAGATGTTTGAAGTCTATACCTGGGGAATTTATTACTTCAGTTTTAAAAAGTAAGAGGAATTCACATATCTACCTTCACAATATGTTTGTTTGATCAATGTAGCCAGGCTGGTAATGACTGAAAATAGTCAAGAATTTGTGATGGCTGTCATTTTCAACAATTTGAATGGCATTTTCCAAAAGTGCTTTCAATGGCATTATCATCCAGATTTCATTGCTCCATGGCAGGAAATCTGATCTTCCTTTCATGGTTGGAGAGCTGACCTGGCTGACACAGGCTCAAGGAACTTGGGCAGATGGCAGGAAGTGGCTTTCAGGGCCTCTGTGGTTGTATGGAGGCAAAGAACAAATATTAAAGTCGAAGATCATACTCAGAAATGCAGAGCTAAAACAGTCATAGAAGAAGGCAAGAAGAGCCCCAGGCAGGAAACAGTTAACTGGTGCAGGCTGTGAGTCAAAGAGCCAGTGAAAAGGAAAACAAGGATCCTCCACTAGAAAGAGGCAAGCAAGATGGCTGACAAGCAGCCAAAAGATGAGCACTTGTTGCCTTCTGAATATATGAAGCCAGGGCAGAAGGGACACCCATTGACCTTTCTAGGTTTCAGTTTCTTTATCTGTTTCCTCTCTCCCTGCCTAAGAAGAGTGTGGAAAAGATCCATGTTGATCTTGTAGGTAAAGTCAAATTACCATTATTATTATTATTATTATTATCCAAATCCATGAAACAATTGAAAAATATATGGAAAGATAACCTAAATAAAAAAGAAAGAATAGAAAAAACCATCTATATGGTAAGAATATTTTGTTGTTGTTGCAGAACAAAATAGGACAAAGCATTTTGGTGTTTATTTTCCTTAAATTCAGTCTGTTCTTGTTAGTTTCTAACCAAAGTATTTAATTAGCATCTCTGATTGCCAAACATTTGTTATAGTTATAATTTGTAAACGAGTTATCTATTGTTGTTACTGTGGCAAGTTCTGGTAAAGTCACAGATCAAAATTTATATAACTAGGAAAAATCCCGACATGAAAGAATTGGATTTTTTTTTAACATACCATGTCTCAAATTATCTACCTACTTTGACAGCTTTAGTGTCTTGATTAAATATTTTATGATGATACTACTTACGATAAAATGTAAAAGCTAATTTATACTGACATCCCTTTATGTAAAAGGTTCCCAGACTGATTTATTACCAGGTTGAAGCATGTTAGTGAATACAACCATGTCTAAAGTAAAGACACTTTGCAATTTTCTTCCACACTCCTAGTTAAGCAACTTCAACTAAACAATTTAAATGAAAAACAGGGTCTTTAATTTTACAAGATTCTAGTTTATCTTCCTATGATATCTTCTTTAGTTTCATTCTTCAATTCAATTTAGTACCTGCTATGTTATGTTCTAAGTAATGAATTTGGAACACTATGCTCAATTATAATTCATTTTACTACCTGTACACGTGAGGAAGCTTAATGTGAAAGATTCAAACTTAGTTCTTCTCAGACTTGAATTCTTACCTTATACTTAAAAGAAAAGTAGTTAATCAGTTGCCAGATTAACAGTATGTTTTCCCAGTTTTCTAATTCCCTCTCATCATTTTGTCTTTTGGTAAATTTATTATTTTATGTCATTCTGAAAGGATTTTGAGGAAAGTGTATATGCATGTGTCTTCGTGCTATATAGTATATATATACTACATATCAAAAAATATATAGTTTTGG